>NC_086284.1:203383124-203983124 GCF_963924245.1 Chroicocephalus ridibundus
TCCGGGGAGACCTTATAGCCGCCTTCCAGTATCTAAAGGGGGCCTACAGGAGAGATGGGGAGGGACTCTTTATCAGGGAGTGTAATGATAGGATGAGGAGTAATGGCTTTCAAACTGAAAGAGAGGAGATTTAGATTAGATATCAGGAAGAAATTCTTTACTCTGAGGGTGGTGAGACACTGGAACAGGTTGCCCACAGAAGTTATGGATGCCCCATCCCTGGAAGTGTTCAAGGCCAGTCTGGATGGGGCTCTGAGCAACCTGGTCTAGTGGGAGGTGTCCCTGCCCATGGCAGGGGGGTTGGAACTAGATGTTGTTAAGGTCCCTTCCAACCTAAACCATTCTGTGATTCTATACAAGGCTTACTTCATCAGATTTGTCATCTTAGACCAAGACGAGAGGTCATTGCAGAGCATTTCTCTGAGAAGTAACTCTTACAAGGGTGAACCTGAGTTGACTCCTCTGGCATGGACCTTAGCTCCTTGCAGTTTAGGCCTTGCAGTGGGATTCCTCAGAGGTGTGAAGTTTCTAGGATCGAAAGAGTGGATTAACAGAAAAGTGTTTAATATGGAGATTGATCTTTCTGTATTGCACGTAGAGATGGATATTTAAGGACTACAGTGACCACAAATGTCATGTGTTACACAGTTAGAGCTGTGTATCAATCTCCCAGCTGTGGCGCGTGGGTCGACGTAACTGTCTCCTTTGGTGGCAGCTCATTGTCTTCAACTCAAAATGTTAGCAATGTTAGCCCTCTTTTTTTTTTTTTTTTTTTTGTTCTGCTTTTATAAACCTTTGGGCAGGATCGCATTCTTAGCATTGTTGGGTGTTTTGGGGGAAAGCAATTCCACGCATTCTTAGCTTTGGGAAGTGATCAGGCAGAAAGGCGTGAGCTAACGTAGATGATTTATCATTGTTCCACCAGAAAAGGGACACAAGACCTTAAACAGCTACTGGCTGTGTAAGCCCGGAGAGTTGTTTCACACAGGGTTGTTTAAGCCCGAAATAGGAATAGTGACTGCCTTGCGTGCTAGGGAGGTGCGCTCTTGTTTAAAACCACAGGCATTATATACTTTGCATGTCGATTTTGATAATGCAGTAACGGGGGAAAGTGTAAGCAGGAGAGATTTGCTTTCGGGAAAAATATTAAGACTGTGAAGGCTTAATATGTCAAAATACTGGGTACTTTGTTCAGTGCGGGAGGTCTTTGTCTTTGTGTTCATAACAATGGTCTTCTCCAACCTAGGATTTAAGTTCATTGATGTGCTGTCTTGGTGAATGAAGAACTCCCTTTCTGTGATGCTGAGAGAAAGAAAACAGCCTACTTTACTGCAAGTCCCTTTTTATTAGATCCAAGCCCAGTTACTGGACAACTGATCTTATGTTCCTGAGTTATTCATAACAGAAACCTTGCATTTAAGCCCCTTTCGTATTCTACTGTATATACTGTGTAGTAGAAATCGGCTAATTTAAATACAATAGTTGTAAGAGGAATATGTCGAGTGCTGTCTCAGCTTCGCTCTGGGAAAGCACTAGCAAATCAGATAGGCAGTAAATTGTTTTAATTTGCTTATGAATTCAGTAAGAATTATCTACAAAGCCATCACACTTCTAGGTTTTCTTGGACAAGTCTCCTTTCTCTTCCCAGCAAGTTTGTCCAGGCAGAAAAACAGGACTTGTTTAAATGAAAGTGCATATGTCAGGCCCTTAGATATGTACTTTAATTGTGTGAAAATTTTGCCTAAGGAGATATTTGATAATTAGGCTAATTAGAAGAAAGCACTGGGGCAGATTTGCTAAAGATATTTATGGAAGTCGTTTCTCTGTATCAAGAGAAAGAAAGAAATAGGAGCAAGAAGAAATACAGAAGTAATTATAAAGGGTGAACCTCACCGTAAAGTACAGCTCCGAGATTTTCTTAGGTTTTTCCTCTTGCTTTAAGCAGGCACTGAACATTTCCATACAACAGAGATGCAAAATGACCCACCTTCCACATTCTGACCGTCATGTCAGAAGAAGAGCTGCTTAAAAGGATGAAAACTTTATTTTGCATCCTTCAGGCCTGAACCAGAACAGTAACTAGCACGGCTGCTACTTTGGCTTTAAAGATAACACCACTGTGAAGACTTGTCTGGTTTTAGGTACATAGTTTTCTGGGTGATAGTCTTTTGAAGTTTGTGATGGACTACTTTGTACAAACACAGGCATGAAGTGTTTCCAGCCCTGGGTCATGATAAAGCCTCTTTAAAAGAAATCAAGCAGTGTGTTTTGTTCTGGTTCGCAAAAGTGGTATTGAATAACGTAGTGAAAACCTTTGCCGCTTCGCGAATGGGGAGAGAAACAGCAGTCTGGCCCTGGAGGGAAGAGCGGTGATGCACAGGGCCTTGAGAAGGTGAGGTCCCAGGGCCTTTGGGTTTATATTCCAAAAGAAATGAAGTACATTTTCTTTTAGAGACAAGTCAGTCTAATTCAGCCTTCCTTCAGACAGGAATAATGGCAGAGTCAGGAGCTGGCTACGAAGCCAAGTGCCCACCCCCCCCCCCCCCCTCCGCGAGGTGGGAGGGTGAGAACTGGGGGAAGTGGGAGGGAAAGAAAAAGGAAAAGGGAAGCTGCTGGTGTTGGACACACTTCCTTAATCCTGAAGGTTTTCCTTTCCCCGCTGCCCCAGAGTTCCCTCCCAGCCCTCCTGGGTGAGAAATATCTGGTACCCCGGACCTGGCAAAACGTCCATCTCTGAAGGTGTAGAGATTCCTGTTTACAGCTTTATTAAGAGAGGGAACAGGTGGAAGGGGAGAGTGGGAGAGGAGGAATATACGATGGATGGGTCTTGTGGAACGTCTTGTGTTTCCCAGCATGTGAAGGACACGGCAGTTAAACTCACTGCTTCGAAGATATGATTTTGAATATATGTGTTTGTCCTCAATCCATCCGTATATTTATCTATCTGTGTGTGTGTATGTCTGTAAAATAGTGTGTCTGTGTAAAATAGAGTCATGTATTGAGATTTTATATGGCATGTATTTTATAGGGCAATGCAACTTCAGTTCTGTAAAGAGATTGTCGCGTGAGAAATTGACTACGTTGCTACATATTTACTTAGTAGCATTTGGACTAGGTGGAAAACAGAGAACAAAAATACTTCTTTGAGATAAAAAAAAGCAAAAACAAAAAACCCCATTCCTATAAATGAAAAATTGCCATATTCAGCATCTGCAGCTGGAAGTGGTTCACTTGCAAACCTGAAAGAGAAAACTCCCTAAAATGAAGGAGTTGGGAAAAATAAAAAAGCCAGAAACGTACATTCCATTTCAGAAATTTGAGCTTTAGTACTCAAAGAAAGGTGAAGGCATTTGTCTTTTTGCAGTATACCTACACGTGTGTCTGCTTTCAGTCACAGTAGTATAAACCTCATCAGAGCCACCGGGATCGCTTCATGTTGGCATCTCTGAAAGTGAGAATAATGTTTGGCTGGTGATCTTGGTGTTTTAGCTTCTCCCCAGGACTCAGATCCACAGGTAAAACACGCTGATATTTTCCTGTGAAAGTGTGAATTCACAAGGGAAGAAAAATGAATGCGTGGAACGGTATCATTAAAGTTGAAAGCTAAAGAGAAGTCATGCGAAGACCTAAAACGCAGAGACTTAGGCTGAGATCTGCTTCCATTATAGCTAATGCCAAAACTCCTGTTGTTTTCACTGGGAGCTGGATTAAGACTTTTATTGATATTGTGCCAGTTTGAATTCCTTCTCTTATTCTTGATCTTGATCTTGACAATCACTTTTTCCATTACAGTTCTATTAGAGATTTAAAGCACAGTATAATAAAACTCAGTGAAAAAATAACTTAATGCACCTAAATTATTATGCAAATGGATACAAATTTAAACTCTTTCACATCATTGCAGTTGTCTCTTTATGCCGAACAATAGAATCCAAACTTCATTCTTTTCACTTGCTAATCAATTTTTGGTTCACTGTCTTTTTTTTCACGGGCTTCTGAAGTATCAAAATAATCAAAAATAATTGCTCTTTCAGTTAGTGCTTGCATAATTAAAAATTAAACAGATTATGCATGTTGTATTTTAATAAAACAATTAATTATTATTCAGTGGCTTTTATTCAGTGGCTTCTATGGAGTATGCCTGGCAGCGCTCAGCCCCAAACCGACGGAGCCCCGTCCAGATCACAGAACTGGCCTCTGTGTTTTGGCAGCAGCCAGAACTGCTATTAGGGAGTCTCCACAAGGAAGCAAAAATAAAAAGACTGAACTGTCCTCTTTTTTTTCCCCCGGGAGAAGGTCCTGCAGCAGAGATTTGGGAGCAGGGGCAGGGCAGAGGCTGCGGGTGTCAGAGGATGACGAGTCAGCTACATCTCTTCTTCCTTCGCTTTGGCGTTTTTCCCAAGACTGAGGTAGAAGTGTCTAATTTGGGACCATGTGTAGATCTAAATAAATAGCCCTTAGTCTGTATCAATGTAGTAAATTCAGTCACAGGTGACCTCAATATGGCGATCTTCCATATTATGTATTTACATAATTCTGAGAAATCATAAACTTGACTTTAAAGACTATTGTCTCAGAATTTGGCTGTAGAAATAAATGCATATTAACTGGAGCTGCTGTTGGCTTTCACAGTGCAATTTTGCTGTCATTCAGACTGATCATGTTTTATTTTTGTTTATAAGGTTTTGATATGAATTTGAAGATACGATACAAAGATATGGTTTGAAGCAATGTGTTTAAAATGTTTGCAGTGGAGAACTAAAGCGTTTTCTCCCATTCAGTTGCGGGTCTCCATGATGTGAGTTCATTTGCCTCCGGCTTTTGCATAGGATAGCTGTAGGAGCATTGCTGTACTATTTTACCACTTCATTTGGCAAATATTACAGACAATTTAAGACAGTTTGAAAAATGACTGTGTTTTTCAGATTTGAAAGAGCTTTTGCGACTTGTCCACCATCAATATGCAATACAGCTTTCGTATTACACCGAGCAATAGTGCCTGATGCAGACAAGGGACGTTCTGCAAGTGCCGACTCCCTGGGAGCTGCCACGAGCTGAATCTGTTTGGGGACATTTCCACTGCTTATCTACACGAGCAGGGTCTCCGGGTACCACACACAGACACTGAGTGAATAGTGGTACTGTAAGAAGCATCGTTGCCTCTTCTGTACAGACGGGCACCCAAGCATTAGATGCAGAGTCTTAATCCAGCCCCGGCAGCCTGATGCTCCCTGTGAAGCTCAGGCCAGTACAGATGTTGGTTAATGAAGCAGATGTGCGTGGCCTCCAAAACTTTTGTCGGTCCTTATGACAGGGCAGTTTTTTAACATGGATAATGTGGGGCTAGTGCACCTGTCACGTTCACCCAGTGCTGGCTCTGTGGTGGCTATTGGGGAGCATGAGCATGTTCACACATTTTTCCTGTGTGTCTGGAACCAGGAAAAGAAGAGTAGATGAGATAAACCCGTTAACGGGAAGATCAGAGGCACGTTATACCTAGGTTTTTCCCCTTCTTTTCATACATTCTACTCTACATACATGTCAAGCAGAATGAGAACTGCCAAAAGGAACGAGTGCCTTGTGGGGACGGTGAGACCTGAATGCGGCAGCCCGCAGCCTGCCGAGGGCTGGGAGCCGGGGGTGCAGCCTTCACGGGGCGCCAGGCCGGGTAGGCTGGCCCACATGCAAATCCCCATCTGACCTGTAAGAGCAATTTTGGGATGGATCCTGCTGGGATGGGTATTCCAGATCATTCTCATATTCCCAGGGTACGTGTATTACTGTTTCAGCATTTGGTTGAGACTCACAAAGCTAAGTCAGCTTTACTGTTGAAATCAGGGATGCCAGGTTCTCTCTTCAGTAACAGTCGTGTAAACCTCATGAAAATCGATGGAGTTACTTTGTGTTGGCCTCTTTGGAGGCGAGGACAGTGATGTTTCAGCTTCCCACCAGGCTTCAGATACACAGATAAAAAGGAACTGGTTTCCTTTGCCTTGCTACAAACCAACCAGCTTTTCTCCAACCATATTTGAGTGAGTTTTGGTCCGCATCTTGCATTCCTCACGCAGAAGCATGGTGCGAAGGTGCTCTGCTCGAGCTGTCGTGCTGCCTTGCTTTGCAGCAGCTCTATTCATGTGCTCACGGATGGGTAGGTTTGCCTGGAAATACACATCCAACCAACGTGGTTTCATTCTTCAAGGGTCTTTTAACACTACACTCAAAAGTTGCTGATAAGGTTGCCCTTTTCCTGCAGATTTAGGAAGATCTCTCGGCTCTGCTTTGAAGTAAATTTACATTATTTAATGGCGTGTGGTGACAAATCTTATGTGTTGCGCAGCACCGGGGTGACTTCTGCACCTGTGGCTGGAAGGGCAGCTCCCGCTTGATACCCCTTGAAGGCATCAAATAGTTCTGCCCCAGCACCGTGTCCCCAGTGTGAATTACTGAATTACTGGCATTACTGAATTTCTCTAATAGAGTTTCATGGGTTTTTTTTAATCATCATACACACACATATACAAAGATCTGTGTCTGTTCGGACGGCAGTAGGTCTATGGGCTATGCAAAGGGATTTCACTAAGGAGGGATGCCGGGGGAGAAGGTGTGATCCAGGCTGGTGCAGCTGCAGGGAGATCAGCAGAGCCATTGCCGGTGGCTTTCTGCTTTCTCCTTTCAAAGGAGAGACACTTTCTGTGGCCAGTGTGGAGTGTTACCTACCTGCCAAAAAAAAATAATCCCCTGGTCCTGTGTGCACTGTGCAAGGCCTCTCAGGTGGGTGAACACAAGATTAGTAGAACAGAAAAGCTCAAATAGTAATCAGGTGGTTGTTTGCATAGTAATACTTTTTTATCCTTTTCTTCACAAAAGGCTTCATCAAGGTGTGGGTTACTTGTTAACAGCTGAAGTCAAGTAGTGATAGGCGAATCTTTTCTCTCTATTTGCACAGCATAACGCAAGAAAGCTGGTTTTTGAAATAGTCTGTGTAAGGACTGTAAAAACAAATGTCTCCACCCTTCACAAACAACGGCTTTACTGGAAAGGCCATTTGCCATGTATAGAGCAGAGAGAAAGAAAAAAAAAAGGGGGGTAAAAATACCCTGTTCGTGATGGAAATAAGAGTTCTGGCCATTATTCCTTCTGTGGTTGCAAACACATGTCTGGTGACTTCATGAGCTCTGCAGAGCCGAGCACGAAGGCAGGAGAGAAGAGCTTTGGGGGGCCAGTCTGCACATCAGCCACCTCCCAAACCAGCGCACTTCTGAAACAGGATTGAGAAGAGGTTAATGCCATCTGACACCTCAAAGAGCTCCTCCGCATAGATTGCTGATGGGGGACTTAGCTTCTGAAGGCTGATGCTTGGCTATACCTCACTCGTGCACCGAAGATACCCGTTCCCGTGCTGGTTAGTTACCAGTCTTATATTTTGTACACGTTAGTTACTGCCTCCCAAGCAACCAAAGGTGCACCATGAACAGGTTGCAACAAGACCCTTTAAAATGCTGAAAGGTTAGAATGCAGCAAGTGGGATTTTCAGCACATTAAAAAAAAAAAAAAATCTTGTAAACCTTTCATCCCCACATTTTTAATGGACGTTTTTAGTGTGTGTGTATCTTTCTAGGGAAAAAATAATTATTTGAGGAGACCTAGAAGTATAAATTCAACTGTAAATTGAATTGGGAAGGAATATAAGATGAGATTCCTCTCCAGCATTTTTGAAATCTTGCATTAGGATACGAGACCTTTCAATGATTTGTCCAGTTGCTTACTTTTATTTTTTTCAATATGGCTAGCTTTCTTTTTGCTTCTTTAAAAATAAGGCTTGGTATGAATTGGGAGGTGTCTCAGATGTTAGCAAGTAGGCTGTCTGAGCTCTGCACCAACTGCAGCTGTGGGTCTCCACCACATGAAACAAAAGTCCCGGAAAGGAACATTTTTCTCTGTGTGTCCATGCAGAGCAGAGGAACACTTGGTTGTCTTCTCCTTCCTTGCACTGGAAAAGATCTGCAGCAGAGGCTTCATTTGCAGAACATGAGGCTGTTTGAAGTCTCCCCGGCGCCTGTTTCTGAAATAGCGGTCTGCAAAACAGCACAGACGGACCCTTTGGTGCCCTTGGGAAACTGTATAGTGTTTTCAATTTAACATTTGCTCTTGAGGTCACATTTTGGTGCTCAGAGAAGCCCGGTGTCCCAAAATGCATGGCCAATGCTTCTGCAAATCTGATGTAGAGGGGGCTCTGAGAGGTATTAGCCAAGGCAGGGAGTGCTCAGCAGCCCCCGGTGTGCTGGGAGCGGGACGTGGCCAGCGTTGGGTGACGTGGCACGGGGCAGGCAATGGGGAGTGGAGTGGGAGCCACCACAGGGGTGTCCCCGTGCCCTGCCTGGGGACGCTCATACGTGGGACATTACAGCCAAGTTTAGTGATGGAGTGTAAAGGAGTTGAGCAGGAGGAGGGAGTGTTGGAGGCAGAGAGTGAGGGGCATTTTAGGAACAGACTTCACCTCCTAATAATAAATGATACACCAGACTAGATGAAAAAATCTGCAAGCGGTTTAATTTTCTTTTTTTAATCCTTTTTTACACGCTGTTATAAATGGTAGAATTACGATGATCGGACAAATAAGCTGGAGTGGCAAATGAAATGACCGTTATACAGGAAAGGATGTTCCATTGCTTCTTCCTGTCTTCAATTGAAATATGTTTGTCGTGACTTTTTATTGTTTAAATTGCCTAATTGCTGTGTTCTGTGAAGGTATTATTTTACTCAATTTATTATTCTTTAATTTGCAAGGTCAACTTTTAATTCAGTGCCAAAAGGTCAGCTCACAAATATTTTATGATTTTTAGTTATTTAACTATGCTTTTAAGAAGTCTTTCAGTGACCAGCATTTCGCAGCTTAGCTCTGCTAATTCTCTGTGTCCTTCAAAATAACTCTTGAAATGCACTGAATGAAATGAGGAATAAGAAACATAGGGTAAAGATAAATAAAATTTATTGGGAGCAGGATGCCACTGGCTTGCCCAGACCTAAATGCTATTGATCGCTGCGGCACGTTGTCCCTTGCAGAAGCAGCTTCTCCAAGAACTTGCTTCGTTTCTCTTGGCAAAGGTAGTGTCTGATGCCAGGAGGAAGAACATCCCCTGGGTGCCAGCCTCGAAGGGCTGCCGACCCCTGAGCTCGCCTGCATTAATCTAGTGGGGACTGATCCACGTGCTTCTCCCAGCCTGTTTTAAAAGATTGCTAAAACCTTCCCGATGTTGGTCTATACAGGTTAACCAGCCAAATCTTCTCCCTCTTCGGTGCCATAGGAAGGCATGCTGTGTGTGTCTGAGCTTTACCTGAGCGCGGCTGTTTGCTCCGGTTTGCAGCAATAAGGGAATAACAGATGATATACATTCTTTCTCACAAACGTATTCTTTTTTCCATACTCCTCCTTGAATGAGCTTGTGCCAGAAGTCGCTGAGTTGTTGGGAAGGCTCCGGAAGCTGGTAATTTGCTCACTTAAAGCTCCACAAAAGATACCAATTTTTTGTATGGTTCTTACCATCTAAAGGCAAATATAATTAAGAAATTGAGTCAGTTTACAAATAGGTCATGGATCATGTAATAAACTGCAATTGTTGACATTTATGGAGGCTTTTTCTCCCGAACATTGTTTATGAAGGGCAACTGGCAACGGCAGTGAGACAAAAACTGCTGTAGGCTCCTTTTCTGGGCAGCTCTGAGCCTCCCAGCTCCTCCTCTCTCCTCAGCCTGTCTTTTGAAGCTCCCTTTTAGTATTTTCATGTAGGTACATGCGCTACACTTCAAGTGGTGCCGTAGTTGATTTTCTTGTACTGAGAGCTGTGGGATGTTAATTGCTGGGCTGGTTTTAATGGGTTTCACCTGAATGCTGGCTTTCCCCCGAGGAGGCTGCGGTACACATCTGTGATTTCAGCCGTTGTCCGGGGCTTGGCGGAGCTGCTCAGGGTGGGTGTCCCAGGCCAGGCACAGTGTCCTGCCCGGCTGCCAGGTGGCCTGCGGGACCGTCACCTTCACCAGGTCAGTGTGGAGGCCTCCAGCTGTCTCCAGCAGCACAGACCTTTGTGCATCGCAGCCCCAGATTAACCTCTGGAACAGCTGTAGGTGCACGTACGGTCTTGCGCTTTGCAGGAGAGCCACAGCACGTCAAAGCACTGTAGCTGTTGTAGCCAAGAAAGGGTCAGGGTATAGTCTGTTCTTGAAGCAGCCAGTAAATTAGCCATCAGGTTTTTCTTATTTCGGTCTGCTGTGGGTTGCATCCCATTCTTGTACCAGAATCACCTACTCCACTCAGAGGCAGCTGATCTGAACTAAAAAAACTCTTGCTCGAGGCAAAATGCATATTCTCTCTTCATTACCCACACCAGACTGGTGAGAAAAAAACGACGGCGGGGGAGGTAGCGAAAAACAGATCAGGAAAGGAGTTGAAAGACCCAGGGCTGAGGTGGAGCCTCATCTGTGTTCTGTTTTTCTCCTATATCTTGTGTGTTCAGAGGTATGGATTCAGGAGAAGGAAAATAAGGGCTAGCCAAGGGATGAGCTGGGGCTGAACTTCTCCAAAGCTGGCAGTGTTGGGTTGCGAAGTTGTGTTTCAGACCCATTGGTAAGGAGGCAAGGACAGGGCCAAACAGGGTGGAAGCTGCATCTTGTGGGGATCTTCGAGGAACAATAGCATCTTTCATGCTTCACGGCTATAAAATGCATGAATCAACTCACCTGAGGCAGGAGAAGGCAGGAGCAGCTGACATCAGCTGCGGGAGCTGAGTGGCTCATTCTTTTGGGGTTAGCGCATTTCCTGACCGACCCAGTCTGCTCCAGAGGCTGTCTCCAGCCATCCCTCCCTGCCCGTACGAGCTGGGGACAGATGTTTTACATACATCTTTCGTTGTGTCACTCACGCAGAGCCCACCATGTGGGAGCCCAGTGAGAGGCCCGGGTGGATGCTCCTGTTGCTGGACATAATGCTGGGCGAGAGGTGTTGTGTTGTGGCCTTGGTGGCATTCTCACCCAGATGTAGTACCCTGCACCGCGCAGGGTGTCGAGGACAGTCCTACTCATCATGGCGTGGGGACAGCCTTGCCCTCCCTCCCTATGGGCATCCGGGGATCAATGTGCAGGGCTTGGCTTTTTGGATGGTCCATGTAAAGTCCCACAGTCGTGTCTGAGAGACCACCTTTTTTCCCCCAGAAATTTCTGCAGTTGGAATTTTAGTGCAAAAGGTCCCAGAGTGACCGAGCTGGGATTGAACCCATCCAAGAGAAAACCCTTGGTGTAAAATCCCCCCCTCCTCATGCTGCATGAGTCGGTGTTTGGGACACTAGTAAAAGCCAGAGAGAAGCCAAGTTAAACTCATTTAATCTCTGTCTTTTGCTGCGGCACTCAACCTGGTGTCAAAGACTCATATTAATAGGATTATTCTCTTGTCAGATGGGAGCTGGAGATAGTCATCCCAGATGTGCACGCCTGGTTTGAAGGCCTGATTATCTTGTTGGTGTCAGTTCTTGGCCTCTTATCAAAGGGACTCTCATGCACATCATCTTGCAGCTCCTTGTTCTCAGCTCTGCAAAGAGGAGGAGTATACTTAAACAATTTCCAGCTTGTAAGCCGATGTTTGTCATTTTTTTTTCCCTCTGGGGCAGCAGTGTCAAGATGAACAGGCTCCCGAGCTTGTCAGGTAGGAGGTAGGATGGCAGAAGGTTTCTCCTGGTTGAGGACGGTAGATGAGGATAGAGCTACCCCGCTGCGGCAGTGGGGTTACAGCACGGCGTATTGCCAAGCACATGGTGCCTGATGGAGCCTTTTGGGTGGCTGGGATTTAGTTTAAGGTAGAAGATCTTTGCTCTGCCGGCTGCGGGGTGTATCTGCTCGAGGAACAGCAAAATGTTGTGTTGCTTTTGGTGGGCATCATTTAAAAAGACCCTTTATTGATAAAATGCAGTTTAAAATCTGAAAGCGTTACCAGGTGGCTGGAGAGGTGACCTTAGAGAGGAATCAGGAATTGAGTAAATATTTTTTAAAGGTCATCTGTTATTTTACTTTTATCAATGTATCAAATAGATTATTAACTAGGAAGTCTGGTGTTTCTGGATTTGTTTACACGAACCACTTAGTATCTCTTTGTAGTGAGGGTATCAAGAAGAGAAACCAACTGGTTTCCCACCTCTAAAATCCCCAAACATCGTTTGGTGCCTGTCGCTGTGTCACCAGGCTAAATACAGGCATACGTCCTTCTGAAACCAGCCGGAATATAATAAATACAGGAGCTTCAATCTCCGTCATTCACTGGAAGGGAAAGCTTCTCCCTTCCCAAGGCACACTGACGGGGGGCTGTTTAATTGAGCTGAACAAACCAGTCCTTGGGGGGGCCGTGTCATGCGGGGGGAGCTGCTGGAGGAAGAGCAGCAGTGGCCTGCAGGGCAGCTGGATGGGCTGGGAAACGCGCGCTCGGCGAGGAGTCCCGGCTTAAAGAGTCGGATGTGCATTGTCCGGATGACTTCATGAAGTGCCGAGAGCCAAAAACGCGTGCTCTGCACCGCAGTCGGCAGCGAGAGGGAGGAATTAAACGGGAGGAGGTGGCAGCTGTGTAGTGTAGGTGTGTCACCCCCAGTCAGATTTGCACATGCAGCCATTGCGAACCCAACATGCTGTGGCCATCTCTTGGGTCCAGGTGGACTGGAAATTACTTCTGCAGTTCAAATAAAAACATTCTAGCGATACTCATCTTTTATCAGGCATCACTAAAATCAGTAACTAGCCTACGTTAAGGAGAGTGCAGCCCGCAAAGTTTGTGCTGGGTTAAATTAGCTTGTGTCACGTTTGAATCCTGCAGATAGTGGCGTCGCTGGAATTAAATATTTTGTTGTTTTATATGGTAAATCACTCTTAAATATGCTGGCTGCTGTGTTCATTACTAGCCCATGATTACTAAAATTACCCTGTTATTGCAACACCAGCTAGTTCTTGTTTTAAGACCTCTCAAGTCTCTTTATTTTTGTCATTAGATTCTACTATTTCTGTATCACAGAACTGTTCTTTAGCTCTGCTAGCAGAAAATACAGATATTTTGGTTACAGTGCATGGAAACACATAGTGTGTTAAAATTCCCTGCGTCTCTGCATGGTGTGAAAAGCCAAGCAAGTTTATATTGCGCTGTGATCTCTTCCTGATGCCTGACTTCAGCTGCCTCTTACAGTTGCTTTGGTTTTCACCCTGTTTATTCACCTCCCATAACATTTCACCTCCTTATGCTTCTGCATTATCACTTGGGGGTTTTTGTTAGCAACGTCTAGCGTTGCATCACCCACCTCTGTCTCTGTTCTCTCTCTCCATTACAAGTCCAAGAATCGTTCTCTGTTTAGTGATGTTGCCTAGGTCACAGATTGCATCATTTATTAACATTTTTACCATAGCTTGCTTGTTTCTCGTACCCTCTGCATTGTGTGTGCGTACATTCATGTTGTTGGCACTGAGTGCTTATATTTTACGCTTTTAGTTAGTATTTTGACTTTTGAGGATTTTTGAAGCCATAAAACGTGCCAACGGAGGGTTGGATTTGCAGAGTCATGTATTTGGCCATTGTCTCAGCCTTGCAGAAAACCCTGATTACGTAGACCCAAGAGGCACCTGTGTGTTAGGACAGTGTTTACTTGCTGTGGGGCTGACCGCAGCAGAAGCAAACACCAGCCATCAGCACACAGTGTGTCTCTTAGCTTCTTGTAATATGTATTGTGGCGTACAATTGAGAAGTAAGAATATATATTCAGAAAGTAAGAAAAATAATTATCTTTTCTTTCATGCTTCATGCTGGAGCCAGTGATGAGACCTCTGAGCCAAGTGCCTCCCCTCTTTTTTTCCACTTATCTTGAAGCTCTTCTGAATTGTCAGCTGTGAACACAGGGAGGTTAGCACCCTCTTCGCTTAAGACCATTTAATCTTAGTACTAACCTTTCATCGCAGAAGGCACCCGTGAGCCCTGCCAATGCAGGGCCGTTTCTGCAGCACTCCTGCATCCTTTGGCTGCTGCACAGTGTCTCTGCTGACCTGTGGTGGGTACCAAAGCAGTCTCGGAGGGGGCTTCTCCTTCGCTTTTCTAGTCTCATGTTTATAGCGTGATCCTGTTAAGCATTGTTTTGCCTGCTGCTCATCTCATTAGTTTTCACTTGGTAATAGTGACTCAGAAAATTCCTCTGTATTCCTGAGGTTATTTTCCCTCCATACGTTTATTGGATTAATCCCATCCTAGCTCCCAGAAGGCAACATAGCATCCCATTCTCCGTGTTGCAGACCACAGGTCTGGCTCTTCACCACATGAAGCTACCAGTCGCGGTCACTTATTTCATCCCCCTGTCTCATGTTTGCTTGTTGACTGTGAATTCGGAGGTTTGGGTACTCTGTGTGCATGCAGTGGTCTCTGTGGGAGCTGCAGCTCAGTCAGTCTGAGCAGTCCCTAAGCCCACGCAGCAAATTCTCCACAAACATATGCACTGGGACCACAAATCCTTTTCTGCCGAGACTCCTCTGCTGTGTTACTATTATCTTCTTGTATGTTGGCAGCCTGCTGAGAGCCAGAGCGAGATCTACAAACACAGAACAGGCGTCCATCCCCCAGGGCTGAGAAAAGAGATGGTAAAAGTTTGTCAGACTCACTCAGGGTGAGGGGTGGTGGAAGGGCAAGAACAGTCAGACGTGGACATTTATGTCTGTGTTTGCAATTGAGACCTTTCTTTACCCACCTTAGCGTACGAAGAAGACATCAGTGACTGAAGCCACTTGCGCCTGCTGTCCCCTGCCATCACAGGCAGGCAGTTTCCCATAGGTGCCTCAGAAGAGAGAATTTTACAGTGAGAATAGGATGGAGGACTTTGTGCCCACTCTGGGAGGTGGAGGAAGGGGCAGACGCATGAGAGGAGATGAATCATAGGGTAAATCTGATACTGGGAGACGGAGCCCCGCTGCGTTGGCAGAGTGGAGGGTAGGTGGCAATGGTAGAGGCAGCAGAGTGACCATAACAGTGTGGAAATCTCAATGCCATGCCTACAGTGAAATGTGAGCTCTCTGACACGGTTCTTCAGCTCATGAGGATCCTCTGAGACACTACGCTACTGCCTTGAGAATTAAATTTGCTCTTGTTGGTGTGCCAGTTCTCCTTTCTTTCCTATCTCCTTTGAGCTCTTGTAGGGAGGACTTCCAACAGTTCCCAGTTTTCTTCTCTGCAAGCTCTGCAGGTCTCTGCATCTGCTCCAACAGAAGCATCTGCTCCAGACAAGGGCTGACAGAACCTGAGCCCGCACCAGTAGTACTGAACAAAAATAATATTTAGTTACCCTTGAATGATGCATTTTCATTCGTGGTTTTCCCCTGCTTGTGCTTCTGTGCCCCACTTCTTTACTGACTGTTGACAATTTGCATTTGAAGTAGTTGGCTTCAGTATTAGCAGATGTTTTGTGACAGTTTGGGATGCCAAACTGGGCCCTGTTCACCTCCCCAAATGTGCATCTGCCTCCTCGCCCTGCTTTGCAGATCTAGCAGCTGAGTGGAGAGGGATTAGCCTCTAGACAGGGCTTTCAGAAACAGACTGTAATTAAAGGTGCAGGATGGAGCTCAGTGATCACCTCTGATTACTGGTGCAAATGCTTTAAGAAGAGAAATTAGAGCAATGGCGTATTAAGAGGTGGGTTCTCAGGTCTTAATATCTCAAGCAGTTCAGTCTTTTTAAAGTGATTTGGTCAGATTCTGCCTTCTGGTACCTCTGTGCAAATCTGGAGTAACCCCAGTACACCAAAGGCGTTGCAGAGCAGAGTTATTCTGCTTGAGGCAGTTCAGCATCCCTGTCCCTTCACCACTTGCTCCTTCAGGTAGAGACTGTTGGAGTTCAGTGCTGCTGAGCACCTCACTCTGCTCGGAAAGGAGAGAGGGAAACACCATATTTATTTTACAGTGATAAGTGGTAATATAGAACTATTCTGTGTTTCATGCTTGTACAGCCTCATTGGTGTCACATTATTTCTTACTACTCAGCTTCCGCTGGTAATTTGGGATTATTTCTAGGACAGTATAATTACTCAAATCCCACCGCTTCCACAGCGGTGCACAGCATGCAACGAATGAGATCAGTACTTTTAAAAGTAATTACAGAAACATCATTGCCTCGTTGGCAAGTTAAAACTTTTGTGAGAGAGAGCATCCTGTGCTTCCCGGACAACTCTATGTTGTTACTATATATATGTTACTATATATTAATAATTTGCAATATCCTATCCATTGGCCTTGGGTAGTGTCTGGCTATGAGTCATGCGTGGACCTGTACAAAAAAACCCCAAATTCTGGTTGCGAGTGCGGATGTAAGGAAAAAAAGTGTATTAGGTAGGTAATATGAAAATGTTTCCTCTTTTTGGGTGCTGACTTAACTTTAACCACCTGTTACAGCATTTTCTGAAGCCTCAGGTCACTGCTGTAGAAACAACATGCAGGAGATGTCTTGAGCCAACTGAGAAAGCGAGTCGAGAGAGGTCATTTTACAGACCTTGAGCTGTCTTAAAGAGTAAGTTGCCTGGCACAGGAGCCTGGTGTCATAGCACGGTTTCCTGTTCACGGGAGCCTCTTTCAAAGACAAATGCGAAAGGATTTAGCCATTAAACACGGAGGCGGCAGCAGTCCTGGAGTGAGAAGGTGGAGTTGGATTTCCCTAAGAGGAGACTGCGAAATGTCTTCCTTGCAAAACAGGTCTCTGAAAAAGAGGCAAAGACAAAATGGTAATTTTTTCAGGCCTGGGATATTTTATTTTGAGCTTGAAAAGCTTTATTTATTTTTTTTTTACTTTTAATTATACATCCATCCTTAATTAGAACGGTTGGGGTTTTTTTTTATGAAACTGAAGTAGAAGATACATTTGGCAAGTGGGGAAGCCCTTTTCAATTTTACTGTAATGAAATTAAAGTAAGTTAGAGGTCATCAAGGCTCAAGTCTGGGCCCGCAGGCTTCATGCCTGTGAACAGTCATCGTCCTCCCCCCCCGCCCGAAATGTAGCATCAAAATTTGCTTCTGCTTCGCTGCTCGGGGTAGCTCACCCTTGTGAACTGTCCTGCTCCACCTTCACCTCCTTGTAGGTACAAAGGCAGAAGTTCATTCTGGCTTGGAAGGAGGGAAGAAAATAAAAAGAGGAGTAAAATCCAGCTTCTCTGGAGTAATTCTCTGCTTCTGTGGGGGTCTTGGAGGAAGAGCTGGTTCCGCCTCTCGTTAGCAGTGATGGGAGTCAGCAGTAACGGGGAGAGCCTGAGCTGGAGGTCCAGAGCAGGGACTCCATACAGTCCTCCTTACCAGTATAGGATTTTGAGTTATATATGAATATAAAAAAAAAATAATGTATGGGGTGGTAGCAATTACCTGAGTCATTCCCGATGAAAGTCTCAGCGGAAAGGGTGTGATTTGGTTAATTTGTATTATTTTCAGGGACATGATATTGGGAGATTTCTGGTAGAAATGGTTTTCCTCCACTAGACGCTTTCTGCAGATGTTGCAGCCAGCTGTCGTGATACCTTTGTGTGCATCTTGCAAGAGGCATCACGTCTGCCTGACGAGTTCTGGAGCCAGGTTGGGTGACGGCCAGGTATCACCGCTGGCCCCACGCTGCCCCCAGCCCTCCTGCCTGTGCTGCCTCTGACCTGGAGTATGCCGAAGTCCTCTCCCTTCCCGGCACATGTTTATGGGAATTTTTCTGTCCTTTCCACTAAGGTTGCCCCATGCTGTGCCCCAGCAGCCCTATAAACCTCTCCTGATCTGGGTTGCAGCTGCTTTGCCTTTCTCCCCATCACCAGCTGTCACGCCCAGAGAGAAATACTTCTTTCCTGCAAATCCTGAATCTCTGCTTCCCTTTACCAAGGGTCCACCTGTGAGACATTCAAGGAAATTAATGTTTCGAGCAGCCAGCACTTTGAGGTCCTTCCTGCAGCTGTGGACCACCATGGGTAGGATTTGCCCACCTTGGCCATCAGGTTTTCTTGCACACTGGAACAGAGAGGGGTTTCTGGTCTGTCCTGCAGAGAGAAGGAGTGGGTCTTCTCCCTGGCCCATGGGACGTTTGTAGGCGTTGTTGACCCAGTGTGGTGACTGTGGGTGCTATAACGGGGTGTCCTGTCAACCTTTAGAAAGCTCCTTCGTGAGGATGCTCAGCACTGGCCAAGTAATACCAGGCTAGATCTAAACAGGGCTAAAGAGGTTTACGAAAACTGAGGAAATTTCAGAAAATACCTAAAATACACTTTCCGGCTGAGAACTATATCACTCAATTGATGCCGTGACATAAACCTAATTTTATCAGTGGAGAGAGAGAGGGAGAAGTGGCCGTGCTCAAGGGCACGCTCTGATGTGTTGTCTATACAGATGGCCCAGGAGATCAGGTGGTGAAAAAGTGTGCTGTGGACACTGAAACAGCAAATCCTTTCTACTAATTAAACTTCACCAATTATCTGAGCTCTTGGGAAATGACGCCGCAGTATGAAGCATCCTGCAGGAATTCAGATAAGCTCTTTGCAGAGAAAATCCTGATCTACAGACAGCTGCTTTTCACAGTGTGCAGTACCAAATTTTTAAAAAGGAGAATTTTTTAAAAATAAAATTAGTATTTACACTCACTCAGGGATAAAATTTATCCTATAGTGCATGCATACAAATGGCTGATACGGGGGTTTGGTGTGTTTCACGGGAAGGTGATAAGACCCCTAGTAATGTTTGGTGAAATCTCACCCTTCTGACTCAGTGGTTTCTCGGGAAGTTGCGCGCTCTTCAAGTCGTACCAAAGTACAGTCTGGGAGCTCGGGCTGAAGGCTTCATGTCCAGCAGTCCCGTAACACTCAGGCTCTGCTAATATCAGTGGGACTATATGGGTAAGGATTCATAGAGTGAGGATTTTCATGTTTTCCCTTAATGATTTTCGTTTTAAGGCTCACTGTTAACGGTGACAGTTTTTGAGGATATTTTTCATAGGCAAATATTTTGTATTTTTCTATAAAATACAACCAAAACAATGAAAAATAATGCTAGCAATCTACTGCTACTATAATGAAGGAAAGATATATATATTCATTAGCCTTTGTAGAAAATACAAACAGCCTTGAGAGCACTCAGTGTACAATGAAGCTTTTTTCCATGGGCACTTTATTCCATGGGAGTCAAAAAGTGCTTCTTCCATGGCACCATTAAGGTCATCGTGTGTCCAGCTTTCACTGGGTATGTCCTCTTTTCCACTTGGAATTTTTGCCTGGGTTGACTTTGCTCCTGGATGTCAGGATGTCCTGCGGTCTGGTAGCAGCAATAGTTTCGATGGGATGTCTGGAAGTGGTGGATAAATTGTCACCGCACTGGTAAAACTTTGTGCTGTGCGTGATGCAGGCGGCGTGAGGAATCGTCCTGCCCTGCCGAGGCGATGGCTCGGTGGTGGGCATGTGCCTGCTGGGTGTTGGCACTCACCCGTAATGAGTGTTTGTCTGGATCATCTGCAGCCTTGGCAGAGTAGGAAGGACAGAACCATCACCCAGAAGAGAAGCAGTCACCCTGCCCTTGGCCAAAGGCACGGGACTGATGAGCAGAGCCTAGCCTGGTGCCCTCCTGGTGATGCCCAGCTAATGCTGTGGTAAGATCAAGGATGTATTGAGAGCACCAGTGTTTTCCTCTGTTATCCATGTAGTAAATTCCTTTAAAGATAATTTGCTTATGGAAGTGGTTGGAAAGCCTTATGTTAGTCCTAGAACGCAAAATACCCGTTTCGCTCGTGATCTGTGTCTTACAAAGTGCCTGGCAGAAAATTTTATCTGATTCTTAACGAAGTGAATCATGTAGTTCTGAATCCATTCCTACAGTTCAGCTGAATAGAAATCATTAGATAGGCATTTGAGATTGCAGTATCGTTTCTGAAGATCGGCGTAGTTTCTGTGTTCCACCAGTGGCTCCCAGTCACTGCTATTACCCACTTTAATCTGTCATAACTTGACCTGCCCTTTCTCTGCATCAGCTTCCCAAGATGACGTTCGGCGATAGAACTCAAGCTCTTGCATTCTCCCGGTTTTGTCTGTGGCGCTGCTTTTCTCTTTGGGAAAGTTTTGGAGAGAAAAATACCCACTGCAGGTTCAGGATTATAGAAACAGGAAACAAGTGCTTTGTCCCTTTTGATTCATGTCCAGCATACTAGTTTTAACGGCAGGGATCCAAGAATAATCTTCTCAGTTGACCGTGTGGCCAAAAATACCATGATCTCATTGCCAGTGGCAAGTGACACGTAGATGGTTAGCTAAGCAAAGATCATCTTTGTTTTTACATTGCGTTTTCAAAAGATTGCGTGGGTTGCCTATCAGCAGAGAATCTGGACAAAGTACATACATTTTTTCTATAAATATTGCCAGTGCCCGGTGAGTCTTTCCCAAAACTACTGAAGTTTGGTAAAGGTGTTTTTGCCTGTTTATTTTATCTCTCTGTTCTTATTTTTTTATTTTAATCACATGATGCAAGCAAATATTTTTTATTTCAGTTTCTTATTTGCTTAAGTTTTATTTCCTCAAGTTTCTTATTTGCTTGTTTGCTTCTGATGCTGCTTAACTCAGAAGACCTCAGTTAACAGAAAAGATCAGCAAAACCAGTCAGTTGAAAATCTAGTAAGAAAAAAGAAAACCTATTCCCTTTGAAACCAAAAATGCGGAAATATGTGATATTTTGCTGAAGAAAATATTTTCATTCTGGGTATTTCTGATCAAGTTAAGCTAATGCAAAGTCTAAATTCTTCAGACTGTGGGAGATGGATGTATTTTGTGTTGGATCCCGGTGGATGAACCTTGATGCTCGCCATCACTTCTCTTTGTTTTGATTGACTTCTTATTAAAAACTCTTAAACGTTACTTGAACTTGAGAGAGAAAGAGAGAAAAGAGAGCGTTACAAAGGCTCTGAAACCTTTCCTTTAGGACATGCATGTTACAGGTGGGACATCTGTGCCCCAGTCATCGCTCCCATCAATAAATTTGATGTGAACTGAAGCAGCACAAGAGTGTTACCCTGCTTGTGTGGGTCCCTCGTCTTTGAGCGTGTTGGAATCTCCTGGGGCAGAAGGAGGAGCTGAACCAACCTCTCCTGCACCCGGTGCACTGCTTGTCCTTCCCCAGATGGATAACCCTCTGTTTTTTCTTTGTATTAATTTGCAAATAGTCTTATGATGACCGAAACTACAGAAAACTAAAAACAAAACACACATATGTCTAAGAACGCCCTTAGTTTCCCAAGCTTTGCTTCAGCAGAGCACAAGGGCAGCCTGTAACCTGTTGAGCTCCCACAGGTGAATTTTTCTGGTGTTTTTTCTGTTTCAGGGAGCTGGGCAAGTTTCTGCTTTGCCCAGTGTATCAATAACTCTTTTCAGCTGATACGTAGCTGTTTGGAAAGCCTGCCTGTAAACAGAAATGACATCAGAAAAACGTGACCTTCATCTTTTTTCATTGTTCCCTCCTTTGTTTTCCAGTCAAGATAGCAAACCTGAACTCCGTCCAGCGGGAAGCATCCCCATGATTTCACTGTGGGTCACTGCAAGGAGCAGAGCCGTATCTCCAGGCAAAAGGAACACGGGAACATGGAGACATTTAGAAAGATAAAAGTGATGGATTTCGTTTTGCTGACACTGTTTTGGAAGGATCCTTTTGAGGTCACTAATATGCAGTATGGGTGCAAATACTGAGGCAGAGAGGCTATTTCCTTGTCGCTGCTCCCTGTTTTGAAACTCCCAGGCCCCCACCCCAACTCTTCCCACCCCACCTTGCCATCCCCAAAATAGTTTTCATCCACTCCTGCTTTGAAAGTGCAGAGAGAGATTGAGCGGCGCCCTGGCTTGCCTGGGGAAGTTCTTGCTTTAATCAGACCAAGTGAGTAAAAACATTTGCAGGGGATGTGTAGCCAGGAGGAGAATGAGAGCTTTTGTGGGGACCCATGCTCCCCCGGCAGCATGGGGGAAAGCAGGGGCTCTCTTTTGAAGTGGGGTTAAGTGACGTAAAGGCATGTCTCGGGGTAAACACGCTGCCGTTATCTTACTCTGTACAAAATACAACGTTTACTTGGAGACCATGCCCTGAGTGGAGGTTAACGCTGGAGCATGCCATGACTGCACTTCAGTTTGTCTGATGCTTTCATGGATCTTTGAGAAACCTGTTTTGAGTCCTGTGTACAACTGGCTACAGCTGGGAAGGCAGAGATGGCCATAGCCCTTTGGCTGTGGGATGAGTGGGTGACTGGGCTCTCCGTTCCTGGGCTCCATGCACCCCGATGCTCGTCGGCATCCCCTCCTGCCTGGCCGTGTCCTGTCCAAGCCACTGCGGCCACCACTGCGGTGCCCTGTGAGATGTGGCTGCAGGCAATGCAAGCCTATTGGGAAACCAGTGCTTGCCTTTTAGCTGTGGACATTTAGCTTTGCATTTAATTAGAATGAAAATGTAAATGATATTAAAAACCTCTCCCTTTAAAGTTCAGAGAGGCTTAAAAATTACTGCAGTAATTAGGCAATGGTTCTGATTATACATCAAATGAGATCAAGCTTTATGAGAGGTGACGGAGCCCCCAGCAAGTCAGTCTGTGAATGTATCTGGTGTAGCGATCTGGAGTGGGGTTTTTCATCTGAACAGGTCTGATGGGTGCCATAAGACACACAGTCTCCGTGGACATTAGCATGAAATGGAAACACATCTCTTCAGCTCATGTGATGGCCGTGGAGCAGGAGCAGGGTGGGCTCCTGGGCTGCGCTATCCCTTCTGAGGGGCTGCGCATCCCTCCGCAGGGCTGTGTATTCCCACTGAGGGGCTGTGCATCCCTGTGAGGGCCTGTGTATCCCATCCAAGGGGCTGTGTATTCCCACTGAGGGGCTGTGCATCCGTGTGAGGGCCTGTGTATCCCATCCAAGGGGCTGCGCATCCCTCTAAGGGCCTGTGCATCCCATCCAAGGGGCTGTGTATCCCCACTGAGGGGCTGTGCATCCCTTCCAAGGGGCTGTGTATCCCTGCAAGGGGCTGTGCATCCCCTCAGAGGGGCTGTGCATCCCATCCGAGGGGCTGTGCATCCCTGCGAGGGGCTGTGCATCCCATCCGAGGGGCTGTGCATCTCTTCCGAGGGGCTGTGCCTCCCCTTCCAAGGGGCTGTGCATCTCTCCAAGAGGCTGTGTGTCCCTTCCGAGGGGCTGCGTATCCCTCCGAGGAGCGGTGCGGCCAGGAGCCGGGCAGGGAGTGCTGCCGGTGCCGGTGTCGGCAGGCAGGGAACTGGTCCAAGCCACGACGCTGGAGCAGGCTCAGCCCCGCTGCAGAGCGTGGCCAGGCAGGGGAGTCTTGTCGGTCCTTGCTAACGAGGAGAACCAGCTGAGGTACACGGAGATGTGCAGAGCCTGGGAGGGAAAATCAGTTTGCATTTTAGCTAGCAGGGAAATTGCCTTGTCAGTAAAATGGTCTGGAAGGAGCTGGTTATTGGCGTGCTCACGCTATCTTCCCACACATCGTACTTCCCTCCAAGTCTCCTTCACCCTCGTGCTTTCTGCTCGGCACAGGGACTTGTTTCCACTTTGCTACTGCTGCATCCCTGCCAGCTTCCCCTGCCTGCGTCTCATCCCCCCCAGCGGTTACACCCCCTGCGCACCAGGTACCTGAGGAGCAAGGGGTGATGCTGCGGGAGGGCGCTGGGGGAAGTTAGGCATCTTTTCAACCTCGCTGCCGTCAGAATTCAAGAGTGCTTATTCCTGCCAGCAGATCCAACTTGCCTGACTTCCCACCCTCCGGAAATATTCCCCCAGACTGGTGTTATCAACCCAATTAGCATTTCAAAATTCTCAGCTTGCAGGTGCTGATTTCAGAAAAGCTAATGGCAATCTTGTACAATGTTGAGCAATCCAGTTGGCATCAATTTATTCTTAATCCCCTGTTCAAGCTGCAAACCAAAATATGTTGGTTTTTTTCTTTTCAGTATTGTGTACAAAGTAAATAATCCTGAACAGCACAGGCTACGTTAACGATAATGATGCCAAAATTAGTCTGTTTTTTTTCTCTTTACACACATCAGGAATTCACAGTTGCTTTATGCACGGCTTCTCCTCCCACAGGTTGGGGTTTTTTTTAGCTGTCTGATTTAGCTGGTACTGCTATGGCTGCTGCCAAGGGAACGTCGCAAGCCCCAAGTCCCCACTGCCCACCCTCCCCGGGCATCCCAGATATCCATCTCAGTCAGGATGAAGAGGTGACTCGTCTTGCAAAAAGAAGTACATGAAAGTTTAACTTGGAGTGTTTTTAAGAGTGTCTGCAGCCTGTGAGCATTAAGAGGTGGCTTTGCCTGGAAGCGTCTGGACACTTTGTCGGGATCCTTTGCTTGCACTGACCCCGACATCACTTCCCAAGCACGGCTGTGGCTGAGGCGATCACAGGGCAGTGCAGTGGCAGGGCACAGGCTGGCACCGCCACAACCCAGGTGGGTACCCTGTGTCCTGGGTGGGCCGGGGCAGACCCCTCGGGTGCTCTGAGCTGCCGCGGTGGCAGCGGGATGGTGCTGGAGGCACTGTGGTTAACACTGGTTTGGGGAGAGCTTGTCGCTGGTACTCACTCTGTGGCAGCGTGGACCATTGCCTGTCCTCTGACAAGCTTCCAGCCTTGGACTGTTTAATCCCAGGTACCTTCTTTTCCCCCACAAGAGGTGTTTTCCCCAGGACACTCCCCTCCCATGTAGCTCAGGCAGGACTGAACCCCCATAGCTGGTGTGCTCGCGTACCCCTTGCGGCTCAGCCACGTTCTGTTTTACCTCGCCCTGTCATCTAAAATCCCCCCATAGCACCAAGTAACACATCTTTCTCTTCCTCCTGCCGGTGGCCCTTCCGAACCCTCTTTTTTCCCAAAGGATGCTGGGCAACACTGGCCAGGGTTTTCAAAACAGAGCGTCTGCAGAAGGGGGGCTGCAGCTGCTTGTCCTTCCTGCAAATTTAGAGATGTTGAGGTGTGGATTCAGACACCTGATTTTAGGAAAACCTTTGCAACTCGTGCTGTGCATTCCATGTTCCGTGCTTCTACTGTCTGCGTGCTTGCCCTGCTCATCCCTCGTCCTTTGCTTTCTGCTCTTCCCATCTTGATTTTCAACTCCGATCCTTTTCCCGGGCAGACAATTGCTCTTGTTTGGGGCTGCTGGGTCGGGAATGAAGCTCTGCATGAGTGCCCGGGCAGGGACTCAGGGAATTAGGCTCTAGGCCCAATTTTGGCCGGGACTGAAGCCCGCTGAAGTCAATGAGAATCTTCCTGTTGAGGTAATGGAATTTGGAGCAGGCCTGGGCTTCAACGTTCTTCAGAGTAGTGATTCCAATGTGAGCCTTTGGCACTGTGTGAATAATAGATAATTATTTTTATATATCCTTTCCAAAGCTCACAACTTGTGTTGGCAGTTGGTGCTCCTAAATGTGCGAAGCTGAGACTGGCAGTCTGAAACGAAGGGACAAAAGCAATGACGTATGCTTCATGTGGCCAGGGAGAATCATTTCTGTGTCATTGCATCCGACTTGATACACAGAAGGAATTGCTCATCAGCAGCTTTTCCGATCCCAATGAGAGGGAGACTCTGACAGAATCCATTAGTGCCTGTCTAAGAAATTACAGAGCATTATACAGAATACATTTATTTTTTTCCAGAAGGAGGTGTATATCCCAAGGACATTACTTTTCTGTTATTGCACCATTTAGTGTCGCTTTTCTCTAGCAGAAGAGAAATTCATACTTTCATCTGTTCCTACCAAAAACCAGGAACTACTTAGGGATGCCCGTCGGACATTCGCCGCTGCCCATCGCTCTGGCCTTTCAGAGATCCAAGGCCAACACCAGCCCCCACGTCCTTTGCCAAGGTGCCCTGAAGGCACCTCAGAATGGGGTCACCTGCACAGTTTCTGTCCTGAAACGCTTCTCCAGTGAGGCTGCTCGCTAACTGGGAAGACCCCGGGGTAGGGTCTCTGTAAATTCACAGTTATGCCTGTTTTCATTTTCCTTTCTGGTAATGTTTTCTGCTGTTTGGCAAAGCATCTTACCTGGGTTCCCACCCGCCATTTCCTGTGCAGCTTACTTTCTCTCAGGATATTTTCTCTGTGCTATAAGCCCCTGAACTTTTCCATAATGTAGAAAGTATTTTAAAGAGTTTTCTTATGGATGCTCGTAGACTTCTCATTTCTACTCGCAGAAGTGAAGCTTTGTAGTGCCTAGAGCAGTGGTTTGGAAGGGGTGATATTAGTACAGTGGTATTTCATACATTTTAAATCCGTTTCCATGGTGGTGGAAGCACAATGCAAGGAAGGGACTCAGCCCTGCAAGGCTTTCAGACTTTCTGAGGCAAGCTGAAGCTTAGCGCAGGACTGTGCATCTCACTTTTATGGACGTCTGCCGGTTTTTTACTGCTGTTTGCTCAGCGGGCAGCATGGTTTGGGTTCCAGCTCTGCTCAAGCAGTCGAGTATTGCCTGAGGTCTCTAATGCTATGAGCTGGTGCTACTTACGTGCTATTGCCACCCAAGCAGTGGAGAGGACGCTAAAAATATGGCACCCTCATCATTAAATCAAGGCTTAGCACTGGACTAGGTGTGTATTAACTCCCCTATGTAAAGACACGCCTGGAAGCAATGGGGGATGGAGGTTTGATCATTCAAAGGCATGTTACCAAGTGATGTTTGCTACCCATGGGCATGCCTGCTTCTAATGAGCTGGGCAGAGCAAGAGGTTCTTTGAACCTATGGAGTGTCCTTACCCTACGTTTTGCTAGCCAAGGAGTTTGCGTGGCTGTCGGAAACTGATACCGGTTACTTCCAGATGCATTATAAAGCAAAATTAGAATAGACGCGGGTTGGGCTATCTAAGAAAGAAAGCTCTGATGCTAAAATATTTATATAAAATATTCATCTTTGATATGCAGCCCTAAGACCTTTGTATATAATAAACCAAAAAAAAATTGTTAATTATTTTATTTCTGCCAACTTAAAAAGCAAACAAAAAGATCCTTTCTGGCCAGGTACTGCTGTTGCCAAATGTGCATTTCAGTTAAACTTTGCTGTGTTTACATTTCTAGATAATAAAATTCTTTGGTTTATGGACTGCCAGAAGACAGAAAGCTGAGATTAAAGTCTCGAATTTGATTTGGTTTGTCACAAAATAAGAATAAGCATGAAGAAATGACTATTTCATCAATTCTTTGTTACTAGTGTATTTTAGAGAGGTTCAAGCTTTTGTCATCCTTACTGTCTTCTTTTTTCTTTGTAATGCATCAGGGTATGTGATTGCTATTGAATCTTCTCATTAGTTTGATGGAGGATGAAGATGGGTAGTTATGTTTTTAAGGAGCCTATTCAAGTAACGACAGTGACACAAAAGACAGCAGTCTGCTTTGATTTCCACCTCCTGGAGATTTCTCTTGTAGAAAGCGTACATAAAATAATATCACCAGGATATAAATTCAGTGTGTAGGGACTGTGTTTGTAATGAACACCTCTTCTCCTGTGCAGCCACCCGTCCATCCGGAATCCTCTTTGTCCATTCACTGACATGTTAGTCGCTAAGAGTCTTTTATTTTAATCTTCCCACCTTGTTTTTGATAAGCGTGGCTGTAACAGCTTTTGAAAGAACCTTTTATGATTTGTTTAGGATATTTATGCTGCCTTCATTACCCCAGTATCTCCGCATTTCAGCATCTGCACCCACTACTCCACAATGTGCATGTAGGTGCCATTATCCCCACTTCACGGAAGAGAAACTTGAGGACAGAGTGACAAAAGCCATTGGTACAAGGGTTTTAGGAGCCAACCCTGCAAAAGGACGGCCTGAATCCTGTCTTCCTCCTTGGTCCGTCCTGCATTTCCCTTTTCTCAGGTGCTTGGGCTGCTCCAATCCAGGCTGTCTGCCCAAGCCCCTCTTAGCAGGATGTCTATATGTCCCTTCTGCCAGCATGGCTCGTGTTTTTAGAGCTCCATCAGGAAGACTCCTGCATGCAGCCAGTTTGCTGAAGCCAAGCAGATGACGGCTGTGAGAACTGGTGACAGCTAAGCCCTGCATGTGTGTCTGTATTCATCTGTGCGAAGGTCTGCTCCAAAGAGTAAAGTGTAGCCGGAGTTCCTCCCGTGTGGCGTCACTTGAAGGGTGCTTCACACCCCTGACTGAAGCCGTCTTGCATCTGCCAAAACATGATAGGGACACTTTATAGCTGTGTCATAAGACCTTTGAAAACTCAGGTTGTTAGAGCCTTTTTAGCAGAACAACAGATGGGTGGTGTGTGTGTGTATCAGATAGCTGCACGTGGTAGGCATGTCAGACAGTGAAAAGACATAAAGTATTACTGCTCCATAAAATAGTACTTCCTAATATTATTTTTCTCACCTTTCTGGCAGGAAACATTTGAAACTTCCATGGAGTATTTCACCTGTGAATCTCAAAATACATATAATAGCATGTATTCACGGCTTAATTCAATTCCCAATAAAGATGAGGACAAAATTTCCGCTTTCTTTACTGCGCCTGTTCCAGCCCTCAAAGCGAATGTTGTCTGCTGAAAGTAGAATAGATACTAATTTGGTCCCATAAAACCACAGATTGTTTCAACTTTCCCCGAATTTCTGAATGAATAGATGATCGGATCCCGTGATGCTGCTCTCAGACTCGCTGGTGATATGAAAGAGGCGCTTGTCCGGCAGGCTGTATAGCCCTGCCGCGCTTTTGTTGCCTATAGGACACATGCTCAGCTCCTTTTTACTCTCTTTTTATTTTAATGCTCTGCAGCAGGGCCGCACAAAGCCGAACTGGCTTTTAAAACACGACTTCATTTTGCAGCTATACGTCTGTGCCCGGTTTTCTTTTGTGCTGCCTGCGGAACAAGGAGGCTGTGTGGTATCTGACACCGGGCTTTTTCCAGTGATTTATTAACTGTGTCAGAATAGCTGTTGTGAATGCTGGGAAGCTCTTGCATATTGTGACAGTTGATATTGATTATGACAGTTTGTAGACTCTAGTGCGTTGTCAGACAGTGGATCGTATTTTGTCTTCTTACTATACATACCACGGGCTATAGATCATAGTGTTTGCTTAAGAAAAGGACCCATTGTCCAGCGTTCTCGCTGGTATGAGAGAACTTCTGTAGCATATTGTGCAACAAATAGCAAAGTAGTTCAGGCACCCTATGGGACAGGCAGGCAAATGTCAATTGCTGTAGGAAAAAAAAAAGTGAATAGTTTGTTCTGCTTCTGGCCTTTCAGGGGAGTGAGCCCTCCAGTTGACAGAAGTGGGTAGACTAGTCTGAGGATGTCATTTATGAAAATATGGTGCATCCTCTATTGTCCGTTGGCCAGAAATCCACAGGCTACGCAGGAGGAGGAGGTTGAAGTGAGGATTTTGGCTACTGATCATTTTCCAAGGTTGCTTTGGGTCTTGATGGAGGCTGAAACCGCGTGGTTCTAGAGTCTGAGGAAGAGGAGAGAAAGACTTCTGCAGGCTTGGGAGAAAGGGAAAGCTGTCACATCAGCTGCTGTGAGGAGCACGTCAAACAGATCAACCTGAACAATGACCTCTTCTGACTGTTTGGTTTTAGCGAGGCAGTAGTAAAGTAGCACACAGGAGAAAAGATTTTTCTGTTTGCCTAAAAGCTGCTTCAGTGTTGAAAAAAGTCAACAGCTGAGCTTTTACAGGCAACCGGATCCGGAGGAGGGAGTCAAAAGCCATTTGGTTAATTGTGCTGCCATAATTTACTATATTGCTACGGTACTATTGGAGGAAAAACCTTCCAACAATACATGTATTTTTAAAACAAAAGAGCACTTGAGGTGTAGTGGTGACAGTGAATAGGAAAGGAGCCGTTCTGATTCTTCTGTTCTTGACAGACCTTTTATAAGAGCCCATCACAGGTCATAAACTTACAGTTTGAGATAATAAAGTGTCAGAAAATGATCTTTAGCAATCCATCTATTAGAATTTTGTTCTCACCTGGGGTTTAGATTGATTCAAATGCAGTTTCTGCTGCAATTTTACATTGATGGGATCCAAAAACCATTTCTGAATATATCTTATGGTTTAATTGAAATAAATGTAGTAGCAGGTCACTTGTGAAGTGATTATTTCTGGGATACTTTGAGCCAAGACTATGGCACTGAGCTGGGACCTAGGGTAACTTGATTCAGTTCTTAATTCCCCTGTGGGCCTGATATTGGCCACTCAAACTAGTCCATCTCTCTCATGAGAGACACAACCACTTCTGGTTGTTTATTTACAATATGAGATCTTTGAGAAGGAACATTTCCTATCAGAAGCCAGTTTTGATCTCTCCTGGCATTTCTAGGTGATCCTGGAATTCTAGACACGTTTTCTGTAATGCAGTCTGCATTTTCTTAATGAGCCCTTAATGTTAGCACGGAGACAGTGTTAAACTAAGTGGTTTCGTTTCAGTGATGATGCAACTTCCCGTTCCATGCTCGCATCAAATTTGGATTAATTATAGCACTCACTGTGTCATAATTATGTTTCATAGTGATAGAATGCTCTAGAGTTTGTACATTCACAGCACTACTGTAAGCCTTAGGGTGTACTGAGATTTTACAGTGGCATCTCTCAGTCCAGTGTTAGGTTCTAGTGCTATATTTATAGATTTACAGGTTTTATTGCAAAACATCCACAGAAATAGCAGAAAAGCTTTAAAGGAAGGATAAATGGAATAGTTTTTAAATGTCTACTTTTTGGTTACAGACATATTTTATTTGAATTTTTTTTCTTATTTTCATAAAAGTATTTTGAAGAAGTTAGGTGTGAGGAATGAAAGAAGTTCAGGTGTTCAGATGTGAAGACTTGTTTCCTTAGGTGACTTTTCTCTACAGCTGTGGTAACAAGTCTCTATCTGTTCTGGCTCCTTAAGCCTGAGACCGCGCCGGGAGAAGATAATTTTGCTGTTGTGCTGTGAAAAGCGACAGCTTCCCAGCACTGGTTGTAGGCTAGCAGTGAGCGACTTGTATGAAGATCCATTCAGTTGCTATCAGGAGAGGCCCCTTCCCCTTGGCTTCCCCTTGGCTGTCCTGGGGCTCTCCGGCTGTCCATTTGCTCGTTGGCTCTTGCCAATCATTTGCCTGGGTCGTTCTCCAGGTATTCTGGACTCCTTGAGATGTCCCTGGTCCTTTGTGTTACAGTCCTTACAAGATTTTGTTTTGTTTTCCTGAGTAAAGGCATTGGTAATCACTGTGGAAGGTGGATACATTTCCCTCTCTCATCCTGGTGCCCCGAAATGTCTCGCAGGTCTGTTTTATTTCCAGGAGACTGCAGAAGCCTCCTTGTCCGTAGGTTGAAGCCTTCTCTCTGACATCGCTGTTATCTTTCTCTCCTCCCTTCAGATGGTGTCCATAGTGTCACGGCAGTCTGCACCCTGCGCGTCACCATCATCACGGACGACATGCTCACCAACAGTATCACGGTGCGGCTGGAGAACATGTCCCAGGAGAGGTTCCTTTCTCCCCTCCTGTCCCTGTTCGTGGAGGGGGTGGCAACAGTCCTCTCCACCGCCAAGGATGGCATCTTCGTTTTCAACATCCAGAATGACACAGACGTCAGCTCCAATATCCTGAACGTGACCTTCTCGGCTTTGCTCCCGGGTGGCATTCGAAACAAGTTTTTCCCCTCCGAGGACCTGCAGGAGCAGATCTACCTCAACAGGACCCTGCTGACCATGATTTCCACGCAGAGGGTGCTGCCCTTCGACGACAACATCTGCTTGCGCGAGCCCTGTGAGAACTACATGAAGTGTGTCTCCGTCCTGAAGTTCGACAGCTCGGCCCCGTTCATCAGCTCCAACACCGTCCTGTTCCGCCCCATCCACCCCATCAATGGGCTGCGGTGCCGATGCCCCCCGGGCTTCACGGGCGACTACTGCGAGACGGAGATTGACCTCTGCTACTCCAACCCCTGTGGGAGCAACGGGCTGTGCCGGAGCCGAGAAGGGGGCTACACTTGTGAATGCTACGAGGACTACACTGGTATGTGTTTATCTTATCTTTGACCCATGATTTATATGTTAGACCATCAACCAGGCCAGCTCTGTGTCAAGCTGAAATTGCTGACATTCTTAGTCAAAGGGAGAAAAACTCCTGGCGCTGCCTTCTGGTCGGGAGAAGGCTTGTGAGTGTCACACATCACTTAGGGTAAGTCCCGTATCTCTGCATGCATGGTGGTAGGAACCATGCCTTGCTCCAGGTCATGCAGGGGGCCCAACAGCTGCTGAAGCAATTTGCTTTGTGTGAGTTTCTGCTCAAAATGCCACAAATGTGTTTCTTCTGTCTGGAAGGAAAAAGGTGGGATGCATCCCCTGGTTCGTGGTTCAAGGAGCCTTCCTGGCCCCTTAGCAGTCCCCTCCTACCAGGGTATAGTGGGAGTGTGTAGCCTCGGTAGAAGGTCGTCAGCCTTTGGTTGTCAACAAGCACAGAGCATGAGGATGGATCATGGTCCCAAGAAACTGCATTAGCACACATTTATGGGAAGTACTGCAAGCTAGCTACAGTTTGTAAATGTCCAAACTCCAGAAGGACGTAGCTGCTTCCAGGCCTGTCTCCAGCAGCCTGCTGAGGAACGTACTTTGCCTCATCATGGACTTGACAGCTAATAAAGATCAAAGTGCTGCTTCTCAAATACTCCTGAGAAGTTATGAAAAAATATTAACTGAATGTTTTCTGGTGCTTCAGTAAAGTCAGTGGGATTATTTATGTATTTGAAATTGCACACGCATTTAAGCGTTCTGCACTGACGTGCTGCTGGCTGTAATTTATGCTGACGGCTCAGCAATGTCTGCTGTGACCCCTGCAAACGAGGGGTGAAGCAGAAGGGGCTGTTCCCAATGCTGCCTCTCGCTGCTGAAGTTATAAAAAATTGAAAACATAAATTATTTAAGTCTCCATGTAAAAAAAATCTAGATGATGTGTATGTCTACTGGGCTGGATCCAGCCCTCTAGGTGGAAGGGTTTTCCTTCACTTTCTGTGGCTTTTGGCTTCAGGGCTGTAATTAAAAATGAGATGGTGGAAGGAGCCAGGAGTTGGTGAGCTGGGACATGGCAGCAGCAGGTGAACTGGGCTTTCCCCAGCAACGGGGGCAGAAGATGCTCCCCGAGATCAGAGCAGGGCTTAGGGCAGCAGGACCTTCCTCAGGAGATACAGACAACTTTTTGCCTGACCGGTGAAGCCCTGAATAGAGCCGTGGGATGGTTGGGGTATTTGGTCTTTGTTCAGGAGTGATTTTCCTGCCAGGCTTCTCATGAATGACGTCCACAGTGAAATACATTATAAAGTCCGTTATCCATTGCGTACAGCTAATGCAAAATACGTGTGGCATTGGGAATCACAAAACAGATTTTATGACCGGTTGGTTTCATTTAACGTGTTTATCTACTATTATACTGTAAATAGGAATGGTTAGAAATTGCAAGTTTCGTTAAAGAAAGATATGCATATAAATAGGGCTAATTCATCCATATCTTCAGTTTTGGAATGACATGCATTCCTACATCACATTTTGTGGGTCTCTTGCCAGAAGTCTTCAGAAAAAAAGGCTAAATATACTTCAAAAATGAAAGAGAATAATCATATCTTAATAATTGATGGACATATTTAATAATTAACGCTGTAGTCAGAACAGACACGGTACATATTTAGAGGAGAGGCACTATGTTATTCATACGCAAAGAAAGACTTGATCTGTAACGGTATTTTCTGTGCATAGTTGTTGAGTTAAAAATTAACTGTCCAGCTGCCAGGATATTAAAGCGATCAGAAGTTAAGAGGAGAGCACTGCTTATAGCTTTGCCATCTTTAGGTTTCAGAGTTAACTGAACTTCAGTGAAACACTGTTCTTTGGAAGGGCAGTTTGGGTCATGATTGCAGTCAGGTTGGCCAGGGGAAAACACACCCAACGATGATCAAAAGGGCTCTGGAATCCCTTATCCTGTAGATTGATACAAATATTGTTGAATATTTCTGGTTTATTGCTGAACGAATGCAGCAGAAATTTCTTGTCTGCTCTGTGGTTGGTTTACGTTACATTAGTGCCTTTAGGCTCCGTGTTGCACGACAGTGGTTTTTTCCGTCAAACCTGACACACCCACATATGGTGGTCATTAGTTGGTTGATTTTCATCCCCTTTGCAGAATGCGGTGGAAAATGCTATCAACGAGTAATCTATTACCAGGAATATTTTATGAAGATGCATTGTTGAATCTTGTCCCAGTCTCCTTTAAGGGCTGTTATTTTACCTATGATTTTTGTCCTTTCTTTAAATACACTCATATCCATTTGCAAGTTCAGTTTATATCTATTAATAATAATACTGTGTTTTCTGCTTGTATGTAAATATTTATTGTTTACAACAATCCAGATTTTATATCTATTTAATATGTAAACAGCATAGGTTGGTTTCAATAGCAGCAGTGTGTATTGGCTCACGGAATGCAGCGATCGTAAATCAGAATGAGCAGAGAATTGCTAGGGCTGAAAGTTGGGAGAGTCTGAAATGTTACCATGGTATTAACTCAGCGTAGTAACCTACCAGTATGAGGTACTTAGGAATCTTGGAATTAATTGTAAAAAATGAAATACGAATGGTAATAGTCAATGAAATGCAGCCTGCTCTGGGAGCTCTCATGTTTCCAATTCCCAATTAAGACCCTACGTAGAAAAATAACGAGAAGAAAGTGCTAAAACCTGTCATCTGTCTGGGGAGATATGCTGCGACTCGATGAGAAATCACTACACAATCATAACCCTGTACTGAATCTGTCCGACTGGTCACCTGTTAAAAATATAGCGTTTATTTCCTGTAGAAGATAATTATGTCCTATCTTCATCGGATGGAATTTCCTCCCATTTTTCCACCCTGCTTTGAAGCCCTCCATTTGTTTTGATGTAATTGTTAGTCATTTATACATGATGAAAGTTTCTCTGTCTTCAGGAGTCTTCTGTTACGGGCACCAAGGTAAACTGAGCTTCTACAAGATATTTCTGAAACCCGATTACTGGCTAGTTTGGGGTCATTTGGAATTAGCTTCACTTCCTGTGATGTAAGGAGGTGAGTGAAGAAGGGCATATATTTTTAATCATGTTTTTTTCAGAATAGCGACCCCTTTAACCTCTTTTCTTTATATACGAACTAGCGTAGAGAAGCGAACAATGTACACACTAACAGTCGTGCCATTGATGGCAGGGAGCTATGTGCATGGCTGAAGGGTTAAAGGATGTCATTTAAGTTAAGCAAACAAATTTAATGTACTTGAACACTGTGGAAAGCCTGTGTGATTTTTCCAGCTGTATTTCATGAACCTTTTGAGCGCTGCAGAAGCAGCTTGAGATGAACTCCAGGTGAAGGCTTGGACAGAGGTAGTTATCTGTGCCCCCCAGGGGCAAAACCATGAAGGGCAAATGCATCGTCTCACCCGCGCTGTTTTTGGAGGCATGGTTGCCACAGCGGTTCCTGAATGAGCTGTACTTCCAGCCTAGTCCTGGGCCCTCCTGTAGGACATATCGCTGTGGCCATGTCTCCACCTTTTTGGGTGTGAATTCCCACGATTCCTGCCCTGCCGAGAGCAGGAGCCTCCTGACATCCCTGGGTCCTCCCACAGCTCTCGCCGCACTTTGATGCCTGTGGTCTCTTCTGTTTAACAGCCACGGCGACCGTTCGCCTCTGCAGTCATGCTCCCCAAAAGTAAGATATAATTTGCACAGAACAAAAGCACTCCAAGGGGAAAAAAGAAAACCCAACCCCTGAAATAAGGAGAGATGTAATGTTCCCACAGTTCTCCTTAGCACAGGGCATTCTCTCTGCCTCCTTTGCTACCTAACCCCTAGCAAGGAGCAATTTCTAGGGAAACAGATCGTCAGAGAATTTCCCATATCCTCTGCATCGCTCCTTGGATTTCACTTCAGAGAGCGGAGAAATCTTAAGTGGTTGTAAATCTTCTAGTAATCAAATACAGCAATTAGAGATCTTTTGCGTGTTACACTTTTTTCCTCCTAATTTATTTTTGTGATACCATATTGACATGAGGAATCATGACATCTAACTTGGCCACCATGAATTCTGACTTTGTGTCAGGAGAAGGTAATTATAGCTGTTGTCGCAGCGTTGTGCCAGAGGTCCCTATTCATATTGTTTAGTAAGTTCTCAGCTTTTGGCTCTTGCAAACAACACGTAAAAGTAAATGTGAAGATTTGCTTCTCTTGTTATCTTTACTTATATCCATTCTTCAGATAGTAATTTCCTTGTTCAGTCTGATACCAGATTCTCATTTTTAAGGCCAGAGAGATTTATTTGGGAGAATTTCAACTTCCAAGTAGAGAAATCTGGCAGCCAGGGTAGCCGTAATGAGTGTTTTATCTTGGGCAAGAAGGTCTGAAATTCCACTCTGGGTTACGCTTCTGCAGCTCTGCTGGAGCGGTGGGATCACAGGCGTGTAACAGCCAAATCCTGTACAGCAAACCTTAATTTGATTCCTTCAAGTTTCTCGCTGCGTCTTTAACTCCTTGTTTAGCTTATGAAAGGCCATGGTTTTGTGACGGCAAGGCGAACAAAGATTATCCTCACAGGGTCGTGGGGCTTTGCCAGCACTTTCAAACAGCTGTGACCAAGTTTGTCTTTGCCACAAAACACCAAATAAGAAATTCTGTGGTTCCCAAACACTCCCGTAAAAGTAGGGACGTTATCGATGGTATAGGTCAGCTTCATGGATCATCTCTTTGTGATACCTCATTCAAATGTTATTCATTTGTTAAGGCAACGCAGTGAAGGTGCTGAAATGTTTTGTATCGTTGCTGCCTTAACTATGTCCCTTAGTCCAGGTCTACAAAGTTATGCTACTGGATTCCAGATGCATTTGTATAATAAAGAGATGAAAACAGCCTAGGCAAGGTCTAATACTGTGAAAAATAGTATATTTGTTTTGAGGGGTTTAAATGTAATTGCAGTTATTAGGGTGCTGGTTGATTTGCGCTGTTTTCAGAATTTAAGGGCTGTAGATTGTCCCATTTCCAAAAAGTCTTTAACAGTTTTTCTGCTGATTTGGGATGCAGGAAAAGTTGAGGAAGAGTGCTGACTATCAGCCTTTTCATAACTGTCGATGTTTCTCGGAGGAGAATACCTGGTTGCCTTTCCTTACAGTTTCCATATGGCAACACTGTGAGAAAGCTTCTGTAGGGCGGTCGCACCCCGGTGAAGGTCTGTATAACGTTGGAGGTATAGAAATTGTCCATTTTCAGCAGTGCTATCCATGCCGTTGCGGTTGGTGTTTGTACTGAAACTTGGTCTTCATAACTGCAACACAATTTCCCTTTGATTGCTGTGGACCTGTCGCTCTCTGCAGCTGAGAGAACTTTTTCACTCTGATGGAGAGAGAAATGAGTGTAGGCTTACGAGATCCTTCTTTACGATTAGTACTCCTCAATTTTGTTCCCTGCACAGATGTCCCATCAGAGTCTTCTCCGTCAATCTTCAACTTTCTCTGTCTCATCAGCATGAAATTTTTGAGAGAAAAGCCCTCTTCTGCCTTTATTGAATAAGCAGACGTCTCCGTGGGTGTAGACGTGGCAAGCTGTGTCCCTGCAGTTGGCAGCAGTCGGTTACAGTCGGGTACTTCTGTTTCCTCACAGCCCGTGGCCCCTTCCAAGACCCAGGAGCTTGCAGCGCTTGGGCAGCTGGTGAGGACTCTGTACGCAGCGCAGTGGATGGTCCAGAAGCAGAGCTTAACTCCTCCAAACATTTTTCAGAGCATGACTGGTGCAAAAGCCTATCTTTTTCTCTTTTTATGGTCTTCACCACTCAGCTATGTACTATGAGACATACCGTCTCATAAATCTTACTCTTAGTGCTTTGAAGTTTCCCCATCTGACCATTGCATTTACCCATGCCAAGGAGCAATGAACCCCAGATGTCGTCTCATGAGCTGACTTAATATCTAAGCATATAAGGAACCCATACAACCTATTCTTTGCAATTAGCCATGGATAATAAGTCTTCCATTGACGCTTGGGCAGTGTATGCTGCATTTGAAGAGCACAGCAGTCAGCTGTGATATTTGCTTTCCTTTCTCTTCTTTTAGCACAATGTCCATTTTGTGTCATGGATTCCTGAAAATAAGTATTAGTTTTGGGTATTCAAATTAAGAGGTATTACCAGGCAGAATCATTGCTTTTGAGTGTATACGTATTGTCAGAGCACGACGCCTTCAGATCATTACATGCTGTACCTGTCCAAAACACTTTTCATTTAAGGATCACTGTAGACTCTGCAAAAGTTACCAACAGCAAAGGAAGCCTGTGGGACATCCCTTTGAGCAAGAAGGTGCTGTCCCCCTCACCAAAGGGATGGGAAGCTGTGGCACAGTATCTTCATCTCTTCCAGGTCACATAAAAGCAGTCAGTGGCAAAGTTCGGAGCAGCTGTGGCAGCTCCTCTGGGCCATTCCTGGGCAGCCCATGGCTAGAAACTTGGGTGAGATCCCCAGGAAGAACATTTCTTTCCTGACACAGACTCTCAGCAGAAGCCTTTGTGCCCACTGTGTTTAACTCAGAGATTTATTGTGCATGTTAAAATGGGTCCTTGCCTGTTTTTGCAGCAAGGCTCACTGTTAATGCGTGCAGGGATGGGGCCAGCACGCCACAACCTTATGGCTGGACTCAAGTGGTGCTAGGTTGGACCAGATGGCATGACTGCACGACTGCTTGCCTCCGCAGATAGCTGAAATAACAACAGCAGAGTAAAATTACACTTTCATATATTACAGTCAAAAGCTGAAACTTTTAAATATTGTCATGTTTCTGTTGACTGTATTTCTGTCCATGTCACTAAAACACAGGAGGTGAACATTGAAAATCTGGAGTTTATATCAGATTCACAGGAGTCACAGAGGTCTACCACTTCTATAGGTGGATTTTTATCTGGAGGATATGTTCTTCAGCTAATCTTCAACCTATGCTCACTTGTCAGGTTGTGAAAAGCCTTTTCTAGTTGGATTACTGTGGTGTATTTGTTGACAGTGTAGTTCTCAAATGGTGTAAATGGCCTGCAGCCTTCACGTCAATCTGCTATGCCTTTTCCGAAACCCAAGCAAAGAGTTTTATCGCATTACCCTCATCCTGATGCACATAAACTGGCTACTGTTTAAAGTTCGAAAGTTTTCCCAATCATATATGAACCCTCCCTTGTCCCCCGTCCCGGGATGCTGCACGTGGGATGATCTTTGATTCAGCTGAACTGCTGCAAGTGCCTCTTCTGGAGCCTCGCGTCTTATCCTCCTCGCCCGTGGAAATACTTGCGCTGATCAAAGCCCTTTGCTGTCATGTGGAAACCTAGCTACAGACTTAATGTTGTGTTTCTTCTTTTTAATTAGTTTTAGAACGGTTTGACAAGACTTCTGTTCTTACCAGGCGCTCCCGCAGTGGAGGTGTGATGGGTGCTTTGTAAAAGCAAGCAGCAGATCACACGCCGATGTAATCACTTACCCCGGCCTCAGAAGCTACCTTAGCAATTCATCTCCAATATACTTATGAATTTAGCTCTTCCAAACAGTTCAGGGTCTACAAAATCCCCCTGACTGATTACAGCTTGTCTTCTCCTTGAGACGGCTGTGTGGCTGGCCTGTTCTTCTCTCCATTTACTTGCTCCCTTCATTTGTCCCCTGCAGCATTTATCACTGATGATTTTACACTTTCTCTGCCATTGTTGATAATTTCAAGTAGCACGTAGCTAAAAATCAGTGTCCAAAGGGCCTGTGTCCAAACCGACCTGTTTGAGGATGGTTCCATGCTTACATTTTTACACCTACTTGCTGTTAATGCCATTGATGTCTGTTAGAAGGCTCTGGGGAGAACTTATAGCAGGCTACCAGTGCCTAAAGGGGGCTTACAGGAGAGATGGGGAGGGACTCTTTATCAGGGAGTGCAGTGATAGGACGAGGGGTAACGGTGTCGATGCCCCATCCCTGGAAGTGTCCAAGGCCAGGCTGAATGGGGCTTTGAGCAGCCTGGTCTAGTGGGAGGTGTCCCTGCCCATGGCAGGGGGGTTGGAACTAGGTGATCTTTAAGGTCCCTTCCAACACCAACCATTCTGTGATCCTATGATTATGGTACAATATGGGGAGAAGGTACGTTCTTAATTGTGGGCTGCACGGAATGAAGTCGAGGAGCCTGCAGAGATGAGAGGCCGCGAGCACACACTGCGGCATGACGGTTTTGCTGCTGTTGAACAAGTGCTGCCCCAGCTCTTCCACCGTGTAGGTGTTTAATATTGAGCCCTAATGGCCAGGTGTAATCACAGGATCATAGGATGGTTTGGGTTGGAAGGGACCTTTAGAGATAATCTAGTCCAACCCCCCTGCCATTGGCTTCAGTCTCCTTCATTAAAGTGAAATCTTGTTAAATGCCTGATGTGAAAGTGGCACATTTGGCCCTGAAGCCTGGCCAAGCTAAGCTCATGTTTGCTGTCAGGCAGCTGGGTCTGTGTGAGCAAGGCAGACTGCTAACCTGGCGTGGCTACCCACCTGCCTCTGGCACCTGACCTCTCCTTCCCACCTCTTGCCAAGAAAAGGTCCTATGAGTAGGACCTTAGTGGTTAGTCGAGTTTGATGGGGGAGAGAGACCTGTTGAGCACCTTGGGTTTCCTACTGGCATTCCGGTCAGTAACGGACCAGTCTGAATTTAGGATTCTCTTTGTTCTAGCATACGTGAAGTCTCTCTTTTTATTGCCTTTAATCTGTTGTACCTGTATTTCTTTTTTGAATTATCTTGCTCCATCAGTTTTCAGCAGGTTTTAGGCTTTTGACTTGTACTCCTGATTTTATAGTGATGGGGTTTCTGTTACCACACCTAAATGAGAGTCACAATTCTCCCAGGCTTTTTGAAAACCTGTGTCATAAGGAATTTGCTTATCTTCACTGGTCTAATTTAAAAAAAAAAAAAAAAAAGGTGGAAGGTGGAGCATAATTACACAAAGTGGAGCTATTTGATATTATAATTTTATAGGTACATGTAAAACCCCTCCTCGCTGACATAGCTAAATTCTCACACACTGTTGTAATGGTGAACATATGTATGCATTGCAGAACATTGATCTGAAGGAAACTATACACACTGAGGTTTGCTTTAATTAAAATATTTTAAATAGCAGTTTATTAAACAACGGCCGGCTTCTCAGTAGCTATAGTTTACAGTTGTGTTTTTATTAATTTAGCCAAGGTGAGCCTTGTGTAATGTAAGACTTGGGGTTTTTTTCTCGTAGATGTTTTTTAATGTCAGATAGGTTAGCCGAGTAAAGTTTTAAACTTCGTGTAAGCCACACAAATGCATTCTGATACGTCAAAACATACACTTACTAAGTGTCAAAATAGCCCGTATATTAGACTACCCTTTAAGTGGGTTTTTTTTGCCAATGGCTAGGTGTCTTGGTTGGTGTTTTTCTCACTGAAAACAAATCAGGTAGGGAAAAAGGAGAAGAGAGAGGAGGAGAAAAAGCTCAACAACTTGCCTTTAAGTTATTTGTGGGGAAGATAAAATCATAGTGAGATAGTATTTTTTCCAATGTGCCCCATGTTCTGGAAAGGCCCTCACAATGTTCACAGCAGTTCATAGATGAAGGCTGAAAAAAGAAATTCCAGGAAGGCTGGAATGAAATATTTTAGATCTTCCAAAACAAAAAAGAAATCTAACCTCTGAGGCGCAAGGTAGCGGGGCTCCTTTTCACCTGGCTGTAAATACGAAAATAGGAAACAAAGCAGGGAAGGCCCTTTACAGTTCAATAAGACTGAATTATGAAAAACATGTTTGGCTTCTGTATATATTTATAATTCCTAAGTTAGACATTTTAATTTTCATCAGTAGATAAACAACAGGAAAGCGGTAGGAAGGAGGGTTGGGTGCAGAGACGAGGGTATCAGGATACCCCCCCATCCCCCCCCGCTATGGAGGAGAAAAGTATAAAGTAGTTTCTTGTGTGTCTGTTCTTTGTGTTATGATGATGGAAAGTTTCGACAGTTGAGCGCCAGACTGGGGCACTTGGCCTTGAACATCAAGATAATTACAGTTCTGCAATACAGTGGTGCGGAGCATGGTGGGAACCACAACTTCATTGTTGTTGCAAATGCTCTTTTGTTTAGAGCATCATGGTTGAGTGCCTGCATCCCAGCCTCTGCTCCTCCTGGGGCAGGTTTTGTTCTGCGACCCACACTGTACGGTGCCCCCCCCCGCCATCACAGCTTCCCCAGCAGTCGTCAGCCTCCGTTTTCAGTTTCTAAAAATCAAGATGACGATACTTTACTTCAGGCTGTCTCTCAAATTCTCCACAGCTAAGCATATGAGAGCTGTTATGCTGCATTTTCCAATGTAATAATTAAAAAACATACTTTAGTTAGGTAGGGCCACCCAGTTTCAAGGGGTCAGCACACTGATGTGCATATTGTAAGAAATATTATTAAGATGGGTGCTTTGTATTAATATCTTAACGCAATATAGATGACACAGTAAAGTATATTAACTTTAACAAGACAGTAATCATGTAAAGTGACTTTAAAAGGAAGGCATATTTTACAAAAAGGTTGAATTTTAATCTACTAAACTGTTGTAACAAGAGTTAAGTTCAAAATGGGGAAGCTGGCTGGATTAATTTTTCATTAATCTATTGAAAAATTTTTTAAAATGTAATTTTTAAATTTCTACCTGTTCTGTAGACTTAAAAATACGTTGATTTTGAGATTTTCTGTGTTAGTTGTATGAGACATTACAATGGCTTTTTCAAGAGTCGTTAAGATTAAGTTGCTTTTTGTTTTCAGTTTATGTTTACTGACCTGTGTAGGAAATATTTTTGAGACTATCAAAACATAAGATTATGGGATTATCTTTTTAACCCTAATCCTTTTAATTTGACAAGCAAAGGGTAATTTTTGGTTTTTTTTCAAAATTTGCCTTCAATGTATAACAGTGGAAATTTGATGAGCATCAGATTATTTTTGCCGGTTCTGTCTACTTCATCAAGCAAAACCTTTGAACTCATACAATCCACAGTAAAAACAACTATACAGTACTTTTAAGTATAACTTTCTTTTAGCCTAATACTTCTCTTATAAAATGAAAATATAAAGCTCTGAAATCCCAGCTTCCTAAAATGTAACTACAATAGTAGACTTACTTTAAGCGTGTTTTTCAGTTGCTTTATTAATATTTTATGGCTTCTCTTCAATTATTCTCACTAATTGGCCATTATGTTTCTTTCCACCAGAGCTTCTGGGACCACCTAGGATGTTAAGGAGCATGATTTGGTTTGAGGTCTGCCTATTTCTAAATGCCGTCGTTTTTACCATTGTGTTAGATTATGCAGAAGATGTGAGAGTGAGATTTTCCTGTGAAAACTTCTAATGTTTGGAAAACGCAAAATGCAGGCTCTCAAGAGTCTTCCTTTAACAGAGATGTGCAGCGTTAGCTGCTTGTGCAGTTAATGCAGTGTTAGCTGCTTGGGCAGTTAATCCCAGGGCAGATGGCTTCTTCTGTGCTTTGTCCCTTGTTCTGAGCCAAAACATCAAGTCTGTAATAGCTACATGGAGAAAATTAAATGGGATCTTAGTGGAATATGGGCCGGATTTTCTGAAGAAAATAGTATGTTTGCCATTGAAAGGGAGACCCCGACCACCTTTTTCCCATATTCCTGAGCCCTTTTCTTTCTTCCTCTCTTTCTGAGGTCAATTATTTGCAGGTATGGTCCCTTTTTCAGCAGCGTCAAGATGTTACCTTGCTCAAAAATAAGTGCTAGAGCTTTCCCCTTCCTTACAAATTTGGGAACTGGGAGCTGCAGCCCATTGCTGTCCTCCTCTGTGGAAAGCAGCTTAGGGAAACCAGGCTGAAGGCGAGCGGGATGCCTGCTGGTGCCTGGAAGCACGTCTGGTTTTCCAGCTCCTGAGTTCCTGTTGATAAAAGATGTTACTGCACACACGCCCCTGGCACAGCCACCATGCCTTGCTTGCTTTCCTCATTCATGTAAATAGTGTAATATATTTTGAAAAGCCCAGTGTGAGGCCAAAATGGCCTGCGGAACGACAGCCTTGGGGAATTCACGGTGCCAGTGGTGGCATTTGGTGCCCGGTAAAAATTGCACCTTTGCGTGACGAAATAGTCAGGGGCACTCAGAGGCACGCCAAGCCTATGAGTGCCCTTTTTCTTTCTCACTTCTGCCGGCGGAAGGAGATGAGAACCAGGCATGGTGGCTGGTTCCCATGCTGAAGTGCCTGCAGGTGTGCGGGGATGCAAATACGGAGCAGGCTGCAAAGGCTGTCCCGAAGGGAACGTGTCCTGCAGGACACCGTGGCTGCTCCAACCTTCGGTTCCCTCCCTGTGCCCCCTGAGTAACGCTCCTGGAGATGAATCAAGGGGCATAGAGAGCAGAGAAAAAAATAATAATATCCCATATATATATAGTAAAGATAGACAATGATTGTTTCTCTTAAAAATAAACGGAGGGAGGGATATCCCTCTGTAAATGAATATAAGTATGTTATGCAGACGTGTGTTTTGTTCTTACACCTCCAGGTTTCTCATTGGTTTTAAGGTGGGATTTTTAGGAAGAGATATATTCCAAGTAAGACATAATGCAAATTGCAGACACAATGGCATAATCTAATTTGGGATTTATCTTTGACATCTACGGTAATGTTTTCTCCCTACTAAATACATCCAGAGATAAAGCTTAGGCTTTTGAAAGGCACTGCTTCATCACCATATCTTACCCCAAATCATAATTTGCATTATGATAAATTGTCTTACGTATAAACCTGCCACAGAACTCAAAATAAACTGGAAATTTTGGTGCGTTTCTTTTTTCTCTTGTGTAGATTTATGCTGAGTATAGCCCTGGGTGAGAGTCGGAACCTAAAAAGTTCTCTAAAGCTTTAACTTAGAGGTCAAATGCAGAGGGAGAGGACACCTTGTGAGGGCACGATTGTGTCCGGTGCCATGGGAGCAGGCAGTGGGGAGAAGCCAGGCACATTGCATGCACCTCTTCTTTTGCTGTAGTGTCTGGCCCCTTGCTCATCAGAGTGCTCTCAGGAAAAAATCACATTCCGTGCGGTAAGTGTTGTTAGCGCTTCTGGTGCTCGCACCACTCCTGGCCTTCTTGCTGGAAGGTGAAAGGCGAGCTCTCTGGTGTAGACAGAGTGGAAGCTTAATGACTGAGAATTTTTAATCCTCAACAAATATATGAGGAAGAAAGCCGGGTATTAAAGACTCAGTCACGACTTTCGTCTGTGCCCTGTTCTTGCCAGTACTGTCACAACTTTTGTCTGTGCTCTGTTCCTGCCAGCACTGCTGGAAGTCGCACGGGACGACAAGGTCCAGTGACCGGTTGAATTGAGCGTATATCATCTTGAGAACATGCTCATAATTTTCTGGAATCCACAGACTAATTCATTTCTCCAACAGATGTGCCCCAAATATCACTAATCCTCCTCAGTATTGTTTCTCTTTTTTTCCCAGTTATTCCTTCTCATTTAAATGCAAAAACACACAAAAAAACCCCCAAATCCCAAATCATCCATGCATCCATCCATCCACCCGTCTCTGCAGGGTGTCTTTCGTTTTGCTTTGTCGTGTGACCAGGAAAGGGGAGGAGGTGAGGAGGAGAGGAACGTCTTTGCTCAGGCTGGTGCTGCGTGTAGGATCCTGGGCCTGATTTTGGGCTGTTGATGGGCTGGGTACCATTTCAGTGGCTGCTCTGCATGTGCAGCGCCTCAGCGGGCACAGCCCAAAGCAACTTGAGAGACCTGACCTTTCCCTGCTCTTGCTTTTTTAAAATACAATTTAGCTTGGTTGCTAGGCGGAAAAGATCAGGAGGTGGGATGGGGTCCTGGCCTCCCCCTGGCCTGTTTGGCATGGGGAGTTTTTCATTGTAGTCCTCCTCCTCCCAGGAGCTTGGAGGACCCCGTAGCAGCTGGCGTGCAGATGCTGTCTCCAAGGACCCCAGTGGGAAGAAGAGCTGGGAAGGGTCGAGTCGCATCTTCCTGTTGGGGTGGGAGTGGGAATGGGAGTTCCCTCAGAGCAACTTGTTTCGGTCCTGTGTTTCAGGCTGGAATTTGACCACCACATGCCTTGGGGACAGCAGATGCCACCCGCAGCTTCAGAGGCAAATGAAAGAAGATAAAAAGCCTCCCATGTTCATTATTTTGGAGCATCTCATGATTAAAGCTCTCATGACCTTTATTTAGCCCAGTCTCATGATTTTTGGAAATCTGATTTGTGAGTTTTCAGGGATGCCTGGGGGGAACCTTGTGGAAGAAGGCACGGGGAAGGGAGAAGGGTGATGGTAAAGGAGAGGGATGACATATATAGCCAAGAGAGCACCAGTAATTCTGCGCCCTCTCTTCCCACCAGTCCAGAGCTTAGTCCTTATGCCCATGAAGAAACTAAATCACATCTAGAGATAAAACAGTGATTTCCCGAGTATCTTATTATAGGATCATTTTCTGTCACCTCAGAGCTCTACTTGGCAAGCTATATGTGTATATATAGTGTGAGAGGAATGCTTTTGTTGTTATTTTGCTTAGTGTTTTAAATTCAGGTTACTCTCTTGCAAATACATCTTGTTAAATCTGGAACGGTTAGCACCTTAAATTACGAAGGACAGCTGTCACTACGAGTCAATGGGATTTAGTTCTAAACAGCGTGAGTGTATGTGTGGTGTGTGCTTCCGTGTGTTTATGTATGTATTTATGTATTTTTTTACCCTAGCCTGTTTCTCATAATATACCTTTATAGTGCAGTGAGCAGCAAAGGGGAAAGCAAAGGGGAGGGGGGAAACTGGACCTTAAACTGGTATTTCTCCCTGTAAGAGGGTTGGGGCCAATTTTAATTTTCCTAGATCAGTCCCAATTCTAAAAACGTATATGAATAGGTAAAAGGAAAAGCCACAGCATGTTTCCAAATATGAACGTTTAGTAGCAGTGTAATATAGAAACCTCATGCAGTGATGACCATCAGCATCAGTATTAAGTCTAACGAGCGTGTCTGCATGGCCTCTCTGAAGTGGCAGTAGGGGTTTGGCCATTGATTTCTAAGGGACCCAGATTTTAACTTTGCTCTTCAAATAGCACTTCTGAGTCATCTGCGTAAAATGATACATTAATATAGTCATCCCCTAATTATTCACGGTCACTAGTACATCAATGGATTCTAAATTCTATTTGATCCAGCTTCTCCTTCATTCAGAATGACTTGGTTACTTTTTCTGGGTAACTGCTCTCTAACTTCTCTCATAAAACCGGTAGATTTTTGCTTGTTTGTTTGTGTAATGTTCCATTGGTAAGTGGCATTTGCTGGGAGGTAAGACGGACTTCTCCCAGTAGGTTCTGAGGGTGGGCTTGTGCACCGCAGAGCCACCGAAGTAATGAATTTCCCTTTATGGGCAAAGTCCAATATTCATTTTTATTATTTGAGTTGCACCTACGTTTCAGGCACATTTACCTACAGGATATCCCTGCACAGTCAGCGGAGAGAGGTGGGTGTATACTGAAGGTGTTGATCCAGTTCACTTAAGTCAAGCATAAGCCACTACGTTCGCATATGAGCCATCTGAAATGGCTTAAAGCTGTATTTCCATAACAGTTAAACCTTTCTAAGACCATTCTTATTCCTGTGTGCATGGTGCTGCCTCCTTCCCTTGTGCCTGCTGTGCTATTCATCCCATCAATCCTAGGAGGGACCTAATCAGAAGATCACTAACCCTACAATAAAAAAACGAATGGTGTTTTGCCATCTGAGCTCCACAAATCAGTCAACTGCGGGATTACATGAATGCCAACACAAGGGAGGGGGAGGAAAGTGCAATGAGTTTGGGGAAAGGAGGGGACTATGGTGATACTATGGTAACTCCCACTCAGCCTAAACTATGGTGACACCACCTCTAAAGTGGGTGCCCTGTATCCCAACCTCTTTATCTCTTGTCCCAGTAGAGATTTCCAGACTGATTCTGCAACTAACTTGTTTTTAACAACCTTCTTATTACTTAGTGCACTGATTGCTTTAGTGCCGATTGTCATTTCAGGTTAGTAGCGTTTTAGCTACTAGAGGAAGAGGAGGATTGATTTTCCCATAATGTGCAAGATAGCAAATACATTTTTAATGACAGTTGATGCTTTAGTAGGGCAATGGGTCAGTGGGAGTTCTTTGAAGAATTTAGTTGCCCTATTTCTTGTTGTTTCTCCTTTTGCTGTATTTCTTGTTGTTTCTCCTTTCCACTTTAAAGTACATCATTTTAGGCTGGCTGCTTAAATCAGCTTCTCAAAACGCTTTCCCTTCTGGTGAAGCAACTACAAACACAGAGAAGAAGATTAATATGTATCTGGAGCAAATGGCAGGATGGGGGAAAGGCGAGAAGAATCAGTTGAAGTAGAACAATTACAGATACTGAGTGAAAAATTAACGTGTCTAGGGAAACTGGAAAAAAAGAAAAAAGAACATGAGTTCAGGTCTGCTGCTTCGTGTAAATATACATTTAATGTACTGTTTCAGTTGAAAACAATCAGAGAATACTACAAATTTTTGAGGGCTAGTCCCTAAATGGGGATATTGTGGAAACATATTGCAGTAAGTTGAAGCGTAGAGTTATTCTGTATTTATTCCAATGCCATCATGTTGTTTCCAGCAAGCTCTCCAACGTTATACGTTGTCTGTGTTGGAAGGTCAAGCAACTCGCCAGCAAAACCACAGGCAGATTCCTGCAAAGAGCAGCTCATTGATGCACTCCAGTGTGCTCTTTGAAACCCATAACGTTCAGCTCACAAGGCATTTCCAATTGTGAGATTATTTCTTCATTTTTCAGATAGCTTATTTTTACTTCTTTTCACTTTTTTATCATCATTTATTGTTTATTCATTAAACTCTTCCATTACTTTACTTGGAGCAAGTCATCAGACCAAGTCTTTTGCGTTGCTTGTTCTTATTATATTATGCCTGATACCATGGTGTCCTCACATAAATTTAATAAGAAAAAAATTATGATTAACGTCTTTGTAAAGTTAGTCCTAAAATTGGAGAAGAGATATATGATGGTTGAGAGTAGGAAGCAGTGTCAAAGGCAACTACCACGTTGTGATCTGAAGTGCTTTAGAGCCGGGAAGCACTACTTGAAGGGCTGTGTAAAAGCCACAGGGCTCATAGCTTTCAGAGTCATCGATATTAATTTGAGAGCCTATAAGATCAGCTGCTGTCCTGTAGCAGTAAACCATTTGCTGGCTTGGGCCAGGATTTTTTCAAAACCCAGGAATCTGCCGGCAGATAACAGGCAGCCGTGGCCCGTGTTATCTGACGTGCTTTAGATTTAGCAGCTGTAGGGAGCTTCACATCTCCTGCTTGGATTTCATGGAGTTGTGAGAAGTAACTTGTTCTTTAAGCGATCCCTAAAATACTGTCCAGTGTGAAAAATGGAATTATATTAGCAAAGGGAGTGCCACAAGGAGCGAAGGGGTTTCACGGGCTGGCTGAGGGGGTGAGCCATCCCAGCATTGCCAGTGTCACAGACTGTCCCCAGGCTGTGTGTGGCAGCTATTTGGGCTGTGCTCTTATCACCCGAGCCCCTCCAGACCCTCACTGCACAGCAGCTCTCCCTCCTTTCCGTACTATTTTTTCCCACCGGACTGCGAGACATCCCCTCTGACGGCGTGTCCCAGCCCTTCCGACCTTCAGCTGCCAGCAGGCACACAGGCGCTTTTCATCCCAGAGGCTGGCGGATGCAGATCCCTTCCTTTTCAGCTCCTCAAGTAGCTCTTCCCTTAGGGGCTTCCAACTCCGGCTTCAGCCAGCAACCAGCTTGTCCTTCAAGTACGTGCGGGCTTTGGTTCAAATTTTGAGGATGCTTTTCAGGCTGTGCCTCAAAGCTCCCGCAGGGACAGCAGTGTGTCTGGGATGAGGTGGCCGCCCTTGGAAGTGACAAACCCAAGAGCCACACAAAGGTGTGTTCCGTTCCAGTCCTGATCAAAGCCGTGCTTCGAACGCTTGCTCAGATGGCTGCTCCGTAGAGCCAAAGATGCCATCTTTCTAAAGAATTCCAGGCACTTTCGGAAAAAAAGGGTGATTAAGGATTTATCGAGTTTCTTGGTAGACCTTTGTGCCTTGAAGCACAGTGATGTCTTGGAGGTACTGTAGAGATTTAAAAAACGTTATTTTAATATATTTTGTTAAATATACATAAAATATGAAAATACAACATCAAAGAGTATGCATCAAATGCAGTTCTCATTTACATTACAGACCAAAGAGAATTCAGAATAATTTTAGTAACTGGGACATCAGTGATGCTACAGCTGAATGAATATAGGACAAAGGATCTTATTCAAAGTTGAACTACAGTTTTTTAAAACCACTCCTTTAAGCATCACAATGCAAAGCAGTAATAACCGCAATTCAGTAGAACTTTTCTGTAAGCTTTCTTTTCTCTTAAATACTTTTATGCCTGTATAGGTAGCTAAACGGTCTATAAAGTCTTGTTATATCACAGAATTAATACAGAACCACCAGTGACTTCCAGCTTAGGCTTTTTTATTTTGCCTTTTTATTTCCATATTGCCATGGCATTTCCACAGTGTGCTACAGTGCCAGGAATCTCTCCTTTTAGCTCCCTCCTTTTTCTCCCTGTGTATTCAAGCCTGCACGTTATTTGCTTTTGCCAAATATATCATCCTGTTTTCAGAAAGCCTTGCAGATTACATTCCTCTCCGAGTTGGAGAGTTATTTGACGAAATATCCTATTACTTCTTTAAAGCGACAAACCTTTGTTCAGTCTTTCTATAGGAATTGTGTTTTTCCAGTTTTTTGAGGGTTTTTGACACAAGGTATGTGTGTCTGTTAGGGGAATTGGCTGCGCTTATCCAGCACATCATCAAGAAGTGCTTTCAGTAGTGTCCTCTCGGTGCATCTGATGTGTGTGTGCACTTTGTTTGGCATATCCAGTACACTGGGGGAATTTTCTCTTTTGGATGATACATACAATTTTTCTCCAAAGAAACATGTTGTAGAGCATTTTAAAGTGCTAGGGAAGGTGTATTCATGTAGTCTTGCCTGGTACTCACAGCTGATGAATGGAAACAGGAAGACATTTATCAAGTGGTTTTCACAGCTTTTCATCTTAATGTATTAAAGTGAGAATATAGGAACATCAGTCCTGAATCAGAAAAGCTGTGAGCACAGGCTTGAAGTCGAACCCTTGGCTATACAGTTTATTACTTGAGAGGTTTTGGCTTGCACTCCCTCTAGGATGATGGGGAAGATTTATTTCATAATTTGTTAACTGTAAGAATTACTATTATAGAAGGATATGTTCCTCTCCCCTGTGCTTTGTGTTACATCCTTTTTCAGTTTACTGAAATGCCTCAGTATATTTTTTGCCAGGAGATACCCACAAACACATTCATCAGGAGGCAGTGGTACGATGGCTCAGCTCATCGTGGGGAGCAGGACCAGAAGTCATAGGATCACAGGATGGTTGGTGTTGGAAGGGACCTTAAAGATCATCTAGTTCCCGTCCCCCTGCCCTGGGCAGGGACACCTCCCACTGGACCAGGCCGCTCAAAGCCCCATCCAGCCTGGCCTTGAACACCTCCAGGGATGGGGCATCCACAGCTTCCCTGGGCAACCTGTTCCAGTGTCTCACCACCCTCACAGTAAAGAATTTCTTCCTAATATCTCATCTAAATTTCCTCTCTTTCAGTTTAAAACCGTTACCCTGTGTCCTATCACTACGCTCCCTGATAAAGAATTCCTCCCCATCTTTCCTGTAGGCCCCCTTCAGGTACTGGAAGGCAGCTATAAGGTCTCCCCGGAGCCTTCTCTTCTCCAGGCTGAACAACCCCAACTCTCTCAGCCTGTCCTCATAGCAGAGGTGCTGCAGCCCTCTGATCATCTTCATGGCCCTCTGCTGGACCTGCTCCAACAGGTCCACGTCCTTCTTATGTTGGGGACTCCAGAGCTGGATGCAGTACTCCAGGTGGGGTCTCAGGAGAGCGGAGTCGAGGGGCAGAATCGCCTCCCTCGACCTGCTGGCCACATCCTGTGGAGCTGAGCCCACCTGAGTGGCTGCCTGCATGATCATGGTGCTCTTGTCTTTGCCCCTGCATTTTGCCGGTGTAATATCGTACCTGCCTGAAAGGCGCATGATGTTGATGTGAGAGGAGAAAGGCAGCGAAGCTGGAGAGCGGGAATGGCTGAGCTCTCCACCTCACCTTGTCTCAGAAGTCACTGCCCCTGGGTCAGTGGCCACACTAGCTGCAAACCATGGCGGTTTCCAGCCTGGCATGGAACAGAGGTGCAGACCCAGGTCTGGATGTGGCAATACGGCCCAGCGCGGGCGGCTTCGGCGTGGGAATCTGTGGGAGCTGGGCTGCGGGGGCAGCGACCGCAGCAAAACTTTCCATTTTAATTTGCCTTTGTTTGTGAGTCACTGCCCACGGCTCCTGCTGCTTTTACTTTCCTCCAGGAATGCATTTGCACGGTTTTAACTGTGCTTGAATTAATGTAATTGTATAATCTGGTAACAAGTAATCATGCAAATATCAAACTGTTGGAAATGTATTCGTTCCTTCAGCTGGCTGTGTTGAGTAATTTTGCTCTATATTTGTTTCTCAGACATTGTTGCTGGGTAAAATTCAGCTGTGTAGGCCATCTTCAATTTCTCTGAACAATTTTACGTGCAGGATCTGAACACGCTTTATATCTTAAGAAGACACATGCCAAAACATAAATGTTAACTAATTAACTCACATAGAGGGTTTAGCTTTCTGTACAATGATTAATTCAGCAGCTGCTTTTGTCCCAGCCGCAGATTTTCTAAGTGGATATCCTCTCTACATTATGAACACAAATTATTGTTATCACAAATTATTTTTTATGAATTGCAATTCACTCTCAGATTTTGGGCAAAAGCGGGAAAATTTATGGCGTACGTACAAAGCAAGATGCCTGATTGTTTAGTACTTGCATTTAACAGATCTTGATACAGGCTTTTGAATAAAGTCGAAGTATTTGGGGGGAAACAGCTTCAGCAAGCGGTACGCAGAATCCGTAACTTCTGTGGAGAGTTATTGTGCGCCTCTCTGAAAGGTTCAGAAAATGGGCTGTCACCTGCAGGATACGTGGGAAAACGTGGAAGCAATCCGTATGTCCTCAGCATCCTGCTTATTCTTCCTGTAAACGTTTTCCGAGCCTTGTCACGAGCTCAGCTGTGCCCTGCCACCGCCATGGGCAGCAAAGCCAAATTCCACTGGAGGCAAAATGCAAACACTTATCTGTTTGCACAGTTCCCAACCCATAATGAAACACTGCAACAATTTACACATATTTTGGTTGACAAGGGAGTGTGCAAGTTTTTAACTGGTGGCGTTACCTCCTCCCGTATAGATCTGTCACCAGCTTTGTATTTATCACCGGGTCTGGAAGCAGACAAGGAATCTGAAAACTGGGGCCAACGTTGTTGGATATTTGCAAGAGGATTGCTCAGCAAATCATACCCTGTGCCCCCCCTGAAAATTCAGACTCGAAAGACGATGAAGCATCCTTACCCCCCTGCAATTACAGGCTCGTACCTTGATTGTAGAGGGGGTCAGGTACAGAAGTTGGGAAGCAGCTTAAACCTTTCTCAGAAACACGTGAGTGGCTGAGTGTCACAGCTTGCTGATGGGGTGAGGTGTCACCTTCCCTGACGTCTTCTTCTCCCCTTGCAGGAGAGTACTGTGAGGTGAACGCACGTTCCGGACGCTGCGCTCCAGGGGTCTGTAAGAATGGAGGAACCTGCGTGAACCTGCTGATCGGGGGCTTCAAGTGCGAGTGTCCCCCGGGTGAGTACGAGCGGCCATACTGTGAGATGACCACCAGGAGCTTCCCACCACAGTCCTTCATCACCTTCAAGGGGCTGCGGCAGCGCTTCCACTTCACCGTCTCCCTCATGTAAGTCCCGGCAGGGAAGGGCTCTGTGGCTGGTGGCTTGTCCGCTTGAGCTTGGGGGGTGTGTGTTAAATATTCTCACCAAGTGAATTATCTATGTGTAGAGGTTACTCTGGGTGTTTCTGACACTGACTCCTGCGGGTGGAACACCATCGTGTTGTTTGAAAGCGTTTGGTTTCTGCCTTGCAGAGGATGCTGCTGAGGTGCTAGCTCCCAACCTTCCTCTGCTGCAAGGCAGGGTGGTGGCGCGGGGAAGGGGGTGGTGTCCCCCTCTCTGGCCACCTCTCAGCAGCCCTCCGCCGGAGAGGCGCAAGGCTGGGTGATGGGTTTGCCACCTCTCGAGCTTGTCAGGTGCTTTTCTAGTTGTGTCTGTGGCCTCCTGACGTCCAGGTGCAAGCTGCTGGTTCATGCTGCTTGTTTGGGAATGCTCTTCCCCTCTGCTTTTCCACTGACTATGAGAGGACCTGGTCTCCTCACAGTCACAGGTTGGTCCTCCTCAGGTCCTTGCTCTCTGCTGGTTCCCAGCCTTGAGCTTGGAACAATCCCAACTGTCCCAGCTCCTCACCTCACTCTTCTTGGCCTTTACACCCAGGTCCTGCTTCTGGTCCCATCCTGGCTGCCAGCCCCCTCCCTGTTGCATCTGCTCCAACATCTCCATGTTGGACAGTCTTTTCCTCGGCTGGCTGTCACTTTTCCCACGAGGACACTCGAGGAGCTCTTGGAGCTTGGGGAGCAATGGTGGCAGCTGTACTGTGTGGACCAGGGCTCTCCTCCCCTGGCTCACACATCCTGGGGAAAAAACCCTCTTCTAGAGAAGACTTTTGGGGTCAGGTCATAGCGTAGGGCTCACCTGCTGTGAAGCCAGAGCTCACGGTATGCACGTGTGTCTTCTCCCGAGAGGGTGCAGGTTTGCAGCTTCCCCATGGTTTATCCGGTCAGGATTGACCTTTGGTTCTCCCTCACGGTTGACTGTGAGTAAATAGCACAAAAATGTGTTAACCCTGACCCCAAAGAGCAGGGCTGGGGATTTGTTGATAGGTACAACAACAGCAACAATGACAGACATCTTTGTGTGTCTGTCCAGAGAAAGTGCTCCGGGAGGACACCACCAGGCACACGTCCCACATCCCCAGGCAGTTACCCAGGGTTTTACATCTATCAGGAGCCGGGCAGCTTCCTTCCATTTTATCCTTCATCTGCCTTAATCCCAAGGTCTGAAATTTTATGGAATCTTGACATTTTGGTTAAATCAGACAGTGCAGGCACAGTTTGCGTGTGATCATCTGAGCCAGGGAAGAGATGCGCCTGTGAAGATCAATGTAGAGCATCAGGTCTGAGTACACGGAAAAGCTGAGGAGCAAAAGGCTCTGTTGGACTTGTGAGACCTACAGTGAGTGCAAACAAAGGAGCAGTCTGGGCTGGCTGCCAGTGTCAACTACCTGCGCTACCCTTGGCTTGTCCCCACAGCCACGTGGTGTCATTTTTCAGGCTTTCAGGAAGAGATCTTTTGACATGTAGGGCGCTTTAAGTTAAAGAAGTGACTCAAATGCTCTTGGTAGCGGTTATTGAGAAACAGCAAACTACTGTAGCCAGGTATTGCTTACACCAGTTTTTCTTCACCGTCTTTAAAACCAAAATGGCATATTTAGTCGTGAGCGAAACGCTCCTCAGTCCACTCACTATGGTTATAAAAAGTCTAGACCATCGTGGGGTTCATCCCACACTGTCTGGGATAACACTTATCATAGAATCATGACACGTTTAACTTTTCATAGCTGAAGTTCACTTTTATTTGCACTTGTTATTTCTTCGGCTTTTGTTATCCTTCAATGCAGATGGAAAACATTGCATGAGGATAAGCAAGAATTAGCAGTTTGACTAGACAATGGTTTGCCATTACATATTTTGTGATTTGGGAGCATTCATAAAATCCCAGGGTGTCTAGCTTCCCTCAGCCTCAAGTGACTCACGACCTGCTCCTGGCAAAGAGCAGGATGTTTGCATTGTCCAGTCTCATAATTAAAATGCAATTTTTGAAAAAAAAGTGTTTAGGTTACCGACCAGGCATGACTTTCTGCACCCAACATTGTACATCTTCCTTGCTTCCTTCCAACGCTTACTACTCCTTCACTCCAAGAGACGCTGTCAGTGGAGAGGTTTTCTCACTATTCAAAATTCTCTAAGAAAGTGTCTTTTGTTTCCTATGTCCTGAGATGAAAAATATCCCTTTTATTAAATAACAGGATTTCTTTTCCCCGGCTGGTGATAACCAGACAAGTTGAAAAGCAATAGTGCTTTAACTATTAGTATGATACAAAAGATGCTTTTGATTAGTGTCAAAGGATGGAACTGAGCACACAGAGTAAAGAAATAGAAAAGGTAGTGTAATAAGTTAATAGTTTAACAATTAGAGTATAGAATTGTAACCGTATCAGAAAAAGATATTCAAACAGAACTAAGGTTCCTGTTGGTGCTGATCAAACTAAGTTTTTCTGCCCACTAAAGAAGCATCACTAATATTCTCATTTCTTTTCCTCGTATATATTCTGGAGAGATCTGATCAAAATGTTTTGGCGAAGCAGTTATCCACGGAAAAATACAGTCTTGGGAAATGTTTTACAGAAACTGTATTCCTTTGGATGAAATGTTTGATGGTGAAAAGTGAAAACTAAATCAGTGTTTTGATAATATTTAAGTACTTCAATGGTATTTTCTTAATTCATTTCGGTTGCCTTTTACTTCTATAATATTGTTTTATATTATCTTAAATAAATTCAGAAATAAAGATGTATTTCAAAACTGATTAAAAGCAATCAAAGCAGTAATGTAATATTTTTAGGGACTATAACAGATATTCTTTGGAATTTGTATTTTATTGGAAAATGTCAAAATTTGTACTTCTGATTTTTGAACGAGAACAATTCATTCTCCTTCAAAAACATTTTTAAATGTATGGAATAAAAATTCCCATTTCCATGTAGCTCATATTCAGGCTCCTGCTTCTGAAAGGTCCCTACTCGCTGTGATCCGCAACATACATATTTCTGACAAAAAACTTATTTTAAAAAATATTCTTTGGCTTTGACATTTTTTTTTTTTTGGTTTCAAATACCAGACCTTGATGTTCTAAAATACTGCTTTGTTCACATTCTCTGCATGCAGGTTTTGTTGCATTGCATGAGAATCTTGCTAGCAGACGTGACATGACAGGCACAAGAGTCATTTCTTCTGTCCGTGGAAGGCAGTTTTCATCAGCTGGGTTCAGCATTTGAGTCTTTTGTAAGAAAAGTGGGTTAATTTAAATCAGGCATAATTCCTGAAACTCAACATACGAAATCAAACTACACTGCCATTTGGAAACACAAGAAATTCCCATGGTTTCTCTCTCTTTCTCGCTTTATATAATATTAATCTTTGTAAAAATGTTTATGTAAAGTGGAATAATTTTTTTGCATTTCTAAGGAGATGAAAGCTGTGTGTAAATCCCCAAAGACAATAGGATTCAATTAAAAATGATAACATACACACAACATGCAGAAATTTGCAAGAAAAAAGTTCTGTGCTGACAAAAAAAAAACAAACAGGCTTTTTTAAAAGTGGGATTGCCTCTTTTTCTGCAGGAAAGGTGTGATACATCCCATATTAGAAGTACAAGAAAAATAAAAGCAAAAAACACCCATTGGCGCTGATTTAGTGGAATCATTTAAGTGTTTATTTTCCTTCCTCCAATTGACTGACCTGTTGATTGATGACCCCTGATCGTCTACATGGCGTTATTAAAGTAACTCTTATCTTTCTTTTCCTCTTGCCTCCCCATCAGGTCTTTTTAATCAGTTGATGACTCTCCCTGTGCCCTGTAGCATTTAGACAGCAAGCAGGCAGCAAGTATCTCCCCCTTTGATGTGTAAATGCTTTCTAGCTTTCCGACTGTTTGCAAAGTGTAGTAAGTGCTACTGTTTGGGGAGTGCCGGCTACTCACGCTGCGTCGTGCCTCTGCCCAATTTCATCCCTTGTGAGGGTCACCATCCACAGCAGATCTCTGCAGAGCGGATTCCTGCGATTTCCATCTTGCTTGCCTCTGTCGATTGTGAAAGAGCAGATTTATCCTGCGGCTGACTCCCCAATTTTATAATTTTCTGTCTGAAGAAAGATTCAAAGGCTTGTTTTACTGCTAAATACAATGCCGCCTTTCTTCTGGGCGACTTGACCCTCAGTCTTTAGTTCATAAGCCATTAAGCCTGAACTAACCCCTCGTCTCTGCGTTCTAGGTTTGCAACCAGGGAGAGGAACGCTCTCCTCCTTTACAACGGGCGTTTTAACGAGAAGCACGACTTCATTGCCTTGGAGATCATTGAGGAGCAGATCCAGCTCACGTTCTCTGCAGGTGAGCTCTTGTTGGCGTCGAGCGAGTCTGCTCGTGGTCAGGAGATCCTCTCAAGCTGTTTGGAAACGCACTTTAATGATTTTATATGGCTATTTGCTTGCCTCATTAATTGAGTAACATTGTACAGTGAACAACTGATGCTGGCTGTCGCAAAGTACTCAGAATGTAGCGGTTTGTGGTGGTTACGCTTTCTGTCATAGGCAGGAGCTTGTCAACATACCAGTTATAAAAGCCGGAGTTTACGACTGCTATAAAAGATTGGAGCTAGCCTGAAAGTTGGCCTCCGAGCCAATGTTTGCTTAAGCAAGACTTCATTTTATCACACTGTGATAAACGTCGTGTGGTTATCCATTTTTACACTACGCCATCAGTGAAGCTAGGTGCATAAATGTTATCTAAAAAATACACGCGAGCCAAAGCACAAGCTAGCAGACAAGTGAAAAATGCCCGCCGTTCGTTAGGGATTGCTGACAAGCAGTGCAGTCGCTTTTGTGCTGTAGAAGCACCTCCCCTTGGAAGAAGCCGTAAACAACACCGAATTTAGAAGGAGTTTGCTGCGGGCTCGTTGCTACGGTGGGCTGGGAAACAAGAAACGGAGGCTTTGTCATTTGCTTGTTTTCTGTGCTGGGACAAAGCCAGCACCTTTTGGTGCTTCTGGGAGCAGAGAGGGGAAGGCCAACAGGCGAAGCTGAGGGTGATGCATATCCCTGCCACAGTGGTCTTCTCCTAGGGGAGAATTTTCCTCCAGAAAATCAGCCCTGGCAATGGCAAAGCTCTTCCTGATGAAAGTGTGATCAGAAGAAACCCCTGCCCTTTCAGCCTCAGCAGATGGGTGTTTTTGAATTAAAAAAAAAGCCCAAGTTTCATCCAGAACCTCATGCCCAGTTGTGCTTATTGCTGTGGCAAGGGTAGCAGGTGAAGCTGTACAGCATGGTTGAAGCACACTGAAGCCACCAGGAACCACCCCCTGGCCTTCAGCAGGCTTGCTGGGGCTCTTGGTGGACCACTTGCGTTCCTGCTTCAGCCCAGTCTGTGAGTTTGGTGGGAAGGCTTTGGTGGCTTTACTAAATCTCAACAGGGCAGACGACCTCTAGTCGTCACAGGTTGAGGGGATGTTTTCCATTGGGACAGAAACAAATATCTGGGAAGGGCTGCTGTCCTGTAGGTCAAGTGGGGTTACGCGTAGGTCAAGTGAGACATTTGTAGCTCCGTACCAGGCGCATAACTCAGGAAATAATCCTGTTATTTCCCGTTATCCGTATTCAGGATAGACATGCGGGCTCTAGTCAACTCTCACTTTATTTTTGTGAAAAGTGAGACGCTGCAAGCAGTAGAGCAGTAGAAGCAGAAGGGACAGCCCACGCTGGTGTTGCACATCTCATCTCGCCACCAGGGATGGTCACTGCCCTCGGACCCCACGATAAATCCTATGGGACCCCATCGATTTACCAGCGATGCTTAAGTGCATATCTGGGCCCTTTGGGTTGAAGATATCCGGTTTCATTTCCCCTTTATTACCTCAAAGTTGTCCAAATTAGATTTCAAGGCAGGCTTTTCAATGGATTAGTGTAATGAAATAGCATGCTGCCGTCGGAGAGATGTGCTTTCTTCTGTAGCTCTGCTCCGCCTGTCTAAACTTGAATCAAATTGCTTGGAAGGCACCCTGAGGATGAATGAGAGAGAAATAAATTCTACTTGCACTTATATGCATTTAAATGCGGAGGAACTCCTTTAAAATACATGAAACTAAATTTAGATTTGCACTGCTGCACCTGAGAGCAGGTCTGGTCCTGTATATTTACAAATGGTATTTTCTTTGGAAGGAGAATGGTATATGTTTTATGGTTTTAAGTGGCTTTTAACGAACAGCACAAGTTTTGGACATCTGATCTGACTGTTTTACCTGTCGCAACAACTTTCTCACAGAAAGCAAAGCAAAAGGGTTGGAGACGGGTGATATTCCTTTTGCAGTAACTTGCTAGCTGAATAAAAAGCCCAATTTTTACTGCAGATTTTTTACCACTAAGTGATAAAAAACACCACATCAAGATGTCAAACACGCTAAACCGAAATGTGTATTGTTTAAATAACAGAAGTATGTAGGATGGGAGCTGAAGGAGAGCAGGGGACAAGGGAATAATACTTCACACGGGGTAAAGCATTTGTTGCTAATAGAGAGCTGAAAGTGCATTTTAAGCTCAACAATACCATGAACTTTGTTGGCTTACGGAAGGGAGTTATTTTTCCTGTGGTTTATTATGTAGAAATTTCCAGCCGTTAAAAAAAAAAAAAGAAAAAGAAAAAAAAGAAAGAAAAAAAAAAAAAAAGTCGAAACCTAGCAATCCCTTCTCCGTGCCAGGCCTTTTATGTGCTTTCAACACGAATGTTTATTTTGCTGCTACCTCGGAACAGATATGCCTGGTTACTGAGCTGGTTCTGCTGACTCAGACCTGGCTTAAACGCTTCAGCTTTCCAGTTGCAATGGCAAGGACTTGCTTTCAAATTTAAATAGTGAAAGGCCACCAATAATTTAATTAATCACTAGTAAAATTTTGCTGGGACCAAGGTTACCGTGGGTTTTATGCTAGCATAATATTTTGGATTTCACTTTTTCAGCTCTGATGAGGAGTGGGCTTCACTTCCCTGACAAAATATCCTGGCGCGATACTCATCATATTAAAAAACCCTCAAAGTGCTGCTTTTGGGCAGCAGAATGCAGAGAAAATTATGTACTTTTTTTCCTCAGTTGACCATTTCAGCAATACCTGTATGTACCCAAGGCGTCTGCTACCGCACTCTGCAGAAGCGTAATAAAAAATAACATTATTCACCTGAATGTGCCAGAAGCTATTTTTGTATTTGTGCACTGAAATAACTCCATGAAACAGGGGTTATTTACTGTCTCGCAGGACGAAACCCCGGATTCCTTCATGGTGAAGTAAGACGGCTACGTTCTGTGCCTGATGAGGGTCTCCGCGTGTTTCGGTTTAGTGCGGAGCGCAGTTTCCAGTGACGTTGACTCATTTTTTCCCTTCTGCCTGCCCTTGCAGGGGAGACAACCACTACGGTGGCACCGTTCGTTCCGGGAGGGGTCAGCGATGGGCAGTGGCACTCGGTCCAGGTGCAGTACTACAATAAGGTAAGACTAATTGTGCTGGCGATTAGCCTATTATTTTTGTAAAGTAATAGAGGCATGGGTCATCTAGCTCTGACCCGCTGTATGCAGGTGACTTGAATTTTATTTATTTAACCGGGCACATTGCTACAGCTCTGCACAAATGGTCCTGCTCTTGTTCACCTCGCCTGGGACAAAAATTCCCTCTGAGGGCTTCCGAGTTTTGTCTCCGGAAGGCAAAATCGGACCTAGTACGTCCTTTTCAGAAGTGCTACCAGGGAAACCTTCAAGTGCTCGTAACTATTTTAGTTTTCAGTTCTTTAAACCCTCACAAGTGTCAGTGTATCTAAAGCAACTGATTCCCTGATTTGGATCTTTTTAAACAATTGTGCAGTGCAGGAGCCTTCAGTGTAGTAACTACAAAGCAGTAGAGTGGAGTTTTCTGAAGCAAAGCAGAATTCTTCCCTATAACCATTTTTTGTGCGTAAAATGACCAGTTTAGCTCGCGCAAGCTTCTCTGGTTTGGAAAATTTGGTTATGAAATGGTTGATGCGTTTCGGTAATCAAGGGCTGTCTTACTAAATCATTTTTTTTGTCTGCTATATAAGAAGATACGCAAGAGAAGTGCAAAAAGCGTCGTTGCACGCAGTCCGTGGCGCTCAGAGGTGGGCCCTGGGGTCCCTGTCCCACAGCTGCGCCCTCGGTAGCTGTCAAGAGCAGGTTCACTTTGACTGAACCAAAGGCGGGGGCTTTGTGCAAACCAGCCATTTTGTGAAGAACCAAAAAAGCAAGCTTTTAGGGTGTACGGTGTCACTGTTTACAGATGGATGTCAGAGCTCTTCTGTAATCTATAATAAAAATTAGAGAATTCACTTAGTTACTGAGAAGCATTGCTTTTAAGTCTGACATGATAGCATTATGGGGGATCGCGTAAGGAAATAGAGGAGCATTGTTGGCTGTTAAAAAGGAAACAGGATACCGGTGTGGGAAGCTGAATGGAAGATGAAGGATTAATATGATCAGCAAGTTCTTTATTTCCCAGCGCTGCATCATTTCATCACAGTTTGTGTCGCAGTTTGAATGGGAGGATTAAAATTTTCTTTGGACTCCTAGATAGGGTCTCCTAGCCTAAGGGTATTTTATTGAGGAAATAAAAGCCTTTTTTATTAGTTATTTTATTTAAAAAACAACCACCATGCTTATTTTATCAGTTTTGTACTTAATATATTTAATATACTCCCTACGATCTGGAGCACAGAGAAGTAGAAGCAAAACTTGGTGTGTTGGCATGCATACAGCTGTGGACGCTCCTTACAAACTGCAACATGCCGTGTTTCCGTAGTCTGCGTATTTTTTAGTGGATCACTTGAGCAGAGTAAGTGGCACTTGCTGAGGCAGCGGAGGGACATTCCGGCTTTCCAGCTGCTCGGTGGACGAGGAGGGGAGGGCACAGCCACGGGGACAGCCGCTGGAGTGGCTCGCTGAAGAGCTGCCAAGCAGATAAGGGGCCCGGGCAGCCCCAGGACACTCTTTAAAAGGCAAAGAGATCTGTCACGGGTGTTAAAAATAAACCCCTGCCTCATTTTCAGGGCTTGCTGCTGTTCGAGCGGGCTGGTAGGTGAGCCGTGTTAGCAGCTGGTGTTTTCCTGTTGTTAACACGTGGCCCCGCCATCATTTTCTTCTTCTGCCCCAGTTTTTTGAAGGGAAAAAGCACGGAAGGAAACTCAGGGAAGAGAGGGAGAGCAGAGGGGCTGTGCCAGGAAATACCTCTGACTTCACTGCCTTTGCCACTGGCGTGACCTAGAAGTGATGCAAAGCAGGGTCACTGTGTGGAGAGCAGAGCTGTGCCCTTGCTGTCCGTGTTCGAGGCCGAGGTCATCACCTTCCCCTTAGCAGTATTTCATAGAACCATAGAATGGTTTGGGTTGGAAGGGACTTTAAAGATCATCTGGTTCCAACACCTCTGCCCTGGGCAGGGACACCTCCCACTAGACCAGGTTGCCCAATAGCCTCATTTATTCCAGAACGGTTAAATTTGGGCTGGCGGAGGGGAGCTCACAATACCGAGCAAACGTCAGAAGTAGGAAATGCTAACCTATATATATCTAGCGTGCTCTCAGGGCTTCCCAGCATGTCTGAGAACTGCCTGTGCTGCTCCGGCTCTGCGGCAGCGAGAGGAGGAGCGGGCGCTGGGGGGCAGCGGCAGCCGGGGGCAGCACTGCAGGGGCTGCCCGAAGGGCCCTGCAGCAGGATTAAACCTTCGCCTCAGCTGGTATTTCTTTGTAAAGCAGTTCCTTGGCTACTTCATGTTTTAACAAAGCTGGAAGAAAAGTTCCTGTGAGGAGGTTGAAAAGACAGAGATAATTTAGGGATTTGAGTTGTGCCAAGATAAATGGGATGCTATGTCTAAACTTGACATGGCTGAGACACGTTTGAATAACAGAGTACCCAAAACTCATGAGTTTGCTTAAATTATGCACTCGTATTATTTTGCAGGCACTGCATCCTTCCGCTCTTGCCAAAATCCTACCACACGGTTTCAGGTCCTTGTCCCATCACGGCTCAGCCCCTTTGCTGAGACACTGCACAGCCCCCCTGAGCAGGCAGAGCTCCCCCAAGCCCTCTCCCTCCTCCCTGCCTCTGGATCGTGTTTGATCCCCACCTCCAGCCCCTTCTGGACTCCCCTCCTTCCTCTCTGTCTCCGTCTCACTCCAGCATTTTGCAGCAGCACCCCATCCCTGGCGGCGGGGCCACAGGGACCGCCTCCACCAGCATCCCCCCAGGGCTCCTTGTCCCTTCTTCTGTTCAGCCGCTTGCCCTGGGAGCTTCTGGTCTTTGCTCCTTTTTAGAGATCTCTTCCCAATGCTGTCCATGGGAAGTGCATAATCCATCGTCCCAGCTACCCAAAGAGATCCATTTTATTCATTTGTCTATGTCTCGCATTAAAAATTCCTCAAAGAAGTGCTGCTCGTTCTTATCCCTCACTCATGTTGAGTTGCATCTCCCTCCATCTGCCTTTTTGCTCCATCAGCAGGTTTTCTTTATTTAATAATCACCTTTGCCTATCCATTGGTCAGTCCCTTCCCTGTGTCACTTCTGTCCTTTTTTTGCACAGCAAAACCCGTACAGACACTTTGAACTTTTTTTATCATTCACGCTCTTAGAGCTGAGTGCTGCCAGGCGGCTCGTCCTGCTACCGGGGTCATTACAGTTGTGCCCATCCTCTTTCTACCCACCACTGCGCCCTGGGGCAGTGACAGGCTTCTTCGAGCTGGGCCCTTTCCTCCTGCCTTGGAAACGTGAGACGTGTTGTGGTGCAGGTTGAAATAAATAGCAATTCAAAAAATTTCTGTTGTGCTCACAGCAAGCTGAGGTGCTCCCTTAGTTTCGTCCGTCTTTCCCAGTTCCTTCTTTGTTAAGCTTCTTCGAAGTATCTTTTTAACAACTAAGCTAGAAACTGTTCAGTTTCTTTCCTTCTTTCCACATTTGTACAGCATCTGTCAAGAAAAAAAAAAGGGTTCGGTCTTCTTTGGAACTTTCAGATAATGCTGTAGTGCACATAAGGAGTATTAGATTTCATGACAGCCGAGGTTAACTTTTCATCTTTAGTTTTTGAGGAGAGTGACGAACAGACTTTGGTACATAATCTAAATCACTTTCCTAGATGCGTTTTCACAGCTCTGAAGGCTGTTCTTGCAATCTGAGTTGATGATGGTCAGATACGAGCAAAGATTGAGTGGTTTTTGGCACCTGCAGCTCTGTGGATGATATTTGGCTGAGCGTGACTGGAATTTGGGCTCCAGGGGTGGGTGACGTGGATGCGGGGGGCGACTCTGGTGGGAAACCTCTGCAGCAGCTATTTCCTTAGCGTGGCACATGGTTCTGCAGCACCGTGGTGACGCTGCCATCCTGCGCAAAGTCAGTTTGGTAATGACGATAATGAAATAAGAAATAAGCCCAGAAGTGACTTCTGTAAATTATTTTCTGTACTCAGCTCAGAAGCGATGTGCTTGGTAATATTTATCTTTACTGTTGTTGAAAAGTGTTGTTTTATAATTGACTCCTTATCATGAGGGTCACCTGCCTCTTGGGGGCAAACACTGGAGCCTCGTTGGCAAGAGGTGAGTCCGGACGTGGCTTTGGGCCACCGCGTTTGCAGAGAAGCATCGAAACAGTTCTCTTATCAGCTCAAGTGTTTGATGCTTTCTTACAAAGCCTGGTATGTGCAGGCACTGTAAAACATTGCAATAATGACACGGATTGTATCAGGGGAGGAGGGGAAGCAGTGTCACTTCATGTACCATGTAGTGGTGGCAATGGGTGCTTCCTCCCCTGGTAACAGTTGGTATACTTGCTTTCAGTGGAGGTGCCTAAGGGGAAGTGCATGGACGTTGTACTAAGGAAATGTTGGCTCTGTATTGAATTTCTGGGAGGGAAGACACCAAGGGGAAGGAGTTAGTAGCTATAAGAGAGCGGAAGTGAACTAGGCGTGTTTTATAACCATTCTCTAGTTTCAGTTATACATTAAAAGTCTTGTCAGCTACCCAGTAGCAAGGTATCAGTTTACCTGTTAGCGATGGTACTTGCCATTATAGATGTTTGCTGACAGCGGGGGGAAAGCAGGGAGGGAAGCTGCTCACTGACTCTGTTAGCTCGAACAAGTTACCTTCTGGGATCCTGATCTCGCAGCCGTTAAAATCAATGGAAGGTATTAATTTAAAGTGGGCCTCCGTGTGACCTGCTTTCTCAGGAGGCAATAGATATTGATAAAAAATTCCGAAGTAGTGGGATCTGTTAAATTATTTTTGAAGGAAAGGTGGGAGAAGGGGGAAGATTTCAGCCTGGCGAATAAAACTGGTAAAAAATGGCATGAATGACCTGCTGCTTGTTCACAGGATAGCTGGCCTAAGGGGCAGCAGCGATGGGAACTGCCGTCTTCGCTTTGGTAACGTGCCTCCTCTCCCCACGATGAGAGCGCGGTCTTTGGAGCCTGCCGGAAGGAGTGACAATCAATAGCTTTAGCCATTCTGATATTTGTTCAGAATAGGAGTAAAACCACCAGGCTGTTTGATGATTACGATGCTTAGTATCAGTAATATCACATGGACTATATGGCGTTCATTGCACATACAGGATCGTGCGCGATTGTAAGCTGTGCTTGGGACAGGGATTTTAATGAGCCCGGTAGTGGGTGGTGTTTTTAATTAAGTGAAAACTTCAAGCAGCTCTCGCAAACTTCTGATAGAAACACAATTTTTTTCAGAATTTAAGATCTACCATCAAATTTATGTTAATGTTTTACCTGACTCATTACCTCAGGGTAGAATTCATCATTTGGCACAAGATAAAAATGTTTTACGTATGGACATGTTCCTTTAATTACAGAGGGCATGTACATGTATATTTATATACCGTGTGTCTTATATGTTACTTATACATATATGACATCAAAGTCGCTTAAGGACATTACCATTCTGTAGGTGGAAGCTCCTTCTGCGTTTGTTTAAGGGAGCACAGGATAATTTTACCTAAATGTCGAAAAGCCTGAGAACAGCAGAGAGAAACATGCTATCACTGATGTGCAGTACAGTCATTCTGGGGAACGGGATGAAGAAATCCCCGAATGACTCACAGAATGACTCACAAAAGTAAAGTGAGACTGGGCAGCGTGTGTGCGTGGGATTCTCCTCCGCGGTCCGGAGGTGCAAAAATGATGGGTGCCTCGGAGAGTGTCCCAGCTGTACTGGTCACTTGAGCCTGCAGGCTCCTGGGATGAGATATTCAGGACAAACATTACCCTTTTTCCATAACTGGGATAAGGTTTCTTCTCCTGTTTGAGACTCTTTCACTCCTTCCTTGCATGTCTTTAGACTGAAGAGTGCCATGGTGGTTGTTTCAGATGCTTGACTGTCTCGGCCATCCTTTCACAGGGGTTACAGTTAACAGGGACCTGCTGCTTTCCATCCCTGTGCACTTCCCACCCGGCAAAGCCCAGACCTGCGTTTAGCCTGAAGACAACCGCCAGAGAAAACAGGCGAATTCTTCAGTTAGAGATAAACTTAAAAGAAACGAGGGCTGCTTAGGGCTGATCTTCGGTGTGTTGTGAATTCAAAGCGCATTCTGCGTGCGTTGCTCTAAATCAGACTCACATGTGCTTTCAAAAATCTCCTGCCTGTGGTAAGTGATGGCTTCTCTTGAATTAACTGGCCTTCATCTGGGGCAAGTTGGAGCTTGAGTATCAACGAAGTTGGAGCTAATGCTGTAGAGATTTAGCTCTCAGCCCACTCACGCACTAGAATTTGCCAGTACCTTTCCTTCCTGGAGAGCCTGGGTCATATCCCTCACCCACCGGCTGAAAGCTGCTTCCAGGTGCCAGAACCCCCTCTGTTTCAGTGCCAAGACCCACGCTGTAATTGATTTTCTGTGCCTCAGGTACATGCTGCAGCTTTCCCCTTGTGCTGGCTCAGCCGGCGGGCAGGAGAGTGGCTTTCTCCCTCGCCTGTGGGTTCCTTGGACAAAGCTGATCCCAAAGGGTTATTTAACCATGTCTGTACAGCTGTGCTACGGCGCCAGCAGAGCTCACCATTTAGAGTCTGCGTCCGCAAATCCTCCATACCATGGATTACTAGTAGTGCCCCACAGACTGGTCGCTGGTGCCGGGCGGTAGCATACATCTGGGCAAAACCAGCCAGCTCCGTTTCTGGGGAGACCTCAGTGATCCCCAATCGCTTGTGCCGTCTAAGTGGCAGCTTTCCAGTGCTGCTGGGCAGAGCTTGTGTGCCCTGATGGGCTCTGGAGGGAGCTGGGGGCAGCTGAGGGTCTGGAGGACCCTCAGCTTGAGATAAAAATTGCAACGTTTACCTGGCCATTTTGAAGATGTAAAGAGAAGGTTGTTGAGTTTTGGGGGTTTTACCCCCATTTTCTAAATGAAACAGAAAAGTTAAGCCACTTTCTTTGCTAGAAAGGCTTTTCTTCACAGGTGCCTTCCAGACCTCCAGTCCAATGGCAGCTTCTGGTCTAGCAAGAGAAGGGTTGGACTTGACAGAAAGCCGGATGGACCCACTGAGCTCCCAAGGGAGACATGAGCTGGGGAGCAGCAGTCTCATGGGGCAGCACCAGAGGTGTTGGGAATGGGGAGTGCTCAGTGGTCAGCAGAGCCCACCAGCAGATGTGTAGGAGGCAGTTGCACGATGGAGCTAAAAGGTGGCACAAATTTGCCCTAGACACATGGTGTATCTTGCTGGAGAACCTGCTTCAGGTGACCACATGGCAAGCATAAGCTCTTGGGTTCAGTCTTGTACAACCCCTGCACTTGCTCATACTCTTACATGCGTTGTGCCTGCCACTCAGCGGAATTATCTTTAGGATTATCTTTATAGCAAATCTCTAACATTCATCACGGCCTTTGTTTTACTAGAGCCTCTGTTTTGATTCTGGGAGCCTGTGTTGCACGACTGCCCAGCAGTGGCCAAAGGCAGAGCACTTCTGAAGGACTTGAGGATGCGTATGCAAAACTCCCCTTTTAAAAATTCAGGTCCATCTCCATTCTCCCACCCAAGAGATGGCTGGGACCACATTTCATCCAGCCACTAGTCACTGGGAGGGTGACACAGCTGTACCATAGAAGTCAAGACCTACAGGGCTGCATGCTGGTGCGGTCGTGGGCACCTGGAAGCTTGATGACCACTTGCGTTCCCTTGCCGTGGGCAGGCAGGACCTGCCCTTTAATCCAAACGCTTGCATAAGCACAAGTGGCACGGGCAGTCGCAGGCGGTGGAAGTGGTGCTGGTCCCTGTTGGAGAGGTTAATGTAGCACTTTGTTTTGAAAAGGGTGGGATGAAATGCAGCAGCCTCTGACGGTCTGCTGCAGAGACAAGCACAAGCCCTGGAGGACGTGCCCCTGTGCCGGGTGCCTGCGGAGCTGACAGATAGGTTATCTCGTTTCCTTCTGAAAACACAGGCCCTCTCTGATGATGGCAAATTCACCTGTTATGGAAATATAGTTATTCTTTATTCAAGACGGATAATTGATCTCACCCCTTTGCCTATGGGGAGAAAAAAAAAAGAAAAGGTAGATATCAACATTTAAGTGACACTTAGATTGTAGCAACTGCATCAAAAGACATGGATGACACTGGTTGCTGCTTTCTCCCTATAACCAATTCTTAGAAGTTCGGGGTTCGTGGTGTCCCGTCCCCCCAAGATCTGCAGGCAAACAGGAGCATCAGGCAGCAGCTCAGCACAGGCTTCCCAGTGCCACCGTGCCACCACGCTGCCCCTTGGGTGGGAGGCTCCTGTTCCAGCATGAAAAGTGTGTTTGCTCAGCCCTCGGTCTCCCTGCCGAGCCTGCCAAGGAGGCTGCCAGCACCCCGGGTGATTGATGAGGCAGGCACATGCCTGCAGCTGAATAGGGATCCTTGGAGAAAAGCCACATAGCTGCCACCAGCTAGGCATAACTTCTAGTCATTGGACCCGAGGTGAAAGACTTTGCCCTGAAAGTATGCAGGACACCATCCGGTATCATTTACTTCTTAATCTGAATGGTCAGGAAAAGTGGTTGGCAATTAAATTCTTAGATGGGTATTAGGTATTATACCCTGTGCTGAGGAGCACCTCTCGCACCGGGACATGGTTGCCCCTGCCGAGTGCTGCGTTCTCTAACTCGGTTGGAGAAGACAGACCCCAACAGAAGTCAAATCACTGGAAATGCAATTAGTAATAAAGGCTGGGTATGACCTATGCAAATGTCTGTCACTCGTGACATCTGAGCAGACGCAATTGCAATCTGAGGGAGAATTCCTGAAGTTAATCCTCCCGGTGGCTTCCAGACTAATTTGTTAAGGGATTGAGGGAGATTTTCTAAATAAACAATGCAGTTGTTGAAGATTATGATAATGCCACTGTTGATCAGATGTGGGCATGGCCAGAGTTTGGATTTTGCTGGCTCAGAGTGACTTGCTGTGTTTACAGTGTTCATGATCAACACAGCCCGCTCTAGCATTGCTTGGCATTGTCTGGTAAAGATGCAGAACATTAATTGCAATCTTAAGCAAATCTGGGGGGCGGGTGGGCAGGACAGTGCTGTAAATACTGAAAACGTCGTTCAGTTAGGAGCAACCTACTTCTCTGGGCGTATTTTTCCAGGAAGAAATACAATTTTGTGGATCTACATTTCCAAACCTAAATTCATAATATCTCCAAGAAACGCCAATATAGTTTTTAAAGGCACTCTCAAGTGTGCAAGGCAGAAAGCGTATCAAAATTTAGTGCTTCCTCTTAAAACAAATCACTTATTCTTACTTAAGATTTAGCCATATTTCTAATTGTATCATTTCCTTATCACCCATCCCATAGTGAGTATTGAATATTTAATATTTAATAGCAGAAGGTACTGCAGGGTTGTGGAGGTCAGTGGTGGCATGATGAGGAGGCGTCAGTGGACAGTGCTAACTTCCAGCAGAACGCTGATGGTATACTTCACCAGATCATCAGTTTGTGCTGGATGCCTTTTCTTCTACAGCATTTTCATGGGATCAAGCGTTCTGCCGTAGCTTAAGCACGGGGAAGCTTGGAGGACACCAAAAACACAGAGAGCATGACCACAGTCAAGTCGTTAGCTCTAGTTTTGAGAACTTAGAACTTATCTGTGGTTACCTGTGGAAGTGCTGGGCCTCTTCACAAAGAAAGTTGCCAGGGTTTCTTCAGTTATATGAGGAAGAAAAGCAATTCAAGTGAAAAGGCACTTTCTTTGCTAGCCGCAACCAAAATTTTTAATGAGCATCCCGAGGGACATATATGTTTAATTTACTTTCCAACTCAAGAGGTCAGGGAGTTCTTACTGGATTACCGATATTGTTAGCCAGATGCAGGTTACAAATAGTTTTTCACAACTTTCGTACAAGATCTGTATCAGCAGATTATTGTGCTTTTGGGTGGGCTGGCTTTTATACTTACGAAGTAGGATGGTAGGTAGTGCGTGGGGGCACACATACAATGAGGGTACATGAGGGTATGACCTTAGAATCAGAGCTATGCATTTGCATCATTTATCCGTACTGTGTATTTTTGGTGCTAGTGGGCATGACTGTTAAAAAACAAACAAACAAACAAACAACCCAAAAAACGTAGCAATTAAAATTACAAGCGTCTGAAGGAGGGGAAAGAAATTAGATTTTCCATTGCTGAATGCATGCCAGAGTTTTACATTTAAAGTTCAAAATGTTTTTCTAGTCAAACAGATAAAATAAGTTGCTCGTGTCTGACTGCAAAACATTGTTTCCTACATGCTCAGAACTCAATTTTTAAAATGCCACGAAAAAAAGGTAATCCCTGCAAGAATAGTTCAGTTTATGAGTCATTTCCTGGCATTCTGACTGAAGATTCAGACTCCCATCGTTGCTGAGGCCCAATTCATCCTCTTCCACCTAAATCCACAGGATCATCAATAAAAGTCCTAGTCTAGATAAGACCATAGATTTGATATACAGAAACGGAAGCTTTACAGATTCTGATTAGAAATTATATACATCGTTAATAGTGAAGGTGTATAGTTGGCATGATAATCTGCCCACAGTTCTGATGGTTTCGCTGTCCTTTGAAATCTTTAAATCAAGTCAGTATTTCCCTTTCTAAAGGAAAGGTTTTACTCAGGTGCAAGCCATGTTACTGAGGCAGGACTCACTGGGTGACGTTCTGTGGTTGTAGAAGGCAGAACACCGATTAGATGGTAACATGAGTCCCTTCCATCCCTAAAATATCACAGGATCCTGTAAAAACCCATCTCGAACTTCAGCCAGCAGTCTTGGAGGTGGGAAGCCAAGAGCCAGGAGGACAGGCGAAGTGTTGCTGCACGTTTGCCCTGTTCTTACTCTTCCACAGCATCTGCCACTCCCTCAGTGGGGCTTTGGCCTGGCCTGTGACTACCATTTACATTCCTAACATGTCCCGAAAAGCACTGAAGGGCCACCTGGCTAATATTTACTCTTTCTTGGTCCTGCTTGGATGTGGTTGCGGAGCCCTTGCAGGTGGTAGTGGGTGTAACGGGGGGCAGCTGGCCTGCCCTTGCGGAACAGGCACACGTGAGCCTGGACTTTAAAAGCCACTCCCTGCAATTCCACCGATACTTATTCATGTGGATTTCAATTAGTAGTAATTGGTTTTGTTGATTTTTGGTGTTTTTTTTCTGGTAGAGGGTAAGTGCAAAGTGATTGATATCTGGGAAAGGAAATCAGGATTTGGCGGTGGAGCGACATTCCATTGTCTTGACTCAAAATAACAAATAACTCGCCTCTAAATCTGTGTCTCGGGAAATGAAAGTGTAAAGCAGTGAAAGTCATTTGGAGGTCACTGAGAGGCAAAGTGTGTCCTGCTCCCCAGCCCGGAGTCGCTCAGCTCTCCGTAGCAGCTTTGAGAAATCTCTCGGGGGGGCTGGGGAAGAGGAGGGCAGGCGCGTACCCAGTGCCCGGCTCTTTCTCTCCCCCGCCTGCTTTCGGAACTGTTGCTCTTGCACAGTTTGCAAACACCACCTGAAAACACTGGTTGTTGAGGCGGTGATTTTATACACAAATGCAAACAGTAACTTTTCAGAAATGGTCCCCAGGGTTTTCGCTGTGCGAGTCACAGCAGGGACCACGTCGTGTCAAAACCAACCCGAGATCCCACTCTTCTGGAAGCCTCATCCTCAGCAAGGCTGCTCGGTGCTTTCTCCTCTCACTCCTCACAGTTTTTAAAAGTTTTTAAAACTTGCATGCTCAGTTGCAGCACTGCCACTTCTATGTCTGTGCCCACCCCACGCCTGAGCTGGGTCTGGGCTGCGTGGCTTTCCCCATGGTGTGGGGCTCTCAGGTCGCCTTGGGGAAGGTGGCACCCGGTGGTACTCCTTGAGCATGATGTTGCTCGAGCTGAGCTGTCTAACACCTCCACTCCGCAAAACTCCTCAAAGGTTTAATGGCACCTCCCAAAATGTTGATTTTCAGCACCTCCTGAAGGCTAAGGAGATGCAAGGGACCTCCGTGAGAGCTGGCAGAGTCTGAATGGCCCTTGGCTCACCATAAGGCCCTGAGGATGGTGCTTGAAGGCTGTGCTGTGCAGCCCAGCCTGCCAAGGGCTTCTGCAAAGCTGTTAGAGTCATTGAATTGGCACCTCAGGAATTTGGTGCGAGTGCTTTGAAGTGCACTGTTATCTCCATTTAATCACACACTAAATCTACAGTAACTCGATGATTCACAGTAACTTTTCGGGTGTTTTGCATCTGTCTGTGGAGTGAGGGGAAGCAGCACTTTGCAATTACCTGGCCACGAAGGGGTCTGTGTGTACCAGGAAACCCTTGCAAAGACCCATCCATGAGGCGGGTAGCCCACAGAGCAGTGTGGGATTCCTGGATTTTATAGACTCCGTTGTGTCCCACGCTGAGCAGCGTTTTGCTTGGCAAGGTCTCACCAGGGATGAGTCCAAGGAGAAGGAGTTTATTTGCTGTGAATAAGTGTCACGTTGTGCTATTTCTAGGTATTTCTTGGACTCTGACAGCAATAGCATTTGCATCCTGGATGCAAAATTAAGTTGTAAAACATAAAAGACTTATAACGAGTGGTGCTTTGGCAGGTAGATAGGGAGAAACGGTGAAGGGAGAAGGGTTTGCTGAACTGGAAAAGGAGAATATGTAAAGGAGAGCACGGATGCTCTTCCAGCATTCTTCACGCACTCTCCTCTCCCAATTCTCCAAGGATCCAGGAAGAACATCCTTGTTGGTGGAAGGGTTGGCGGAAGCGAGGGAGGCAGCAAAATAGGCAGAAAAAGGGTTCAGAGGGCAGGAGACGGCAGGGAGAAAGCGCACCAGCCACAGGGGCAGATCAGAGGGAAGAAGAGTCATGGAATGTGTTGGGTTGGAAGGGACCTTTAAAGGTCATCTAGTCCAACCCCAGAGGGCTGCAGAGGGCAGACGAGGGAACCCGCAGCAGCAGAGCGCCATGGTGAGCGATGTCTCCCACGCGGAAGGCTGGATGTTGTCTTGAGGAGTGGGCATGGTCTCTCAGAGCCAAAACAGGTCCTTCTTGCTGTGTCACTGATTCAGCAACAAAGAGCTGAGAAGCATCTGTGAATACAAATGTGAGGATAAAATTTCCATTTGCAGGGGGGGAAAACCCATTCTTCCCATCAGTGCTGCAGCAGCCTTTGCCAAAATTAGTCAAATCCAAGAATATACTCTTTGGAGGAGCTGGATGATATTTGTGAAGATGCTGGTCAGGCTCTGTGGAGGGAAGGAGCACATCTGGACACTGTGTGCATGTGTAGCCATGGCTTTTTGCAGCCTCACCATGCCATTGCCACATGGTGGGACAGGAGGGCTGCTCCCCATCTCTGTCCTACCACCGAAAGAGCAGCAGCAATGGGGGCAGCGCCGTTCACGTGTGCCAGTTCTCATAGCTGTGCCGAAAGCCCCTGCTTTGAATATCAAAGTTTAGCCTCTGGATGCGGCAGTGAAGGAGATAACGAATCAGGCTGGTAAAACTGGCTCAACTTTGTAGCCGAGCCTGGATCCTGAGGATGGGTGTTTCAGGCAGTTTGTCTCGGAAAAGGAACTGGTCTGGTGGCTTTTCAGGATTTGCATTTTTGACTCACCGATGAGAAGCTTTTTGGTTTTCCTTTTCACTGTCACAGGCTCTCATGTTTCTCTACAGACTCAAGCCAAGTTTGTATAAAGCAATGCCATTAAAATATTCAGGGAATAAAGGGGATACATACATCAAAGGAGTAAGGGGTTTATGTGAAATGATTTGTCCTGCCTTTCCCTGGTGACTAATCAGGATGTGTAAAAGATTCTCAGTTCTTCACACTGCCTTATTTTAAAGGTGCTCTGGAAAGCTGTAGGGGGAAACTTTGAAAAGCAGAGATTACCATTAATGGTTTCTCTTAATCTTGCCTAATGTGGAGTTTCCCGATTGATCAGAACAGCCTGCAAGTCCATGCCACGGTGCTAAGCTTCTCTAGCATTTCCTAGTCTCTTCCCCTGGGATTGCAAGCACGGTGCTTTCCACATTTGTTTTTTCCTGTTTATTTATTTATTTTCCTTGCGGGAGGGGGCTGGGCTCCGTCCGCTTGCCCAGGGAGACCCGCCGCCACCGCGGACCCTTAATGAGCTTTTTGACCACTGAAGCAGCACAGCATCGCCTGGGAATCGGAGGGGGTTTCTCCCTTCCCCATGTTAGGTAGCGGAGCAGAGGCCAGCGGGTTAACGAAGGAGCCGGGGCGGCTGGCAGGCTGCCTAATGAGCGCCAGGGAGCCGGCAAGGGGGGACCCTGCCGGCGGCCGGAGCCCCGGCAGCAGCCTACAGTGGGACCTGATGCCAGTTGCTCCATTTTTTCCCATTATTACTGTAGCTGGAAGCATTAGGAAGCCCCAAAGGGTAAGAACGTGAGGCGTTTTCCACCCAGCACTTTTGGGGGTGGTGGGGTCTGAACCAGCACATTAACAGTGCAGTGGAGTGCTTTTCTTGTATTAAAAATAACTAGGAAACAGATTCTTTTTAACCTTTAGCCTCTCCAAACAGTCAATAAATCATTAGCTACTGATTAACAAAAACAGAAGGGTAACTTATTGTCCAGTAAGCAAACTCTTGGAAGCACTGAAAGGCTGGCACTGACTTCAGGATGGCTTTTCATTTTACACATTTGCACTTATTAAAAAGACAAACAAACCAAGCTCTGCATATTAAGCCATGCCACACAAAGCATTTTGCGAAAAGACCAACTTTCTAAAATAGATAGATAAATTTTTTAATGTGTACAGTGACCTGAGCAAGTGCAGTATTCACGATATGCAACATTCCATCTGTCTCCCAAGAAAACAGGTCTCCTCGTGCCAAGCATAAAGGGAAGAGTTGTGTCCCATTTGCGAGGGTTCCCAGTTTGTGTTCTCAAAGTGTTGGCCATACTTACAGTCTGCTGCTGAATCGTCTCCTCGGCTGCCAGCTCCTTCAAAAGACTCGATGGGGTGGCTAAAGCAGAGGAAGTCCGCGTGGCCAAGGCTGGGGCTGGAGAGCACAGCTTTCAGTTTGAGTTCAGGGAATGTCCGTGAAGTTGGAATCCTCTCCCGTGGCCGACCAAAAACACTCTCCCTCTTTCCATCTGCACAAAAACTCAAGTGGTGATTTTTTTATCTAAGTTGGATAAAGGTGTTTCTGGTAGAGGAAATGCTTGTGGGACCTTTGGAAAAGCCCTATTATCTTACGGATTAACTAATAAAAGGGTGAGATCCAGGAATATGAGTGTCGTCACTGCTGCTGATTAACTACACAAACATTGTACTTTATAGTGTTGCTATTACATGTACAGTGTCTAGTCTTTTGTATTTCAAAATAAATCTACCAAAGATTGGACTATTTGCTTAGACTTCTCCAACAATTTTGCATTGTGACTCTTGAAAACTATAGTATTTATAATGTAAAAACGTTAAGTATTTAAGACAAGGCTTTCGTTGTCCGTTAACCTGTCTTTTCTGTTCACTGTGCATCGTTAGACCATCTGTGTCTTTAATAAGTAACTGTATGGGCTCTCGCAGTTTAAATATTTACTTTAAAATAATAGAGGATCCAAATGAAACTGAGATACATGAGAATATCCGTGTCTGATGTTTTAAGTGGAATGGGAGTAGATTTGTGCAGTAGATTTGCAAACTATAAACAGATGTGTTTTGATGACCTTCTCTCCTCTATCTGGTCTCCATTTATAAAACACAAGTTCACAGATTAAGCTTCTCAGGGTTTTACAGGTACCTGGCAGAATCTACATGTGTTTCTCTCTGTTGAAGTTGTGGGGAGAAGTCCAAACAGTTCATTGCTCCGTACCTGGGTTTCATGAAAATCAGATTTGGCATCACTAGTAAAATACCTTCACAGTGGCGTCCCCTCACTGCAGCCTGAGAAAGTCCCTGCAGGTGGCCAAGGGGAGTGACATGCACCTTTGCAGCGTGAGATGGTCACTCCTCCAGGTCACCACTGAGGACAATAGGAGTCTCACTGTTAACCCCGCCGTGGTCAGAAAGGGAGCTGCAGTTTTCAAAAGACATCCTGGGTGACTGTCATTCTTGCAATTACAGTTTGTAATTGTGACTCTGTCCGGGCAAGGGAGAATGTCTTGGGTTAGACACAAGATTTGAGATTGTCCACCCATAGATCAGAACCGCTAATGTCCTTCATGAAAGCTCAGTGAGGCAAAGTTAAGTCTCATAACATTGTGTACAATTTTAGGTACTAATTGTCATTGTTTGAGGAATATAAATGTGGTTCGTCTTGTGTTACAGAGACAGTTAGGTGGCTTCTGCTCTCACCTGTAGATCCTGAATCAGGGCTGTTTCTTTTCTCCAAGTGACTCTGCATGCAATTATAACAAGAACATGTAAGGGTCAATATAATGAACACAACATATTTTAATATGTTAATATGTTTAATATGAGGCCTCATCTCGAGTGCTGTGTTCAGTTCTGGGCCCCTCTGTACAAGAGGGACATTGAGGTGCTGGAGCGTGTCCGGAGGAGAGCTACCAGGCTGCTGAGGGGTCTGGAGACCAGGTCACATGAGGAGAGGCTGAGGGAGCTGGGCATGTTTAGCTTGGAGAAGAGGAGGCTGAGGGGAGACCTCATTGCCCTCTACACCTACCTGAAAGGAGGTTGGAGAGAGGTGGGTGTTGGCCTCTTCTCCCAGGTGAATAGTGACAGGACCAGAGGAAATGGTCTGAAGCTGGGGCAGGGGAGGTTTAGATTAGATATTAGGAAGAATTACTTTACTGAAAGAGTGGTCAGGCACTGGAACAGCCTGCCCAGGGAGGTGGCTGAGTCACCATCCCTAGAGGCATTTAAGAAACATATAGATTTGGCACTTCAGGGCATGCTCTAGTGGCAGAGATTGTAGGGTGGGTTTTGTTTTTTTTTTTTAATGTGTGTGTATGGTTGGACTCAAAGGTCCCTTCCAACCGTGAAGATTCTGTGATTCTATGATAATACGGGGGGCACAGAATGTTTGAAGAATCACTATGTGGTGGTGATAACACACTGCAACACTTAGGGCTGCTGTGTTTCCTTTTTTTTTTTTTTCTTTCCGTCCAGGATGAATCAACTTCTTTCATAGTTTGTTTAAGGGAGGCCAAGTCCTCTCTCTGGTGCTGTTTGGTACCTCTCCTTGCTACTCAGTTTTACAGCATGTGGTCTTTGAAGTTTGAATTCCAGCCCCTCTCTGGACGAGCGCTAAGTAAAAAGGCAGCCTCTGGGGTTAGGCAGCACAAGGTAAATTTTCAGCCCCATGAGCAGGAACTCAGTTACTTGCATTACCATTAATGGGGGTCATGCTGGTAAATTCCTGTACACCACATTGAACATTTACTCATGAGTGCAGAATTGGCACAGCTAATGGAACTTGCCTTTCGGGTAGCATGGTGTTTCAGGAGATGAGTCTGACAGGCAGAAAGGACGGCTAAGTACCCAGATGAAAGTCTGGCTTTTAACTCCTTGAACATATTTCCAGGAAATAATAGTGTGAATTAATGCTGGTTAGTGTTAGCTGTTCCTACTGTTAGGGATCAGTCTTGCTCCAGTAGGATTCCTCAGAGGCGAAGATGGTGCCTGAAATGTAAATGTGTGTGCTATCATTTAGCGTTGGCAATTCGCTTTCTTGTGTATTTTCCAAGTACTACTTACTTATTTTGTTTTGAACATAGACTAGTCCTCTTGCTAACACCAACTTCTATAATCACAAACAAAGTTCTTCTTTTTGTAATTTTTGCCCCGGCAGCTTTCCCAAAGGTTTCCTCCTATAGCTGAGTATCACCTGCTGATTTCCACCTTACATTACTCATGGGCATCTTATCCCCATTTTTTTCTGGTACTACGTCCGTTGCAGTAGTAGCATCTTCTCATTTCCAAAACTCTTCCTTAGCCTTCGCTTTGCTAGGCTGAACACAGCAAGTCCTTTTTGTCTATTTGATATAAGGTAAGCTTTCCATTGCCCTGGCTGCAGTCCTGTACATCTGCTTTAGTTGGAAGTTATTTTTAATAAATGAAATCAACATTGTCCACAATATTCTGTCCTAGTCAGTGTCATAGCATTTCCCTCATACTTCACAACAACCCACTGTAGTATTGTGTTTTATATATTTTAATCACACCATGGTTCACAATTGTTTTGCAGTCAGTTAATACAGTTTTGTTTTTCTCATTTTTCATAATTTGCAGCTGATGATCTCTGATCCTGCAATACAAATTCTGGTAGTTAGATCCCAAGTTTCATGTTCTGTGATTAATTCTTTTTCTAGGACTCAGCTATTCAAAGTGGTTCTTTATTTTAATGCATGATACTCTAAATATCCTTTGCATCACCAGCAAACTATATTTACTATCAATCAAAATATTAAATTACTAAAATCAGTTTCATGATTCAATTCTGAAGTAACTCCTAACTTAGGCTCCCTCAGTTCCAGTCTTTTATTTATTTCACATTACTTCAATTATAAAGTATTCCCTGCACTAAGCATGGAGATGAGTAGTGTAGTACTTGCCAGGTATAAGCGAAGAAAAGAGTCCATGTCACATTAAATCACTCAGAGAATCTCTTTCCTTTCCCAGCAACATATTATTCCATTTTGGGAAAAGCCTATTCTGTCAAAGGAGCCTTTTGACGCGGTCAGAAAATCACTGTTTGAATGTGTGTTTGAACTAAGTATGGTTTGAACTGACGATCAGTCTCTTCCCATTCACCAGAATATTCCGTTTCCTCTTCACCAGTTTATAGTTCTGTGTGGTCATCAGAGCCAAAGAGATGCCAGAGGTCTGCACAGCAATGACCAGTCAACATCTAGAGAAACACTTCGCAATTTCTACGTTAAGTAAAAGTGGGGGGGGGAATCAATTTGCTACTGCAGCTATTTGACTGTGAAGGAGCAGCTGCAGACTGCTGAGTCTCATCAGGTTGCAATCTTGATTAACATTGGGCAGATCCCCCCTGCTGCGAGAATAAATACCCTGCCTTTGTCAAGGCTCCCATGTAAGAAACAATAGGTTGTTTCAGTGAAGCAAAAGAACATAAATGTTAATCGAATCATTCCTCCAAATGAATAGAAGCAGCACCCAGAATGTAAACATTTTAGTTTTGGAAGGGAATGTCTGCCTGTCAGTTGGTTAATTTTCTATGTATTGTTTCATGTACTTTGAAAAGCTGGTCACTAACATCGCCATCATTGCGTACAATAACATTTTCAGCACTGCAAATACGTATGCTTCCTGTCTTTCCAAGCTGGGCAGCGGCAAAGCCCAGGGAGTATCGGAAAAAATGAAATATGCCTTAATATCTCTCGAGAGAGGTCAAAACCTTATACTGTGTAACTGCCAAACTATGTGATCACGTTAGTTCTTGGTAGAGGAAATGGAAAATACTTTCCAACTGAAATTGACACCAGGAAACATGTTTTAAAAATGTTTTTTATACATTGGGATAATTACCCTTAGAAATAAATCTGTTTTTCTTTACGCATGATGAAAGTGGCTTTAGGTATTTTAACAAATTCATGTGTGTACAAGCGAAGCAGAAAGAATAGGCATTTATCTCCTTACTGCTTCCTTGTTTGATGTACAAATAAGGGATTTCGGTACGCAGTTGAGCAATATATGTTTTAAAGCAAGTGTACAGCAAACTACAGCGTGATACCCAGCCATCTTCCGTTTTCATATGGTTACAACTATTGTTGATCAACACATCATAAAAATACCTCTTGGCTTTCGGTTTTGCCGCGTGTCTGGTCAGATCCTGGTGACTTCACTCCTGTGGGCTGTCCCTTTGCCTGTAGAGGAATGGCAGCAAAGCCAGGGGAGCTCAGCTCATTGCCTCTCTTGTACCCATAAAGTCCTCAGAGATCCTGCACCAGTGGTAGATCAGAACTCTGGAGCTCCCTACGAACACTAAACACGGAAAACGGCTTTCTTACATAATTTGCTAGTTCTTCATTGAGGCTGATATGCTGCTGTTTATGCACACACCCTTTTTTAGCAGTCATGGTGCACTTCTCCACTGGAGGAATCCGTCTCTTCAGTTATTGCGTAGCAGGTGTCACCTCCTGTCGGTCACACTGGGGTCCATCTCATGAGACAGGAAATAAGTGAGGTGAAGGATACGTTTGTGGTAGAGGCACAGAAGTTTGGTGGTTGATTCCCGGTGGTCCCATAGGCTTTCCTGTCTGTTGGGATCACTGAATTTCCCCAGTTGTTGGTAGTTGCTGAAGTGGGGAGAACAACAACTGCCAGCAGGGTGAATGGCAGAGCAAGCCAGTAACAGTGGAGGTGTGAAGCTGAGTGTGATAATTCTAGTTTTGTGGCCCACGTTCACCAGGGCACATTGTGATTGGGTGGGCAGGAGTTTCCTACTGCCTGGGTGAAGTCAGACATCAGCGCAAGCTGGAGCATCTATTGCCACGCTAAAACACACTTTCTTCCCATCTTCCATGCACCACCCACAGTGTCAGTGCGTGTGCCTGGACCGAAGTGACTCTGTGAGCAAGCTCAGATCCATCCGTTATTTTCGATTGTCCAACTCTACAGGTCACTGATCTCTGTTCTCCCATGACTGGAAACTGGGGGCTTCTCAGACAGGTCAGCAATGGTCAGTGGTTTTCTGTGCCCCGGAATAAGCAGTCTTCATCTAAGCTCCCTTCTAGTCATCAGACAACCTTTCACTACAACCTTTGTAAGAACCTGCACTCAGTTTCTGGTGGCCCTGACAGACTACCCCTATCAGAGAAAATTTGATTTAAGCCTTTAGCCTCATTTGTGATATTACATCATTTTATGGTTTTCTGTCTTTGGGCAGAAACGATGTACCAATTCAAGTTACTTCATTTACTTGAGGTGAAGAACTGCAAAATGAGCAAAATTTGTTAGTTTGCTGTGCAGAACTAAGAAAATGCCTCTTTGAAGGTACATGGGCCAAAATGGTTCAGCAGTGGAAAAGACCAAAGCCACTTCTGACCATGCTCTGTATCACACTGGGCATGTGTGGACTCTCTTTGAAGTCATCCGTTGGGGTTTTTTCTTGCCTAGATGTCATAGGTCAACTTAACTTCTACTGTTTTGTTTATATATCCTATTTCAGTGCCCGTTGGAGGGTAGGAAGAAGTCTGTCTTTGAGCTGGGTGAACCAGCACTTAAATCCCTTGTGTATGTAGCATTGTATGACACGTGCCGTGTATTTCTTGAAGCCCAACATTGGGCGATTAGGAATTCCTCATGGGCCTTCGGGAGAGAAGGTGGCCGTGGTGACCGTGGACGACTGTGACACAGCAGTGGCTGTGCGCTTCGGGAGCCTCATTGGAAACTACACCTGCGCTGCCCAGGGGACTCAGACTGGCTCAAAGAAGTAAGGTTTCCCTATATCTGCATTTTCCACTCATTCTTTTCTTCCAGACGAGAGTCAAGAGTATGTTGATTAACCACTAAGCAAATTAAGTTGGAAAAGCAGATACAATTTAACAAGAAAAAGTGACAAGGTTTAGTTTGGTAGTTGAAATTTGTTGGAGGCCACTGCAAATATCAGCACACCGGGTGGAATGCACAGTTTCGTGTAGGTATGTGCCCAAATTACTTGGAAAATGCAAATAAATAAAAAAAAAGACCTGAAGGTCAGTGTGGATGGCTCCCAAAAAGCACCTACTCAGTATGAAAACGTAGCTAGAAGGGCAAATAAAATGTTCAACTTTATTAATGAAGAGGATGGCTGAAGAGCTTATTACTTCCATCATTTAAGTTAATAGTCCTATCTTAAAAGGAGATGGAAATAAAGAAGGTACAAAAAAGGCCATCGAAAAATGATTAGGTATTAAAAGAAACTTTCCTGTGAGGAAAGACCAGAAAGGTTAGTACTGTTGAGTTTAAAGATGAGATGGACAGCAAGAAACATAGTGGGGGTATAAAATAATGAGTGATAGCAGAAAGACCGTTGAGATGCCCATGCTGCTCTAAAATCCCAAGAGAAGGAGGGACCATAAAAATTAGAGTTGATTCAAACTGACCAGGTGATATACTTTTCACACAGTGTGGAGTCACTCAGTGGAACCTGCCTCCACCAAATGTTATTAAGACCAAGATCTTCAGAGGATTTAAAAAAGGTTGGGAATGTGTAATAATTAAGTCATATCAAAATCTACAGCATCTCAACCCTTGTGCTGTGGAGTATGAGACTGAGTGACTGGAGTCACAAAAGTCCTGTGGCTGGACATTTTTCCATAATTTTCTTTTTTTTTTCTTCATATTGGCCACTGGTAGGGACAGGTCATTGGATTCTGTGTGCGTATGACAGCTCCTAAGTTAAAAGTTACGATGTTTCTAGAAGGTCCTTTGATTACAAACTCTGGAAGTGCTGATGTAGCAGAGGGATGCGCATGGCAACACAAGTGAACTAAACGGCGCAAGTGTGCTTATGGATACAGTAAGATAAAGAACAAAACAAACAAAACAATCTATATGCAAGAAATGATGAGCATTTCTTTGTTTTTTTCAGATCTTTGGACCTAACTGGCCCTCTCCTCCTTGGGGGTGTTCCAAACTTGCCTGAAGATTTCCCGGTGCACAACAGACAGTTTATCGGCTGCATGAGGAACCTCTCCATCGACAGCAAGCCGATCGACATGGCTAGTTTCATCGCCAATAATGGCACCCTGCCAGGTACGAGTGGCTACCACCTCAAAAGTCAATGCGAGAAAGCTCTCTGCCGCAGCTGTGTGTGTTACAGGGCTTAGGATGTCCAAGGGGCCGGCGCTGGGAGGAACCCCAGGAAGGGGCAGGGGACAGCGGGGTGTGAAATAGCTCCTGTCTCTCTGTTAGCACTGCTGAGTGCAAAGCGTTTGCGTGTGGCAGGGGCTCGAGGCGCAGCTGGGCATTGCACTGCCACCACATCACCGGCACGGCTGCAGCCTGCTCGGCACACCTCGTTTGTTTGAACAAGGAGCAGTCCCTGCCCGCGCCAGGGACACACACAATGGCCTGTGGCACAGCGCACACGTACAGGACTAAGCAGCTTGCAAAAAAGGACGGGGCTTGTTTAGATCTTCTGCATTGCTATGAATTTCACCCAGGAATTTAGTCCTAAGTGAACTTTTCCCTCTTCTTTTTTTTTTTTTTTTTTTCTAATTACCTTTTAAATGTCACTTTGCTCTGAAAGCCGGTGGGATTAGTTCATGAAAAAGACAACATTTTTAATGACTTCTTCATAAATTATGTTTGTCCTGTAAATCGAATTCCGCAGTCCTCCAAATATGAAACCTGCTGCATGAAGCAGCCTTTTGGAGTTTCTGATTTGGTTTCCAGTCCCTGGATCCCAGATCAGGATTAGTTTGGGTGTACAAAATGTTCTCATCATCATAAAATCATCTCTTCCACACACGAGTGGCAAATCCCTTCCTTCCACCCTGCTGAAGGCCTGTGTAAGAGCTAAATTTCAGTTTTTAGGTATGTTGCATTGATCACAGATTAAGAAGGGAGTCGTAGCATAAGCTTCAAATGGCTGTTTTGTCTTGGAGCCCTTTTTTAACAGTTATGTCCCTAATTTTCATTAAACAAAAGTTTTTATCCGATGGAAATACACATCAGGAGGGGCATGAAGTGTTTTCTTCAGGATGGATTTTTGGTTTTCCTCATTTGGAAAAGTGTTTCCCTATAGCTTAAAACAATGATATATAGTCGTGTTACTCCGCGGTGTAACACTGCGCATTGGCTTTCCCTGGTTAGTCTGTTGGTTGGATGACAGTAAGTTGCAAACAGTGGTGCTGAGTCACAGCACCAGTCAATCTGCCTGTTTCCAGCAGTGGAGAAGAGTGTAAAAAACAGGACAAGCACGCAGTGATATTTCCCCCAAAATTTCTCTCAGTCCCCAGAGGTTTACAGCTCAGTGACTGTTTTTAATAGCCTTTGATTGATTTGTCTTTATGAATGTGACACTTGCGCGGTTCATGTAAACATCCACATTTTGCTTCGCTGACTTCAAGGATATTAAAAAAAAAAAAAAACAAATTTATAATGGTCATGTCTTCTTTTTACATAAAAACTCAGGCTGTGCGGCGCAGAGGAACTACTGTGAAACCAGCTGGTGCCAGAATGGAGGCACGTGCGTCAACAAGTGGAACACGTACATCTGCGAGTGCCCCGTACGCTACGGAGGGAAAAACTGCGAGCAAGGTAGGACGCAAAGACCTCTCTGTGCATAGTCATGTGTGCAGGTTTCACTACCCATCGTTAGCGTTTCATGGCATGTATGTCAAACTGTAATGCTTAAAGGATAGGTAACAGAAGATTGCAATTAAGACTAAAAATCACCCATTATCTTTTTGAAACAATTTTGGAGATCGCCTGTATAGTAAATATGATGGATGACATACTGTCGTGAATAACAGCAGCTTTCATTGATTTACTTACATAAGCAAAGCAGTTCCACGGAACTTGGCAGTAGTTATTAATTTGTTTATAGTAAAAATGCCTGATCCTAAGCCCCTTTAAATCAGTGGAAAGAATCCCGCTGACTTTATTGGGCTTTGACTCAAACCAGGGATGAATGTGCAGTTTTAATCACCACTTTCTTGGCAAGAAGGCAGTCTCTGCTGAGTACGAGCACTTTCAGTTTTATTGGGTTTTTCTTTGATTGAACACAATGTGCGTATATGTGTAAAACCTCATTAATAAAGGATGAGGAAGGAGCAGCAGGTGTGTTTTATAGGGCGTGAAGAACTTGCAGTTAGTTTCTTTCCAAGGAAGTGAGGAGTCGTCTCCGTGAGGAGTCCCATGGGGTTACTGCAGCAGCAGGCTGCCCGCTGTAAGGTGGCACCTCCACGTCTAGTGGAGGGTTGCTCATTTGGAGTCTTCCTGGAGGCTTCCAGGAAAGAAAACCTGCTTAAACTAGGCATGGCTTTCCCAGAAACAGAAGGCCAAATTCTGGCCTCTGATGCAGATGTGGTAGATCTTTGTTTCCATTATCCTCCTGTGACACTTATCATAGAATCAGAGAGTAGTTCGGGTTGAAAGGGACCTTTAAAGGTCATCTAGTCCAACCCCCCGTCCATAAGCAGGGACATCTTCAACTAGATCAGGTTGCTCAGAGCCCTGTCCAGCCTGACCTTGGATGTTTCCAGGATGAGGCATCTACCACCTCTCTGGGAAACCTGTTCCAGTGTCTCACCACCCTGACAGTAAAAAATGTCTTCCTTAAATCTAGTCTAAATCTACCCTCTTTTAGTTTAAAACTGTTACCCCTTGTCCTTTCGCAACAGGCCCTGCTAAAAAGTCTGTCCCCATCTTTCTTATAAGTCCCCTTTAAGTACTGAAAGGCTGCAATAAGGTCTCCCTGGAGCCTCTGCTTCTTCAGGATGAATAACCCCAGCTCTCTTAGCTTTTCCTCACAGGAGAGGTGCGCCATCCCTCCGATTGTTTTTGTGGCCCTCCTCTGGACCCACTCCAACAGGTCCATGTCTTTCCTGTGCTGGGGGCTCCAGAGCTGGATGCAGTACTCCAGGTGGGGTCTCACCAGAGCGGAGTAGAGGGGCAGAATCACCTCCCTCAACCTGCTGGCCATGCTTCTTTCTAAGCAGCCTGGGATAGAGTTGGCTTTCTGGGCTGCGAGTGCACATTGTTGGCTCACGTCCAGCTTTTCATCCACCAGTAGCCGCAAGTCCTTCTTGGCAGGGCTGCTCTCAATCCCTTCACCCCCAGCCTGTATTGGTACCAGGAGTAGCACTGACCCAGGTGCAGTACCCTACACTTGGCCTTGTTGAATCTCATGAGGTTCACACGGGCCCACTTCTCGAACCTGTCCACATCTCTCTGGATGATGTCCAGGTCATTCTGGATGGCATCCCCGTCCCTCAGGCATATCAACTGCACCACTCAGCTTGGTGTCATCTGCAAGCTTGTTGAGGGTGCTCTTCATCCCACTGTGTCATTGTCATTGATGTCTGTGTCATTGATGAAGATATTGAACAGTACTGGTCCTAATATGGACCCCTGAGGGACACCACTTGTCACCAGTCTTCATCTGGACATGGAGCCATTGACCACTACCCTCCTGGCTTTCAGGTTGTTCATTTGAGTGCTCAGATATGATCCTAACAGCATTAGCTGTAATTAGGAAGCTATTTTTTAAAAAGTTAGCTAGAATATTTGCATTCTTATGTAGGAGTGATTGGCTGATGCATTACTTCAGTCCCTTTGACAGTGCTGGATCTGCGTCAGGTTCACAGACAGCAATGGCTTTGCAGGTTAAGAATTCAACTTTTTCAGTTACCCAGTCTTCATAAACTCTGGGATCTGGTCTGCAGTAGTGAGGATGGGGTGTCTTACCTTCACCACCCTGCTAGGACATGCTGTCTCACCTTCTGGCAGCTCCCATCTCCCTCTGCTGACATATAGAAGAGAGATAAAATTAGGGAAAAATGAGTTTCACCTTTGTTGTAGTTTAATTCTTTTGAAAATCGAGATATCGCAATGCTCTGAAGAAGATCTAGGAGCTGTGCCCGCCTTGCTCTTGACTGGCTACTGTCATTGCACCGGCCTTGAGCTGAACACCACAGGTTTGCACCAAAACATAAGCTGTCATATGTCCTACACCCAAACTGCGGGTGACATCCAGTGTTGGCAGTGTGTTTCCCCAGGCCCTTTGTCTCCACAGTGAATAGCCCTCATGTCTTTCTGATGGCCTTTTAAATGTAGGAGATTCTTAAAATTGCATGTAGATACACAGACAGCCTTTCAAAGTGACAAACCCCAAGAAAACAATTAGTTTGCATCACTGCATCGCCGATGGCAGGGAGACGCTGTGCTTCGAAGCATGTGCGCTCGCCTCTGTGGTGACAGGAGTGTTCAGGTCCCACCTGTCCCCTCCACGGACACCCCTGGTCCCAGGCGTGGGGAAGGGCTGGGGAGAGGAGGGAGGTCAGAGAGGGCTGACTGATGGGGATTTCTGTTTTACTACCAGAGGAAGATGCACCCTGGCCCCAGGGAAGGGAGGGGAGTTGGGAGGAGGTGTGGGAAGGGAATGGTATTTGCAAGCACCAAAAGTCACCACCGGTGAGAAAAGGAAGGTGGCTAATTGCCATGCCAGTCCAGTTCTCCCAGAAGCTGAGCTGAAATGCTTGCAAGCAGCCGCCAGCAGGTGGGAAGCTCCACTCTCCGGAGGCAGACGGACTTAAAAATCTCAAGAACGGTCTGGAAAACCACTAGCAAAGAAGCTGGCAGTTGAGGTCGTTGTGAAGGTTGGCAGGGTAGAGGAGGAAGGAGGGGGCTGACTTTTGCACGTGTGGAGCAGAAGGAGGAAATGACCATTCTCAACACTGATGTCCCGGTTACTTTTACACTGATGTGGTGCAGTGCGGGCTGATGAGTTGTGTCCTGGCCCAGACCACAGAGCTCAAGCACTGGATTAGAGTTTTAAGGAACCTGGGAACATGTATGTCTGGTGGTGGACCATTTTAAATTGCTGTCTGGGTTTCAAGAGCAGGCTAAGCTTCAGTTGTTCCACCATACGCCCCCACTAGCCTTCACGGAGGACTGAATGTGACTGTAAGGGGGAGAGCACAGCCTGGAGCGGGAGGAAGAGGGGCTGCCCTTTGGGGCTGCCTGCACTTACCCTGGGGTGGGGTGGTTGGGTAACCACATCTTAGAGAAGGGCAAGTCAAGTTCCACCTCTGGCTTGGCTAGGGATAGTCCGCTCGTCACTGACATCTTGTTTCTCACAAATGGGGAGCTGAAGGGCTTGCAGACAGCACTTCCCTCCAACCCCAGCGCTCCTCCCCACACAGCCTTTCCCCTTATAGTGAGACTGGCAAGTAGACGGATCCGAATTTGGGGTTTGGGTTTTTTCCTCCAAAAAATGCGACTTCACATCAACTCGACTCCATCTTCTGCAACGATGTTGCAGTCCTTTTTCTAAGAACTCATCATTTTATAGTAACACATTTGTTTGTGTACATGACGTCTCTTACTACAAGAACATCCAGAAGAGCCAGCAGATATGGTAGTGTGGAGCAGAAGGGGAAGGAGACTGTTAAGCCCTGTCATCTTGCTGACCATCCACATGGGCTCAGCATATGATGAGATACAACACTGGGTGCCAATCTGTGATGGTTGTACCCAGTCTCTAGGGCCTACTTCCACCTGCAGAAAGCTGCCATGGACTTCACCAGCATGCTCATGAGGGAGGACGTCAGGCAGGCGCTGACTGCAGATCCCACTACAAGGTGCCGTGCATGGTGGAGGTGCCATATGGGATGCTGCAAATAGGACAGAGCTCCCACAACTTAATTGTGCTTCTAATCAGTGGGATCCACTAATCCGTGGTACTGTAGCTCCTGTTACCTGAGGTAACTACTTTAAGAGTCCAAAGGGTGGGTGTTACCCTATTTTCCATGAGCAAAATGCTTTCCATCGAAGGCTGTCATCGGAGTCTGCCTGTAGGAGCTGTGTCTGTGCAGGGTTAGAGAGGAGGACAGCTCTTCAGCTGTCACCTCGAGATATTTAAGGCAGATGATCTGGGCAATTCCACACGAGGCTTCTCCCTGTGAAAAGGCTGCGTAGCTGAGACGGATGAATAATCTGGCCCTGGAGTATTTATAATTAATTATATTTCCTGTTGCCTCCCAGTCTTTTCCTCTGTGTTTAATCTGTTAATTAGAAGTAGGTAATCAAGGATATGTTGAAAACATCTGCAGCAAGTGTTGCCCTCATATTTCCTGCTCTGTCTACCCACTCATCAGCAGAACTGTATCAGTAGAGATCCTGAGTTTACCTTGCTAGGAACACCTCTCACCTGTGTAAAGCCATAGCAGCGTGGAGACGCTGCCTTTGAGGGCAGGCACCGAGACAAGGCGCCTACCCCTCAACAAGGGTAGTTTGTGAATTTGCAGTATGATCAGCTGCTTCATAGTAACTCCCCTAGGCCAGCTCTTACTCCGTATTAGATTAAAAATAGTTCAGTGGATGAGGGGCTGGCTGCCGCGCACCATCGCTGTGACATAGCATCATTTCTTCTCGTCACCTTTGTCCTGAAAGATATCAACCTGTTTCTCTCCTGGCTTTTGATTTACAGCAATGCCTTCTCCCCAGCGTTTCAGCGGTGAAAGCATTATCATTTGGAGTGACCTTGACATTACCATCTCTGTGCCATGGTACATCGGGCTGATGTTCAGAACCCGGAAAGTCAATGGCATGTTAATGCAAGCCAACGCTGGGACTGCATCCAAGATCAACATTCAGGTAAAATTGTGGCTGCCTTTGGATAGAAAAGAATTAAGAAGTTCCCCCCCATCAGTGGATATGGCCACATGAACTACATAGCTTTGTCCACACAGCTAAATGCACATTAATAAATGCAAATTATTGTCATCATTGTGATCATTGTAAAATTGAGATTAGTTGGTTTAAGATTTTTTTTTTAACAGAATTAGTAGTCTGGATTAATATAGATGCCAAAAAAAAATGTATCTCTTGGTTGTTTTGGGGTTTTTTTGGTCAGTAGGGTAAGTTAGCTTCTGAATGTCCAAAGTTACGCGAGGAGTTATTGCAAGCGTTCCCTTCTTTACTGTTGGGGCTTTTTTTCCTTTTGAGTTGTCTTAGGAAATGTTATTATCTTTCTCTCTGCCCCCTTCTGCATCAAATACAAATATGTAGCAAAAAATAGACATGATTTTTTATTTCAACAGATACTGAACAACTACGTGCAGTTTGAAGTGTACAGTGGCCTGAGCCAGGTTGCTCGTTTGAAGATGACCCAGTCACGAGTCAGTGACGGGGAATGGCATCATTTGTTAATAGAGCTGAAGAGTGCTAAAGATGGTAAAGACATCAAGTACCTCGCTGTCATGTCCTTGGACTACGGGATGTACCAGGTAAGGCAGCATCATAACTTTGCAACTGAGCGCTACGGAAATGTTTTAAGGAGAAAGTAGGATAAAGGATTGTGGACAAATACTTAACGCTGTGAGCCATGTTCTGTAGTGTCTAATGAAGTTGTATTAATTTATTTAGCCTAATGATAAGGTATCTCATGAACAAGTCTGTAAAAAGCCACATTCAGATATCTAGCTCCTTGCTGCTTTGATATTTTTTCTGTCAGCGACTGTCAGCTACTGCTTGACTCCGTCACTACAGAAAGTAGGCTGTCTGTGTCACAGAGGATGATGGTGCTTCTTATCGACTGTCCTTTTCCTCAACAGAGCACTGTGCAAATTGGAAATCAACTACCTGGACTGAAAATGAAAAGCATCATTGTGGGAGGTGTCTCTGGAGACCAGATCTCTGTTCAGCAGGGATTTTATGGCTGTATGCAGGTATGAAATGAAAAGTGTAGCAACAAACTTGGAACTTTTAAGAAAATACCCATGTGAAAATGTGGGCTTTTCGTTTTCATCCATCTGCAAACATTTCTGTTTCCTCCATCAAAATATCTAAGAATCAAAATATTAAAGTCCACCCACTTTCCCAGGTACGGATCTGGTCTCACAGGGGAACAGCATTTGAAAAAAAACATGGGTTTGGCTCGTCAGGTGCTATTTCTTTAAAATGTAGCCGTATGGATTAATGGAAGTAGTGAAACATATGACTGTATTCTGAATGAAGACTCTAATTTAAAAATAATTGTCTTTTGTCACCAGGGAGTAAGAATGGGAGAGACATCTACAAATATAGCTACACTCAACATGAAACAGGCTATCAAGATCAACGTGAAGGAGGGTTGCGAAGTGGATAACCCCTGTGATTCCAACCCGTGTCCCCAGCACAGCTACTGCAGTGACGACTGGGACAGCTACTCCTGTGTCTGTGACCCAGGTAAACCAGCGACCGTCGCGTGCACTCATCCAGGAGCTGGATCACATCCTCATGTGCTCGTCAGAAGAGCAGCAGCAGCAGCATGCCTGCAAAGCGCTCATCTTCTGATTCTTCCTCATCCAGTCAGTATTATCTTTCTAAGCCGTACTGTAGCACCCTTGAAACTGCAGTCATGGACTGAGGATCATTTGTTCTAGGCAACATATCAATCAAACAGAAAGACGGTTTCTGGTCCAAAGGGCTCTTTCCATGCACCTCCCCTTTTTCTTTTTGTCTGTTTTCTTTTTCTTTCCCAGCCTTTTCTGCTGTTGGATTTCAGTCTCACACCCTGCATCCTAATCGAGATACTTTGAATGTTTTCTCTGTTTTGGTGCATGTAGCCAGCACATGCTGTCAGCACCCAGCGCAGTCACCTCCCGTTCACGCAGGGAGAGAATACAAAACTATTTGTAACACATGCCCTGAATATAAAACTGGGAACCAAAGGCACAAGGGTGCCTCAAGCATGTTAACAGACCGTTGAAAAGAGCAACCCACTATCTTTTTTGCTGAGAGGGAAAAGGGTGCCTTCTTTCTGACAGTATCTCAGGGGGAATCTACAGATTATTGAAGATGTGTTATTAGTGTATAGGCTTAAAATAGATGGTCTTTTGGAGACATGCAAATCGTAAATTACAACGGTTGCTGTAATTTTATGACCTTGTCTCCCCAGGGTACTTCGGGAGAGACTGTGTTGATGTATGTAACCTGAACCCATGTGAGCATGTCTCCACGTGCGTGCACAAACCTAGCTCATCCCATGGCTACACCTGCGAATGTGGACAAAGCTACTATGGACAGTACTGTGAGAGCAAGTAAGAGGGTTATTTTTGTTCTTGATCCCTCCAAGTACCTCTTCTGCTAAGGCAGCAGTCCTCCTGCTTCCTTTTCTGCTTCGGTTAGCTTTCCTGTTACAATTTGAGTGCTCGTAGTAGATGGTATTTGGAGGCTCCATGCCCTTTGGTGCTCCTGAGCTCTCTTCCCAGAGACCAGGCAAACTTCTATATGCTGAGGAACCACTTTGCTTCCACAGCAGCTCAGGGGCTCGACCAACTGTGATGCATGACACAGCACTGCGTCTGACCTGCACCTTGTGGTGGGCTTGGCCTGAGTTTGCTCTGTGTCTCCTTCAGCTCCCCCAGCACGCACACACACACACACAGAGCGATGCATCCCGTTAGGTGGCCTGTGGCCAGATAAAATGGCTTTGCAGTTCGGATCCACTCCCTGGGCTGGCAAAAAGCCGTCTCTTCAGGGCCGTCTGAGAGGCCTATGTCCTATATAGCTCTGTGGAGAAACGTGCTGATTCCCTCACCACTGGTTTCCTGGTCTCAGATAAGCATTCAGCAGCCGGCCTTATCCCAGAGACAGCACTTTGATTTACTGTAATATGGGCCATTCATGATGTGCAAATGAAGTGCATTTGTCTGCCCATTTAGGAATAGCTCATGTGATGTTTCCTTCCCTTTGAAAACCACAAGCTTCTTCCTCCACCGTTTGTTGTGTGGGCTTGCAAATGTTGGCCGTGCTGTTGCCAGATTCATCTTTCATTCCTCTGGATTAGCTACAGAGAGACGTTGTCCCTTGTCATTATCTGCCGACATCATGTCAAGTGCAGCATTGTGGTTTTTCGTATTATAAAGCATGGAAGTACAAACCTGGCAATTACCGTAAACAGAATTCGATGTGGTCTTTGAAACAGACGGCAAACAGCTTTTCTTCCCTAAAATGAGCAGCAGGGAGGGGATTCCTTGTGCATTATGCTGATCACAGACGCAGCAGTGTCGTCCTTCAGGCGGTTGCTGATGAAGACTTTCAGCTAGCAGAGACCCTGGCCCCTTCCCAGAGCTCTCCTTGCCAACACTACTGTTGGGGCACCTGTGGGACAAACCTGCTCAGAAGCCCACCCAGCAGAAAAAGAACCAGTGAAAACAAGGGTTATTCTGCAGCAGGGGTGGCTTTTGGGTTGATGCACAGCCTCTGACTAGCTGTGCTGCTCCGTTCATAGTCTGTATCAAAGCTGTCACCCTTCCCCCTTCCGTGTCCCCAACCACATGTGTCCTCCTGCTCCTCCCCTGCTGCAGACCAGGGCTTTTCAGACCTTGTGGTGAGCTGGCTGAGAAAGCCAGGTTGGCTGAAAGTAGTGACTCTTCTTCATAGGGTGAGCTTGCAGCCAGCTCTGCATCTGAGCCCGTGTCCCCGCGGGTTGGACAAGCAGTGCTGCCCACGGGGGGGTGGGACAGGAACCCGCAGGGGTGGGAGGTGGGGTATAAAGCGTTGGGGAGCTGTACCCCAAGGCCGCTTGTGGCAGCAGGTAAACCAAGGCACGGGCTGAGCAGCGTCTGCAGTTGCCTGAGCTGTTGAAGTGCTGTCACAGCCCGGCACAGGCTCTCCAGCCTGTCCCCATCAGCGCTGTCCCCGGCACGGGGCTGGGGCTGGTGGGACCGGGACTGTTTCCACTAGGCAAAGTGTGCCCCATCACCCTCTCCCAGAGGAAAGAGCACTTTATTTGCTCATATAGATGTATACTCCTTGTAGAGAGGAGCTGGTCTTGAAAACATTTATAGAAGGATAACCACCAGGGTTTTGTAGCACTGATATTCTTTATCATTTTAATACAGTGTATATATATTTATATATGTATTGAGTCTTGACTGCTGCAAGTATCTCAACATGACACTCTCTGAGCTGATGGAGTTTTGTGCAGATTTGGCCCAAAGGCCTTTTTCCCCAACTTCTAAGAGGAAGCTTAAAAGAACTTTCTTTCATTGTGACATTCTTTTATAGGATCGACCTCCCTTGTCCCAGAGGCTGGTGGGGAAATCCCATCTGTGGTCCGTGTAATTGTGAGACTAGCAAAGGGTTTGATTCTGATTGCAATAAGACCAATGGAGAATGCCACTGTAAGGTAAGCAAGAAAAACCTGTCTTAAGTCAAAATTTCTTTAGTTTAAAAAGTAACTATACCACTAATAACTACAACAAGTGAGTTTCTGAGACAGAGTACACACGGTTGTGCTTTGTATGCCATATATGCAGTGCAGTGTATTTAATCTTTACCTAAAACATTTTGCTGGCACCGCCCTTCACAAAATCATACTGTGCAGCTCTTATCTTATTTGCGTTTGGAAAGCAAAACTGAGAGGATGAAAGCCTGGCTCTGATCTCTCTGACGCGCAGCCCGGTTTATCGGGGGAGATCAGGCCTGGGTGCAGAGGAGTGCTGGTGGTGTTTTGTGTATCACAAGTGAGTAATAGCCGTGAAACAGCTCGGGCCAGCTGGGTGAAGCTCTCCCCTCTGCCATGGGCCAGCAAAAGGCATAGCAGCTGGAGGGAGGGAAATAATAGGAGGCGAAACGCTGTCTGTCCTCAGTGCCAGCTCTGTCGAATTGAAGAGGAATTGGCCACGCACAGGCAGGGACAGACCGGGGGGACGTGGGAGGGGAGACGCCTCCCTCCTGAAGGTTTTACAAAGGACTTCTCACAATAGGTTTTACAATAGGCTTGAATTACATCAGAGGAGCTGCGCCTGTGCAGACCGGCGGCCGCGAATCTGGCCCCGTACTCTTTTTGCAGGACACACAGCAACTGTTGCGTTAAATAGAGTCAGTGGGGTGCCAGCAACATGCTCTTGTGTAATCACGTAACGCCTCAGATCAAAAGCGTTTACAGATGTGGTTTGAATACGGGATCAGTGGTTGCTCTCCTCCCTGTACCTGAAACAAATGGGCAGTGCAGGAAGCTTCCTCTCTGGCTTGTTCGTGCCATACAAGAGTGGAATTGCAAAGCAGAGAAAACTGCAGATCCTCCAAGAACACGTCCGCTGGGCGCTGGCAGCAAGTGCACGAGGAGTAATGTGGTCCCTCTGCCCCCACTGCAAATGGTGGTCCAAATCGTGGGTCTCCGTGGGGCAGGGCAGTCCAGCCATCCCGCCAGCACTCAGCTCTGCCTCTCCGCATTGCCAGCACAGCACACCTCACATAGATATTACATTTTCTGTTAATAGTATCATCATTATTATCCTGTGCTTTGCAAATTTAGCCCTTTTATGATGCACACACTGCTAGAGCAGGATTTCAGAAAAGCAAGTAATGTGGAATACAGGTCAAATACCTCGTGTCTGTCATTTCGCTTTTTCTAGGCAAATTACTACAGGCCCCAGAGCAGTGACACCTGCTACCCCTGCGACTGCTTCCCATCCGGCTCCCACACGCGCGCCTGCGACATGGAGACGGGACAGTGTCCCTGCAAACCTGGCGTCATAGGGCGGCAGTGCAACCGCTGTGACAACCCCTTTGCTGAAGTGACTGGGAAGGGCTGTGAAGGTACCTCCTTGTCCAGCAAGCGCTGCCGGCCGGCCGGGCTGTAGCTGCAGGGCCGGTGGGGAGACGGGGGGTGCAGAGCGGCGGGCACGGCAGCTGCGTCCCGGGGCATTGGTCAGCCCGGCCGGGTGGCTGCAGCGGGGGCAACGGGAGCTGCGGCAGCCTCAACCTGCACCCCTCCTCCCGAGTCTGTGCCAATATGCTTCACGGGGAAAAAAGAAAAAAGCTCATCTTTCTTTAATTTTCATCAAATGGAAATATAGCTAGCTTGGAGGGCGGGGAGGGGGGGGCGTGGACGGGCCAGAGCAAAACACTAATCCTAATTTTAGTTGAAACCTGAGTTCGTCTGGCAGGGCGGCAGTGTGTTGCTGTGCTGCAGCTGAAGAGCCTTCTGCCTGCAGAGGCTGTGCCGTGCACCCAGTGCCCTCTCCCTTTCTTCTCCGTCTTGCCCATCCTGCCTTTCCTCTCACCCACCCACCCTCCTCCTGGGATCAGCACAAAGCCGCTGCAGCCAGCCATCCCCCCACAGCGCGTGGGTGAAACGAAGGAGAAATGTTTTCCCACAAGAAAGGAGCAGGCAGAGATAGGCAGAGCCAAAATCCGGAGCCCCATAATCATCCCGAGCTCTCCTCTGCCTGTACCTGTCTGCCCGCGCTGCTGATGGCTTACAGCTTGGAAGGCGCTGCAGAGGGCAGGTATCCTGACGGGGCTTGGGAATTACGGGGAGGTCCTTCAGGCAGGTTGAAAATACCTCCGTGTTGTGATTTTTATCGTGTCAGGAAAATCGCATAATTTCTTTTTGTGCTTTCAGTAATTTATAATGGCTGTCCCAAAGCTTTCGAGGCTGGTATTTGGTGGCCACAGACCAAGTTTGGCCAGCCAGCTGCTGTGCCATGTCCTAAGGGATCAGTGGGTAAGTTGCCTGGGTAAAACATTAACTGCTTTATCTACATGCCTGTTTGAGGGGAAAAAAAAAGGAGTGAAAAAATGTGTACATAGGGAATGGCATTAATTCATTGGGTCTAGAGATTACAGCATAGTTCATGCATAGCACGGGCAGAAAAGTTGAGCTAGCTGAAACTCAAGAACTTTTAAAATACGTTTGGAATAGCAGCAATAAACACAGAAGTGCAGCAGATAAACACATATAAAGAACAGAAATTCTGTATCTGTATTTTCAAGAAGGCACAGTCCAATTTTCTATTTTCTGTTTACTCTATTAAGCAATTCTTACGCACGTAACTTTTAGTATCTAGTGACTTGTACGTGTTCTCTAGCGATACAGCTCCTCTGGGCAAAGATAAAATGAGGCAAATCCTTTACGTGATGATTGGTTTACTAGTTTTGCAGGCTAATAAAGCTAAGAGCTACAACAGAACTCGCGTTTTTTCACCCAGCATCTTTTCTCTAACCCGTAAGTCAGGCAGCTGAAAAACGCATTCAATAAAGCACGTGAGCTGTGTTGTTTCATACAGCGGGCAAATGGCAACCTCCTTTTTCACACATGTTCCCTGAAAACATTTATCAGGTTTTTGCAAACGGGGTTCCCAGTCTTTTCTGAAGGCTGTTCTGTGGGAAATGAAACATGTGTCTGATTTCTGGGCCTGGTAGCTCTGCTGCGGGCCCTTCGCGGGCTGAATGAGTTAAAAATGGTTATGTGACTTCCCCAGATATTACTGCGGGGAGGTCACTGCCTGTAGGTGTGCAGAAGCTCTGTAGTCAAGCTTCTGTTCTGAGGATTTTAGGAGACAGAATTGATTTTTTTTTTTTTTAAAGTAAGTGAAGCATATTTACATTATTAAACAGTATAAAGCTGAATTAAAATAAGTTTTCTGCACTGTTCTTGTCATTAGCCCCAGTGTCTCTTCTAGCAAATAGGCTAGCAGGCACGGGCACTTACAGGACTTGTACGTTTTAAGTGATTTACAGAACATTCAAAAAAAGTAAGCTTTATAATAATGACTATTCAGACTAAGAACCTGAGGCTTAGTTGTATTCACCTAGTCACGGAAGAGAAATAATATAATTAGGTATTGTTCATTAATTATAATTCTTATTTAGATATTAATAATTAAATGGCTTAGGCACATGCAGTGTGTCATGTGCAAGTTAACCAGCACAATGTGAACTTTGAATTTGATAACTTGCGATTCACTGTGAAGGATCCACGGCCGAGAATTAATTTTAAAATGGTTTGACAAATCGTACAAAAAGAATAGGCTAAATGGAGCGGTAGGCTGCTCACAGACCATTCACAAGAGGCAAAAGGCAATTATAGATGTTGGCTGAAGTGTCTACCACGTTCCACGTGCAAAGATGCCGGCGTGTTTTGACATGAAGACAGCATTTATCTGGGAGGTCTTCCTATGTAGGCTATTGCACAGAAATCTGGTATGTTTTCAGAAATATTTAGGAAGTGCACAGTCTTTCTCATATTTGCTACAAATAAGTTGCTGAATTAATTTGAGAATGTTAGGGCAGCGAGGCCGAGGGCGGTTCGGCAGATCTTGACACTTGCATAACTTTTCTCTAAAGCTTGGGGAAACCGATTCATGAAGGTTAGTAGTCCGACTTTTCTCAGACAGGAATCCCAGTTTGGAAAGTGAAATATGTGCGTAGCTCTAAGAAACTTGAAAATGTAGGAAATCTGTCTAGGATATTTGAAATCTGTGAAGATTTGCCCAGCACAATTCAAAACATTGCTATTTACGATTAACACTTCATTTCCTTCAGGAAACGCGGTTCGCCACTGTAACATTGAAAAGGGCTGGCTGCCTCCTGAGCTTTTCAACTGCACCACCAACACCTTTGTGGATCTAAAAAACATGGTAAGCTGTCTTTTCTCGGTTTTGCCTTTATTTTATAAAGGAACATCAGTTTGGACTCCAGTTTGATATCTGTGCACTCTACTTTTTTACTGAGTCCTTGAACTCCCTTGTTTCCCATCAGAGCCCCTGTGCTTTTCTGGTTCTCAGTTACATTTTCCATTGAATTGTCCTGTCCACCCATTCTCAAGACAAATACCATTTTAATCGAACAACTGCTTTGTGCCAAAAATCCCTAAATGGTGATTGTCTTTGTAACTAGAATGAAAAAAAAAAAAAGATACATCATTGGATTTTTTCTTCCTTTCTTGTCTCTGATTCAGAATGAGAAGTTACACCACAATGAGACCAAGTTGGATGGAGACAAAACCATACGGATCGCGAGAGCGCTGCAGAATGCCACGAAATACACACACAGCTTGTATGGCAACGATGTGAGGACAGCTTACCAGATGATGATCCGGGTCCTCCAATATGAGAGCCAGCAGCAAGGGTTTGACCTGGCAGCCACGAGGGACGTGGAATTCAATGAAGTAAGAGAGATACTATATACTGTGCTGAGCCTTTACAGTTCCCCATAAAAGTTTTATGGCAATGGATAATTACATTTGTCTTTGACCAAAGTGGAGCGAATGTCATGTAATTGCTTAATATGTTTCACAAATGAGTCAGTCTTCTCAATTTAGAATGGGAAGTTGGTTATGCATGTGCGTATGCACACATAATAAATATCATAGAATTGTTAGGGTTGGAAGGGACCTTAAAGATCATCTCGTTCCAACCCCCCTGCCGTGGGCAGGGACACCTCCCACTAGACCAGGTTGCTCAGAGCCCGTCCAGCCTGGCCTTAAAAACTTCCAGGGATGGGGCTTCCACCACCTCTCTGGGCAACCTGTTCCAGTGTCTCACCACCCTCATGGTGAAGAACTTCTTCCTAACATCCAGTCTGAATCGTCCCATCTCTAGTTTTAATCCATTCCCTCTAGTTCTACCATTACCCAACATCCTAAAAAGTCCCTCACCAGCTTTCTTGTAGGCCCCCTTAAGATACTGGTAGGCCGCTATAAGGTCTCCTCGGAGCCTTCTCTTCTCCAGGCTGAACAACCCCAGCTCTCTCAGTCTGTCCTCATAGGAGAGGCGCTCCAGCCCTCTGATCATCCTCGTGGCCCTTCTCTGGACACGTTCCAGCACGTCCATATCTTTCTTGTAGTAGGGGCTCCAGAACTGGACGCAGTATTCCAGGTGGGGTCTCACGAGAGTGGAGTAGAGGGGGAGAATCACCTCCCTTGACCTGCTGGCCACGCTTCTCCCAATGCAGCCCAGGATACGATTGGCTTTCTGGGCTGCTAGTGCACACTGACGGCTCATGTCGAGCCTCTCGTACTAACAACCAAAAGCAAAATTCCGCAAATGAAAAAATAATCAAGTTGATGTGTTATTCCTGGATAAAACATCTTTGTGCACCGTATTCCATTTTGTTGGAAAACCTGCCTGATGTGATCATTTTCATTTAAATGTGCAGTGAACTAACTTTGAGTTACTGACTCTGAAGGTTTCTTATAATTCAGTTTAGAAACACTCACGTCATGTTTATTAAAGAGTTGATACATTGAAAGACACTCCATACTGTATTGATATTTTAAATGATGCTGGCACATACAAAAATACGTGCCAGAGGACTTCTGCTAGTCAGAGCATTCATGAAAGACCCAGTTATTACCAAAGACCTGACCAAGTCTGGAGAACCAGCTGTAGAACTTGTTTGGAGTTTTCTGTGGTCTGAAGATGTGAAGGTTGGATGACCCATGTCAGGCTGGTCGAGCTCTCCTCGTTGCCATGTGTCCTGCAGGGTATGGCTGTCCATGCTTGCCAATACTATTTCCAAGACCCCAAGCGTAGCACAGCACAGAGTCAAAGCCAAAAGACCCTGCTGGACCTGTGCTAGCAGACCCCAGAGCTCAGGCACCAGGGCAGGAATGCTGGAACAACCCTCCGTGGGCCGAGACTGGCCCCTGTGCTGGCCAAAGGTGGTCTGGCTCCCTTTGAAGGTGTGCCGCACCCAGCTCACTGCTCACAGTACTGCAGGAGGTCAAGCAGACTTCAGGGTGAACTTGGAGACTCTGAGCAAGGCCAAGCTGCACCAGGAGAGGTCATCCCTTGGGAGGTGGGAGCAGGAGGAAATGTGGCTGTGAAAATTCCTCAGTGTCTTGGACTGTGCAGTCAACAGGAAGTGGGGAACTTCAGAAACATTCAACATTTTAGATGCACCAGATTTTAAGAGAATCAGTTTTACTTTTCCTAAGGAGACACTGTGCTGACAAACTTGTACCTGCAGGCTATGGAGTGAAGGAATTCCCCCGTCCAGATCTTGAGGAGAAACTTCATTTTTATCATGTTTTGTTAAGTAAAAAAAAGAATAAGCAAAAAAAAAAGGTTTGGAAACCTCTGCTTTAATGTGTTATTCTCTGCACTTGGCACTGAAACTCATGCAGATGATGTTTTCAAGAACTGCCTACACATTTTTAGGATAGGTCAGGAATTTGAAAATTAATGAGCAAAGCTCATGAGAAAAAGGAGGTAATATCCTAGGCTGAGGGAGCACAAGGGGAGAAGGAATTTATTTTTTTTTAATAGTCTCAGGTAGAAGCCTGAAAAATAGATAACTAAAAAACATCAATAACATTCACAAACACCGAGGAGGCCTGATACCAAGTACAGCATGTGTCTCCTGTGTTCCTGGGGAACCGTGTAGTGCTTCTCACCCTAGACAGAGGTAAACACGCTGGCAGCCTCTTTTGTCTCAGGTACGCACTCGCAGCCGCAGACAACTTAGAGAATGTAGCATCTTCCCCGTCTGCTTCTAAATGAAGCCTAAATATATTCCTTGTCTATTTTAGAGCTTAAGGTGATTAATTCCTACCTTCATTTATGCAAATTTTACCTTAGTTAGGAGTTAGGTTTTGACACAACAGTGTAGTTCATATGTACACCAAGATTAAAAACTTCTTAGCATCTTTCCCATTTAAGCCATTTAATACTCACTTTTGGTGTCTTTTTCCATTCTGCCTGAGGGTCCCTTTGCATATTCTTGTAAGAAAGGGCAGAAGAGGCAGGTCGTCAGGTAGAACTTCCTTTTTAACACCATTTGTAAGCAACATAAAAACAGGAGGAGAATAACATGATCTGAGTTTTCTTACGTATTTTCAAGTTTATGCAAGGTAATATTTCCTCTTGTCATTCTTTACTATGTAAGTTTTCCTAGTTATCCAGGAATCAAAAAAAAAATCAAAATAAAAGAGAAAGTGATATGGCTATCTATAGCTTTCTTTTGATTTTTAACAGATCACATTGTTTTGATTTCTCTGGGGGAGTTCTTCCGTGCACATGCCAAGCGCTCTGCTTTTCTTGTCTCTCATCTCTCCAAGGCAAAGAAAACATGGTTAGGTTTTCCTTCGGTGTTTTCTTACTAGGCTTCCTGTCATAAAGGGGAAAGAAAGTAGGCAGTTCTATTACAACTTCCAATTTTGGCTTACTTTGCTCATAAAAAGTTTGGAACGATTTGCTTTATGTAACAAAAAGAGCTGTGGGTGAGTCACTGGTGTGCCTCTTTTCATGTGGCTGCCGTAGAACATGCCTGCATTGAAATATTTCATTATGCACTCACCTGAGGCAGTAATGCCAATCACTTTCAATAGTCCTCACTTGAAACCCAGCGCTTCATTTGCTTCGTAATTTAGGCTTGTGCTTTGTTTCCCAGAATATTATCAAAGTGGGTAGTGCTCTACTGGACCCCAGCAATAAGGAGCACTGGGAGCAAATTCAGCGAACGGAGGGTGGCACCGCTCACCTGCTCAGACACTATGAGGAATATTTCAACAATGTGGCCCAGAACATGAAGAAAACCTACATGAGACCTTTTGTCATTGTTGCCGCTAACATGAGTGAGTATCTCTGTTGAAAGCTGGCATTTTGTATTAGAGCTTTAAAAATGTGCTGGGTAGAGGTGCTAGCTGTTTGTTTTAGTAGTACCCACTGAGAAACAACAGACATGGATTTTCTAATCTAATCGGTGCGTTCATTTCAAGTCAATTGAGCCTTGATCCGTATCTCTCAGTTGCCATGGGGGCCTCCTGGAAGACCTCTGATCTGTTTTCCCTCTGGGCCACTGCTCTGTGTGGCATTTTGTGGCAGCCACAGTAGCGTACAGATGGTAGGAAGGACAAAGTTTGTAAGTAAAGGTAATGCCTTTTGAGACCGCCTAGTATGGCTGAACATAGTAGATCACATTTTTGAAAGAACCACACCACCACCACCTGAAGAATTACTGCAGTACAAAAAAACCCCAACCTACTATTGATCATATACCTCTGGTTTTCACATGCCTTCCTAGCCTGGGGCCTATCCAGAAAATCGTCGTCTGTAGAAATTCCTGTGCTGAAAGGTGTTTTCTCAGCATCACCCATCCAAGCCTTCTAACACCCCTCCCAGCCTCGCAAAACCCATCGTCAGAGCAAAATCCTTGGGGTCCAGAATACCGAGAATGTGTCTAAACTGAGAAGGAAACATCAGACGTACCTTCCTCACCCATCGCAGTAAACGCCGCCTCTGACAAGCAAATAGCAGCTCCTGCACTTGCAGGACTGTGATGTACTTCACAGATGTCCCCGTGGTACACGTGCGAGTGAAGCACAGCAGCCACAGCCTGCTCGGCCTCTTTCCCCATTTCCCCCCTGCCGTCTCTGTTTCATTTTCTCCCCAGGTACCAGCAGTCTGAGCTGATGGGGTGTCGGTGATAGTCCTGCTCTGGGTGGGAGGGGAGACCGAGTTGGGTGACCTTCAGAGGTCCCTCCCAAGCAGCACTGCTATCTGGTTTTTCTTTCAGAGGTGGTCTAAATTATTATCAGCCTGAACTTGTATTTAGCTTTTCAAGCTGCTGCTTTTATTTCAGACCTGAAGAGGGCTTATGTGCCCAAAAGCTTGTCTTATTTTCCCAACTACACCCATTGGTATAAGAAGTGAATTCGCCTTTCCTACAAACCTTGTCCTGAAAGTGCTTCATGTCCATCATCACAGGGACATAAAAAGCAAAGGCATGAGACAGTCAAGCCACAAAGTTTATGAAGTCCTGCATGAGCTCCAGGGGGGAAGGATTATTGTTGAACTAAGCCAAACTGAAATACTTTGATTTCTGTTTAATAAACCAAAAATGAAATATTTCCTTTTGATTCAGGACTACCAGAATCAAGATGATTTTATCTTCATACTCAGAGAAAAAGTACACTCATTATTTTAACCGAACTGAACTGAGATGAAAACAAAAACCAGAATTTCTTGCAGGTTGTAAATCCTGATTTTTTTTCAACCAGCTCTTCCAGAGTAAAAAGGCGTGAGCTTGGGAGGGACGAGGCGACTCTGGCCTGAAAGGGGTCTGTTTTCTTTTGAACAGTTTTTCCAGGTGAACGTGGTGTTAATGGAGTTTCCTAATGGCTCATCTGGGAGTTATTTGGAGACTGGGAAAGGAATGGGAATTTGCAGATCTTAACTTGTATATTTCTTCGTATAGAAACTTGCAGTGGATCACAGCTTTCGGTGTAGGGTTACCCCCAGGACTTCCAGCTTCTCACTTTTATTAGAACATCTAAATTGGCACTCAATGACTTCTCTTAAATGGGAAAGTTCAAGCTGACTCAGCTGCTTTTAAATATTTTGGCAATTAGACAACAGGCAGAGCTGATGAGGTGAGCCAGAGCCAGAGTGTAGAGGAGGGAGAACTGGAGGACTAAGGAGTAGTCCCAGGTAAAATCCAGGTTATTTTCTCTGCTTAGCTGACTTTGCAGTTTAACAGATGTAGAAGTAGTTTTATTTCTGAAGCAGCAGATTTAGCCTTCCCTACAAGAAGCAAGTCTGAAATTGGAACACGCCGCTTCTGTATTTCCAGTGTTGGCAGTAGGGTTTTCCTGGTATGCGATACTGTCTTGTGAGTTCCTTTCCACTGCAAAATAAATTTATAATTTGATAAATGTAACATGATGCTGACACATAAGCCCTTAGTTGTAATTTAAGGTATTAATTGAGAAAAATTAAATTTGACTTTATATTTTGTGGTTTAAATGTCTTCTCTGCGTCGTGCAGATATTTTAACCTTTCAGTCATGTTTCATTTTGTCGCAATATCGTATTTGAAAGCATTGAAGTTAATTTTATGGGAAACTTCTCTCCACTCAGTTATTGCTGTTGACATCTTTGACAAGTCTAATTTCACGGGAGCTAGAATACCGCGATTTCATGAGATTAAAGAAGATTATCCAAAAGATCTGGAGTCAGCTGTTGTCTTCCCTGATACTTTGTTCAGACCTTCAGACAGGAAAGGTAAAACCCTTCTGCTGCCGTTTGGAGGGCAATTTTGACTAGGTCCCAAGGAGGGTGATTAATCCTTGTGAAGCAGAGTGGTACTAGGGTGAGAGCGGGGCGGCCGTCCACACAAACGAACATTATTTAGGGATGGAGCAGCTGTGCATACTTCTGAGGCATTTTGCCTGCCGGCAGCAGCGATGGGAGCACAGGGGACTGCATAACTGGCTGTACCTGTCTGTCGGGTCTCACTCGTAGCCCCTCGAACCGTCCTGTCAATGCGGGAGAAACGCTCTGCCTCCGTTCCCACCGGGATGGGACAGGATGGCCACCCGGAGCCTGCAGCCCCACAGCCACCTTCCCCCGGTGCCTGCAGAGTCGGAGGTGTGAGAGATGGAGAATCCCAATCTGGGAGCAGAGCCGTGTTATCAGAACTAGGCGGCAAATAAAAAGTCTTGAGCTGCACAGGAAGATGGGTGATGAGGGGGAATACGTGGGGAAGTACCTGCTTCCCAGCGTCTCTGAAAGACCTGGAGGTTGCTGAGAGGAACCGCAAGTTCCCTTGGGCAAGGAAAGAGAGAGAGGGTGGCTCAAGGTGCAATAATTATACACGTGCCATGGCTAAATATCCTCCAAATGGGGAAACAGTAACACTTGTGAAAATAACATATAATAATGAATAACCTAATACATCTTCACAAGTTTTTCCTCAGAAGGAGAACACCTGCTTGTATGACTTGTATCTTTTCTGTAAGGAAAAAGGCAATGTGAATTTTAAGAGATACTGCCAAAACTGAAAGGTCACTATATAACAGAATTAGCAGGGAGAAAGCCCTTATGACCAATTGTTGTATTTATAGCACTAGCTTTGCCATATATACAACTTAATAGCATGTGTATTGTTTTAACGTTCTCCTTACATCATGCACAGAGTATTGATATACTTGTGGGTCTTCTAGCTTAGAAATGGCTAATTTTCTAGCTAGACTAAATGGTAATTTGTAGTTCAATGGTTATTTGATTATCAGCTATATAACTATGAAATGTGCTAAAACCTTATTAAAAAATATCAAATATAACATTAGGAGCCTGGAGTTACAGCAACAGTAACGTCTCTGTATCTTTGCACAGCAAAATTATCAGTTTAAATGGCAACGCCGAAGTTGTGTGGAAAGAATTTAATATTTGTGTTAATTCCATAGCAGTGCCTACAATGAAGCCTTCAAATCAAAAATTATCCTCTAAGGTGAACAGTGAGGCACTAAGCCCTGAGAGTGCTTTTGCAAAGAGAAAGAAGCGACACCCGGATGACTCCCCGCATCATACTGTTGCCATGGTCATCATATACCGATCCCTGGGACACCTCCTCCCTGAAAACTATGATCCCGACCGCAGGAGCTTGAGGTAAACTTCAAACCTGTTTGTGAATTGTGCAGACGCCTTCTTCCACTTGCTCTGAGTGTGCGGGGGAGGCAGAGCTGCTTTTTATAGTGACCAAATGCCACCTGTGCTGCAGTTGTCACCACAGTACTGTCTCTTGTCCTCCTCTGGCGCACTGTGGGAGAATAACCACGTCAGTAGTGCCAGCACCTTTCGGAAACACAGCTGCGTGGAAGGCTGATGGTGCCTCAGAAGGCTTCACTTTCTGAGTGGAAGTGACTGGAAATCTTTTATTTGCAGAACCTTACCAAATCAGTGCTTTGCATTTCAACGTTTGGATCACTGTGCATTTTTTCTCCTTCCGCAGATTGCCGAATCGCCCTATTATTAACACACCTGTAGTGAGCACAGCCATTCACAGTGACGGGGACCTTCCTCCCAACCTGGTGGAAAAGCCCATCATTGTGGAGTATTCCATGCTGGAAACGGAGGAGAGAACGAAGCCTGTCTGTGTCTTCTGGAATCACTCCATCACGTATGTCTCCTGCTTTAGGGCTGTGCCTGGCAAATGTCTCAGTAGCAGAGAAGTTCCGCCCAGGAAGGCAATTCTGGAGGAGAACCCTTTTTGCTCAGCTTATTCAACTGGCAATGGATTCCTGGTAGAATAGAGCCATGTAGTCACTTAAATAATCATCGTAACTCCCCAAACAAAGGATTAGCCATGTGGTTTGTAACAAACACAGTGCCATCATGTCTTTCTGCAGGGTTCATTTTCACCCAGCAAAAATAAGTCTCACAATTTCCTTGTATTTGCTCATGCTTTTGGCCCACAGATGTATATCATAGAATCATAGGGTTGGAAGGGACCTCTGGAGATCATCTAGTCCAACCCCCAATGTCCAGATGTATATCTGGACATGCATATTCCAACTCCAATGCCTGAATTCATGGTTCATCTGAGGTCCCTAAGTCGGGACTCTCAGTGCCCTGTGCCCTGTGCCCTGGGAGGGCGTTCCCAGGAGATGCTTCAGTTCTTACATGGGCTGCATCTTCTGCTGTTACACTCCAGGGGCTATGGACAGAGTACATGGCAAGCGGGCACCAACCCTTGATGCCTCAGCCAGGGCCGGTGCAAAAAAATTACAAAACCAAGTCTTCATGGTGGTAAAAAGGAGGCCTGAGGTTTTGCAGATGAGATTATGAGAGTAGAGATTATAAATTTTTGAACCAAAAGTCAACCCAAAGACAGTTGCACTGATAAGAAGCAACTTACCTTTCCTTCCATCAGCTATTGTGGATTTGCTTTCATTTGTTTTAGTGAAAAAATGGAGGGAGACAAAATACCTTCTCTGGGACCTCAGACCTCTTCCAGTTGTTAGGAAGGAATCCTAATCTATAAGCAGAACATAAGCAGAGAGTATTCGGCTCTCTAGAAGGGAAGTGTGAGGCAAAGATGAAATACTCTGAAAATGGCTCGTTTAGGTCTTTTGTACGTAGTAAAGATAAAGATACAGACTTATTTTTCTTGAAAATGTGAAAAATGTTAAGAACTGCATATGCTCAGAAGTGTTTTGTCGGGTTTATGGCATTGTGGAAACAGCACAGTCCTGTTGACGAAATTTCAAGAGTGTGGGTAAAACAAAAGTAAGTGTGTTGAGAGGTAACTACACACTCTGCCTGTTATGATATCACAATATTGTGGCTACTACATATATAATGCAATTTTCAACTGTAAAACCAGGTGTATCGTGAGAGGGTGATCTTGTCTGCCCAGGGTAAGAGGAATAGCTGTTACTCGTTTCCTAATGACACAAAAGCTCTAGTGAACCTATGGAAAAAATCATTAAAAGGCAATATCCTGTGCTGGAAATAAAAGAGCAAACTAACCTAGGAAATATTTGCCTCCTGGTCAAAAGCTTCAGGAGACTGTATTGTTGAAAGGATCGAAGAGGCAACAGAAATCTGTTAATAAACTACTTAATTTGCCTGCGTGTGAAGTAGTGTAATTACTGCTGTGTACAGATAATTCTGCCAATTTATGAGGGAATGGCAAGTTCTTTTTCATAAATTTTTAAACATCGTATGGGCTTGAATAACTCATTAGCTCTAAAGTGATTCATCTATTAGCTATTTGCTGGCAGCTTCAATGGTATTGTCTGCGTTACGTCTTCCTACAGCCACAGTTAAAAAGCAGCTTCTAAACTGCATGTAATGAAAGAGTTTTTTAAGAGTTAGTACTTTTTAAGAGAAAGCGATATTAAAACTGTTTAACGAGTATTTTATTACTGAATGAAAAAGATCTCCTGTAATATCTAATTACAAACTCTTGCAGTAACTACAAGAGTATTTTTATTGCTCATTAATATTGATACAAAATAATTTCTGAAGTCACTGGAGTTAACCAAGGCTGCACAGGAAAGAATTTTTAAGGGAGCAGTTCCTCCCCAGTGTTAACACAAGACGTCTTCCGATATGAAATATTATTCACTGGTTTTAACCTTTTCTGGAATACTTTTTAGAGGAATGCTATAACAAAATCATATTGCTGCTGAAAAGTTATTTCACAAAAGAGCTTTACAAGCAGAGTCTAAATCTAGGGAAACGGGGATGACTCAAAAATATGTCTCTCTCTGTGATTTTGGTATTTTTCACCTTTGTTACAGCCAGTTTGTTCTGTACAATCACTTCTGCATATTGCTTGTGTGGTCACTGACCCAAAAGCAAATTTTATTTTATTATTTTTTAACTCAAAACAGATTGTTATAAACCCACAAAATTTTGGCCAGCAAAGCCAGCTGTCCTATCAGAAACTCCTTCAGCTGAAGGCTTTTTAAGTTGATGATATTCTTTCAGGCAGGTGACAGCAATAAATATTTCTGTCTTGGTACTTAGAGTCCTCTCTGGTTGTGGAGCAGGAGCTGCCCCAGAGAGCAATAGCAGCAGGAGGCGAGGGGAGATCAGAAGATGGCTCTCGCAAATGCCTTTTTTTCCCCCGCAGGATTGGCGGGATGGGTGCCTGGTCCTCCAGAGGATGTGAGCTGTTTTCCAGAAACCAGAGCCATATCGCTTGCCAGTGCAACCATATAACCAGCTTTGCCGTCCTGATGGACATTTCAAAACGAGAGGTGGGTGATGACAGGCTCATGAGTTTTGAGGGCTTTGGTTTTCAAGGGTTTGGATTTTGAGCTTGAGCTTAAGCTTTGAGCATGACTCAGAGCATCGTCAGCAGGTGGATCCCATGTTGCAGTGTGTCAGGAGTGTATTGTCCTGTGCCTGACAGCACCCCGCCGTTGGGTCTGCTGAAAGGAGCTTCTTACCTGGTTGGTGCACCCTCTGGGTGCTGCCCATACGCACTCAATGTGTTGAGTGACTTAAGAGGTGGCATCGTCCACTCCTGTTGGTCCTAAAGCAAATCTGTACATGTGCTCAGTAGAAATGAAAAACACGGACAATCCAAGGAGTAGATTTGATTGGAGGAAAAGGAAGGAAAACCTCCCAGAGGTCCTGTCAATCTGTCTTTCTACAGAATGGGGAGGTGCTTCCTCTGAAGATCGTCACTTACACAACCGTATCCATCTCACTGGTGGCTTTGCTGATCACCTTCATACTGCTGGTCCTGATCCGCACGCTACGTTCCAACTTGCATAGTATCCACAAAAACCTTGTGGCTGCCCTCTTCTTCTCTGAGCTCGTCTTTCTTATTGGAATCAACCAGACTGAAAACCCGGTAAGAATTTCTCTGTGCTTATTGCCGGAGTTGTTGTCAAGCTTTAAATCAGGATGTTCACATTGCGACTTTTACCTGCTCCCATCTGTTTCACTTCCTCTTCTTTTTCACTTGTGCTTGGCCTCATCAGTCATCTAGAAAACATCAGACTTTTAATATCTTTTTTTTGTGTGTTTTACATGATGAATAACAATGCCAGGAGATAGAACTATATCTTATTTTCAGAGAATAAATGACCGCAGCACTGTTGAAGGCTTATCGCAGGAACTGAACCCTGAATGCTGATTTCTTCCTTCCTTTCCATCAGTATGTTTTCTGTGTTGCTTTGTCTGTTCAGTAGGAGGCTCTCCAGTTTCTCCTGCAGCAGGTACCTCAGAAGCCCAAACGGCTCCTGGTGTTGACCGGTAGGTTGTCAACCATGTGTTACTGTGCAGGTGCTAATATGCATGTTTCCTATCCACCACGGCCGTTCTGGAGGAGCCACTTGCCAGGCACGGGATGGCTTGCTACATCCAAGAACCAGAAGGAAACCTGTCGCTTTGCTTTGTGCCTTCCAGCCACAGTGATTGTTGGCTTCAGCCCATCGTATCTGTTGCCAAAGCTTAGTGCAGGCACCTCCAGCAATGTGCTTGTCAAGAAACGCACGCTATGAATGGACTGAATGAGATACACACCACACATGAAGTGTGTATGTTCTGTACATCATTGCTATCTTAACTGCGTAGCATTATATGTAGTATTGCTGCTAATTCTTAGTAGCATCCATCTCCAAAGTCACGGTTACCATGCGGTCAGGTAGGAGACAAGCAGATGAGGGTTCCAGCATTGCCAAGCTTCCGTCGCCTTTACCAGTCAGTAGACAGATGGGGGATGACATGCAATAAAAAAGTACGTCCTTAACAGATACAAAGAATATTCAAAATGTTAGTGTAGGGATTATCCGAACGCTCGGAAGAAGACTTATATTCTGGAAATCTTTCACTGTACATGTTTCAATCTAAATTTTGAGAGGGAAGTGCAATCTTGAGATGAAAACACACACACAAAAAAAAAAATTTAACTGTGCTGATTCCACATTGTCCAAGCAGCAGAAATGGGGGAAATGCCTACATTCAGTGGGGTATCATCACCGTTATGGTAACAACACTGTTGTGCCTGACCCTGTAGCTTCACTTAGTATATAACTTTAGACTTAAGTGTCACCCTGGATTCTGATATCCATTTGAGCTATAACATGCTTTTAGAATCTGACCTTGACTTAGAGGTTTGGTGTGTTGTCAGAGTCCCTTACTTCTGCTAGTGTAAGGTGTTGTAGTGTCTCATGCCAGTTAAATATACTGTCAGATTTTGTCTAATTTCAACTTCCAGTAACTGGGTGCTGTCAAAACCTTTTCCTAGTAAATTTGAGAGACCTCTCTTATAAAAATTGTCTTCTCAGGAAGCTTCTGTCCAATAGTATTTCTTTGGGAAAACTAAATAAAATTAAGTTGCTTAAATTCTTAAATTTCTAAGATTCAGGTTATTCTGTTGCCTTTTTTCTGGGCTTTCTTCCCCCACTTTACCTCTTGGAAAGTTGTGAATGTTGAACTGGGTGAAGCTTTCCAGCTGGTAGTGTTGCTTCCAGTCCCACATTCCAATATTCCCCTGCACCAGGAACTCCAGTTATCCGCCGCTGTGGTGAGGTCTTCTGCAGTGACCTGCCCTCTGGGATATGGTCTCACATCATGTGTGACCCATGTTGTCTTTGTTTCATAATATACGAGTTTGCATATTAAAATAGCTTTGCCCAAATGAACTCACCTTGCCAACTGATCCGTAGCGCTCCATGTAACTTGACCTTTCCCGTGCCTTCTTGAGCACACCATTCAGTTTTTCACTGCATTTCACTAGTGAGGAGTTTATACTCTTCCGGCTCTCCGACAGGAATACTGGAAAGCAGGGCACCAAGCCCACATCCCTGCAGGATCTTACCAAGAATTATGCTGTAAATGGTGGCTCCTCATTTCCAGATCCCTTTCATGGAATCATGAATCACCAAGAAAAGGTTTATAAGAGTAGTAAAACAGTTCATTACAGCAATACCACAAACACTAATGGCTGTACTCAGTGAGATTGTTCTCTTTTGCTCCTTCTCGTTTTCAGGCTTTGGGGTTCATGGTCTGATCGTGTCCTGTATTGTTACCAGGACTCAATGAAACACCCCAAACCTTTAGCCCACTTACAAAAATCTTTAAGTTACAGAATATATTTCATACATCAGAAAGCCGCTCCTTACAGCCTACCTAGTCAATGTGAGAAGTTAGGAGGGCTGTAAGCCATGTCTGCTTGAGACAATTATTCATCTGTCTGTATGGAATGAGAGTTGTCTAACGAGTCATGCACTGATGAACATAAAGAGGGAAAGAATGCTGGAGCACAAATAATGCTACGCTGCTTGGCACCCAGCCTGGCTTTTATGGGTTTCTGTAAATTAACAGTCACATTTCTGGGTGAGGTTTTAATCTTTCCCTGCACTATTGATAGAAAGTGATTTATTTTCTTTCTTTTTTTCTTACCTGAAAAAGGTAATGTTCAGGGCAGCAGTCTACTCATGTGCGTGTGCCAGTAGGAACAAAAAAAGCCCTGCTTACATAGAGGGAAGAAAGGTCTTTTATTTGGTGGGTAACATTTTCAATAACACTTGGTGTTATAATAAAGCTGATGCAGTAAGTGAATCCAGAAAGTTGGCGGTCTTTGTAAGATTCCTTCACTCAGCGAAGTTAAACAGGGAAACTTAGGTTTCTGAGCATTATACCATGAAAAAACACTAAAAAGTCATGCCAAAATCTGAAATCAGGCTCAGTGCTGCACGGGAACAAAAGGATGCAGAACACAACGTAAAACATTGTGAAACAAAAATTGAACGGTTACACGAAGTGCTCTTAATTCAAGCTTATCAACAGATCCTTAGTGAAATCCTTTGCTTTGCTTCCGAAAGGGGAAGGTTAATTGCAATATTTCAGTTCAGGTGTCCGATGCTCGCGGTCGTTCCTGTTTTCACCCATCAAACTGCAAAGTTGGGAAGGAAAGCTGGTTAGCAGATATTACAGAAATGGAAGTCTATGAGGGTCAGAGGTTTCAAGGTGGCCATTTGGTCCCAAAGATGACTTCAGCTACTAGTTTGCCCACTGTAGCTGTTTATCCTAGTCACACTAAGGACTCGGTCTCTTTAGTTTCAGCAGGTCCTTCATTTTTGCTGCTCTTGGCCTGGCAGAGCTGAGTGGTCCACCTTGTACCGCTGACGTAGGATAAAAGCCAAATCCAGACCTGGGTCTAGAAGCTCCACATCCTCTTGTTGCCAGACGAAGGCATGAACTACCTAGCCAGCACTAGCTTCTGTGTCTGACTGCAAGTAGCACAGCCTCAAGAGGAGGGTAGAGCCGAGCATTTCTGGACCCAGAATATCCTGCAGCCTGGTGGTTAGGGCGGTTTTCTGTAGTGGACAAGAAGGGGGTTAACCCCCCCTGCTCAAGCCGGGTAGAACCTAGAAGCCACTCTCCCACTTTGTAGTCAAATACTCTGATTTTGGCATCAGGTAAAAGGTTGATCTGTGGAGTAGGTGGTGATTTACTTCTGGCTGCATCATTTTAGTCCAATGATAATGGCCAGGCGTCCTCCGTGACTTGTTGAAGTATAGATGTACAAGGTCTGCAGGTTTCATCAGTGAAGGGCAGAGCTGCAAGGACAAAAGAGATGGCCACTGCCTTACCCCATAGATCCATCCATGCTTTTCAATTTTTTTTAAAAAAGAGTCCCAGAAAAGGGCCTGTAGATGGAACAGACTTTTTCAGACCTATGACACAGTCACATAGGGGCAAAATGGTCTGCTGATCTTATGCTAGATCATAGGATCATGTCAAATTTTGCCTGTTTATGAGACAGACATTTCATTTAACTGGTAAGTCCTCAGAGAAAGGCTGGATTTCTTTGGTTAAGGTCTATAGATCATCTGTTACTCATGTGCAGCATGTTCTCTTTTCGTGGGTTGAAGCTGCATGGATTTCTGTCCACAGAAGTGAAGTTTTTCAGAGCAAGAAGGACTTCTTCAGCGCCTGGTCCTAAACTGAAGACCTAAGATCTGTCTCACACCTCTCCTCTGCCAAACATAAGGAGAGTTTCTTTGTACTTCTTTATCTACTAGTATCAGGCACAAAACAGTGTCTACTTTAAGAGAAAACAAAACTGTACAAAACTAGCACACTTCCTTGGAAAGAAAGCTATCTCTTTCCCTGGAAGGAGTGAAGTAGCACAAAAACCCTATCAGATGGCCCTCGATGTGGAAATGGGAGACACCAAGTCAGTACAAGGCTGAGGGTGGCCATTCTCAGGAGCAATTTGTTGGCTTTGCAGTGAGACCAGTTTAGCTGGTGAAGTTAAACATGCTGTGGCTCAATTCCCTGGAGCGGCATTGTGCAGGCACGACTCATTCACGAGGTAGGGCAGGGGGTCCGCAGCCTCCCTAGGGGCATCCCCACCTCCTGCTTTGCTCCAGGAGAAAGAGCCAGGAGCTCTGCCATCCCTGCCCTTCCTGTGAGCACAAGGAATTTGGTCAGAATAGCCAAAAGCCTCACCTGTGCAGCAAATATGCATGGAGAAATTAGTCACAGAACTAGGAGGGTAAGAGCAGTGACCAAAAGCATGTTGGGTTGATAGGGTAAAGCTGAACCAGACTCAGAACAAGCCACATAATTAAAAAAAAAAAAAAAGGGGGGGCTTTTACAATGTTAACAGCTTTTCTGAAACTCTGAAAAACTTAATTAATGGCAGTATATTTGTTCTGCCAAAGCCTTCTTATTATACTTGCCTTTAGCTGCATGGAGGAGCCAGTGACTCACCAGGTTGTGATTCAGAAGAGCAACTCTAATTTCCCTGCCCTTTCCCTTCTGCAGTTTGTGTGCACCGTGATTGCCATCCTCCTGCATTATTTCTACATGAGCACCTTTGCATGGATGTTCGTGGAGCAGCTCCACATCTACCGGATGCTGATTGAAGTGAGGAACATCAACTTCGGGCACATGCGGTTCTACTACGTTGTTGGCTGGGGCATTCCTGCCATTATAACAGGTACCCTCAACCACCCCAAAAACACTTCGTTTCCCTTCCTTGACATCTTCACTGGCCAGATTCATGAAAGTAGACACATCCAAGACAGCTATGGGTGCACTCAACTACTGGTATCACTTCAGTGTATTCATGAATGAGGGCAACACCAAATCACGTCTAGCAAAAGTCAGCCTGAATTTGGCAGATCTGTGTACCAAATGTCTGTTGCCCGAGTTGAAGTGATACTGAGGGTTTTACAATAACATAAACATAATTGTACCTAGATTAAAACAGGACTTGATAACATGGCTTGGGAATAACGGTATTTTCATTTTAACAACTTTGCCTGTAGCCTTCAGAAATTTTCCTGCCCTGTGCTAGTGCCTCGGGATGTGGACACACGGTCTCTTGGGGAGGTGGCTGCAGTGGCTTCAGCAGCGATGCTGCCCACGGGGCATTACTGCCTTCCACTGGACATTCCTGTTGCCTGCCGTCAACCAGCAGTAAATGCTCCCTGAAGGGGATTTCAACAGTTCTGTTTTACTTGGCATAAAAACGAGCTGGGAATACTCAAGCAACCTTTTACTTCGTTTCAGATACAAAGGCAGTAACTTCCAGTTGAGGAAAAGTCGTGAAAAGCTGGAGGCAGTAATCTTTTTAAACTGTTCCAGGGTGATCCACAGGAGCGTGTCCATCTCCGCCCTCACTATGCCTATTTTTGCACCCAGACATTTCCAGTGCTACCCTGAGCACATGGTGCTGCCTTAATTCAGGCAGACGGCTCCTTGGGAAATGCGCTTCGCAGAACAGTTGGAGCGAGGTTTTTTTGGTTCAACTATTTCAGCATGTATCTGTTGCCATATGGGAAATCAGATCAGAGGCAGACAGTTAACTTTTATCCAATTACATTTATTTTCACAGATAGCAACATACTGTCAGCAACCGCAGAGGTTTAGATGGCTATCAGATCAAACAAATAGCTATCACTCATACACACTTGGAAAAATACCGTGGAACAAGTTAGAATTTTAAAAATACGGGTGTTGGTTTTTTCCCTGTGTGACTTAAGAAAGCGTAATACAGAAACATAACGTAGGTTAGTACAAGTTAGCTTTATTCTAGAGAGCTGGTAAGTTTTTTCCATATCCCCTTGTGCATAATTTCTGCTTCTCTCAATTTATCCAGAACACAGTGGAAGGTACAGCCCAGAAGGCTCTGCCACTCTAGACATATATCTGGCGGTTTAAACAGATATCATCCTTGAACTTCTAAAGCATTTCAGGCCTGTGTAACCTTTACGACTACATACAGGACTACTGCAATGTATTTAGGAATGTTTAAGTGCCATCACATAGTTGGCAGCCTCATGTCTGGTAGAAAAGTATCATCATTAAATAGCAGTAAACAATTTGTGTTTCAGAAGGCATAACTCTTCAGAAGAATTTTGTGTGGAGGATTTTCTGTTCCGTGTTTAGTTTCTGTCCTGAATTATGAATTAATTCAGACCTTTTCAACAGCAGTATCATGCGCTCTAAATATTACAAGTACACCATTTTTACATTTTTCTAATTAGATATTGTTCTCTGTGATATGGAACTATTTTGCACTTTTAAAACTGAGTTACGCTTCCAGGCTGTCTCCTGTAATTTAAATTCTGAATCTATTGAATTTGCAGTTCACGTAAATGAAAAGTCTGTTACTGAGGAAGTCAGAGGATTTTGTGAAATGAAGGGTAAAGGAAACTAAGCCTTTAGTTTGCCCTTCCAGGTTTAGGAATCATCCGAAGAGAAAATTATTTCATCATAAATAGTACAATATGGGATATTTTACCCCTGGAAAACTTTGTTACTGTACATATTTTAAATAAGCTTATTTTATAAATTTTAAATTTTAATATCTGAACAGTAAAAAGGTTCCAACATCATAACATGATCTTAAATGCAATTTCTTTTAAATTGCCTTATGAGAGAAGGATTGTGTATGTTTCTTAATAGTGGAAAAGTCTAGATATGGGAAAGGATTTTAGTCTTGGACATCCAAAGGACTTTTTTGTTTTACTTGAAAGATAAATATCTAACCCATTTCATCTTTCTCATAGCTATCCTGATAAAAAAAAAAAAAGAACCTATAGTAGCAGTGGCTTTGCTCTGTTTAATGTTTATTTATTTTTTCTATTTTCCATGCTCAAACAGACATTCATTTCAAGCTGGGACATAGTGGTCCTAAGGCATCTGTGATGGGACCAGGCTACTTGCAGAAAGGAACCTTGACCTTTATGGGGGGGAAAAAACGTAGCAAAATGTTTATGTAGGGAACACTCCAGCAGGGAAGAACCACATTTAATCACAGCATAGAAAAGCAAATTGCAATGAATAAAAGTAGGATGGAAGTTGGGAGAAGGCTTACAGCCATCAAAAGAGTGCGGATCTGGAATATTCCTCCATGGGGAGTGATAGTGGAACGTTTTAAATTTACTTTAAGCTTGCTCATTTTAAAATGTAGTTTGAGCCATCTAGGAAAGGGATTTTATAACTTCCTTGCCTCAGGAGCACAGGGCTGGATTTGGCACCCAGCAAGAACCCTCCAGTTCTGCATGTCTTCGTGGCAACACGCTAACCGGCTGGCATGTGTGTGCTGGAACAGCTTTGCCATGGAGACTGCAGCGCTCATGTTAAAACAGGTTCTTAGGTAGCCCTAAGACCAGTATCCCCCAGAAAATGGCACTTTCTGAATCTGCTATTTGCTGTGAATACTAAGCGAGGCGATGAGTCAGGTGAAGCTGACCTGCAATTGCCTGAGTCACGCGCAGCTGCTGAGCCCGCGGGAGCTCAGAAGGTTCAAAACGTGTCCCTCCAGCAGCACCTCCTCACGGCGTGCTCCTGACGGGCTCCCAGGATGGGCGCTGGTCCCCGCAGGATGCTCAGCTCAGCCATAGGACCAGCGCCGGGTTCTGCCAAGGCCAGCGAGCTATCACGCAGCCCACACGCTTAGTCTGCTCAGGACGACCAGGCTGCAGCATTTAACTGATGTGCCAAAATGACTCTCTCTATTACATTGCATTGGCTTAATTCTGCCTTTGGGTAAAGCGTTATTTCACATATTGTTGACTCCAGTAAAATTTGAACTGCGTACCTGAAGACTGCAATTCGCCCCATTTGTTTAATGAAGGACTTTAGGGTAGGATTTTGAGAGTGAAAAAATGTTGCTGTCTGCCAATTACTTTTAGAGCCAGATGTTTGGTCAAAATGTAGTTGAAGTCCCACTAATGGGGAAATCAAGTCCTGGGAAACAGGCTGTGTCTATAGAATTACATCTGTATAAAATATTTTATGGTCCCTTAATCATTTATGGCTAATTCTTTCTGGATGGCAACTGCAGAAGGGGGTGGTGGAAGGGCCAATGGGAGCAGGGAAGGGAGACCAGTCCTATCTCATTCCACACTTCAGAGAGAACAGATCCAATATCCACTGCTTTGCCAAATAGCCAGTTTAATTTTCATAGACCGTAGGCTTGTACCAGATGTGAGTATTGGCTGTGGGCCAGCTTTAAGCAGTGAGAGTGAAACGCATCTACCTCTCCCTTTTTCAGTGTCTTTTCATCAAAGCACACAGGCTTCAATTAAAAAAAAAAAAAAAAGGGGGGCGTTTATTAATGCACATGAATCCTCCTTATGGAGGATGGCACTGCCGTCAACCTTGGCCACCTCCTTGAGTCAGGACATATGCCCAACGCCATGGGTGCCCCCGATGCCCAGACAACATGCTGCTAGCATTTACCATATGTCATTGGCCATAGGCCTCGTAGGGATCAATGTCTGTGTCCTGAAGAAGGAAGACCTCTGCGGTACTTTGCAGGTCAAAGGCAGCAATCCCAGTCTGTCGCCATATGGGCGAGGTGTAGGTCACCAAGTCAGGCAAGCGCTGTAAATCAGGAGGTGGAGGCTGGACTCAGAGACTCCCTTGGAATTGTCCAGGCTTTGAAAAATAAAACAATAAAAGGTGTGTTCTTAACTCAATTGCCTTGGGGGCATTAGCAAGCTCCATTTCAAACAGCGCTGAAAGCAAGGTGAGGTACCTGGGATGGCAGCTCAAATGAATCCCACCTGAGCTCAAGCGGTTAACTCCCTGGAGTTCCCAGGTTCCTTTGTCTCTGGTGTTATTTTAGTGACAGCAAGCTCACGGCAGTTAAGAATGCACTTTTTTTGTAGTGTAGACATCTCCTCAGTTATGATTCATGTCATTCTGCTGCATAGGCTTATTGAAATTCCTCAACATGTCACTCACCCTCAAGGCTTCATCACACTGTGTGAGTTTGACTATAAAACTGTGCTGAAACAGAATTAATTTGGGACTTGCCTTTATTGTTGGTTTTATGCAGCTGAACTTTGTTCTGGTAGGCAAAACTCATAGTATCATTTGATATGGAGTGACCAGCGTAAAGGTTTTGATTCACAGAAGTTTTATTTCAGTATTTGCCTTGATTTTGACTTCCCGGACTGTCCTATCGAACACATTTTGCCATTATCATTTTGTTTGTCAGACGGTGATTTGAAAATGTTCCTGGTTATATAGGAAATCTCAACAGCACCTTTCTGATATACTTTCTCTCCATTTTGTGACCCAGGGCTTGCTGTTGGTCTGGATCCACAAGGCTATGGGAACCCTGATTTCTGCTGGTTGTCTGTTCATGACACCCTTATCTGGAGTTTTGCTGGGCCCATCGTAATTGTTGTAGTTGTAAGTATGGTGGCATTGGCGTCCTGAGCTGTCTCTTCCTTACTGCTACCCGTTCTTTTGTGTTTTGTCAACCAGTGGTCGTAATGTGAAGCAACTGTATTCTTTACATTTGAAGCTGGTGTACTCAAGCTTGCTTCTGTTGCTTAAACAGATAAGACATGAGCTAAATTCCTGTAAATCAGAGGACTGCTTGCCAGTGCAGAGATTGCTTGTGGAGCAATGGCTGTATGGCCAGACACCTGTTTATTTTTTCCTGTTCGCTTTGTTCCGTGTTGGAAGGGTTGATTGATGAGCCATAAGAAGTCCCTTCATCCAGAAGTCCTGAAGGAATATTAAATAATTCCCATTTCAGGAATTTAAAAGAATTGGCTGGTGTTTAACTTCTCCCTTAAAACATCCCTCAGTAACAGAGCAACAGAAGATACATATCCATGGTATGACTATCTTGAATACCAAGTCTGGTTTCTTCATCTCAAAAAGTATGAAGTAGACCTGGAAGTGGTGTAGATTTGGGTCACTAGTCATCAGAGACATGGGACAGCCCCTGCTGGAGGAGCAACTAAGTGGACGAGGAGCCTTCAGCCTAGAGAAGAGAAAGCTGCAGAGAAGGGGGTGGGGAGGAGCTTGTAATAGCATGGTGGCCAAGAGAATATGGCCATGGAGCCAACCGTTGAGTGTCTTTTCCAAGACAGTTCATAGTAGGAAGCAGCAGATTCAGAACAAACAGGACGAGCTACATCGTTGCTCTGCAAGGAGTTAAGATAGAAACTCACAGGACCAAGACAATGGTGGTGGTAAAGCTCTGCATGGTTTCAGAAAGTAACTGGACAAATTCCCAGCATCGATATTCATAATGGATGATTAAGTACAAACGCACCACCCACCCAAGTACATCCCAGCTCTGGAAATCAGTGGAGGCTGGAGGAGTATTCAGAGGAGTTGTCGCTATATGCGTGCTCTGTTATTACATTTTGCTTTGGCCCAGCTGAAACAAGATGCTGGGCTGAGTGAACTCTGGTCTGGACAAGGACAGCCATTCCTGAGTTTTTGTGTTTCACTCGAGCCTCTTTGCATAGGGCTGTCTCACTGGGTTTCATCCAGATCAAGTCCCAGAATGTTCTTAACTATGTTGGCTTGAAACAAGATGAATCTTGGAACTTTGAGACGTGTAAATTGAAGGAAAAATATTCTTGGCACCACAAACCGTTTTAGGATAAAAATTGCACTGTCATTGAAAACTGAGCCCTAACAACTTTATAGAAAGAATCCATGCTGTTATTTCAATTTCCCTTTCAGATAAACACTGTCATCTTTATACTGGCAATGAAAGCATCGTGCAGACGAAGGCAACGTTCATTTGAAAAAACTGGAGTTGTGTAAGTTTGGGTTCAAAAACCTGTAGACAAAGTTCTGGCCAGGAATAATAAAGGGACAGAATTGCCTAAAAGCAAGCGTTGGGTTGGGAAATAAATATTTGAAGGAGTCAGTCAGCGTTGGTAGAGGCGATTGGAGCTGCTTAACCAGCACCTACTCCTGGGGTTCCCTTGGAGGCTCTATAAAACCTCCACCATGGTGCTCTGCACCACCACCAAGCGTAGGCAGGAGAAGGGAGGAGAGAGGGAAGGGTCTGGTCCCCAGACGGTATCATTACAGTCCTTCCAGACCTCTCATCACACTCCCTACTGCACTGTCACTTCACCTCCACCCGAGGAGACATAGTTCTGGGTCTCCCCATGCTCGCCCATGGCTCAGAAGGGTCTCCCCTCACGAATGGGCCGGGTGACCGGCCACGTCGTGGCAGAGACCCATTGAGGTTTCCGTGCTGAGGACCAGCCTCCCCCCATCCCGCACCCCTTGGGATGAGCAGAAAGCCTCACAAGCTGCAACCTGCCGCCTTCCCGAGCTGCTGTGGCAGCCTGTTCCCATTAACGTCTGTTTTGCCCAAAGCTCAGAATTTACCTGTGAACTGAAACGTGATTAGCTAGTGGCAAGACAGCCCCTTTTTTTTCCAAATAGGTAGCTGTATGAGATTTCAAAAGGCTTCTTCTAGCTATTTATTCATCCCTGGCTGTTGGGTAATTTTTTTTTACATTTCTTTTTTAAATCTCCCTAAACAAATGGAGTATAATTGCTACTTAATGGCAGCTATTTCACTTGTAATACAAAACTTTTGCCACTAGAACTATGACCATCTTTTCAAAGTGTCTGTGGAAGTAATGTTTTTAAGCAAACAGATATTCCCCTGAGTACTCTCGATCCAAACCCTTGGGCTGTAATGTTGAGAAGGAATGTGAGAGTGAACTTGACAAACAGAAATGAGACGGACGTGGCCATTTACTGCCCAGATCTCTTCCTCAGAGTCAACAAGGCTGAACAGCATGGGCTTGGCGAACAGCCTGGTTTGTTTGAAGAAAACCTTGGAAACGAACTTGAAAAGAAAATACCTTTTTTTTTACCTGAATGTGCTAAGTCATTGAGTAGTGCAACGGGAGAGTTGGGAACTGGGAGTGGTGAACACTCTAATTTTCCCAAAGGTCCTTTCCAGGGGGTGAATCCTTGGGCACGTGGCACTTGCCCGTGCGGAGAAGTTGGGCTGTTCTCTTATATCACTGCAAATGCCTGTCTGTTTTTGCTTTACAGCTCCGTGCTGCGGACGGCGTTCCTGCTCTTGCTGCTCATCAGCGCCACGTGGCTGCTGGGACTGATGGCGGTGAACAGCGACGTCATGACGTTTCACTATCTCTTTGCCATTTTCAGCTGCCTGCAGGTAAGTTGGATGGCGTCTTGTCCATGGCAGACCTTGGTGAGCACACTGTTGCACCCCAAAAACCACCTAAACATGAGCCGACTTAAGGAGAACAGAGATGTCAAGTACTATTTTTGCTCTCTTTTCTGAAAGAGAGGGTTATTTTCAGCAAAACCATAACTTTGAGTATTCTCATCTCTCACTTTTAGCCATTCTAAAGTGCTCTACTATTGTAACCTATTGTGACAGATAAATAACAGAAGGCAATTACACCCCTGTCTTTCTAGAGACAAAGATCTTTGTTACCGTCTTCTGCCTGCTCATTGTTACCAGTTGATCCGTTTGCTACGGCAAATAAGAGATTGTTTTCTTTCACCCAGAGTGGATGCCTCCAAGTTCAAGGCTTCCACAAATTAAATTACTGTTTAAGGAAATGAGCCAAATAATGATTTTCAAATACAACTCATTGCATTAGGGATTTACTAGGTTGCCTGTCCTAGTGTGCACACTTTTTGATTAAAGACGCAGAACATAGTTATTTGTAGGAGACCTGGCACAGAAGAAGTCATGAAGCTTCATGTTGGTCACAACTTGAATGTGACCAAGGATGGCAGTAACTGCCATGGCAAGTGCCTGCAATATTAAAACAGCTACTGCAAGCAGGCCACTCTTGTCAGCTGCAGCACAACAGCCACAAATCGCAACCAAAGAGAAAAAGAAGTCCAATGGGTCTCCTCCAGAGATGACTGTCCGTGCCCTGGAAGCACCCCAGACAGGCCAGCCTGGAGAAAGGTTATTTTGCCACTGCAGCTGGTGCGCTCTTACATAAATACACCTACTCAGGCTGTAAAACGAGGCTTCCACCAGCCTAAAATAAAATTAAATTAAATACAAGCCTGTTGAAAGGAAGGAAGTTCAGTAGCTGGAATTCTCCAGACTTGCCCAGAGAGGCACAATGTATGTGGCATTTCACGTCATTGCCTTCTTTGAACTTGTATTTTTAGAGAGACATTTATGTGAGTTTTATTAATGAATAATCCCAAAGTGCTAATGCCAGCTAAGATCGCATTTGATTGAATGTTTAGAAAGTGAGCTTGAAGTTCAAAGTTTCTCTAAGTCAATTGCTTTGGCTGAAATCATGAAATGCAGGCATCTTGTGATGTTGGTACAGCTGCAAATTCATGAGTGATTGGCTTCTACATACTATATCTCCAACCAAAATTGATAACAATTTGGCAGCTGCATGAATTCCCTCAGAGCAAATACATCTGAAGCACACACGTGTGTGCTCCCTGCCCCCAGCGAAAGCTGCGAATGTGTGTTCCTGGCAGCCAACAACTGCCCAGCCCTGAGGATTTCAATGATTGTCCCACCAGGAGGTACTGCTGAACCGAGGAACGTATGGGGCAAAAGTTGGGACCTCTCTAACCCCATTATCTCTCCACGTTTCACAAAGCTTTCTAAAGTTCTCTAAGCAACAGTATTAAGAACACCTATCACAGAAGTTCCCCATTTCCAGAGGTTTTCACTAAAGGCTATGATATTTTTTATGTGCTGCTATTGATTTTGTCTCATCATCGGTGTAAACGCTCTAAAATCTTAATGCAAGTGCAACCCTGAAACGTCCTGAAAGACCCCTGCAGCGTCTTCCAGCGGGACACTGAGGTCCCCATTAGGTATTTTGAGAAGAACGTCTCCTCCCAAACAACGAGGGAGGGTGTCACCTACCACAAGCTCTGCTGTGCAAATCCTGGAGGAACACATCATGGTGTATGTTTTCCCAGGCCCATTATGCACATTTGAACATGGAACCAAATTATGAAGGAAGTCCTAGGAGATCAATCAACGCCATTTCAGTCAAAGACAGAAAATAGTTATTGCTACTGAAATTGTGGACTACGAACTAGAATTCAGGGGTTATTTCAAAAGGGCTGTTCTCTAATATCTATTTGTATTTGCAGTTTGGTAGTAATGAATCATTTAGATTTATTCTTCCTCTCTCTAAAATGATCCAGGGGCTGTTCATTTTCTTCTTCCACTGCGTATTTAACAAAGAAGTCAGGAAGCACTTGAAGAACACTTTAACTGGAAAGAAGCCTCTTCCGGATGATTCCACGGCTACAAGAGCTACGCTATTAACTGTAAGGAAAAAAACACTGGGGAAAAAACATCCCCTTGCTGGTAGAAGTTACTTAAATACACTTAAAGGTGGCTTGTCCGTAGTTAAGTGAATGTCTGATTGATTTCACTGATTTGTACAAAGATTATTGATGGCCTCTCTCAAAAGTTTTGATTACTGTTTTAATTACAACTTTTGAGAGGAAACAATTTTTTTTTTCCTCGACATCAAAAACCACTGGGTTCCTTCAAGACTTTTAATGCACATGTGGGTAATGTGGGGTTTTGGTAGGATCATTCACTATTGCTTTGTCTTTTTCTTTTCTTTCAGCGATCTCTGAACTGTAACAACACATACATAGAAGAGCCAAATATGTATCGCACAACTATTGGGGAATCCACAGTCTCCCTAGAAAGCACCGTCAGGTCAGCCAAGAGCCACAATAGCTACCTTGCTTATATTCTCAGGTAATCAGGTGGCAGGTGCATGGCTTTCAGGTGCTTGCCTTTCCCTTTTCATTGCGCTTGTGGAAAACAGAAATGTTTTGGTTCAAATGCTACTTGTTTTATGTCTTAACAGGTCTGGTTTGTGTGACTGTCATTTTCTTCCATGCATTTTCTTTTGCATGCGTCTTCGGTGGGGGGTTCCAACAGTGCGGTGGTTAACATAGCTCTTAGGTTAACTATGTGGGCTGTGCTGCTTGCCTGTTAAAATTCAGTCGTGTCTCAAGGAGCGGGGTTTAGCTTATTAACTTCAGGCTTTTTCAGAGTGCGATTCACGTGGCCAAAGGCAGACAGCTACATTAGGGTAACTTATGTCTTGCTGTAAAAGTGACCACGTTGACAATCACGCACGGGCTGGCTGGCGGCCACTGCAGCTGTCTGCGTTTGACCAGAAGAATCTCATCTGCATGTCTGCCTTGTTGCTTAGAACAGTAAAGTGACCAAGAAAGTTGTCCCCTGTTTTTATTCTCTAAGGGATGAGGCTGCTCATAAGCTCAGTGGATCCTCAAGTCAAGCAAGGGCTGGTCAGACTGAAGCGGATTCCTCCATTTTTCATAGGAATCCATCAAAATCCAATGGTAAGAATTACTTCTAAATGCTTTGACCTTGTTGTGCATCTTTTCCTTCTCAGCAGTTTTTTCAAAGGCTTCTATAATAGGAAGAATAGTTAGTCTAACTCGATGTGTTTGATTCTCGTTATGCTCTTGGCTTAATGAGCTATGCAATGGCTGCTTTACTAGGGAATCCCAGAATGGAAATATCATATATCTGCTGCTTGTGATGGTTCAGTTTTAATCTGACAGCTGTCACAGCTGTTGACAGTTTCTGGTGTCCCCTTTCTTTCTCACGAATTATGTACCATTGCTTTTGATTTTTAATTGGAGATCTTTTAACGTTTGAGACCTTGAGGCATATCCTCTTTTACTGCTATGTGTTTTGTACAAGAAAATGAAAAGAGTCTCTTGCCTGACTTCCTTTCGTTTGGGGTCTTGATGTTAAATTTTGTTGCCTTGTGGCAGTTTTTAAGAGTGCATTTGCAGATCCTTGATATTTCTAGGTACCATGGTTTGCCCTTGTGTTGTGTTGAGTGAGATACTGTGGAGTTACTGTTCTGCATATTGACTAGGGTAAAAAGTGTCCCTGTTCTGTTCTGCACCTCCCATGCTCGTAAAAGGTCCTGCCTCCTAGCTGAGCCAAGCAGTTGTGCTTCCCATAATTACTTAGATGGATGCCACAGTCCTTCGGAATTAATCCTGTGTACACTTATGGATGTAAGAGCTCATCCCTGGCACGGCCTGAATCAGATGCCTGTCTTTCCTTTCTCCTTGTGCGTTTGTCACATAGATTTGTTCAACTCCTGTCTGCACTCTCATCGCTGTGTTTCCCCTTTCTGCATTTGTAGAGCACGATTCAGACTCCGACAGCGAACTGTCCCTCGATGAACACAGCAGCTCTTACGCCTCCTCCCATTCATCAGACAGCGAGGAAGATGGGCTCGAGACGGAGAAAAAGTGGAACACGTCCACTTCCAAAAATAACGAACGTGGCCCGCTCCACAGCACACCCAAAGGTACTCCGGGTGTGAGGGGAGAGCAATGGGCTTATTCCCTTCTTTAAAATAGCTTTAGAGTAGATGGGACAATTTTTCCAGACAAGCAATACAATTGGGACAGCATTCCTACCACCGTGCCTTGCTTTTTCTTCCTCCCAAGGGCTCGTTCACAGGGGTGACTGAGTGCAAGTAAAAGGATGTTGGAGCCTTAGGGTTCTCAGACAGGCAACAGGCAGTGGGGTTTGCAGGCAGGTGCTATGCAGCCAGGAAAGTCTCATATGAAGGAAGAGGAAGAGGAGGAAGGAGCTGGTTATTTTGAGGGCAGGGGGAAGAAATACCCGCCTGTCTTCATGCAATACAGGCATACGGATTTAGTGGGGTTGGGGAGGTCGTGGACCTAAGGCGTGTGAGACCATTGGCCATTGATAGCAGTACTGTGTGGGAGAGTGCAGGCGTTTCTTGTCACAGTTCATCTTGTCCTAAAGATAAGTCAGCTTAGAGTGACAAATGTCCAGGCTGTGTGCTGGTGCTCTACACAGACACAGCACGAGGTGCCTCAGGTGCCCCCAACCCTCAGAAGCCAGCATCCCCGGGGAGCTGGTGGGATCACCAGTCCTGCAGAGCTGAGAGAGCAGGTTTGACTCACATGTCTCTGTAATGGAGCCAGTGATCTTGCTCTGGGAAGGGTTTGGACACCCTGCCATCCCATCAGGGCGTGTTTTGTGGGTGTTGCTGCACCCCGAGGGCAGTGCCGTCCAGCAAGGATCATCTGAAGCATTGCTCTGGTTTCACACACAACCCCTCCTCATCCACAGGGAACCGGACTGGCTGGGCAGCGGTTGAGAAAACCTATCAAAAGTGGTTTTCGAGCTAGTGTTTTTTTGCATTGCAGTTGATACCCTTCCCAATCATGTGAAACCCTATTGGCCCACAGAGTGCGTAATGGCCAGTGACAGCGAGGACCCCAGCGGGAAACAGAAACTCAAAGTCGAGACCAAGGTCAACGTAGAGCTTCACAGGGAAAACCAGGTGAACCACAGCAACGAAGCGCCCCAGGACAAGGAGAATGAAGGGCAGCAGAAGGAGAACAGACCTCTGTCCTACCAGAATAACCAGCAGCCGGAGCAGAGGAAAGGTAGCATGGCCAACCCAGCCTCACAGCTGCACTGGGAGACCAGGGGCTAGTGAGCCTGAATTAGTTCATATGGTAGCTCTATCAGGGAAGAGCACCTTCCAAATGTCTTCAACCTGTGTAACCAGATCATAGAATAGAATCGTAGAATCTTAATGGTTGGAAGGGACCTTTGAGGTCATCGAGTCCAACCATACGCACACCAAAGAAATCCCCTACAATCTCTGCCACTAGAGCATGCCCTGAAGTGCCAAATCTATATGTTTCTTAAATACCTCTAGGGATGGTGACTCAACCACTTCCCTGGGCAGGCTGTTCCAGTGCCTGACCACTCTTGCAGTAAAGTGATTCTTCCTAATATCTAATCTAAACCTCCCCTGCCCCAGCTTCAGACCATTTCCTCTGGTCCTGTCATTATTCACCTGGGAGAAGAGGCCAAGCCCCACCTCTCAACAACCTCCTTTCAGGTAGTTGTAGAGGGCAATGAGGTCTCCCCTCAGCCTCCTCTTCTCCAAGCTAAACATGCCCAGCTCCCTCAGCCTCTCCTCATATGACCTGGTCTCCAGACCCCTCACCAGCCTGGTAGCTCTCCTCCGGACACGCTCCAGCACCTCAATGTCCCTCTTGTACAGAGGGGCCCAGAACTGAACACAGCACTCGAGGTGAGGCCTCACCAGTGCCGAGTACAGAGGCACCATCACTTCCCTGCTCCTGCTGGCCACGCTATTCCTGATACAAGCCAGAATGCTGTTGGCCCTCTTGGCCACCTGGGCACGCTGCTGGCCCATGTGACATGCCATGGGAAGCTAGAAGGTAGTTGATGAAGTCTAATATTTTGGTTTTGAAGAAAAGCGGCAAACTAGAAGTCTGGTTAAGAAATATAAAATGTCACTTCTTGGATATGTTCAGCTTGATAAATGAAAGTACTGATACGTTTCAAAATTCTCTTTATTCCCCCTTTTCTGTAACAGGCATCTTAAAAAATAAAGTTACCTACCCTCCCCCGCTGGTGGATAAGAATATGAAGAATCGACTGCGGGAAAAGCTGTCAGATTACAATCAGACCACGATCTCATCCAGGACTACTTCCCTGGGGACAAACGATGGGGTCCGCTCTCCCTCAGACTCGGGGGTGACAGTAAAAAACGCTCGGAGGGAGCAGTCTCGAGACCAGCTCAACGGCATGGCCATGAACCTCCACGTGGGAACAGGACATGCTGACACCTCAGACTCGGAGTAAGTGCCACATCAGGATGGCCTGGCAGACCTCCTGTGGGTCTGGCCTCTCCTTCCACTTTCCAGACCCAGACTCCCACTGAGCAAGGATTTCATTTGGTGACTGGACCAGAGTCCTTCACCAGTGACTGTCCTGAGTGCTTGTCCATACCATGTCCTCAAGCCATGGTGTTTCACTGGTGAGAAGGCCGAACCCAAGTATCACGAGCAAGGTGCCACGACAGACACCTGTCACTGGCCACCCTGGCATGCTCTGAATTGGCAAGCTGGTGTGTTACTGGCACGCTAGGGACTAGAGCGACCTAGCTCTGCCCTGTCCACTTGCTGTGGGATTTGTGGTGTGGTGACCCCTGGTCATAGCGAACCAGGCTCCCACGTCCACACGAATTATCTGTCCCCTCCCTGCCTGGTGAGCTGCTGAGGTCATCGCCTTCTCCAGCCCATCACAAGGACAAGGACAGGCTTTTTCCACTCTCTCACGCTGCTAGGCGTCCAGGATGGCTCATCAATACCCACCTGTGGCCCCAGGAGCCACGCGTGCCCTCAGGGGTGCTCTGCTCAGGGCTGCCCCCTGCTCCTGCTTCTCTGCCCCAGCCCCTCACCTTCACCCTCCTTGGCCCATGGGAACAGATGTTTTTTCCTCTGTTTTTCACCTGTCCTCCCCTTTTGCAGTGGGGAGAGTGCTTAGGGCCATTAAGGAATTATCACTAATGGGGTACAGTTAATTATATCGTGGCCAGTACCAAGCACCCAAGAAAAAGAATAAGTGTGTAGAGCAGCCCTTCCTGACACATGTCCAGTAAGACCAGCAAGAGCTGTTGTGGGTGTCTGGCAGCCAGCATGGAGGAGGGCAGGTCGGGGCAAGACCCCAGTGAAGAGGACCCCTGAGGATGCCCAGTGTTTTGGGGGGGAAAAGGTGCTAGGCTGGGGGGAGCATGGGGTGGGTTTCCAGCTGGGCAGAGGGAAACCATCGCTGGGGCAGGAGATCCAAAGGCTACAGAGAAAGTGCCATGTCAAGCTAGCGACCCTAAATTACCAGGTGCGCGATTCCCACCTGCTGCATGGCGATCGGTGTATTTGCCATTGTAAGCTATATCAAACATTAACAAAAGCCTGAGCGAGCTTTCAGCCAAAGGGTGTTCTCAGAAACCTCGTTACTCATCAGAAACCTCATTACTCATCATAATTCTCGCATTTAAAATGAGGACAACAGCCATACATAAAGTTGGCACAAACATTTTAACTACATAGTCTCCCTTATATTAACACAAATGATAGCCTCATTCTTTCTCCAAACCATGAGAAAATTTCTCACCCAGCTTCAACTCTGATGTTGTCCCACCATGCTTTAGACACCCATGTTGTCTGGGTGCACAGCCCATTCCCAGCTCACTATGAAAGTACATCTTTGGGTTGCTGGGAACTGGCTGTTGAAATATACCCTGGTTAGCCAGGAAACAGAGGTGTCTTTAACAAGCAGTAACTACTTGCTGCTACGAGGTAAGACATTCATCAGGGGAGGATAATTACCCAACTTGTGCTAAGCAACTGTTTTATCTCCACACCTTTTACGTCCCGCAAAACTCTGCTGTTTGACAGCAGAATGCATGAATCCGTCTGAAATACCAGGTTTCTAACAGCTTGCGTGTGAACCTCACATCTTCACCTAAACGTTAGCCAAATACAAGCTCTCTGTAGAGCTTCCTCCAAGAGCACGTCTCTGGTGTACTACCCAGAATTGTTTCTCCCAGTTGGTCTTCCCCATGGCAGCATCTCCATGCAAGCGTTGGGTTGGCAAGGCGTGGCAACTTCAGGGAGCATGAGCCCTTGCTAAGAAGGATTAGGTGGGTTTGTGTGGAGCGGTTTGCCTGTGCCTGTTTAACACTAAGCCTGCGTGATTACTTCTTCTCGCTAACAGAGGCAGTAACGAAACTTCAATTTGAACCATCAGGAGACTGTGATCGCTGCTGCACGGTTCTGGACTCCTCGCCGCGGGGTCGCCGCCTGCCCACCTCGGACTTTGTCGGAGCGGCCACATAGCGAGGAGGATGAGGTGGGCATCGATTCCCGCATGGTTTCACATTATGGTAGACTCCGCACCGCTCGCGGCGGAGACACAGCGCCCGGATGCGCCTGCGATGAGGCTGCTGTGTGGGACGCTCCGCGCGGCATGAACCCATGCCAAAACACATGGAAATGGCCACAGGGATGCACTGTGAGGGGCGGATGCCTGCTCACAGTGCGGACAGTGCTGCAGGGGTTGCTTATTACTGGGGAGAACCGCGGAAAAACACGTTATTATCGCAGTGGACCTACAGTAAGTCAATCCATCAGCTTTAAGACAAGCACCAGGAGACATCTCTTGCGGAGTTTTGTCCGGCTACAGGGCGAACCCTTCGGCTTGCTGGGCTCTGGGGAGGAATATCCCAACAAGTGTCCTTTCGTTTCTATGCCAGCATCTCTATCCACCCCCCTATGGACACGTCATCTTAAGAAAAAAAAAAAAAATCCTTTATATATATATAAAAAGTGTAGATACTTTTATATATTTTGTATGGTGTTGCTAAAGAAAAAGTTGCTTTGTATATTTTACATTTATACTGATCTTCTTAATTTGATAATAGGAAATCAATTAAAAGAGGTTTTGATATTTTTTATATGAACATTGCACAATTTTACTTGAATTTGGCATTTGATAAAGTAACTGAGGTTTGCATGGAAGCCACCTTAAGATGCAATGCAGTTTTCAAAGTAATACAGTAAAGATTACATCAAAATCCACAACTATAATTTATAAGTTTTGTTGACAGATTTTGGAACACTTTAAGGACACGGTATGTTTTTTTCGTAACCTCTTCTAAAACCTACAAAAAATGTTTTTATTTTTTCATTTCTTGGTGTTTTGACCTCTTCTCTCAAGTGCATTGAAATGTTCAGCAACTGAACTTCAGGTCTAAAAATAAATCATATCTTCGTCTAAGATTTCGACACGGCTCTTGTGTGGAAGAAGTCAAATCAATGTTTCCCTTACCAAGAACAAGAAAAGTGGTGTCATTGTGTGGTAGGTTTTGACTTTGGTCGGGCTCTGCGACAGACCAGCGCTCTGCGGGTCCCGAGAAGAGGGCCCTCCTCCAATGGGACAAGTTCTGCCTCAGGCGCGGTTTTTTTATTTTACTGTTAATTTCTTTCCCACTGGAGTTAGCACGTTGATTAGCACATTGCTAATCAAAGCAGGAATAGGAGTCTTTAAGGATGCCCAGGTTTCACCGCCCAGCTCTTTGACAAAGCCCCGGTCTTCTCGGTGTTTCAAAAAGCACAGGGAAGGCTTAAGGTTTTATGTTTCCCAGCAAAAATACGCAGGTTTCAGAAGTGTGGGAAGGTTAAGCGTGGTCCGTCCGCCATCTTCGCCTTCCTGCAGTGTTTACAAAGAAAGGAAAAATAAGATGTGAAAAAGTTTGCGTCCAGCAGCGCGGGGCAGAGCTCTGCTGGCGGCTCCCCGTGGAGGGAATACGCGACTCCAAGGGTGGCGACGGCGTGGCCGCGACCTGCTCCCTGTCACCAAGGCTGTCAGGAGCTCCTCGCTGGCCGGAGCAGTCCTTTGGGGAAAACATGGGCTTTCGTTTGTGTAACTGTGTGCGTGAAAGGGAACGAAGAGAAAACCAGGCTGCTGGAGTTGAGGAAAAAAATGAAACAATATATAGAGTAATCTTGGTTTCGCTCGATTCCTATGCATTTTCAAATGTATCAAGGAGGCCTTTGGAAGGGGAGAGGGAGGAAGGGTGCTGTTCCTTTAAAAATTATGCAACGTTAACTGTGTGACATTTTCTGACTGAAAAAAGTTTTGAATGTTTTAAGGGTCTGGCACTTGGCAGCGTGCTCAGGCATTGTGTATAACCCACGCTAGTTGTTTTTACATCTGTGTATGTATATTTTGTCCCAGTGAGATGTAGGTAGTTTTTATTGCGATCGGAATCGTTGCAGTAAATGAGGGTCAGTTGTATTAATGACAAAAAAAATTAAAACCTATTTTTATGACTTTTAAAAAGCTTTATGGCAGATTAGACACTGGAGGTTGTTTGTTGTTTTTTTTTAACAAATGTATATTTATTAATGTGCAGAACACTGGAATTGCAGCACAGATGAAAGGAGAATTTACAATAAATTAAGAATTTTTTTTTTGAACTTGTATTCTTCCTCTGGTGGTTTATTTTAAGTGCAGGACAGATGCTGAGGATCCAAATGGCACTTCCCGGAGTTTAGAAAGTACCAGGAGGGGGGAGACGTACGGGCGTCCATCGTTCTCGCTGAAGAAGAAGAGGCTGTAAAGCATCAGCCTCCAGCAGCTGCTCCCTGCGGGATGCTTCCAGCCCCGGGTGGTGTCTCATGGCGGGGTTTGCTCGCGGTGGACACGCAGTCCAGGGTACCACCACGTGCATGGCGTGTCGGTCCCAACCTGCAGTGTTCCTCACACCTGGGAAACAGCACGTGGAAGACAAACACCCTCTGCTAACCCAGAGCGAAGATCACCGCCAGCAGTGAGCTGGGTTTAGAAAACAAGGTTTGGAGAGGAGCTGGGCGGGGTGAGGCAGTCAGCCCGGCTCACAAAAGTCTGCAGTGAGAAGGACCTTTTTGGACTTTTCTTGGCTACGTTCTTGTCTTTCCCAAGCCAACTGAGACCAAGCCGTGGTCTTGCTCGCTCTGTACTTCTCAGGCTGTTGTGCAAGTCTTCGTTCACGCGTCTCATGAGGCACAGCAGTGTCCTGCTCGTGTCTGCCAGCTTTCTGGAAATACAAGTGTTTCTCAGTATCATCTGGCCAGCTTTTCCATAAATGTTTCTAAACATTAAGCAATAAACCGGGCGGGTGTGAGGTCAGGGGGAGAGAGGCTGGTTATTGTCATGATTTAGGGGCAAAATCAAAGACAGGATCTTCGATTTGCAAACAGCTCTGCCAGAACAAACCCAAGCAATTAGCTCAAAGGGAAACTGTTCTAAATTTTATTATACAAATTCATTTTTTTGGTGGAACACTAATACTTGAGTTTGTTCTCAATTATTAGTTGCCTTTAATGTGGAAAAGCAGAAAAGAGCCTCAGGCTTTCACATCAGCGGGATAGTTAACGGGACAGGCCAGCCTGTGATCCTGTCTCCGGTAAAAAGCGGATTATCCGCCACACATTACACGTCCGGGTGGCCCCAGCAGGGCCCACAGCCCCCAGTACGCTGCAGCTCAGGGGTCCCCAGCGGGAGGGGTTGTGCTTGTCTCCAGCAGCCCATTTTTTTCTCCAGTAACGTGTCCCATTGTGTTTTGGCCCCACATAAACTTCTGGTACGCAGTGGGTTGCCTGATGCGGTCACAAGCAGCAAGAAGTTCTTACTCGTCTGCAGCTTTAGTCCTGTCCCCTGCGATGGACACCTTTGTGAGAGGCAGCGAGCAGTGGTTTCTCAGTCACTTTCTCCAGGTCACAGAGGAAGACAGGCTTCATCCTAGAGCACTTGGGTTGTCTCTTTCCACCTGAAGAGCTCAGACCTCTCTAATTGTTCTTTGTGCAGAAACGCCGCTGTACCTTTTAGCCTTCCTTCTTGCCCTTCTTCAGCCCCTTCCCAGGTCTAATGTGGCCTTTCTGGAGATGGCAGAGAGAAAGAAGAGGCCAGAGCAGCCCACAAAATGCAAGCGGTAGGCCTACCAACAACCGAAAAAAAGAATTACTAATAAAAAAAAAATCTCCATTTCATTCCCTTTTACTGTCCTAATCTTTACAATGACATTGGGCCTAAGCAAATTGTAAGAAAAAAGACTCCAGAAGAGATGGAGCAGTGGCGGCATCATGGCACCAGAAGGCTGCAGTAACCTAAGGGCTCACATAGCCCAGCACCTCCAACGACCCAGGATACCTGGGGATTTGTCTAATGTTCTTAAAAATCTAAAAGTGATGATTCCAGCACATTTGAAAATAGCCTGTAATAGCACTTCCTAGCACGAGGAGTTAGTTTGACCATATTCTTATGTCATGCTTAGAGACAGCTCGCTCGGCTGCAGGGGATGCTCCTACCGAGGTCTGGGAGGGGTCGCAGACAGGAGATCCCCCGGCAGCCCTGGTGAGATGTTATTATCGTCCAGACCAACCTCCTCTGCAGCGCCAGGGCCAGCCTGGGGTGCGTTGGGGCCCCGCAGCCTTGTATGCAGCTCCCTTTTCCTCCCTGTAGGTAGCAATTTGCACTGGACTCATCTTCCATTTTACTCTCGTGATTTTTGGATCCAGTCTCCAGTTTTTCGTACTCGTTTTGGATTTTAGTCCTGTCTGTGAGGATGCTCGGAGCCCTTTGGCAGCATCTGCAGCCTTTGCAAGCTACCTTTTATTTCACCATTCAAACTATGAATGAATATACCAAATACAACTAAGCCCAAGAGGGCTCTTGTAAAACTTCCCTGCTTGCCAAGCAAGTTTTGCACCTACCTTGTGTGGATTAACATCAGCCCCCGCTGACTGTGTTTTGCATGTGAGATTACAGCGTGGGACAGTATCAAACCACTTACTGAAGACACGTCCCATCTGCTGCTGCTCCTTTAGCCACCACGCCAGGTGCCGTATTAAAGAAGAAAATTAGATTAATCTGACGTGTGTCTTGCAAAGAGACCGTGTTAATTCATTCTTGTCTTCTAAATGCTTAAAAGTGTTTGTAAGTGCCCCCAGGAGACCCCTGGAGCTCTGTACTGGGCTGGTGTCTCCCCTTCTGTCTTGGTCAGACATCTACTGCTGCCATCCCTCTGCTCAAGGACAACTGTGAATAGGGTATCCACTCCTTCAAACTCAAATATTACATACTCTGAGCGTATTTTCTCTGTTTGAAGGGCAGCTCAGACCGATGTCTCTCTGAACCGCTGCTTCGTGAAGGGAGACGGGGCTGCTGTGAGACCCCCCCCAGCCCCTGCGCTGGTCAGGAGACACCGCAGAGGTGGAGTGGGGCTGAGACACCCCTGATAGAGAAGACTGTGCTTAAGTGCCCCGTCTCTCTGACAGCTACCATGTGTCCCAGGGCCATCCTTGGCCAAAACGGGGGACACCCCCCTGCCCAGCATGGCCTAAGGCTCCCAGAGCCCATCCTGGCCTTCACAAAGCCTTCATTTTACACCAGAGCCACTCGTGAAACAGAAATGAACTCAAAGCTCCAGCTTTCCAGGTGCTTCCACTCTTCTTTCCATTCAAAAAAGTGCGCCCAGTTGGGCAGTTTCCAGCACCAGTTTCTTACAGGTTGGGGGTTTTCCCCCCACTGCAAATACAACAGCTTGCAAAAACACCAGCCTCTTGAGCTAATGTGAGGGAGAACCTCTTGCTTCTTGTCATTTGATGGCAGCTCTTTGGAAGTCCATCTTGAATGATCTAGTTCGCACGTGAAGCCCATATCACGCTTTCCAAGTGAAGAACATCGTGCTGGGCCTGTGTTTTTGTTAGATACTCACATGCTCAAGGAAATAATGAGCATGTGAAGTCCCGCACGTGCATAAACAGGGCAACTGAAGCAGTGGGTCCCTGTCTATGGTGTTTTTAAATGCGGTGAAAGTATTTCTGACGGTCGAGTGATTCCAGCACCAGCTCTGCTGGGTGAGCAGCAGAGGAAGGAACAGGCCTCCCCTCGAAGCCCCGCAAGCGGATGCTGCCCGGCCGCTCTTCCCTCTGCGTGGGCAAGTGGTGGACGTGACTGGTGGGACAAGGGGAGACCTTAGAAAAGCATCGGGGGGAGAGCCCACACCGGCGCTCGCCTAAGCCGACGGGAGGGTTTGCAGCGAAAAGGCGAACCGGCGGGTTCTGCAATGACACGATTACTCAGAGAGGAGAAAAAAAACCCCTGTTTATGGCACAAGGCAAGTCACCCATAATGGAATAGCTGTGCTGGAGCGAGCACCCTCAAGGTACAAAGAGATAAGAGCGATCTTCAATCAAAACAGCTGCATTTCTAGTGCGTGCTCATCAGATTATAAAAAAAAAAAAAGAAAAAAAAGAACCTACAGCAGTAATTTCATTAGTTATAAAAGCAGATCCCAAAAGGCCAGCATGTTTTAAGAGGGGAAAGAATACCTGGTTTTAAAGAAATAAATGTCCCTTTCGCCTGGATCGTTCCACAAGGTCCCTTCAGGTTAGAAACATCCCGCTGAATCCCGTACAAAACAGCAGCAGCTGCGGTTGGGAGCCAGCGAAGGGAACAAGTTTCCAGGTGAAGCAGTAAATCAGGCGTTTGACTTGGAGAAAAATTGGTACATTTTATTACGTTTCGATTTTCTGGATAAAACAAAGGAGAAAGCCTGGAATGGTTAACTCCTTCACTTCCAGCTGCATGGGGAACAGGTTTTGGGTGTGGAAAGAGTCAGGGAAAAACCCTGTTTTTTTAAAGTTAGGGTTAGGGTCCATTCCTCTGGCATGAAATAGCCAAACTAATGGGAGCGAGCGGGCGGTCAGGAGGCACCGAGCCGCCGTGCCACCAAAGCACACCTGGCACACGGTTCTTCTCCACCCGGCTGTCCAAGGGAAAACACTTTCCTGGCTGGACTCATCTAGGTTCTGCCAAGCACAAACCACAAGCAGCTTCTATATTTCCTTTCTGGCTCACTCGAGTGACATGCCAGCTTCCCGGGTAGCCATCAGCCCCACGCATGGCTTCCCTGTGGCAGAGCCAGGGCCATTGCAACCAAGGTGACCCCAAAGAGGTTTCTGTCAATGCTGGTTCCTCTCGCTGGAGCGGACCAGCAGCAGAGCACTCCTGTTTCTCACAAAGCATTTAGTTTGCCTCTGCCGGTGGTTCAGATACATGCCATGCATCCCTTGGGATTTGCTGCAATCTCCGCCCATGTTAAACCTGCCTCTCTAACTGGAGAGGATCCTTGATGAAACTGGGCTGGATTTCCACGGCAGGTGCTCAGCAGAGCAGCATTAGCTATGGGGACGGGTTACGGCTGATGCCCATTGCAATTAAGGAGTTAGATAGTTGTGTCAAGCAGCACATGAGCTGCCTGCTCTGATTCCCAGGATCAACCTTTTGCACTTGGAGAGCATTTACACGTTCCTTCTGACCCACCAGTGATGCTCAGCCTCTGGATTCAGAAAGGAGGTAACTTGCTGGGAGCCACCTTAAAAGTCATCAGTCTCAAATCCTCTCCTCTCAGTAGTGAATTCTCCCCCTTTCCCTGTAATTCAAGCGCTGCTGTTGTATTGTAGCGCAGAGGAGACACACCAGATGAGGACAGTCCCTGCTCCATGAAACGGCCACGTGGCTTAAATGAGGTTCAAGACCTGGCTACTGATCAGTTCACAGAGACTTTTCCTTGTGATTTTGCTGAGATTTGATTTTGCTGAGATTTTGCTGTCCTCTCCTTCATCATAATAGCTAGGTGTAAAACTAGCTCAGGCTAAAAAATCTTATACCATAAACCACCTTCTTTAATATTTAAAACCAGTGTAGGCTATTACGATTCATTTCTATAGGTATTACAATAGCAATAAGTACTAATAGTACATAAAGTGATCTTCACTTTAAAAGCCATGCCTGAAACCTTTCAAACTTGTAATAAGTTGATCACAGAGTTTTACTGCATATAGCGAATTTGCTAACAGAGTTCCTTTGGTTGGGGTGCCACAACCTGTAGAGTCCTCCAGGTACTCCCAGAGGGGAGTGATAGCTAAAAATATGTGAACGGTAGAAAAACCCACCTTAAATTACTAGATTGAAATAAAAACTACCTTTAATCCAGCACCGATCTTAAATCCCCCAGATGCCTCATATCCAGTTGTCTCATTTTTGTATACCAGTCCTTTTTATGTTTATAATCCATCCTTCTTTGATGCTTATAATTTTATACAAAGCCTCACGCAGCGTAACGAAGCCATAGCAGCCGGGCTGAGTTTGCTTGGCCACCAGGCAGGAGCTGGAGCCGCAGCCTTTGAGATGTACAGATTGCCAAAGCAAGAGACCGGTGCTACTACTCACCCTTTTTTTTTTTTTTTTAGATGCAAATTTCCCTGAAGTCCTTCAAATATGAGAAGAAACGCTACATCACTGGTTCTGACTCCTCAGTCTCTCCTCCCGCATTGCAGTGAGCACGGCCCGGGGTTTTCCTGCTGTGCTGGTGTTCATCAGCCCTGGAGAAAGCGTCAGACTGGGAGAGGGAACCTCTACAGCACCTGCCCCAGGGGAGAGGAGCACATGGAGCATCTTCCCCGCTCCAGAGGATACGAATGAACCTCTTGTCTCTGTTCTGACCAAATGTCATTAAAATCAGAAGAGAACTGGATGCACAGGGGGATGAAACAGCTCCCATCAAGTCGATGCTACATATCTCTGAGGCTCCTCTTTCCTCCCTAGGGGCTTTCTCAGAGCTAAAGAAGAAAAAGAAGAATTCACCATTTGTCCAAAAGTCCAACTTGAAGTTTGTTAGGACAACCCAGATGGCCCAGCCGCCAGCCAGAACTGCTGGGTGAGAGCTACCACCGACACTGCTTGCAGAGGACCTCCAGCTCATGGCAACTCCAGACACAAACCCAGGAGCCCGGCAGGAATGCAAAGCACTGGTGGAATTTCCATCATGAGTCTCCACAGCACAACTGGAGAAATCCAGGACGGAGCAGTCGGGTCACTTTTCTCTTGATGAACCTTCTTGCTAGAAGTAGGTCTCCTGTTGCTTTTCCCCCCCAGGAACTGATGTGCTGCAATTACAAGGCTGGGGTTGTCCTTGGGGCATCCTCAAAAGATGGTGCTACTGAATGGGAACAGTGCCATTGAATTATCAGACAGGGACAGTCCCCTAGGAAAACTTCATTTTCCAGGTAGGGTGTGGTTAAGGGGAATCTCTCCTTGGATTTCATTGTTTCTAGGACCTCAAAACTTCTGGAGGGAGTTTGAAGCTCTTTTGTATTGAAGAAACTACTCTATATGCTGTAAAATTGCATAGAATGAGGAGTCCATTAACTTTTTCCATTCTCAAGTTTCTCTAGCTGATGCTGTATGTGTAGTAAAATGCAAGACATTTGAGAAAAGAAAAAAAATCCTGGAGATTCAGCAAACCAAACCCAGAAGTTAGCGTTCATCAGACCCCCCACACACCCAAATAAGTGTAAGAATCTGGTGCCAGGTCTCAAAAAAAAAACTAAATAAAAAAAAATCTTATTTACCTCCAGCCATTCAAGAGCTAAGTTCAAGAGTGACCGTGAAAGCCAATGACCGGCTCAGCACGGCGCAGGGGATGGAGGACAGCCAGGGCCTGAACTCTACATAAAAAACATAAAAAGTATGTGTTTGCCCTGCTGCCGGGGCTCTCACGGGCCCAACTCGCACGGTGATGGCTGCCCAGCCCCGACGGGAGACAGGCTCTAAAAAGCTGCTCCTTCTCCACCCGCGTGTTTTTCACTGGTGTGCTGAAACGACAGTGGGGCTTTACCCCTGCCTGGAGCAAGGCCAGCGAGTGACAATTATTCCAATGTGTTGGCTCAGCAAAAATCCTTAAAAAAAAAAAAAAAAAAAGAAAAGGGGGGAAAAACTTCACAATTATGGATGCCCTTCCTCTAGCCACCGCTTCCCAAGGGTGAGTGGCGCAGGTTGGGAGGGACGAGCGTGGTGCCCTGGTGCCTCCTGCTGCTGACGCTGGAAACAACACGCCGCTTCGCTGCACCATCCCGGCGTGCCACGTCGGGGTGATTATGGCATTTATGATGGCTAATTGCGTTGTGTTTAATTCATTAAAGCATGTAAATGCATATAAACGCAGAGGAAGCATTTTTTTTTTAAATGCTAATCACAAACAGTGCACGGTTGCAAGTATGTTCCTCATCCATGGGGCATCTTCTTCCCCTACTGTCACCAGCGTCTCCCAACTCTGCGTGCTACCATGATGCGCTTAACACCCATGGTTTCCAGGCCAGAAGGCCAGATCCAATCCCCTCATCCATTTTCTTTCTTCCTGTTTCTTGCATGGAAAACAATTTATTTTTTTTTATTTGCTTACCTGTTTGCGTTTGGGGTTCTTTTGGCTTTGGTAGTAGTCTTTCTTTGCTTGGTCTTTCTTTGCTTGGAGAAATTGAACAATCTGGATTTATTTAAAGAAACCAGCATTCAGAGAAATCTGCAGTTCCAACCTGACTTTCTCTGATCCGTGCTCATCCTTACTGACAGACCAGTTGGCTCCGACTTCCCCAGCCCACACACGATGTTTTCACCATGGCCTCACTCCACATCAGCTTTTCACATTTGCCCCCTTCCCATCAACAGCTTCTTGCCTTCAGAAGCTTCTTCCTGGCTTCCAGCTCACCAGACGTCTGAAGAAATGCTCATTAGTATCAGGACCAGCAGGCAGGAGATGGAAGGGCTTCATCTCTGAGACTGGCTTACAGCTGTGGTGAAACCTCAACCTTTTTTTTCATTCGAACAGTACCATAAATGCAACTGATAAGGGAATTACATGCTTATGGAGAGCAACCAGTAGACTCACTTTGCTGTGCTCCCTCCATATTATGTGCTCCATCTTCTAAAGGCAATCCAGATTGAAGAAAGCATTGCTGCAGAACAGATCATAGAATCACAGAATGGTTCGGGTTGGAAGGGACCTTAAAGATCATCTAGTTGCAACCCCCCCCTGCCCTGGGCAGGGACACCTCCCACTGGACCAGGCTGCTCAAAGCCCCATCCAGCCTGGCCTTGGACACTTCCAGGGATGGGGAATCCACAACTTCTCTGAGCAGCCTGTTCCAGTGTCTTACCACCCTCAGAGTAAAGAATTTGTTTCTATTATCTAATCTAAATCTACCCTCTTCCAGTTTGAAGCCATTACCCCTCATCCTATCGCTACAAGCCCTTGTAAAAAGTCCCTCCCCATCTTTCTTACAGGCCCCCTTCAGGTACTGGTAGGCCACTATAAGGTCTCCCCGGAGCCTTCTCTTCTCCAGGCTGAACAACCCCAACTCTCTCAGCCTGTCCTCATAGGAGAGGTGCTCCAGCCCTCTGATCATGTAACCCTCTGATCAGATGGTGCTGCACGCTTCCACGGCCTTCCAAGGCTGTTTGGTGGCACAGAGATCCCTCCACGGATGGTTCTGCCGTCCCTGGCTGCAGAAACCAACAGCTTCCCCGTGTAAAGGGGGGACACCAGAGACCCTCACCGGACCTTCCTGTGCTGAGGTCTCCAAGCTGAAAGGGTTTTTTTGGATGAAGAGAGATTTGAGAATTCAAGTTTGGGAATAAAGGTGGAAGGGGAAGTCGTATCCTTAAGTCCGAAAGAGCGTAACCCTGAAATCCAGGCAGCGGAGGCGGCGCTGGAATCTTCACTCCGGTCCCGTCCCATTACCTGAGGGGGCGAGTCAGCACAGCTGGTTGCTCGCAGTCATCTCCCTGCTCCTGCGGAGGGCTCAGCCTTGCCCCCAGGGGCTGAATGGCAATACGTATATGTGCAAACTAAACGCTGCATCCAAAAAAACTATCATTTTTTTTTTTGCTTTACAAGCATGCTGAAAGGATGGATCTGTTCTAAAAAGGGGGAAAAACGGCTCCATAAAAACAACGTCAGCTTTATTCCCCGCGGTTTGCAGCTACGGAGAGAAAGCACGTGAAAAGCACTTGATTTTGAAGCAGGAGGATGAAAGGTTCTTTCAGCCCAACAAGCCGACACGAACACTAAGAGCCGACGCTTTTACTGCCGGCCCATAAGTCCTGAGCTGCCGCAGCGTGACCGAAGCCCTTCGCAACGCCTGCGCGACGTCTCACCTCTCCAGAGACACCACCCAGGTGAACGCAGAGTCAGAGGACAGCCCCATCCTCCAGCTCTGCAGGTCCAGCCGGGGCAGGAACGAAAGGAAGGAACAGCATTCCAAGAAGGAACGAAACCAGGAGAGCAATTACGACAGGTTTTACACACGCACTTTTGGAATAAAACAGCACTCGGAGCACAATTTTTCAGCCATTATACACTCAGCAACACAGGTTTCAAATACAGTCACAGGGTACAACAGGGATTTCAGTTCAGTCCCAGCCTTTAGCTGACATGAGTTGTGGGTTTTCAGCTATATGCTCCAATCCTTGTTATCGCGTTCTCTACTTTAGAAGGGAAAAAGTCCTTTTTTTTTTTTTCCCCCTAAGTAGTTATTCACTTGAGTCTTTAAAACCAAACATTTCAAGTCCTGAAAAGCTTAATGACGACTTGAAAGTGAAATCAACTGCTTGCAATTCTTTGCCCAAAGTGGGAGAAAAATGACAAAGAAGTGAAAAGCCAGTATTTTTTTGAAAAGCCTGTCGATGCTAATCTTCTGCAGGAGAGAAAAAAAAAAAAAAAAAAAGAAAATTCACCTGCCGGCCAAACTGCTCTGACCCAGTTCAAGCCAAACCTTGGCCAAATTCCAGCCTTGGCAGAGGCTGCGTGAGCGATGGTGGCAGCGATGGTCCCTTGTGGGGAGCACGGCTGCCCGACGCCAGGCACCGACCTCCGTCTTTTACCGCCCCGTTTCCAAGCTCTCACAGCCGTGTCCCCGGGCTATCTCGGCTGTGTCCCCAGGCATTTTCACAGCCCTTTCGAGATGGTCCAGGCTGGGCTGCAAGTCTCAGGGCAGGCTGGAGCGTGGGATTCAAGCACCGCACTCAACTCAACACTACCTGCTTTTGCCAAGAAACATTGGACCAGATGATCCTTGAGGTCCCCTCCCAACCTGGTGTTCCATGATTCTACCGGACACCGGCTGGGCAGGACTGGAGGAGCTGAAAGCACCATCCTCTTTACAAACACAGTCAGAAATGGTGATGGTGCTGCACGTCTTGCCTGTAACAGCCAGATCCAGCGGCAGAAACGTGCCTCTATAGGCCGTGCTGACAGACTCCCCTGAGAAGCTGGGTCCCTGTGCAGGACAGAACAAAATTCCCCTTGTCAGGGACCCGAAGTACGAGAAGAGCAAGGGTCTCACACAGGAGGTCAGTTGTGAAGACCCTTACCCAGGAGAAACACAGGGGATGGAAAGAGAAACGTACCACCCCCTCCGAACAGTACAAGCCGTTTGGAAACGCTGTTTTAAACACGCAACACAAGCTTCAAGTTGCTAGACGTGTGCAACCTGTTGTGAAGCATCCCATGCAAGAAGATATTTGCAATTTCAATTTCACAAGTGCCCACTAATTCCTAGTTAGTGGTCTCGCCGTATCACTGGGAGCAACAGCAGCAATTGCTTTGTCATCTCAAAGGTCTTTGCTCATCATCATGGCCAGAGGCCAAGCTGCACTGAAATTGAGAAGAAGCCTAGAAGAAGCCTCCATCCTTCTCAGACTAACTTTTCTGTTAACCAAACACCGTCCGCACTTGCCTCTTCCTCAGATGAAGCATCTTCAGTAGAACCATGCTCTGATGACAAAATCAAAGTCCCTGACCCTCAAAAGTGAATTGAGACCAGTGGTAGAGAGGTTTCCACTGAAGAGCAGCATGTCGGCTTATGAATTTTCTGCGTTAGCCATCCTGGATTGTTGCTGTATCCAATTTTAAGGTTGCTTAAAGAAAAAGAGGGAAGTGGAGCATTTGTTAAAAAGCCTCCGTCCCACAGGAGCTGTACCAGATGCTCGTTGTAGCCCATGCCAGCTCCGCACAAGCAGCATCGGCTCAATGTCCCTGCTATGAGGCACTGGCTCAGTGGCTCTCAGCAAACCTGCGATCTCATGGCCAGAACTCCTAAATTCACCATAACGATGTTAGAAGCGCTTACAACTTCTGCGCCTGCGAACACCCCGAGTCCCCTGGGCTCAGGATGCGCCCGGCGTCGTACCAGCAACCCAGCAGGAAAGCTTTCCCAGGGATAGCGCACTGGGAGAATCCGTCTTCAGAATGGGACTTGTAAAACCGAGCTCACCTGGTAAAAGAGAAAAAGGGGAAAAAAAAGCTGAGGAAAGAGGGGAAAAAAAGTCCTTTTCTCTTCAAAGGTTAAGGAAACACATCCCGGTGGCGGGGAAAAACCTGCCTGGCTTGAAGGGGCCATCCCCCGGGGTGAGGTGCTTCCTCAGCTGCTGGCGGCCAGCAAGGCTTCACCCAGGCAGCAAAGCAGAGCTCCCACCACCCAGCAGCTCCACCTGTCCCTGAAGTAACGCTCGCACCCAGAAAACCACAAGTAACTACCAAGCCTATAGGGCAGGATGAATGTTTTCTTTAAAAAAAAAAAAAAAAAAGGCAAATTTATCAAAATTATTCTGGGATTGTGATTTTTTTGTTGTTCTGAAAGTATTTGCAAAGCCTATTCAAATTTACCAAGTACTTTTTTTGCCTCGAAAACTTTTTCGGAACAGGTTCAAAAGACTAAGAGCGAGTGAGTTTAAAACCAGGGTGCGTGTGGATCTTGGCTCCCTCAACCCGCGCTCCAAGCAGAGTTCGGTACCGCAGCGTCCCCAGACTGATGTGACTTCAGCGGGTTTTGGGCAGGCCCAGAGGCAGTTGTTTTTAGGCAGCTCTGAGAACTTGCCTTGTGGACACTTTAATAAGCCCAGGGGTCACAGGTGGCTACGCAATAGCTAAATTTTGGAGCTTTAGAGACAAAAGAATGTCCACGTTTAAATCCTTGGAGGCACACAGGAAGGGAAACACTGCCTGGTGGAAACATGAAAGTAAAAAGGAGTTAAGGACTCATTATAGAGGAGAAATGTTAATGGTTGGACTAGTTTCTATTTGACTAGTGTCAAATAGAGCCTTAAGCTAAACAAAATTACCAGCTGGGCTACCACGGGTTCTGCAGACATCTACCAGCTCTAAGGACCTGACATTTCATTCTGGAAACCACAACAGTATCTACTCAGCAACTTCTGGATTTTAAAAAACAGTAACTCGCGTTCTTTTGAAGAATGAGGAAATGCTAACAGTGACCTCAACTCAGACTGAGCTCCTGCAGGAGGGTGCAGCCCCCCAGGCCCACCAGAGCTGGGTTCCTTACCTGCAGGAGGTGGGCACCGGTGGAGGGTCTGATTCACCAGGAGCCATGGCAGGAGGCCAGCAGCCTGGGCCACATCAGAGGTGACCAGGGAGAGATTAATTTGATCGTCCCCAAAACCCTGCAGCCTTGAGAGCCCAAACCTGCCACCATAGTGAAGGAGGGACAGGCAGAGTGACAGCAGTAGGACATTCCCTGCCACAATGGATAGAAGCTCCACCCACTGACTCAACCTGGTGTCTAAGGAGGTTTGCTGCTCACCAGGCACTTTGATCCAGGACGGCGTGCCGGGACCCAGTGGCAGACTGGGTTGGCAAGCTAAGGCAGCAGGGTGATCCAGGCAGGAGAGACCCTGAGAACAAAACAAGCAGGTGGAGCCTCTCTAGATGCCCCTCTGAAGTGTCCATACACTACACATGCAGCATGGGCAACCCGCAAGAGGAGTTAGAGCTCTGTGTGCAGTTGCATGGGCCGATCACATTGAGATCATGAAGACATGGTGGGACTGCTCACGCAGCCAAAGTGCTGCCATGGATGAGTACAGGATCTCCAAGGATGGCCTGGGAAGGTGGGGGGGTCATTCCGGATGCGAGTGAGCAGCACAACAGCATGGAGCTCTGGCTGGGGTTGGACGACGAGCCAGCTGAGAGCATGTGGTTTACGATCAGAGGAGCAACCTACAAGGGTGACATTGCTGTAGGTATCTGCTACAGACTGTGTGATCAGGAAGAAAGATAACTGGAAGTAGCCTCACGTTTGCAGGCCCTGCTCTTCATGGCGGACTTAAACCACTCTGATACCTGCTGGAAGGACAACACTGAAAGGCACACGCAGTTCAGGAGGTCTCTGGAGTGGTGGTAACTTCCTGACACAGATATGGAAGAGGTGACAAGGTGGGAACTGGAGATCAAGGAGAAGGTGAGAGTCGGGGCTGTTCAGCCTTGAGAAGTGAGGGCTCAGGGGGATCTTATTAGTGCAGGTTGTGGAGTCTCCATCCTTAGAAATATTCCAAACCTGACAACTCAGCTCTGAGCAACCTGCTCTAGTTGCCCCTGTTCTGAGTGGTGGAGTTGGACTAGATGATCTCGAGGTCCTTGCCAACTCCTGCGGTTCTGTGAATTTTAAAAGAAAGTGAATTCTGAAGACACAGAAATGGCTATGTCCTTTTTCATGTCCTCAACTCAACCTTCCTCTAACCAGTACAGTAGCAAACAACCATACCCGAGAGTGCTGCGAGATGAAGTAATAATAAAACCCACACTAACATAACACAAAACAACTGTGAAGATTTTAATTGGGACATTTACAGGAAAACTCAGATAAGGACAATGTGGAGCATTAACTCCTTAGTAGTTAATGCCGTATTTTGCAAAGACAAAAGTTTCGGGAAAGATAAGGAAAACATTAGGAAAAACCACACAGAATTAATGACCAGGACCCATAACACAAGTAACCTAAGACAAATCAGGAGTTGACGTGAAGCAGGAGTAGTCTTTACAGTTAACTCGTACATGGACAGACACTCTGAAGACAGACTTCTAAATTGAACTGATTTTGGCAGCAGTGAAAAAGAATGGCTTTTTCCCCCCTCTCAACTGGATCATCTGCAATGTCAAGTAAATACCTAAGATTTTAACAGGTTTTTTCCAGAGGGCTCCCGGGACTGTGTGCTTAACTTTGCCAGACTAGCAAGTAGACACTGAAGAGTGTCTTCTCACCCTTTTAGTTCCACACTTTGAAGAAAAGAGACTACCTTTTACTTTTCTTACCAGAAGTAATAAAAGGAATTCTTAGAAGATGCTAAGGCAACAGAAAAGGATGTACATGTAATCCATCCAAGCCTTCAGATCTGCTGAAAAGTTCACGGTACAGCTTTCCTGTCTCCCAAATTGGATGCAAATCTCAAAAACCTACACCCATCTGGAAAGTCCTGCTCCGGCACAGCTGTACTTCAGGGACGGTTGCCTTCTACTACCATGCTGAAAGACAGGAATTAATTTTTGTTGACTTGTAATAAAGTTTCATTACAAGCTTAGGGTGACCTCAATATGCACCCAATCCTTATAATTGTACATCATTTTGACATGGGTATTCAGCTCTCCACTCCATTTTGACCCATGGCAAGATCCAACTATTTTCGGGTCTATATTAAGTTAGCTACATAATAGGGAAATGCACATGAATTTGCATTTTTCTGAAGCACAACAATGCATTCTCTTCTCCAGGAGACAAACCAAACAGTCTCTGCCTTCAGCAGTTAATAAAAAATTAGTCAGTTGTGTGAAAAAATTTAACAATGAAGACTGTTTTTAAGCCCCTAGATTTGTAATTCTGAATTACGTAAACATCTCAAAACCACTACTTAATACATCTTAAGAATCTAAAGCATTTCTTATAAAACTATATAAAATGAAAAATAAATATCTGTTGCTCGGAGTTCATTCAAAATGCTGAACTTAAATATCATTAATTTCTCTTCCAGAGTTCAAAGCACAAGCATGTATTTACTGTAAAACAACATATGTACTTTTCCTAGGGAAAGGTATCCTCGAGTAAGAAAAAAACGTATTTCACTTATGCAAAAAAAATAGATCTATGGTTTCAGACATGATTTTTATATTAAAATTCTTGTATGCGTAACTACTATTACAGAACAGCTTTAAGACATCCCTTGATGTGTATTAACATAAATATCACCATCCAATCCAGTAAAATTGTACCAAACTGGCTTTAGTTTTAAACCTGTTTAATGCTAACAGTCAAGAGCTGGGACTCGACGGTCAACTGACCTTTAGAGCATACACATAAAAAACCCCGTTTATTATTGTCTTTATTATTCTTAGGCAGCAAATTCTCTAAAGTCCTTCAATAAACAAGTCCACGTGTTATGTTGCTGGTTCTATCTTGTCAGTCTCTTCCTTCTTTGGCCCCTCCTCTCGGTTTTTGCCCTGTTGCATGGTATACACCGATGGGCCCATCCTTAGGATCTTCCCACTGCCCAAGCACTCGTCACCCTTGTAGAACACGGCAAACTAGGAGATAAACACAGGGAGGGTCTTTCCAGCAGCTGAAAACAGCATAGTGAGCAACTGCAGGCTGCACAAGACCTGCTGGACTGTGAGCGTACTCATTTATCTGATTACCAGAGATGTTTTCATGTATTTCTAAAACTTACAAGCCCATTTCTCAGACTATATGGACAACAACAGACGATTTAAAACTAGAAACAATCTCCTTCAAAATAGCTGATGAATAGTCAAAATAGAGTTGACTGCTCTCGCATGCAAATAAATTATCTATTTTCCTCCAGCTAATAAACCATTCTCTTTTATTAGCCGGATAAGCTACAACACAAAAAAAGAAAGAAAATCACTTCTAATAACTTACCTGCCCAGGTGTGATAGCTCTCGCTGGCTTCACAAGCGTCACCCACACGCTCCCATCTTGGTTTAGAGTCAGCACACAAGGCACTAGAGCAGAAAAATGTCCAAACACCTGTCAGTTAATCCTTATGTTACATTAGAAAAACCTTAATCACTAAGTTAAATAGATGTAAATCAAGATATTACTACACAGAACTGTTTTATAAAGACACTACAGAAATAGAAAGGTAAACCACAACATTTCAACTATTTCTGCAAAACTAAACTGAACACACTACCACAGCTTCACAAACTGAGTGAAACAAAAAACAAACCGAGGTTTGATTACCCAGTGCCATCTGGTGCCGAAACCTGAAATGACATTCCATCATCTTATCTCTAACGAGCTCTGCAGGAGGTTCCTCTGCTATCCAGTGCACTCGGTTTGTCCGCAACAGGTCTCTGTACAGAGCAGGGTGATCTGTTGATGGTGCCTTAAAACACAATGTTTACTTAATGCTGATATTTTTGCCACAGAGCATATAACTTGCAAAGTAGAGCAGGAAATACAGAAGCATCAAGCCATATCAAAAGGAAAGCAAAATGAGTAAGAAAGCAAGCATTTATTAGCACTTAATCAGCTTCCAGGTGGAAACCTTTAATGAAAAAACTAGGCTAAAGCAAGCCTGAATTATTTGTCAGTCTTCTACATCTCAGTCATGACACTTCTTGTATTCTTTTTTCTCCAATCATATTTCTGCCTTCTTCAGCCTGAGTTCATATGCCCACTGCCCTCCTTATCCTACCTCAACAAGATGCTACCTCCCTCTTCTCCCATTTCTCAACTCAACACCTCCCCTACAAAGGCGTTGCGCACACACAACCTTACTGTAGGGCCTAAAGAAATAATTCTTAGTGGTCCTGCCTGTTTCCTCTCAACTCTCATTTGATTATGATTTTTTCCCCCCAGGCATATCAACAAGTAGCAGAACACCTCGTTATAATCACATCAGTGTCAAATAAGAATAACAACTGCATGAACAGCAGGAAACATTAACAATGCTAGCAAGCCGCAAAACTCCCAGTCATCTCATACAATTAGTCATCAAGACACCAATGATTCACAGTATCATATATATCCTGCCTCAGTTTTCCAAACGATAAAAACTGTATTACTGGCTACTACTTCTTTTACTAGAAAAAGAAAGTAGCAACACATCGTAAATCAAGTTAATACACATTATATATACTTTATCAATAACTACAATATAAACCTCATGGTTTAGAGTAGAAAATAAGAGTTCACTAGATTGGGTGGTTCTTCTCAGTATTTGCCCTTTGTTTGCAAAAGTTCTATGCCAAAATCTAAGACAATTTTCTACTCAAGAAAAGCCAGCTTGGACAAGACGTTTCAAATCTGCTGATGCTGTACCAGTTGATTCTTGTTTCCCACAAGACTAAAGCCCAGAATTCTGCCCACGTTAGAATCACATTCCACACCGCAGGAGTCACAAAACGCTTGCAGCGGTCATTTGCAATACCAGTGTTAATTAACTCACCACAAAGACATCTCCAGTGCTGACATCTTTGTCTACAATGAACCAAGCATCCTTCAGGCCTGCTAGTCTAGCCCTCTGGCCTATTGTGTAGAGGAACCAACCTAAAGAAATATAAAAAAAGTAATGCTGCTAGCAACATTTAATCTTTCACTTTCAGAAAAATATGTTAAAATCATTTCCCCAAAACTTTACCAGTAAACAAAGAACAATGAGCCACGCTGCCTTAGAGAAGTGAGTCAATTAAACTAAACTAACATCTACATAAAAGTTTTCATCTGTACCCAAAGCACGTGATTTCAAACTAATCCGTTTCATTTGTGAAATATTTCTTTATTTCAGCTTCAGTTTGTGGTTTTGCTACCACTCAGTCCCAGCAGTTTCCCTTACTTTTATGTAATAGTAGAACTTCCTACTTGCATAAATTACCTGAGCGAGGAACTCAGTTCTGGCAGCTAGAACTGGGGAGAGCAAAGGAAGGACACACGGAAGGAAAGGAAAAAGGTAATCTGCCCATGTTTGGTGATGTCCTACTGTGCATCACTGAGATGCATGGTGTATTTTTTCTGCAAAGTTTAGGTACTAAAGCATCTGGAACTGAAGCACAGTCATTCTGAAAGAATTCAGTGAACGGTCTCTCAGTATTAAATTAACAACCACTTAGTATCAACAAAGTAACCTTAATAATTACCATATACTTTCTTGCAACATGGAACAAATAATCAAGAATCGGTTGTAGTTCAAGGCTCTACTATTGTATAAAGCAAGTTTTCCACAATTATTAGAGTTATCAAACTGGGAAAAACCTGTAGACTGGTTTGTAATTTCACAAAATCTGTCCCTCCAAATATAAGCAATATTAGTCCATTTATTGAAAAGCAGTTATTAAGGTAAATTAGCCAATTACCTTTGTGTGTTCCCATCACCTTCTTATCTTCAATGGAAACAAAGTTACCTGGTTGAGGTTCTAAATACTACCAAATAGGAAAAGACTGTTTAAGTCACAAGACAGCCCAAAAAACCCCTCACAGTTTATTTCAGCTTCTGTCACTATGTTCTCTTGAAGTTGGAAAATAGCTTTTCAAGAAGCAAACTCTGCCCAAGCAGCTTACGGCCTCTTCCCTGATGCTGCTTGAGAGAGAAAAGTAGGAAGGGCAGCCCCTATCAGCAGTATTTCTGTGCTTCACTCCCCCCATCCTCACCTATGCCAGGGGATTCAGCAATGTGCCCCTCTCCCATCCCAACCACTTGCCAGAGCCTGGCAGCCACAGGAGTGTGAGTTCACACGCTCCTTTTGCTACAGAAAGTGACTGACTGTTCACTGGTGGAAGGGCAAGACACTTCTTACAGGCTGTTGGCATCACCTCCTGGGTAGGCTTGGGACTGCAAAGGGAGATGGGACATTGCTAATTCAGGTGGGCCTTGAGCTGTCAGAGATTTTTCTGTAGACAGTGTTATAAATTACTACTGAAAACCAGAACAGAACATCAAGATTGTCATAGATTTAATGTTGCTCACCTCGAGAAGGAAATTTTCAAAGTTTCTTTCACCAATGAAGCAGACTCCCATACTCTGAAAAGGAAATGTGGTACTGAATCCATAAAAGCAGAGAAAATCATCGAAATAATGTCTATTAATAATCTGTCCAAGATGGATTTTTTCCCCCACTATGTATCCCAAACTATGGCATCTCATAAAATAAACAAAACCACAACATCTGCTCCAGCATAGGTAAACTAATTCTATACAGTATCAGTGAAAGCTGTAAGCACAGAAGAGAAATAAGAAATAGAATGCATGTTCAATAAATAAATACAGTAACCTTAGTGACTACATTGTATGTATATTAAAAACAGAAGTCTCTTTCAGATTAAAGTACAAAACTAACACAAATGATGTAGTAAAGGTATTTATCTCTCGAAAAAATCTTTCTTCAACAAATAGGCTTTCCTTTTGCATTCAGTTGCTGCCTACATTCTTCAAACAACCATTTAAACAACCACTTACAGCAGATGACTATAAACATTAAAAGCAATCAAGGCACCATCAGCAATCCAATTGCTGCCTGCATAATTTTTTTTAGGATCAAATCATGAAGTGTTATTTATCAGACAGGGAAACAGATTTTTATTTTTTTTCAAAGTAACTGTGGAAAACAGTACGATCCAATTTCTATAAAGACATACTGAAAAACAATTATAGTGAGGAAGCCTTTAAAAGCTATGGAAAATAAAGCTCAAAAGCTTCTCACCTGCTGTACTAGAGAATACTTTCCTTAAGGCTCACAGCATCCTAACACCTTCACCTTAGTTCTGCTGAGATACAACAGTAGACAAATTATCTACAAGCTAAAATACACAACTAACCACAAGCTCATAGAAGTACTTTTAAACAGGCAGACAGCTATAGAATGCTTCCCAACTTATTCTATTATGGTGCTCGGAAACAGCGAAGCTGTCACAGATTAAAGTTCAAAAAGTTCAGGAAAGTCTATTTTAGAGAGAAATACAAATCAAGAGAGTTTAAGTGTTACCATGCCTCTTTTTTCTTTAGCACATGATGAAGGTCATGTTCTGCTGCTATCTTCTTTACGAAATTTTTTGTTAAATCCCCTAAAGGGAAAATGGTTTTCCTCAAAGCATCCTGTGAGATCTGACTGAGAAAGAAGGTCTGGTCCTTAAAGAGGTCAGCCCCTTGAAGGAGTTTCACAGCTGCAAAGTAAAAAGCATATAAAGCATCTCAACATAACCTCTTTAATAGTTCAACTTCCTTTAGTGTTTTGTTTGACAATCAACATTTTAGTTTTATTATTTCCAAATACACGTTAAAGATAGCATTTTTCAGGTTTTTCAAAATCCAATTGAAAAATGTTTCGGTATTTTCTCACCACTAAAAAGATCTAGAAAGATTCTGATTTTGCACAACACAGCATCTTACAAAGTCTTGCACTGCCTCATCTATTAGACTACTGCACATGTCACTGGGAAGAACATCAACAATATGAAATACGCATTTCACATGAAAGAGAGAATGAACATTCAAATATCCTAGAGTATAATGTTCTTAAAAAAAACCCCAAACATTCAGTTTTGCCCTGAAAACACACTGCTATAAATCAATGATTTGAACAATCAGCAGTTATCCCCAATACTCAGAGAGTTTGACTTTTTTCTATAAAATAGATGAAGTCTTCCAATTGCCCAGATGAAATAAAATTGGTAGAGTTCTTCAGTCACGTTCTGTCCATTCTCTTGTAAGAGCTAATAGCTCTGATGTTGTACAAACTCTACCAATGCATTGCTCAACTCAAATGAACACTAACTACAGGCCAGTACTTCAGTCACAACTAATAACACAAAAATCTCAGTAACAGGGCAGGAAGCCTGCTTAGAACATCACAAAAAACAACTGTGAATCACAGTCTATCGCAAGTATAGACTGTCGGTCCTGCTGGGGCCATTTCAACTTTACAGAAATAAAATTAAAACAAAGAAACAAATAAACCCCTTTAAGTCCAGAACAAAAAAATGAAAGCAGGGAAGCTGTAACACAAAAATACCACCATGGCAGCTTTGCATAGTGGTAGTTTGCAAGTTTCTTTCCCTTTGGGTATAGCATGCTTCTCATTATACATCAGAGCTTCATCCAAGTTACTTTACCGCATTATGGCCCACTGCAGAGCCATTTGGGAAATCTCTACATTGCCATCCAAGCTGTGATATCCATGCAGAGACACACCCAAACCAGCATTCATCAAGCTAGCTTTGGTACTGATAACAAGGGAACTGCTGTGGTGTGGAGATCAACCTCTGATCATGTACAGCCACTGCAGACGTGAGAATCGTATCATTAGAAGTGTCTACATATGCTACACCTGCACTTTTCAATTGCAGTGTAGGCAGAACCTTGACCTACCTGGAAAAAACAGGCTTCTATAGGAGAATGGAGAAATAAGGCAGAATAGTTTAATTACTGAATGAGAACCTGATTTTTTCCAGTAAAATAATATACAGTCCAATTACTGTATAAAAGCATGTTATTAATTCTATTGTTTCAAAGCTTTAATTCTAAAAATCCACTTAAGCATATCCCCATGATGAGTTCTATCTATACTATATACTGCATAGCCAAAGAATACATTCCCTAAAATAGAAGAAACATTAAAAAATAAAACTTTATGTAAGTCATGGAAATATGTGATAAAGATTTCTTGGAATACTTCTCCAGGGTATAGAAGATATCACTGTCTCCTCAATACACATTACAGCTACTGCAGAATGTTGATTACTACCAAAATGCCTATTCTTACCTCTGCTTCTGGATTACAACTCTCAAAATAGAAAATGTAATACTTAATGAGTCAGTGTAATTTTCAGTAATGTGAATCCCCTGTTTTGTGCTATCAACCTTTTACATAGGCTGGAGTTTAAATGGTAATCATTATGTAAGGTAACAAACTTTCCTGATTCCGTGACACCAAGTACAGTTTAAATTTCTCCTTCTTCATATCTAGGATGAACTATGAAAGAAGAAACCACTTACTATTTCTAACTTCAAAACGGTTTCTGAAAAGTCTTTGTGGTCTTTTAATATGTTTCTGTTGAAACACTTCCTCATCCTCTAGTGAGGTCCTAGCATAATGCCCAGTAGCAATTGCATCAGCTCCTATCAAGGAAAAAAAAAAAACCAAAAGCCACATACTTGAAAATCACAGTTTAAAACAGAATTATAAACATCCAGTAAGAAAAGCAGAAAGCAACAAAGGAAGAAAACCTATAGAAAAGTCTTACACTGACAAAAATTGTACTCCCGCTATTTAAATAATGTGAACTATTCATCAGCATGCCAGCACTCGTGCTTCCATGCTTTAAGGACCACCTAAGAATGTAAAACTTAATGCTCAGGTCAATGTATGTCCCTGAATTAAATCTGTTCCTACATACAAGCAACCTAATCTAGTGGAAGATGTCCCTGCCCACAGCAGAGGGGTTGGACTATATGACTTTTAAAGGTCCCTTCCAACCTGAACGATTCTATGATTCTATATGTAAAAGCAAACTTAAAACCAAATACATTGCAAATATTGAAATACTGCCACAGAGGTAAGTGAATTAGGCATGCATATGAACTCATGTTTTTCCCCACCTTCTCAAGAGTTTGTATCCTTTAAGCATTTCCACAGCACACGCTCTGTACTGACACACTTGAAAATGCCTTACCAAGGTTATCCATAGCATAATGAAGAAAGTAGTTGAATTTGATATGCTTGTTACACACGATATCAGGATTAGGAGTTCTTCCCAATTCATACTCTTTTAAGAGGTCACTGTAAAATAAAGATTCAAATATATATCAACATTATTAACACTACGTAATACTATCTGAGACTGAATGATCCATTTAAACATGAGAACTTGAGACCCAGTCATACTACGCCTTTTATGTAAAAAATAAAATACCTATTAGATTTTAACCTGTTGTCGTGGTTTAGGCCAGATTGGCCAATGACACATGACAGATGCTCTCCCCCCACTCTCGCTCCAAGGAGAGGAAGGAGAGAGGTAAAGAGATTTACGAGTTAAGAGTGAACTAAACTACTTTAATGAAATATTAATAATAAAAATAAAATATGAAATAGATACAATATATACAAAACCAGTGTCAAGCTCCCAGGACAACGTCACCAGCAGGCACTGGGAAAGTCCCAGACTGGACTTAGCGACGGATGGGAACTGGATTCCAGATCTGGATTCAGGAATGCACGGATCAGGATCAAAGGCAGACGAACAGACAGCGTCCTCCTTGGACACTGGCCATTGAAGAAAGACGGCTGACCCTTTATCCCTCAGTTTTTATACTGAGCATGGGGCAGACAGGACAGAATGCCCCATTGACCAGTTTTGGGTCACCAAAACTGTCCTGTCCGCTCCTCCCCACAGGTGAGACCCCTCTACGCTTTTCCACTCCCGACCCTCCAGTGGGGCAAGTAATGAAATTAGCTGACCTTGGTTGTTACTGCAATAAGTATAAGCAAGAGCCTCTCTGTGTACCATTCTTTGGTAGAAACCAAGGTACGGTATGAACCATTCCCTGGTAGAAACCAAGGTACGGTATGAACCATTCCTTGGTACAAACCAAGGTACGGTATGAACCATTCCTTGGTACAAACCAAGGTACGGTATGAACCATTCCTTGGTCTTATCACTCTGAGAACAAACAGTTTGCTGCACAATACGCTGTTAATTTCAGAGACTTAGAGGAAGCTTACCTAAGAAGTAAAATTACTGAACAGAAAGTTGCTTCTGTTCTACCTCAAACCAGGGCAACTGGAAAAAACAATGCTTGGAAGATTTTCTCCAAAGTGCACTGAGGACGTGGCCAAATGATCACTCACAATCTTGTAACTGTGTTTTATTAAATTAATACTCCCTCAGGGAAGACATGGCTGCCCACTGTGTATATCCTACTCATCTCGTATTAAATACTTAATTTCAGAATTAAACAACACCGTTTAACTTTTCAAACAGACAGTGCAGTGCAGTACAGCACACACCAGAAGTTACTGCATCTCATCTGAATGGACAATAAGTTAATCTGCAATAATACCGCCATAAGCAGTCATGGGCCTTAATTTTATAGAGTTTTCCTGTCTTTTTCTTTTCCTTCAAGAAATTCAAGTAGTTTCCCAAGGTCGCATTGTAGTTTCTGTCACTGTCACATAATTAAAGCGCTTAGCATTATTTGCTTGAAAACGCTGAAATAATAACTAATGAAATTAAACCAGCATACAGTGATGCACTGAGATATCAAAAGGTCTGATCACTGCATTATTTTGCTTGTCCTCAGTAGTCACTGAAGTCAAGAGGAACTGAGGGCATAGACTGGATTTTAAAGAACACCACCAACCATGGTATTTGGTTTTACTTTTAACCACCTGAAACAGAATCAATTGCTTCTTCCTTACCGTGTTACACATTACATACATTAATAGAAAATAAAGCAACTTATCTTTTATTTTGTCTAACTCCTTTTTAAAGCTCTGAATTCAACAATTCAAGCTAGTAATTAAATCACCTGGGTCTAACAGGAGCTGCTCTTCCTGGCTTAGCACTGTACTTTTACAATAACACAATACTCTTTTGTAAATACTGCAAGAGTACACTGGAAGCTTCATAAAAGACTCAGCATAAAGCCAGGCTCGCATCAGTTCAGAACTTCAAGTACAGAACCAGAGAAAAGGCAATGAAGGATGCCTCTCTGATGTAAAGATCTGAAGCATACTTTGCACAAACCATGGAAAAGGCAAAATCTGGAAGAGTTCTCTTGATAAAAGGTGAGTTGTGATGAATAACCCTTTAAAGAGAGATCCAGAGGAGTAAATTCAAGGTCAGTGATGACACTAAAGAAAAAAGGATTCTGAAACAAATCAAGACACTTGCAACAGATTATTTGTGAACGCTGCACCAATAAATGATGAGAAGCAAAAGAAAAGATGATCTTCTATGACCTTTGATTCACTGTCACCCCACACCCCTCAAGAGTTTTGACAACATTTATTCATTTATTCTCACACGAGAGAAAAATGGCATGAACTTTCCCAGAACAGGGCTGTTTTCTTCACTGACTGTACAAAAGTTTTGCGCTCAACTTCATGTCATTTCAACGTGAAGCAGAAGTAGCATGACTAGGTTATTCCTCAGTTTCTTCTAGGACAAAGTAACAATAGCACTACTTAAAGGGGGGTGATGAAGACCAGGAAACAAATTTTATGCACTTATGTTGAGTGCATAAAAGATAACTTATGTTATTATACCAATACTTCCCTTCTTCTCCTGCCTCCCAAGAAAAACTCTCAGCTTTTCCTATGTAGAACTTTCTTCCCTTAAAGCAGAACAAATTCACAGAAACTCTGAACACCCTCTTTAGAGAACAGTTTCAAATTTGTTTTAAGTTTAAAGAAGCAAGTTCATGATCACTTTGTGGTAAACAGGATTCAGTATATATTAACATAAAATGCACTGCATAAATCAAACACATAGACAATAATAGCACCCCATTAAAAAATTTTTTTCTCAAGTTGCAGTAAGGTTGGGCCAGTATGTGGGAAGCAGAGAAACAAGCTGCAACAAAGCAATTGCTACACACTGATAATAACTAGGGAGAAATCTCCTATTAACAAACATACTAAAACTAACATATAAATTCTGATCTTAAATAGGAATGAGAGGAAAAAGAATTCCTCCATTATTTAAGAGGTTTCGCTACTTTCTCTTAGCACTGGTAATACTTCAATAAATTGCTGTTGCCCACAATCCGTCCATCTTTACTTTCCACAATAACACGGTACTACAATAATATACTGAAGGACCGTCTATTTTAAATGTGTTTCTACCTGAACACTTCATTCCAGTATTCTTTCACGTAGGAAACCTGGTGAAAAGGAATATCAAGCTTCTGACAAACCCGGTAGGCATCTTCACAATCTCTGTCAATGGAGCAAGCTCCTTGTTCATCCAGAGGGTCCCAGTTCTTCATAAAAACACCCGTCACCTGGTAGCCTATGAAATGAAGTCAAGAACGACTTATAAAGTGAAATTCCTACAGCCTTGATGCAAAAACTGGTTTTCAAGACTTGTGTGGGTAACTGCTTCTTTCAGAGCTGTGAGGAGTCCTGTACTAAGCAAACATCCTGTCAAGTTTTATAGCACAGTTCTTGTATGACTTTTTGTTTTTCTATAGCTAAGAGCTCACATAAAAGCGAGCTCTTCCGGCAGCCCAACAGGATGATGTTCCATAACGCCGGGTTTCTCCCATCGCCTCCTTCACCCCTCACTGCCCGCCGCCCCCCGCGGCGCTCGGCTCTCTGAGGGGCCCGGTCGGGTAGGAGGGCCGAGAGGAGGCCGTGAGGTGCCGCCCGGCCCCCGCGGCTGTCAGCGCCCGGCCCCGCTGCCCTCACCCACCCCGGCGGCGCAGCAGGAGGGCGGCCACGGCACTGTCCACCCCGCCGGAGACGGCGCAGGCCACCCGTCGCCCCGCCGACATCATCTCCCCGACCCGCCGCGGCCGCGGCACCGCCGCTTCCGGCCGCCCGCCCCTCCACTTCCGGCGGGGGCAGAGCCAAGGGCGGTGGGGGGCGGCAGTCGCTGCGGATGGAGCTCCGCAGGCGGGGTCGTGGAGCGGTTGGGCGTGAAAGGAACCTTTAAAGGTCACCTCGTCCAAACCCCCTGCCATGAGGAGGTGCATCTTCAACTAGGTCGGGTTGCTCAGAGCCGCGTCCAGCCTGACCTTGAATGGTTCCAGGGATGGGGCATCTGCCACAGCCCTGGGCAACCTGTGCCAGTGTTTCACCACCCCCAGCGTAAAACATTTCTTCCTTAAGTCTAATCTAAATCTACCCTCTTCTAGTTTGAAGCCGCTAGCCCTTGTCCTATCACTACCCTCCTCATCTTTCCTGTAGGCCCCGTTCAGGTACTGAAAGGCCACAACAAGGTCTCCCTGGAGCCTTCTCCTCTCCAGGCTGAACACCACCAACTCTCTCAGCCTGTCCTCACAGGAGAGGTGTTCCATCATTTTTGCGGCCCTCCTCTAGACCCCCTCCAACAGGTCCATGGCTTTCCTGTGCTGAGGGCTCCAGAACTGGGCACAGTACTCCAGGTGGGGTCTCACCTGAGCAGAGTAGAGGGGCAGAATCACCTCCATTGGCCTGCTGGCTGCACTTCTTTTGATACAGCCCAGGATACAGTTGGCCTTCTGGACTGTAAGTGCACATTGTCGGCTCATGTCCAGCTTTTCATCCACCAGCAGCCCCAAGGCCTTCTCAGCAGGGCTGCTCTCAATCACTTCATGCCCCAGCCTGTATTGATAGCAGGGGGTTCCCCTGATCCGGGTGCAGGATCCTGCACTTGGCCTTGTTGAACCTCATGCCTGTCCAGGGCCCTCTGGCCGACATCCTGTCCCTCAGGCATCAACTGCACCACCTCAGCTTGGTGTCATCCACAAACTTGCTGAGGGTGCACTCAATGCCACCATCTATGTCATTCATGAAGATATTAAACAGTAAGAAGTAGTATGAGCACTTGCATTTATGATGTGCTTGTTTAGTTTTTGTAAATGCTTCAGTTGAAGAAGACCTCTTCCTTTTCACAGAATGAAAGCAGGAACAAGCAAAGAAGTCATACAAATTCCACATTTTTATAGTTCATATTTGACAGGACCAGGTAACATGGTTGGTTCCTCTGCCTCAGAAGAGTCTTCACAGTCTGGCCAAAGGCCTCCATTCAGAACACCCTGGCACTGCAGTAACCACAGAAAAGGCAGCTGTGCTGAGAGGTAGGCAAGTGCCTTCAGATAAAGCCAAGGCAGCAGCCTTGTTCAGCCTCAAAATGTCTGACAAACTCACCTGAACATTTCTTCCCACTTAAACACTTGCAGCCTCCAACTTCCACCACTTTTTGAGTTAATACAAACAGCTGAAAACCCGTTTCTTGATAAACTTTCGTAAATACATTAAGCTAGTACATACACAGCAGAAGTCTTTAGTCTTCAAGAGAGGCTTGTTGCTTCAACATTTATGGGCTACTACTGTGGGCATTTTCATTTCCATTCACCTCCCTGTATTTAAAATCTCTATGTATTATTCAAGTGTGGCAAATTTGGTTAAGAAAACATTTCTCTATTATTTGAGAGTAAGAAAGTTCAATTGTAACCTTCAAATGTCAAGACCAAACCATCTGACAGTAACAAGCTGTTGCCTTCTCCTTTGAATCACACAAATTCAGCTGTCACTGTTAGTGTAGTCCACTTTCAGTCAATAGTAAAATATTTATTTTCAAACTTGCTACACTTCTGTATGAAAAGCCACCCCAAAGTCCCCTAGCTTTACCTACAGCTTAACATTTGCTAGTGAAACACTAAAATAGGATAACCAAAGCCTGTAATAAAAGGTTACTATTTTGTACAAAAGTTTGGTAAACAACTTTTATTTTAAATTAAATCTTCATTGCACATGGGGAATAAGGAATCAAAGGACAACTTGTAGAAAATAGAGACAAGGCTTCCAATACAAAGCTACCCCCTTTTTGTCTTAGAGCAACACAGCTTAAGTACCTCCATTGCAGCACATTCAGGAACAAAACCATTAAACATAACCAAATATGTTTGTCTATATCAAGACTGTTAGAATTCTATTGTGTTAATTCAGTTCAGATAGTCTGTAGCCAGCTTCAAAAAAACTGTATGAGTGAAGAGTAACACCTAAAGACTCTAAAGAACACAGATGCCAAGAATCCTTCATTTCAACTTAAGCTCAGAACTTGAGTAGAGGGGAATCCAGATTTTCTTTGTTTACATCAGGACTCAGAATGATAAGAGGTGAACTCAAATCAATTAGCTGAAAGAAAAACAAGAGTAGTCAGCTGTGGTACATAACTACTAGCAGCTATAATTTCTATTAACGTTTAGTCTTCAAGTACTTTTTTTTTTGTTTAGGATTCCTATTAGTATTCAGAAGATATATACAAGCACCGCATTCAAGCTTTTAAGTTCAGATTTTTAAACATCTAGCTCATTCTTAGTCAAGAACGAGCTTCTCACAAAATGGTTATTGCCTGTACTCACCTTAAAAGCCTAAAAGGCTTTTCTAAGTTTGACTACATGTATTCAACTGACACTGTCATCCAGGCAGGGCAGAGCACTTCTGAACATGCCCACAGAAGTCAGACCTTCTATGATCCTCTTTTGAGATACTTTGAAGGACCTAATATTAAATTGATCCCAATGACATCTGATGTCAAAGGCTACATCCTCATAGTTACCACCATTCATCTGCCAATGTCTAAATACCTACCTTCAAGCCACTAGTGTACAAAAAAACCCAAAACAGTTGCCCAGAAATGCTTGTCAAATTTAGAGTAGATGCCAATGTACATCTTTCACCTAAGGAGGGGATCAGGAGTTAAACAGGAGAGAGTGGCTTGCTTTTTTGCTGCAAATGAGCTGCTGCTGCCAAGAACTAAAAATTTGCAAGAAAAGGAAAACGAGTCAGCATGCCCGGTCTACTGAAGACAGCATCCACTCCCTGCTTCAGAAAAGTTTCATTCTTTAAGAAGTGCTTTAAGCATTTAGTTCTTTCTCCATCCTCCTCCTTTTCTTATTTGCAGATTGCTCACCGAGCTCTAGTTTGGAGCACATTGTTTGTTTTTAAATACCTAGTCTCTTTACTTAAGAACACCTAAGTATATAGCATCAGATTGAACATATTCAGCTAATATTAAGTAATTCTTACAGTATTGTGGAGCTGCTCTGCAGACAAGTATATGCAGCCAGTTGACATTTTTCTGCTAGCATGTTTGCACCAGAGGACTCAAATATAACTTACCTTTACATGCCCTGAGATTGTAGGCTTTAGAGGAGTAACCTTACTCACTTCGGGAGTATTGGAAAGGTCAATCAGAGGTCTACTTTCACATTCCAAAGTGCAAGGGAGAGATCTGTCTATTCCAATATCTACCAGTATGGCCTTAAAAAAAAAAAAAAAAACAAACACACACAGCTTGGGTTTTCCCCTCTGTTCTCCATGCTTCCTTCACAAACATTTAGGCAGTCAATGTAGCTTGTACAGCTGTAATAATCACAGGACAGGCTTTATTTACAGGTTGGGTATTTTTCATGCAGGATTGTTTGTGCACAGTGTAAAAGCCTCAGCTCTTGCTCTGCCAATGGCTAGCATCGCAACTAGGGAAAATGCAGTGAGACTAAGCAAAAAGAGCTCCTTGGGGCATAAAACAAGTTTTCTCTTGAAAGAGTTCTATACACACGCTAAGCAATTCTATAACAGATACGTCACATCATCAATAAGCTAACAAGGAAAGTACCCATCAAGTAATTAATCTACAGATTATTCTACACCTGAATATTTGTAAATCCATAGCCACTTTGACAGGTTAATATTTCAGAACTACCAGTTCACTCCTTTCTCCTTAACGCCTGCAGAGTGCCAGCTTCCAACGTGAAGCCAGTAGATTCTTGAGAGAGGGAAAAAGTGTTCCTTGGACTAAGTACATGTCACTTAGCTAAGTTCACTGCTACATGGGCTTTGGGGTTTAATCCTCACTCATTTTGTGCAGTTTTGCACTGCTGTTAGGTGACTGAATTTAGCTACAGCAATGCCTTTTTTATTTCTTACTTTTTTCAAAAGGGCTTTATAGCTGCAATAGGAAATGCCCTGTGACATTGCTTTTCTAATCAAATCCACAAGGATTTCACAGCATTTATCCAGAAGTGTAAGTTTCACATGAAATTTGCAAGTATTTGACCATTTAGCTTTGAGATGGGAACAAACTTAGTGGAAACACTGAACAGATATTCAGTGTTAAAAATAGGCACTAGAGGGCGCACATGCTTAGAGTTAATCCATTTTAAATTCGTGTGTACTGAAGTGGTTTTCCCACTTATCCCTCAGCTTGAAATTATTTATTTTCAAGCAGTTTACTTAGTAATTCTGTAGAAAAACATATTATCATTTCTTACCTCAGTTTTTTTCTCTTCAGCCATCTGATTTTGTACTTCAGCCTCCTTTAATTCATTGTCTACTACTTCTGTATCATTTTTTTCTGGTGAGAAGTTAAGTGCAAGAGGGAGCACAGGTGGAGGAGATACATCATCTTCTGAAGAAGATGTCTGTGTCTTACTCTCTTTTGTCTGTTTAGAACTAGAGAAAAAAACATTGGCAATAACTGAGTTCTTTAATCAGCATGGACTACTAAAATACAGCAAGCTAGCGCCCTAACCTCATTTTCTCCTTTTTTTACCGCAAGTTTTAATGGCCAAAAGGCTTCCCATATTTTCATCCTGCAAAAGACAGGTTATTTTATGCTGCAATAAATTTATAGCCTGCCCATGCCAAAAAACAAACAAATGACTTCAGAATGATGAAAAATTTAATCTTAAATTGACATATACATGCAGCCTCAACTTCACACATGGGATTTTATTTTTTTTTTTAGATTTTGAAGAAATAACTAGCAAACAAGAACTGATAGTGCATATCACTGAGCAAACCACCTCAGTCCCTGCTGAGAGGAAGTACTGACGTGAGCTGGAGGACCAGGGGTTTAATCTGATTAGTATGATAAAGTCTTTATAGAGAGAGTAATTGTTTCCTTGAGAGAAAAGACTACTTCAGACATTTAGCCTAAGTGACATGACATATAGGAAGTATCTTCTAGCCATGAATCATTCCTGCTTTAATAGTGCTCGTCTCGACCAACCATGAAGCAAGCTTGCATACATATATGTGGCCCTCGTGAGAAGATACTGGGCTGATATTATGAAGGCGGCATTGTTATTTTCACAGAAAACAAACATAATTAACAACAGTGTACGATTCCCCCATTCTGCAAGCAATTATTTCAGGTGAAACATAGGTAAACCTGCTCAGAGACTAAAGTTCAATCAACTAAATCCTTGTCTTTTTGACTGATGCTTTAACAAAGTGTAATTTTAACAGAACCATTGCCAACAGTATAAAACAAAGTTAAGAGTAATATGTATTTTAACAAACTACTTCCTTTCAGAAGGCAATAGCAAAATAACATCAATGCCGAATGTTTTCAGTCAGAGCATCAGATACAAGTCTGAAGTCATCCACTAGCTCAAGAAATACAAATAACTTCCTATTAGAGATTATAATTTTTAATGCTAGATATTGACTCATTTCAGTAAGGCTTATAGTATTTTACTAGTCACAAGACATAAGTCTTTATTAGGCCTATACAGCATCTATGCTCAAGTGCTTTATTCTAACATTTAGCAGAGGCCCTTGAAACCTGAAAGTCATAATTAAAATTAATTTAGAGGCAGTTTCCCTACAATACTTATTTCATATATGGAGATTTCTGTCTTACCAAGCTGTAAGAGTCTTTTTGGTAGAAAAGCTGAAACTTTGGCAAACAGATGCAGTATGTGGAGAACATGCCATTCTCGGTGCAGTTTTAGGAGTCACTGCTGGAAATCCTGAGATACGACGAGCAGGTGTTGGTAAGCCAGACCGTTTCAGACTGGCAGGAGTCACAAAAACAGACCTCTCAGGAAAACAAGAATTCTGAGAGATCCCATCTTCTGAAGATTTCACAGGAGTGCTGACTGCCATGGCACTAGAAAAGGAACACGCATTAGCCAAAAGCTTCTAGAAACAGTTTTATTCAAACTGTTCTACCGAACAATAGGAATCAGTTTCCCCTTGGTCAGTATGGGAACATTACTCATGATAAAGGTGATAATCACAGCATAATAAGGGCTTTACTTCATAAGAATTCTTTCATGAATGACTCTAGTCTATTTAGAACCACAAAGACAGACATCTTCTTAAGAGAGTGGGGGACAGTTTAGTTTAGGGTTTGAGACTTTTGTTTGTTTTGAACGAGTTCCAATAGGCATTAACACAGCTAACCTGGTCTCAAGGGACCAGATAATGAAGTTTAAAAGTTTTAAAGACTGTTGCAACACCCAAACATGTTGCATTTTAAGTAGTATACCTCCGTACATTCAGTTTTCGGTTAAGCCATACCTTCCAAGTGTGCCACAAAATGTTAATCCAAGAGATGGTGTTGCTTTCAGTGCTGATTTGTTTGATGGTGTATCTAAAGAGAAAAGTTTTGTTAATTGCTATACACATTCTTTTTTTTTTTTTTTTAAAACAGATACCTTTCAGTTAAAATACTAATTCTTTCCAAGAGGCTGGACAGAAGCATAATGAATCAAATAACAAGCATTCAAGGTAACATTTGCTTTTAGTAGCCAAGCTAGAAGACAGGTCATGCAAAGTACGTGCTTACCTCCAGTCTTCACCGGAGCCTGAGTTTGACTGGTAGGAATGGACAAAACTCTACCCCTGGGCTTCGGACACAGGCTTTCTTTTGTTGCACTTCCATCTTTACTCTGCTGACACAGCTTCTGCAGATTTGGAACAGAGCTCAGCCTCTGAATTCCACTGCCTACAGTCTCAGATGAGGTTGCAGAAGCTGAAGATTTATCCAAGCTTAAAGCACTAGATATTTTGGGAGTACTAGCTGATCTTGCTTGCTTCCTGGATTTCTCAGCATTGGCAGCCTGCAGAGATGACACTCTGGTAGGTCTGACAAGGGAGAGCCTGTTTGTACTAGACGAAAGCTTGGAACCACTCACACTAGCTTTTGAAGACATGCTTGTTTTTCCTGAAACAGAAAGTTAAGTTATACTTCTGAATCATCGCTTAGTGCTAAGTTTTTGACTAAGCAGAATAATTACACAGGAAATAAAACCCAGGAGTTTACAGCATTTATGTTCAAACAACTCAAGTTTAAGGAGAACACATACAGCTACTGAAAAGTTACTCCCTGAATTCTCCAGCAGTTTTGTCTGTTTTAGAAAGTCTCCTCACCAAACTCCTGAATTACTACAATCAAGTCAAAGAATATTCTTCAAGGAATGCCAAAATTCTTCAGGGAATGCCAAAACAGTTTGCAGATTAATGTTACGCTTTCAACATTTTTCTCACAGCATAGTTGGCTCTGTTCCCTTAAGCAGGCATTCAAAGTAGTAGTTCAACTTACACAGATTAACACCATGGGCTGAACTACCCCACAAGTGCTTTTCCTGTATGGTTCTTACTTTTAGTATGTACATTACTTTAATTAAGAGGATGAGTCTAGTCAAGACACTTCTATCATATAAAATAATTCTTATTAAGCTTTAACTTTTACTGATATATTATTATCCATCCAGAAACAAAGTACAAAAATAAAAATTTGCAGTAACTTGGTATCTTGATAGATCTATCAAGAACTGTGGTGCTTACATCTATCAGTATTTTTAGGAGGCTATTTTCCTGATCCTTTGAGGCTTACTGGAGGGGTCAAATTGATGTTCTTACTATAGTAGAAGCATCTCAGTTGCATTCAGCTATTTCCCAAGAGGGTTTTTTTTTTTTATTTATTTTAAATCTGATTGAGTAAAACTCATCCTTTCATTAGGCTTACAGAAACTCAGAACTAGGCCTTCCACCTTCCTTCCATATTTCAGTTGTTCTGGTGTTGTTTGGTTGTTTTTTTTTTAAATTCAAGTTAGACAAGCTTCCAGCATTCAGGAGCTCACATACATGGCTATAATAGAGAAGATCACATACTAAAAGAATAGGTTTCCCGAGGCATTACTTACTTTCTAGCTGTGTCAGACCCTCGCACATGTAAGCATCAGGCTTACCTGAATATATTTTTACAAGTGACAGAAGTCTAAGATTTATCTTTAGTCCACAGGGATTTATTGGGATAGCCTACAAAATTTTATTCCCCATTCAAAATATTTCTTACTGCTTGTATGTACTGAACACCATTAAAACATACCCAAACCCGCAGCCCAAGACATGCTTAGCTACTTCATAATTCATTTGTGGCACAAGTCTGTAGTGATTACCATTTTTTCCTATGGGAGAAATGGGTAAACTTGAATTCAGGCTTGAGTTCATGCTGGAAACTGATGACAAAGAAGATGAAATAGTCTTTCTTGTGAGACCACTGGCAACACCAGGAAGTTTCAGATGTGTTATCTTCTTTAAGGCAGGCTGAATCAGAGAAAACAGTTTATTCAAAAGCAAAAAAAACCAAACCAAATTATTTTGCCATAGTTTTTCCTGTTTCTATAGCTTTTTATTTGTCAATTTTAGAGAAGCTCCTTCCTCAGATTACAATTTAAAATGTAAATTTTCTTAGAAGCAGTTAATTATATCTGGGTTATTATACAGAACTGGAACATCAAATCTAGGAGGTGGACTGTTATTTTTATTCCTGCTACAAACTTGAGTATGGACTTAAAGGGATTAAATAAAAGGAGTAACCCCAGGCACCAGTATATGCTGGGCACCAACCAGCTGCAAAGCAGCTTTGCAGAGGAGGCCCTCGGGAGTGCTGATGGATAAGTTCAACTTATGCAATATGCCCTTGCAGCAAAGGATGCTAACAGCATCCTGGGCTGCCTTAGGAGGAGTGTTGCCACAGCAGGTCGAGGGAGGTGATCATTCCCCTCTGCTCAGCACTAGGGAGGCCACACCTCAAGATCTGTGTCCAGTTCCAGACTCCCCAGTATGAAAGTGATTTGGAGCTACTGGAAAGAGTCCAGCAAAGGGCCACTAAGACAAGTAAGGGACCAGAGCATCTCCCATCTCAGGAAAGGTTTAGAGAGCTGGGACTGTTCAGCCTAGAGAAGAGAAGGCTCAAGTAGGTTCTTATCAATATATACAAATATCTGAAAGAATAGTGTTCAGTGGTGCCCAGTGAAAGGGCCAGAGGCAACAGGCACAGACTTAAAACACAGAAGGTTCTGCCTCTGAACATCAGGAAAGACTTTTTTTTTTTTTACTGTGAGAGTCACCAAGCACTGGCACAGGTTGCCTGGAGAGGTGGTTGAGTCTTCATCCTTGGAGATATTCAAAAGCCATCTGGACATGGTCCTGGGCAACTGACTCTAGGTGATCCTATTTGAGCAGGAGGTTGGACTGGACAACCTCAAGAGGTCCCTTCCAACATCAACCATTCTGTGATTCAGTGAAGTGGCATGCAGTACTGAAGCAGGTGTCTAAAGCTTCAAAACAACTCCTGACAGCTGTAGGTATTCTACCTTCATACAAGTTATGGCAACCTTTTCATATGGTATAGTTACACACATCAAAAACTTTGTTTCTTACAGAAAATTGCTGATCACTTACCTGCAGCTACTGCTTTAAAAAAACTAAGAAAATGCTTGTTAATCAAACACATTTATAGTTGCTTTTAAGTATGTTCATTGTGTTATAGACTAAAAACCACACATTCGAGAATGGCAATTACAGAAGAGAGTACAGAGAGCAATTACTCTTCCTTAAAACCATTATGCACAACAATATAGCTTTAAAATAGAAAGTAAATTATATTCAGTTTTTTCTTTTTATGGAACATCACATGCTTGCCATTACCTTACTTGGTGGAGGAAGCGCTTTTTTGTCTTGCACAGAGGAACTGCCACTGAACGAAGACTCAAAGACATCTGAAGCAACACTAGATTTATCAGAAATTAGATCTTCAGATGATCCCACGCTGCTCAAGTCTCTTTTTGTAGAAATACTAGTATGTTTTCCTAGTTTGGGCTGCAAATTTCAATGCAACATTTTTAAAGTGTTTCTAGAAACCACTAGAAAACCACTTTTACATAAATTGATTTTCTAAAGAAACCAAGACAGTCAATGAAGAAACCTTTGAACCCACTCAAGTCCTTAGTCTTTAGGCTAATATAGTTTAAAGTTAGTCTAGTGAGTCTATTTGCTAAGTACTAGAACATGCTTGAATCCAGACATTGGACATCAACCCAAGGACAGTTCTGCAACAATTCATCACCATAGGTTTCCTATAATCATGTTCACCTACATACCGTAACAACTGTTCCTTACAACTGAGATCTCTATTTAATCCATATTCTTCTGCTTTACTCTAGCTTTCTAAAAGATGAGACATTACAATAGTTGACTGCATCATACAAACCATCTGTTTAGACAATGGGATACAATTTGGCAGGATAAAGCATTGAAACTGTGCCTTTTCTTACAGCACCCAAAATCAAGAATATATTTATACTATAAAGGGTCTGCTATTTTCTCAAGAAGCCAATATAATTTTTAGTAAAATCTGCAGTACATACTGGAGCCTAAGCCATAATGAGTAGAGCAATGAAGTCCAGAACATATTCTGTCTAGAGACTGGGGTTCACACACACACACTAACACAACTGTTTCCTTGCTGTCCTAGAACACATTTTCAGTTGGTCACATAGCCACATCCATTAATCAGTGCTTTTCATGTTGGAGACACGTTGTGGACAGAATTAGAGCTAAGAGGTTTTCCTGTGCTATCAAAACCTCTATCAACAAGGGTTAATAGTAAACAAAGCCATTTTTGCACATTGAGTCACTAAGAACAGTGCAGTTATTTTACCAGCAACAAAACAGTGTTTAAATGGAAGCCAGGGATGATGCTATTCACAAAACTCAAGACACTAGAAAAGAAATTTGCCAGCAGATGCTCTACATTGTCATAATAGATAAACTAGTTGGCTGCCATACCATAATATCTGCCCTGACTTATCTTTTTTTATATATAATGTTTCCTGCCTAAGGATCTTATGAAGTAGAGAAACATCAGAAGATTAAAGTCCACTTTTAAAAATAAAAGCCTGTAGACAGCTTAGACATTCCTAACACACATAAAGGCCATGTTTAAAGAAAACATTGTTTCACAAAAGCTGTCTTTACCTTTTCAATAGTCAACAAATTGCTTTTTCCAAGAGTAGATGAAGGTTTTGCCATTGGCAGTTTGCCAGTTGCCTCTGTATTTCTTTCCTTAGTTTTCTGTTCTTGTGTCAGAGATGAACTGGCAATTTTCATAGGAGATGCATGAATTTTAAGAGGGTTTCTGTTTGGAGAAGTATGAAGAACATGTGTCTTGTCACCTGACAAAGGTTTATCTGATTCCTTCTGAAAGCAAGGTGGCAGCTGACATGCCGGGTGATCCTGCACACAGTATGTCTCCCTTTTAACAGACCTGGGACTTTTCTCTGTATTTTGGTTTCTCAGTATGTTCAATTTTGACTTTGAGTCCTCCACAAATTGTTCTATAATCTTATTTTCCTGTTCTTCCAATTGGCTTATTTTAGTCTGTTCATTCTTGCTTACAGTCTCCATTTGCAGTGCTAACAAATGAGCTTCTTTGAAAATTTCCACAAATTTCTCTTCTGTAAGTGGGCTCCACATGAGTTTATCATCACAAACAGGCACATGCTTTTTTTCAGGAATTCTTTTTTCTTCAATGCTGACAGCAATACATTTTTCTTTGTGTCCCAAAGGTCCAATAAAAACTTCATCTTCATTTCCACTACAAAGAAAAGTCAGTCAGCCCAACACCTTACATGTGTCCATTTTAAAGGTATATTTACCTGTAGACCCTTCACTTACCTTGCTGGAGAGAGTGAAAGGTCAAAATCAAACTTTTCATCAGTCAGAAGAGGAACATCTGAAACCATAGCACCAAGGATTTTGTCAGTGTGGGGATTTCCAATAAAAATGATTGCATTGTGCTTTGACAATTTGGTGAAGCTGATGTCAAATGGCAAAGTAAGTTTTAGCAAACAAGTTTAAGTAATTAAACTAAAAATATATTTTAGGTCAAAGAAGCTGAAGATACAGCTGTGATTATGATCATAATTGTGACAGATGCCAAAATATCATGAAAGATCTCAATGCTAATTTCTAATCATCCATGATAGGAACATGGGATCTGACTGTGGGAAAGGGTACCAGCAGCCTCCAGTCAAGAACAGTGAGAATATATAATCCAGAGCTACATGACAATGTAATTGTCCTATCAGTCACTTCTTCTCCACTTCAGACCACCACAGGACAGTAACAGAAGACACTGAGTCCTGTTAGCCAATACATACACTAAGTAGTAATTGAATCCGCAGCAGACAGATAAGGAAAAGGGAGGAGCTCATATTAGATATATAGAAGAGAGCTTGATGACATCACGTCACTATTACACATGCTCTAGCAGCAGCACTCCACAAGCCCTTGAGGCTTGTAAATCTGAGACTGGCAACAGCAGCACATGCAAGGAAACAAGCACACAGAACAAGATATAAAGCAGGTACAGGAGGACTATTGATCTGAATGGTCTTCACTTAATAAGGGGTACACCAGGTAAATATCCCAACACGTTCTCCACCTACCATTGCTCATGCAAATACCCAGGTTTTTTTCAGTCACATGACTTGAGCAATGTGCTGCCATTTCTTTTCCTTGCTCCATAGTCTCTGTAAAATACAGAATTAGCTATACAGTAGGTTAAAAAAAGAAAAAAACCAACAACAATAAGGTCACAGAATTTTATGATGCTGACAAATTAGCAAGGAGGTAAACATTCACTTTGAAGGCTCTTATATGTTATGCTTAGGGACAACCACACAAACGTGGTTTATGGGATGTCACACATCTCACCATCCTCTCTTGAATGAAATTATCTGAGACTACGTAAAAGTAAAGCATTGCAACCTCCATAAAAAGCCTTCAAATACAGCAGTGATGCCTAATATTTCTGAAATTCCTTAACGCAAAAATCTGTGTTCAGGAACTAAACTCCTTATATGAATACAGCTGCGATGGGCAACACGACTGGACAGTTGCAGCAGCACACTGCCAACCCACAGACTAAAAAAAAACCTTTCACACCACTAATTCGAGACTGGCATAACCGAGACTTTGCGCATCTCTGCCCCACAGAGAAAACGCGTGCTGTGCTTAAGACGGCGCCTTTCGCTTGTGCGCAGGAACCCACCAAATACAATTTTCCTGTGAGCCAACGCAGACTCAGCCCCTGCCTTAACACAACCCGCTGAGGCTTTGCCGAGAGGTTGGCCAGGAGACCTACCGGCAGAGCGCCTCCTGCGGCGCGGCCTGCCCCAAGGGGTTAACGCCGAGCACGGACCGGCCCGGACCCGTCCCTCAGGGGCAGCCCAGCAGAGCCCACCGGAGCCGAGGGGACCCCTCACACGCACCCCCGGGGGAGGAGCAGCTCTCCGGCGTGCGCGGAGCCGCTCAGAACGCACACGGAGCCGGGTGAGGAGCCGCCCGGGCCGCCATACCGCCGCCCCAAGCCAGGCGGGCTCGACCCTCCTCGCCCCCCGCTCCCCCGACCGCAACGGCCCCTCTACAGCCAGGCCTCAGGGGTAGGCTCCGGACACCGCACCGCCGAGACCCCGAGCCGGTACCCACCGCACCGCCGAGACCCCGAGCCGGTACCCACCGCACCGCTCACCGCCGCTGGGCCACCGAGCACAAAGCAGCGCAGCGATGCCGCCCTGACGTTTGAAATCGGCCTCCTGCTCACGTGACGCGCCGCGCGCGCTCTCATTGGCAAGTTCGAATGATAACGGACGCCCCCTTCCCCTCGGAGCATTCTGGGACTTGTAGTCGGCCAGCGCTCCCCAACGGCTGTCGGTGAGGGTGCACGGCCTGGCCTGGCCTGGCCTTGGTCAGTTTCTAACGCGTTTGCGTGGGTGTGCCTAAACATGGCACCCAAGAGCCTTCAAAGGGATTGTTTACCTCCTTGCCGGTTACTGGTTTTACTGGAATGGCCGTTAGGAGTAAACAGCACCCGCGCCTCTGTTGAAAGGCACACTGAGGTACCAGTCTCCTCGTGCATCTTCCCTTACCGTTAAACAGTCACAGTGTTGATGAAATTAAGAGAGCTCTATTTATAAATGTTAATTATGGAAAAGAGTTTAAAGACAGCTGAATGTATGAGTTAAAAAAACCTCAGCCTTCGTTTTCTGGAGTGTGACTGGTATCTCAAGACGTATTTGAAAATTTGTAATTGTTTTACTAAAACTAAAGGAACCAATGTATTTCTATAAAAACATAAATGCTATGTGAAGGAAAGGCAAAAGCCTTTAGAAATGCACCAGAACTACAGATTTGTCTTGACAGCAATTATATGTGACAATAAGCTTAAAGTGACAGTTAAATGAGTAACGAGGTTTTTGGTTTGGGTTTTGCTTTTATTACAGTTTAAAGATGATGCAAGAAGGCGTTCACATTTTGTTTTGGGAAAGAAGGGCTTTGGCCTGTTTTTCCAAACTACAAATTTAAATGTGTTTATTCACGAGCCCTTCAAATAGCTACTGGACCATTGGATTTATTATACTGAAGCCTTCATTAAGCAGATAACTGGCAACGCATAACTTCTGGGAGAACTTCTGCATTGGTGTAGCCGCTTGTTAATTAATGGCTCCAGGTGGTCAGGGAAGAATGGGATGTATATGACTTTGTTACTAACCCTAAATCATAGAATCGCCTAGGCTGGAAGGGACCTTTCAGATCATCTAGTCCAACCATCAACCTAACTCTGACAAAAACCATCCCTAAACCATATCTCTAAGCACTGTGTCTACCCATCTTTTAAATACCTCCAGGGATGGTGACTCAGCCACTTCCCTGGGCAGCCTGTTCCAATGCTTGATAACCCTTTCAGTGTAAAAATTTTTCCTAATATCCAGTCTAAACCTCCCCTGGCGCAACTTGAAGCCGTTTCCTCTTGTCCTATCGCCTGTTACCTGGGAGAAGAGACCGACCCCCACCTCTCAACAAGCTCCTTTCAGGCAGTTGTAGAGAGCGATGTCGAAATGTTTTCTTTTGGGCTGATATACCACTTAGTGAATATGATCGTGTTATGAAAGTCAACAGATTATTAAAGAAGGCACCTACTTTTTCATAAAAATGTTTGAATATTAGAGCGCATCTAAGTGATGATGGCTTGAAATTTCACTCCAGGCAAGTTAAACCAAAGTACAGTTGGAGAAAGGAACTAAGTTTTACCCCAAAATAGCCTGTGATCTAATAGAAGTAGTTCTAAGTTACAGCTCATCCTGCATTATTCATCACCAGCAGCCTCCATCTGTGCATTACTTGTGTCGCTATGAATTTGGCAACACTTTAGCAGCGAGCTACTGTTTATAAGGCGGGATCCCAGCAGCTAAAAGAAGCCAGTCGTTGGGATTACTCATTACTTGCCTTGTGAGCTGTTCCAGGGAATTTCTTGAAGAACTATGTCAAAATCAGCTTCAGAGAACCAGTAATTTGAGAACTTTGATTGACACATATCAAGCACTCCCAGATTAACGCTGGTCAAGTTGGTGGGCTTGAAAGAAAGATTCATTTTGTTGGTACTGAGTGCAGATTTTCCTTTTTTTGTGTAAGGAATCAAGAGGATAAAAAAGGCTTTTTTTCTTCTCTGCAAGAAGAAATCTGACGCATTGGGAACTCAATTGCCAAGGCACCATGAATGCTTCCAGGAGGTAAGCTGCACATACTGCATTCCCCCCAGGTAGGAATAGGAAAGCAAACTAATGACAGAATATTCCTTTCGTGGTCTTCACATGATGCTGCGAGATGATCATGAACTGTGTTATTTGATCTGCAGTTACACAAGACAGGAGGTAGCCCTTGTTTTAATATGAACGTTAAATGTGTATTTCTAATTCTAGAACTCCTTTGTGTAAAATCTCAGCTGCAGAACTTCTGTTTTATTGATGAATTACCTTTGCAGATCGCACTTCCTAGTCTTTCATTTCTAACAAATCCGTTTTGATAGCTCTATTCCAAGTGTGCATAAGTATATAAATATATTTTGTGTTTAAAAGCTCTTTACTCGTAAACTGTATCTGTGGTAACATTTCTGGTAACTCGTACTCTTCTGATAATAACAGCAGGAACATATGTAAACCAGAGCTGGAATTCAGCTAATACTTCTCAGACCCCTTCCTAAGCTACGGGAAAATCACAAGCTGATTGATTTCCTTTTGGCATTCCAGTTCAGATGGAACTGTGGACATTCAGCATTTTTTTCTTTAAAAAAAAACCCAACAAAACAACAAAGGAAGCCCACGGGGCCTTAGCAGGCAATCTTCAGTGAAGATAACAATAACTGGCAGTCAGTTACCATAGCCTAACACTTCTGCTTTCTAACCATTTGGGAAAGGTGGCAAAGCAATGTAAAATGTTATTGAAGAGAATCCTGCAGATACACTTTGTGTAGTTACTCCTCATTGGTATCTTTGTTTAATTAATACCTTGACACAGATTGTGGAGGGAAGTCCCTTCCAAAAAGTAGAGACAGAAAGACATTATCGGAGCAGGGTGGGAAACTCACATAGCACATGCTGTGCTTATTCCCATGGATTAAATCTTTGGAAACTGGTAATTTTTTTAAAACCCTGCTGCTTTCATAATATTGCAAAATGAAAGGGTATGGTTTTTCTCATACAACAGATCTGTATCAACAGTGAAGAGCAAGAGCACTGTGCATCCTCTAACAAATCCATACCCAGTCTCTCTGCCTGTCAGTGGGAGAGAAATACCAAATGGCTGGTAAATGTTTTGCATTTCCAATTATGGAAATTACTTTATTAGCCTCATACGGTTTGAAGAGCTCTTTCCCAAATCTAGTCAATGATACAATGCACACTCTGAACTTCATTATAAACACCATTGAAGTGTTAACAAAAAAGAATAATTTTTAATCTTAATCTTGCATTTTGTTATGGCAGGATACATTCTCTCCGTGCTCACAGACATAAAACCAATGTGAACAAAAGCGAGAACTGGCACAGCACCCCTGGGTTCAAGCACCAGCGCGCAGATGATCTTGCTACAGTCCATACCCTTTACACAGTGATTGTCATGATTCTTCTAATGGCAATTTGGGGAGCCTGGTCAAGAAAGGATTCATCCTTATAGCATCAATATGCTTTCTTTGTCAAATATTTAAAGGAATATTTGTGTCAATTATCCATACCCAGGAGGTACAAAAAATGGTCTCAGAATATTACAGTTTACTTGAAGCTACTTAAACTGTTGCTACTTGTGGAACTGAACCTGTGAAGCAATTTGATAGGCAATGTACAGAACGTGACTTTGTGAATAACATATACCTGGTTGCACTGTAAACATGTTCATGTTACCCGTCGCATGTATGTGAAACTTACTTTAAGCACAATACGCTAGCGAGAAGAGTTCAACTTATGTTTTTATTGGTCAGTGTTTTGTATGTCCATGCCAGCTTTCCATTTTTGAACTTAAGTTGTCCAGTCTCTACCTCTGCTAAGATTACCTGTCCCAGCCCGTGGTAAAACGTACACTATAAGCAGGCAAATAATCTGCCGTGTCACAACAGCACAGGAAAAAAAATAGTAAGACCAGCTATCCTGCAGGCAAAGGAAGACCTCTCAACAAGTCAAATTCTCATCTCCGTTGCTGAAGAGAGTTTTTAGGGAACTTGCATCTGCGTATTTTTAACTTATGGTAACGCCTTTGTAAACTCAGGAATAAAACCACGAAATAAAGTGTATTTGTAAGCATCCTTTGTTGCAGAACCAACTGTCTCAGTCTTCAACCTTGTACCAATATATTTAATTCATCTTCAGCCACTGCTTGCTTTTCCGTAATTCATCAATACCTCATGGCACTAGTAACCTCTACATGCACCAGCCCATCCTTGATGGGGGACATTCCACACTCCCACTTTTCTCAGGGAAGTAACTCCACTCAGGAAACCTGCAAACCTTCTGGAAATGCAGCCAGTTGGCAGCCTCCCTTAAACTCGCTGTTAATTTTATGGTGGCCTACTCCTGATGAGCTCAGGTTAATGGACTGGCAGCTCTGAGGGAACCATACTCCAAGACTTTGGAACTTAAACTTAGCTTAATCCCCAAATTTCAGCACTGCCTAAACTAACAAACAGTATCTTAATAAACAAAGAAGAACTGCAAGACATTTTGAATACTTAGAAACAGGTAGATACATGTTTGTAATTACATAGAACCCGTAGACAACAGAATTCTTTTGAGTATGGTGTACCCCACTCTGGTATCCATTCATAATCAGGAGGGGGACATAAACTGAAGTGTTTCTGAGAAGACCTACATGGCAGACCATACCTCGAGGGGTGTTTACAAAGCACTGTGCGGCACCAGAGACACCTGTGGCAGCTCTTAGCAGGCGGCTGTGGGTGCTGGAATCGGTGTTCCTGGGTCCATGCAGCACTCCCACTTCATCATGCTTTAACATGGGAGCAAAGCTTTGATGATGCTCTCTCAAGAACAGCACACAAAGGAATACAAAAATAGGTAATTAGTGCAGTAAATACATAGGGGCCCCAGTCATAAACCATATAGCATGAACTAATATTACAAGTGAAAGCAAAAGGGTGGTCCCTCCCTTGTACCGTTGAAGCACCCAAGAGAAGGATTTAGACATTCTGACAGCCACACAAAAGACCCCAGGCGACTGGGGTTGTGTGATGGGCAATGGCCTCAGTGCACTGGAAGCTTACCCTCATCAAGGCTTTTGCAGAAGAGGGAGTTTTGGCAGTGGGTTAGAGCGGTACTGAATATTCATTCATTTTGAAAATGACGAAGGGAGGTTCCGCTAGCTGAAGCAGGCACAGGAGACCTCAAGCTGCTGCTTTGGAAACACAAGGCAAGAGGGCAAGCTTAGGCTATAGGAGACCAGTGTGAACCATGAAGGGCTTTGGAAGTAAAAGCAGACAGGTGAAACTATCTCAGGACACCAGAAGAGAGGAAGCCAGTGAATGGAGCTGGGGAGGGGGACACAATGTGTGAGGGGAATTCACTCCTGGAACCCATCACTGACAGCTGATGTGGGTTTTTCCTTTAAGATTTTGTAGATCAGATTGGTATTTGTTCTAACATACTTTTAGAAACACATATTTTACCAATATCAAAGACACAGTTGAGAGGTGCACAGGCTGTAGCTCATAAATTGAGCTGCCAGACCCGTGAATCTGCATCGCTTGTGCTGCCACGTTCATCACGGTGGCCTGCAGATGCGGCCGCAGAGCACTCCGAAGAAGTCACCCTGATGTGAGGCAGCCTGCCCTCTGCCTCTCTGTCCCTGCAGAACCCGACTGTCCCTTTCACATCACCGTGAGATTTGCTGTGTGCCAAAATATGTACTCCCCCTGCCATGAGACGGGCACACCTCTGATCCTGCACACACACCAGCCCGCAGGTGAAGGCTGCTGGTAGACCCTCGTGTGCCCCTGGACATCCTCCTCTCGGTGAGGACAACTACCTCCGTCACGACAGGGCGGGCAAGTTTTCCTCGAGTATATGTCCGCATTCCTGCTGCATGCCCGGAGGTGTACCTGCTACGAGTGTGACAGGCCAGCGCCTTGGACATGTATCAGATCTACCGCAGATGAAAGCTTGGGAGCCGTCTTCAACTCAAACAGCAACAGCCCGCTGGTCAGTGTAAAAGATGGCTTCGTACAGTCCGTTTCTTGCTTGCCCTGTCCCCTCTTTTTTTTTTTCCCCTAAGAAACTCATGTATTGCAAAGCATTCAAGCAGGAAAGTGAATTCTGTGGTGGAGGAGGTTTTAGTTCATCGCCTTTTAGAAGCATGGGCTGCTGGTTTCGCTCAATTTTTGTCATATACACAATGTTTAAAAGGCAGAACATGCAAAAAAAACACCCAACCCAACAATGGCCCCACTTAAAAAAAAAAAAAAGAAAAGCTAAAACAACTGACCACACATCATAATTATAGATTTAGCTGTTAAATTTACAAATCCTGTAGGTATAATCCTGCCTCTGAAGCACAGGAGACACAAATAAGGTATTGAAAATGCTTCAGCTTCTTCTGTTACACCTTGTGATAGAGGAGACGAGGTATGGAACTTCAGAGGAGGCAGCAACAGAACATTAAATGTTTTGAAAAACCTGTCTTTTTTCCTTAAACTTCTGCTTTGCTTGAAAACAGCAGTGGTTGATTTAACAGTAACATTATAGATCCAAATTTACTGATTTTTACTGCGTTCAGAAAGATAAATGTAACTCTGCGGCATCAACAAAATCTACGTTTATTACCAGTTTTTATAAATAATTTGGCTACCTTAGATAATGCAACTAGGACTAGGGGAAAACTGTGGTCTTGCAGGGCAATGGCATAGTCTTCATTGCCGGCAGACCCAAACCATCTGCCTGACTGAACGACATGATGGAGGCGTCAGCTCCCAAACTCACTTCCAGTAAATCCCCCCATCAAAACAGCTCATTCAGGTCTCACAGTAAATCACAATTCCATAATTTAACTCATGTCAGCAGTAACAAACTATTTACTGTTTCTACACCAATGAAATAGACTGACAAGAATTAGAAACTGGGAACACAAGCTTGGAACTTGTGTATCAATTCTTATGCAGCAATCTTTTTATTAATACTTCTCCTATATTAAACAGACCAGACCGATGTTTTACACATGTTCAAAAAAGGCTGTGGTTTGAGCATACCTGCCTGCTGTTATTTTAAGCTACCAAAACCAATGTCAGCGGCTCAGCCAGCAAATCTGATGATATACTCCATGTACCAACTGGACTGTCAGAAAAGGAAAACAAGTCTTTTATTTTCCATGGTCATTCTCACGTGCTGATGTTACGCGCGTTTTATTTCAAGACTTAAGCCCTTCCAAGCTCCATTTTTTACCACTGCCTCGCATTTCCCTTTAGAGAGGAGGACGCATTCTGTAAACCCATCTTTAAACCAAGAAATCAGCACAGCCATTTCTCCTGAATCATTTCTTTTGATAAACCTTGTAATTCCCTTGGTACTTGATAACTATTTTGCCATTGATTTGGCTGGTAAGAAAAAGATGGTATTTGTACTACTGTGTTTTAATTGAGGGAAGAATTAACCAAAATCAAAATGCAAAACAGAAGCTAGGGATTTTAATATTAAATACAGAAAGACAGACAATGCTAGGTCTGTATGTCAGTTTGCTGGTCTGTCGACTGTAGTGGGTAACGTTTCAACTCAGACTTGCCTCTCCCCTCAAATATATTTTGATTTGCCAAATGCTACATGTAAGAATCTGGGGCGTACTCTTCCATATATTTCGTAAGTACACAAGCTGTAATATCTCAGAGAATGTTAGGGAAAAAAACCCAAAATGCAGACAGCTATATAGTTTTATACACATCCCAGAAAAACCATACAGCATAACAAGAGCAGTATGGATTTCTACCTAATTAGGACAGTATTTTTTCTTAAACAGGATGTGTTTAAGAGGTGATTAAATAATACTCAGGCAAGGCTGTTGGACCTGGTGACTACTGGAAATCAATATTCATTTTAGTTCCCATTGATGGCCTTTCCTAACACTGGTTCAACAAAACGAGTTCAGTGATCCTTTCAGAATGCTATGTTAAGTTCTATCAACAATTTAAGTGAATAAATCTATGGTGGAAATTTCTCTGTGAATTCTGCACCTGGAACCAGGCCCTAGGAAGTCAGCGTCACCAGGCATAATTCAGTGTGATACAGTAAAAGCACCTTTCAACACCAACACTGGAGTACCACAGCAACACACCAGTACCTCAGCAGTACGCTGCACCTGATGACATCAGACGGTCAGGTGCTAACACCACCACAGCATCATCCGCACTGACCTTACTCGTCGTTCTGGACGTCTCTGATGCCCACATTGTCCCCACTGCTGCCTGCCATGGTGCCCCTCCTGTGCCCTTCTGCTCCCAAAGGGTGGGCGGAGACTCTATCCCATCAGCAGAACAAGGGATCATTTATGGAAACTTTCCTTTTTCTAGCCCATCAGCAATACTCTGTACTACAGGGTACCCACCAAGGGTGCCAAAACAAAACAAATCAGGGGAGAGTTAACAAAACTTATTTACAATGTTTGAATCTTATCTGGGACTAGCAAAACTTTTGGTGAAAGAGAAAAGTACAGATTTCCAAGCCTTCTGTTTACGATCTACTTAAGGTACTGGCAAAAGTGATTTTTTTTTCCCTCTTGTTAAGAAAATGGAAATACCAATGGCAACTTCTGCTTCACACAGCTGAATTGCTCTCAGTGCTTAGAACACGCCTCAGATCACCCCCAGGTCCAAGCTTGCTCACTTACGGTTAAAGCTCAATGTCACCAAACTACTCAGTACTGCACCACTTTCTCTGATACGCAGTATGAATTGCAATGAAGTGTTTTCACATCATAAAAAGCCCTCTTTTTTCTTAAAAAAAAAATTTATTTCCACATTTTCATAAAACATCTTTTGTTGACATTCTGCAAACAATACTATCCAGTAAGGTGCCAATTTTTTCTTCCTGTGGAGTAATTTTGTAGAGCTGCAGAGAAAAAGAACAAGAAAAACATCAAAGTTGTATAAGCAGGAAAAAAAAAATTCATCACATATCTTCTAAAAATATATACACAACAAGAAAAGATTTCCCCCTCTCCCTCACTTTTTACATTAGGAATTCCTATCTTGTCTTGTCTGGAAGACAAAATTGGGACTGAGGAACCAAGCAAATTCTGAAACTGCAGGAGACAAAGGAAAGCTAAGAAACGAATTAGAACAGCACATTTATCTCCACGTTATGTGCTATGATTTGTCCGATTTTATTCATGTTTCCTATCATTACTTTGATGGAGATGATCAAGATGATTTAAGCTACTTGAATTTTATCAAGTGGAACACATATGCTTCAAGATACCTATCTAGCATATGGTAATCCGTTAAAAGCACGCATGCCCTAACAGCTCCTAGAAGCTAATCAACACATTTTTATTTTAGCCGCCCATGCTGAGACTATTTATGTGCTTAAGATTACGAAACTGTTCAGAACTGAAAATTTATTTTTAATTAAATGGATATTTGCCTGAGAAAACAGGAAGCAAAAGTGACTAAGTGGTGGGCAGCAACATGGAATTTATTTTCATGTTCCAACTTCCTGACAATGTTAAGAATTTGATGACTTAAAATTTGTGACATCAGGGTGTGACAACTGGAATTTTTTTCCAGAGTAAAGGGATTGTAAGAAAGAAATAATCAAGTTTCACTTAAAACAAGTTTCCAGTTATGCTAAAGAAACACAAGCCCTAAGTGAATTATGTCCACTGATATTTAATCAGACAACTAAATAAACTATCCCTTTTCTCTATGCTAGTTATCTCTTCTGGTTGGTTACATACCTTTTTAATTTTGGCAGTGTCTGCGAGTCGGGGGAGTTCATCTAGAGAAACCTGTTGGCCTTCTACCTGAGATGCTATATCTTCCACATTTACAGTTTTTCCTTCGTCCGTAACCAGAACAATGAGAACTGCTGTGTCACTGTCTGAAATGCCAAACTTCTTAAATGCATCGGAAATCTAAGATGAAAAATATTAAAATGAGTGTCCTGGTTTGAGCAACACAGGACTGATTTATCTTCTAATGCTTGGGAAAACTGCACTGTTAGAAGACTGCAGTGTCTGCATTTGTGAAAATATTTACTTTGTAGACAGTGATGGTGTGTAGGTTTCAAGGTCTCAGTGTTTTCGAGCCTTGCCAGGAGCAGGGATGAGGAGGAGCGAGACCCAGGCACTTGACCCAAGCTGGCCAACAGGATTATTTCATGCCATGAATGTCATATTCAATGTAAATTAGAAAGTTTGCTGCGAAACTCCTTCTCTTCCTCAATGGCAGCGGTCCAGAGAACTTCTTGCCCGGTGCTAGACCCCTGAGCGTTTCCCTTCCTCCCCAAGCCATAGCACTTGCAATGTCCCATATCTGCTGTCCACTGCTGAGAGTGCACAGCTTCCTACTGATAGAATGGGCTGAGTATAACCCTTGTATTTTATATGGCTATTGGGATCAATATTGGTTTTTTAGTGTTATTTATGTTAATTATCTAGTCTTATTCTATTAAATTTGTTTGTATTTCAACCCTTGGGTTTACCTGTTTTTTTCCAATTCCCCTTCCCTGGTGGGGAAGGGTCATCAGGTGGTAGAATAATTGTCTAAACAACAATAAATTGTTGTGGGTTTCTCAAACCAGATCAATGAGTCATTTTCTTACCACATATAAGCAACTTTTTCAGTTACTGGGTCAAATATACCGAGAGTATAAACTGACACTTGTTTTACATTAATGGAATTCTGACGAGCTACAAGAGATTACAGCAAACTGGTGTTGCTAAAATAACAGGAACTTCTATTAGTAGCCAGGTAAATGGCTAAGTGCATACATATATTTAGTTTGGCTGCATGGATCTTTGCAAGCTTCCCTGGCAAAAAAAAGACATTTATTCAGTAAATCTTACATTGTTGTTTGGTGAAAGGCTGAAAATAATTTCCGAATAGAGAGTTCTGGTCTTCATTTTACCTATCTTGTGTAGATGAACTGCTTTGTTTACCGCCACGAGAATTTGAAAAGGATCTACAATCTGTAAAATACAACAAAAGAAGTTAAAATTTAACATGCTATTTTGAACCCCGGAAAAACCTGACTACTTAATTTTGCTTAAGTCTGCAACCATAAAAGTGAACAATACAGTATTTTGCAAGTTATTTTAGTCATTCTTGCTCTTCCAAAGTTAATGTGGTTATTCACCGTGTGGGATAATAGTTGACATAAAGTTTACGCTGTATTTCAGGTTACTGAAATCTTTTGAAAAAAGAATCACATTAATAAACCTTCTGTCAGTAAAGTGATAGATTAGATTCCTTTCCGCCCCCCTACCCCCCCTTCCCTAACTACTGCTTTGCTAACTCTAACAAAAAAAGACTAGATTCAGAAACCAGTTACGGGTTTAAATGAGAACTAAGGCTCCAAACAGCGGTGATTTTTGACAGAGTATTAAACAATTAGTACCACATTTTCTTCAGGTGGAAGTAGGTTTAAATAGCTCCACCAAGTAGGGTGCGAAGTGAATCAAAATGACACTTGTTTTGGCCAATCCTGCCAAGGCAATTTTACACAGACAAACCCTTACGCTTGTAGGACACTGAAATGAAATCAAAGGAGGGGCCTTTCTGCAGAGAAAGCAAAGCAGGTGTACAGCAGCCTGTATGCCAGGGATTACAAACGCTGGCCGTTTCTCACGCAGTTCCCACAGGAAAGGATTTCCACCCTTCATCCCTGTCACGCCGCCCGAAGAGGACAACACACGCCTCCCCTCACCATGGCCGGGTTTATGAACGCTCCTTCTATGGATCCTTCCATGGCCTTTTTCCTCAGGGCGGCGGCGTTTCTGAGGCGGTCGAAGAGGAGGAGGGTCACGCCGCAGCCGGGGAACAGCTCCAGCTGGTGCCTCACGGCCATCCCGCCGCCACCGCCGCGGGACACCCACCCGCTCTCTCCCCTGTTAAAACACCGTCTTAGTAACACCCCACCGTTCCTTGAGGGGAAACCCCCACGCGTGCGGGCTCCACGGCCGCAGGCAGGCCGCGCCTCCCTCCCCGCCGCTCTCCTCACCCCTTCCCGCCCGCCAGCGGCCGCGCTTCCCTCCCTCCCTCCTTCCCTCCCTCCTTCCCTCCCTCCTTCCCGGCCCCGCCGCCACCGCCATGCCCCCCCAATCCCTCACCGCCGCCCGGCGATGGCCTGCGCCGCGGCCCGCTGCCGCCAGGCCCCTCCTCCCGGCGCCCAGCCCTCCCCGGAAGGGCGGCCCCTTCCCGGCCAGCGCGGTGGCGGCGGCGGTAGCGGTAGCAGCAGCGAGAGCAGCATGGAGCGGGGCGAGGCCTACGGCTTCTCCGCCGTCATGAGCGGCACCTTTCTGCTGTCGTGCCTGCTCTTTGCGGCCATCAACCGCCGCCAGCGCGGGCCCTACATGGACGAGGCCTTCCACGTCCCCCAGGCGCAGGCCTACTGCCATGGCCGCTTCCTGCAGGTGCTGGGCGGGAGCCTTTCCAGCTGGTGTTTTCCAGTCAGGATGGATGGTTTCTATAAACATACCGCGGGTGCTTTGAAAAGGGAATCGTTTGTGGGCGTTGTTGTCCGAAGCGCTGGTGTCTGCCGTCCCTGGTGTAGTAGTGCGCCAGACAGGATGCAAAGCTTCCGAAAATTTCAGTCTCATAATGCCAGAAATTCACTAAATGTCAAGCTAACAAAATGGGGCATGGGTGCGGATGGTATGTCATACCTGTCGCACATCCCTGGTCCCTTTTTTATGTGGTGTCAGCTCCGTAACCCTGTTTCTCTCCCCAGTGGGACCCCATGATCACCACGCTGCCGGGCCTGTACCTGGCCTCGGTGGGAGTCGTGAAGCCGGCGGCCTGGCTCTTCGGGTGGACGGGAAGCGTGGTGTGCTCTGCGGCAATGCTCCGCTTCATTAACCTCCTTTTCAGTGCCGGGAACTTCTATCTACTGTATTTACTTCTGCTCAAGATCCATCAGAAGAATAAGGTACGGTCAAAGTAGAATAATTTTATGTGCTTGTACAAGCAGTTTTGGTGGCTCTGCGTATGTTTGCTTCACTACATATGTGAGCTGTTCTCAGCTTTGTATAACCGCAAATACTACTACCAGTTTAGCCGAGGAGGCACATTCCTTTTCTCTAAATCTTTTTTAATATCCTTTTTCTCTCTCAGGGTGCAATCTTCTAAAAACTTACTCTTGTGCATAAGTAGTCCCATGGAAATAAAAGTTCAAGTTAGTACACGTGTAGACCTACTGATCAGATCCAAAGTCCAAATGCTCATCTAGTTGGAATTTCTTGAGACTCTCCACAAAACTTCAACGTGTGAATCCTGAGTAAAGTCCTGTGAGCGGCATTTAAACTAAAATGTATGTTTTAGAAAGATACCAGGTTTGATGTCAATATTTAGAACTGGAGAATAAATCAAGTTGGAAAGAACTGAAGAATGATTCAGTTTGGAAGGGACCTTAGGATGTCCACCTTCCAAGCTCAAAGCAGGCCAGCCCTGAGATCAGATTGCATTGCTCAGGGTTGGAACCAGGAAAACTCTCCAAGCATGGAGAACGACTGCACAGCCTCTCCGGGCAACCTGCTCCTTACCCGACTGGCCTTATGGCGAAGAAGGTTTTTCTTACATCCAGTCTGAACCTCTCAGTTTATGACTGTTGTCTCTTGTGGTCCCACCGGGTAGCACTTCAAGGAGCCTGCGTCCCTTTACCTGTTGACATCCTCACAGGTATTGGTAGGCTGCTGTTTGGTCCCACCAAGCCATCTATTTTCCAGGCTGAACATGGCCAGCTCCCTCAGCCTCGAGTGCTCTCTGAAGCAGGTGCTTCAGCCCTCAACTGTCTTGGTGGCCCTCTGCCATTGCTCCCGTTTACTAGTGCCTTTTTTGTATCACAGGGCACAAAATTGGGTGTGGTATTCTAGGTGCAGCCTAACAAATAAAGAGGGATAATCTTTCCCTTGATCTGCTGCGATGCTTTTGTTAATGTAGCCCAGGAGGCTGTGGCCGTTCCTTAGTGCCAGGGCATGCTGCTGGCTCATGTTCACACCTCGTATCTGCCAAAACCCCCAAGTCCCTTTACACAGAGCAGCAACTCCTCCCGTACTCCATGCCCAGCCTGTATCATTGTGGGGATTTCTTCCTTTCCAGGTGCAGGCATTTGCATTTGTCCTTGTTGAATTTAATAAGATTTCTGTTGCCCCATTCCTCCAGCCTGTCTAGGTCACTCTGGATGGCAGCTCCGCTCTTTAGCATCTTGCCTGTCCCCCCCCAGTTTAGTGTCATTTGCAGACTTGATGAGGGTGTACTCTTACTGCCTTCAAGTCATTGGTAAATATGCTAAATAGGACGGGTCCCAATGTAGATCCCTGTGATACTCTGCTTGTTAATGCTTACCTTTGGATGGAGCGTGACCACCTAGCTGTCCAGTTTTTGCCTGTCTCTCTGTCCACCCATCCAGACCATAACACTTCAATTTGGATACAAGAATATTGTGTGTTTAAAGTGATGCAGCATCCACCACTGCAGTAGGTAATTTTTTCAGTGTTTAATGGCCTATTCAAAGTCTTTCACCTTAGTGAAGTTCTTTAGTTTCACTTTTAACCATAAGAACATTTTTTCCTGTTCCCAAATAACTGAAGGATTCCTTTACTATAAAGAAAACTTCTTTTGATGTATTTTCTTACAGGAGATTTCATGTTTAAGCACATGATAAGACTATACAGAATTGGGTCAAATTCAATAAAGTGTTTCCACTTTTGGAACACTTTTAATTTTATGCTTGGAGGTGGAAATACAAATGTAAGAAAACAAAAGGTTTCATGACAGTAGTCTAAGCATTAGGAAGTGTAGTTGTATTGTTGGCACTTCTCTGAACTCAGCGTTTTCTCTGTTCCCCTTTTCTGTAAGGTGCTGACTGGCTGTTTCCCCCCGCGCTACATCATTCAGAAACATCATGCAACATTTTTTAATGTTGTGAATTGCGTTGTCTTACATAGCGAGTGGGATAATTGGGAGGAGTTTTTAACTGCATGGTCTCCCACCTTCTTTAAAGTTTCTTTTCTAACTTATGAATTATAAAGAAGATAAACAATAAAAGCTGCACCAAAGACCAGGAACTTGGAACTGGCCACTCAGTGGACTGGCTTCAAAAGAGGCAATAGTAAAAGCATAGAATGATGTGTTTTGCTGTCTCAAAAATAAACAGAATCTGATGATGAGATTGCAGGGGCATAAAACATTGATTTCCGCCCCCCCGCCCCTTTCTTCCCATTAGTGTATCTCTTTTATCCTAGGTATGGGAACAATTATACTCCCACAATGATGTTAGTGCCACAAATATGTGAACACCTGACATATGAAAGAAGTTGGTGTATTTCCATTGCCGTATTTTTAACTCACTTGCAATAATGTTCTGTACTTTCATTTGTTTTTTAATGTTGTATAGTCTGACACTCTGTATTAACATAGCAGGAGGTTAACAAAAGTACAGCATGCGTGCTTCTGCAGTAATAGAACCAAAGACTATAAGAGATGTTGTATTGTGTTAATGGCGTTTTTAAGAATGATACTTTTTTTTTGTTTGCTTGTGTTTGTGTTTTTTTGTGATTTATTTTTATTTTTGTTGGACATTTCTAACTACATTTTTCTGCTTCTTCTCTAGGCTGTGTCTGGTTTCCAGAGAATCTTGTCTACATTAACTCTTGCAATGTTTCCCACCCTTTATTTTTTTACATTCCTTTATTATACAGACCCGGGATCAGTATTTTTTACTCTCTTTGCCTATTTAATGTGCCTTTATGGTAACCATAAAACTTCAGCTCTCCTTGGATTTTGTGGCTTCATGTTTCGTCAGACAAATATTGTGTGGACCGTTTTTTGTGCTGGAAACGTTGTTGCAGAGAAGCTAAATGAAGCCTGGAAGACAGAGTTACAGAAAAAGAAAGATGAAAAGATTTCTTCCAGGAAAGGATCACTTTCAGATTTGATGAGAATATTGAGGTTTCTTATTAAATATCTCATATCACTTAAAAACTTAGTTACACTTACTGCTTTAACTTGGCCATACATCATATTAGTAACTGTGTTCTTTGTTTTTGTCTTCGTCAATGATGGCATAGTTGTTGGTGACAGAAGTAGCCATGAAGCCTGTTTGCACTTTCCTCAGCTGTTCTATTTTCTGTCCTTTACTGTCTTTTTTTCATTCCCTCATTTATTGACCCCTACTAAAATCAGGAAATTCCTTCTGTCATTACGAAAGCACCCTGTGCAGTACAGCTTAATCGCTGTCATCTCTTTATTCCTGATCTGGAAATTTACTTATGTTCATAAGTATTTACTAGCAGATAACAGACATTATACATTCTATGTCTGGAGAAAAATCTTCCAAAGACATGAGCTTGTAAAATACATATTAGTTCCAGTCTATATGTTTGCTGGCTGGAGTTTTGCTGATACACTAAAATCAAAATCAATATTCTGGATCTTAATGTATTTTGTATGTTTATTAGCAGTCACAGTTCCTCAAAAATTGCTAGAATTTCGTTACTTTATTTTGCCATTCTTAATATATAGGCTCAATATTCCATTTCCATCTCTATATAGACAGCTTCTGGAGTTGGCGTTTTATATTGTTGTGAATGCCGTAACTTTTTATCTTTTTCTAAACAAAACATTCCAATGGCCAAATAGTGATGAAATCCAGAGGTTTATGTGGTGACTTTTTTTCTTTTTTTTTTTTTTTTTGATACTTTCATACCCTTTGGAAAACCCAGTTCTTTTTCAGGACTGTGGACTCTGGAATGAAGCAACATGTTTTGCATTATGTGAAGACTTTTTTCCCCAGTTGGAATTGGGGAAGTAAGCTGTTTGTTTGTATTCTTGCAACTGAATGTCAGATCTGGTATGTTGTAATGTGAAGATATTCCATATATTGAATTTATGAGCTCCTGGAATTAACAAATTCAACATGAGGGAGAATTTGAGAACACCTTTCTGTAATTAATGTGAAATAAGGGAAATGTTTACAGTTATTTTTCATTATAATAAAACATTACGTAACATGGCCTTGAAGGTCTGACAGTTTCTAAGTATGTTTCAGAGGTTTCTGTTTAAAATGAAGTATTTCAGTGTTTAATCTTTTTGTTCCCTCTGGGTGCATATTTACTTCTTGGATCAGGCCACTTCCATCTAGATTTGCCAGCGGTCAAGGTATGAGCTACTCCTGAAGTATAATGTTTTCAGAACCTCCTACATCCCACTGAATTTTCATGATTTTTTGTCAATAAACGCTTACATTACTTTTGCAAACACAATGTAGGCTTTCAAATCATTAGAGCATTTTGAAAATTTTATTTCAAACTGATACTTAGAAAATACAGTGGAGGCTATGCGCGTGTACCTTCTTTGGGGAGTAAATGTTATTGCACAACAAAAGATAAATTGCAGTTGATAATGTGACCTATTAGCAGGGGAGTAATTTATGTATGTCAGACCCAAATGTGTCGTTGCACAGTGGAATGCAGTCTAATGAATACCCTTTTAAATAATCAGGCTTTTATGTCCTGAGGTTCTGTGTTCACAGCTTTGTGTTGAAGTGGGATATGAGTGCACTCCTGAGTTCAGCCGAATGTTTCTAACATCTTTGATGTGTAATCTTAAAGAAATACAAATGGCATTACTGAATTGTTCTTTTAAATGTTTTTCATGTATGTACAAATCTAGTGGAACTAGGGAGTATATATTTTGTTTTACAAAGGTAAAACGCAATGTGTATATGTGTATTTATTTATTTTTAAAAGGATCTAGTGCATTATCATTAGAATAAAAGAAGTCTGTAATGGTTCCTGTCAGTAAATTACTTCAATTAGGTGATCAATATTTTTTAGTCTAAAGTTAACTGTTAATCAGTTTTATAAATACAAATAAATTATGTGGTGGGGGGATCCAAAACTTCACATACTGTGTAGCATCTCTTCTTTCTTGTTCTGTAATGAAAATACTGCAGCCAAATCTATGCAAACATATCTTATTATTGCCCCTCCAGTCACTCTGAAATGGAATTGTTTCTCAAAAGGTCAGTACTGTGGAGTTATTTACTCACATCGGTAGGGTTATTTTTTTTCTTTTACAGTATGCAGATCAATGTCCTGGCTCTGATGCTTTCCCCGTGCTAACACTGCGAAGAGTGCTGTTAACTCAGATTCTCCTGTCCAATGTCTTTGCAACCCTGTTTCTTCTAAGGAAACCTTAAAGCCACTCTCCAATGAGTAGGTTTATTTGTATTGAATTTAAGACCTTTGCCAGGACACTGTTTGCTTCTTAGCCTGTTGCCAGCATGGTAATTCGTTGATAATGTGCGTACCATGGGGAAAGCCATTTTCCATCACTACCTATTTATTTGCTTTATCAAGTTGAAGGGAGAAAAGAAACCAGAAATGGGTCGCTTTTCAAGAATCCAGTGTGGCTCTTAAAGAGCCCGGGTTCCATTACCACTCTTCTCTTGTGGTTTTAGCGTGACAGATTTGGTATTGGGGGGGGTGGGGGGAGGAAGTCTTGCATGCCTTCTGCTTCCAATTTTCTTTCTGTATGCCAGGCCAGTAAAAATGTAAACAAGGTCAAGATCATACGCATGTTTTAGTACAACTTCATTTGCATCCTGAAATATCAGTACTGAGTGAGTTGGAACGGTAATATGGGAAGGGACGGGGGTCTGGCTAGAATTCGGAATTGTCTTCTAGATCTGCTTTTTTCCCTGGCTTTTTGGAGGGGAGCAGGTGTTCATTCACGTGACAAGTTGCAAAAATGCCTGTGCTTACATAGTCCGCAGGTGTTTTGTTTCGTCCAGCATGTCTATTGATACTGGTATCTGAATGCCTTCGGTTATCAACACTGTTAAGAGGTAATGTTTATGCTTCCTGCTTATTCTTAACAGAGTCAGCAGCTGTGTTTCGAGTTAAAAGAACCGAGTTTAAATATATACCCTGTTAATGTATTTCTTTTGTAAAGAAAAGTGAATGCAAAAAAGTCCCCCAAAATTTAGAGCTCCACATCACAAGAAAAATTACATGTAGAGAGATGTCTGTGAACTGTTGGATTTTTTTTTTTAACCAGCATTCTAAGACGGCGTAATATTTTATCACAGGATTTGTCAGGATACTATATATTTTAATTCAAGAGTACAATTATTCTCAACATATTTTGCTAGTTTAAAAGCAGGCTGAGTTGATACAAGTTTAAACTAAAGCCGAAAGTCCATGAATTACTAAAACATGAAAGGAGAATCTATTTTTACAGTAAGGCTGTTTTCACTTTTGCTGATGAACCACATGGAATTTGTAGGTAATATTCAATGTTAGCCTGATTCAGTCTCAGAAATCCAGATGGTTGTAATGATATCATAATTAGTCATAAAGGTAGGTCTCCAAATTCTATCAAGATCTCTTAGAAATTTAACAAGTAGCAGTAGCATTGTTTAAATCTAGATATAAGAATTAATTGAACAAACTTTATAATCTTGGAGCAAGTATCTTTTGGAAAATTGATTTTAGTATTTTGCTCCTGAAATGTTTCCATTGTAGTTGTTTGTAATTTATTAGCTATTTGTCTTAAAGGCATGCAGAAAGGACTGTGTTTATGTTGCCAAGGTCTTCTAGTTTCAGTAGAACCGTAATTGCTTACTTTAGGTTAATTCCTCAGCAGATGTCATTTGGCAATGAAATTACTTACAGCAGCATTAAAACGATAATTTATTGTAAATTTTATTAATCAGCTATCCATTTAGAAAAAAAATCACAGTAATTTGTTGAAATGTCCAAGATGAGGACAAAAATAGCGTAGCTAACATTTTTATAATCGCTGTTTAAGAATAAAGGCTCAGGTTCAGTTTTTCTCGGACAGAAAGGTGATGATTTTTCAGTAACCATCAGAATAATAAAAATGAGAGCTGAACAGCTGCAGCACGGCCAAATTGTTTTGAGGCGGGGGAAAAAACCCACAAATAATTAAACACATTGGTTTTTACTTTTAGTTAAAAATAGGTTGTTATTTGGGAAGATATGAAGTTTGATAATCCTATATGCTGTGAGTTGCCTTTTCTGTTATTTGTGAGCATTCTATATTTCATTCCTTTTAAGTTCTTTGACAACACGTGTTCATGTTCAAAATTAGCTGGAATTTTACACCATAGGCAATATGTGCTTCCTGAAATATGTTTGTTTTTTTTTTTTATCTGTTACTTTTCTTGTGAGTAGATAAACCCGGTGGATTACTTCTGTTAAAAATATTGTAGGAAGAAGTATTCTGTAGTTTCTGGGGACAGATAATTTTTGTTTGTTAATTCAGATCCGATTTTTTTTTTTTCCCCACAAGGTGGCAGTTTTGTGCCATCTCGTTGAGGTGACCACCTGCTTCGTGCAATTGCCGCTTGGAATCATAAAGTCAGGGTTTTTAGCAAGGCTGTGTCTGAGAATTGGAAACCGTCAAGTTCTCTCATGGCTGATTGCTTGTTTTAGTAACTGGTTTAGCTGAAATATCCTTGTATGTAATTTTAAACGTATATCGTACATTAAGTTTTAGAAGAAGAGCAAGTTTTAGTCATCTTTAAAATGTCTTGTTTTGACATTTTTGCTATTTGTGGAATTTCCATGTCTGGTCAGAGAGAACAAAATGAAACTTAAAAGTTTACTGTTGAAATGATGTCATTGTTTTAAACAGTGTAGTTGCTTACAAAGTTAACAGATTTCTGTCTGCTGTTTTATTACTAAATTTCACAGCATTCTTATTTTCTTCACATACTCATTCTATTCAGTGCTGTCTAGAAAGAAAAAAAAAAAAAAGGAAGACAAATTGAGGAAGCCAAAGTAATTATACTTTTGAGACTGACACACTGTGCTTTTCTGAAATACTCTTTAGTTGGAAGATGCACATATGAAATATAAATGCTCAAATGTCTGTTAGCCCTATAGTAGTTGACATACTGCATTTTAAATGCGTTGTCTAGTTTTTGTGTAATGAAAAAGTGTAAAGCCAGAGTCCGTGAAAATGACTGCTTCCAATTATCTCAGATTCTTTGTATTCACCATCCTAATTTTTTCCCCCTGAAAAGCTTTGCTTCCCTTGCTTATCTCTTGTTAGATAGGATATGCTTTTTATTTTTGATTCAGTGACATTTGTATGTCAGCTGAGGCATCTTCTGTAGAAAAACATCCTTCTTAGAAGCATGCTTTAGATGAATGCAGATAATTGGTTTTACTAACAAACCAATTTACTAACAACCCAAATTTTGCAAACAAAAAGAATCTCTCCACGAGACAGAAATGCTAACCTAGCTAGCAGTCTGTAGTTAAAATGCTCTTAATTTGCGAGGTTTTTGTGCTTTATCTCAGAATGCTCAGGACCTCACACTGTTCCTTCAGCTTCGGGGATAGCTGGGATATGAGGAGCAGGAAGCAAAAGGTTTGTACAGGTAATTGCCATTGCAGTGCTGCTGTAGATAAGAGTGTTCAAGAAATGTGAGCTTACTTGATCTGCAGCTGTCTGTCAGTAATAGGGAAGGGGTTGCTTTCGTTTTCAAATTGTTAGTTGCCCAGGCACTCTAGTGTTTTTATAAAGCAAAAATTGTTGTATCTTAAAAAAATAAACACTTTTAAAACAGTGTCTTCCCACATGCTTTATATCCTGGTTTTAAGTAGATGTAAATTAATATCCCATGCATTTGATTCAAATCGGTATGAACTCGTGTTAATAGTAGCAGCGTACGCCTTGTCAAAGATGTAATTGCACGAGTTTGTGTCCTTAGCTACCTTCAGTTCTTCTCTAATGAGATTGCCACATTTTCATGAGAACCCTCCTAAAAGTATTGTCATAGAAATAATCTTTTGAGTATACAATGCAAAAGGAATGCTTATGGTGATTATCGCTGACAAGAGTCTCTAATTTTAGGCCACCGCTTCAGACCTGCAAACTTCATACATGTAAATCACGCTGCATTTTCCTGCATTCCCATCAAATCTCAAACAAAGCATCGCCTGGCTGAATTGAAATTGAAATGACAAGCTTCAAAAGAACAAAGGAGACGCAGTCAGGAATATCACCTCTTTCAGAGATAGGGCTTCACCCTCCGGGTCAGTGCGGAGCGAATGCCACAACGTTGTTGGTGCGTGGGAGTAAACACATCACAGCTGAAGTCCTGGCGAAGAGCAGCGTGGGTGTTTTATACGTGAGTTTCCTTTGTTGCATATAGGATTCCTCACTCGCTGCCCTGTGCGCTCCTGTGCTGCTATAGCACTATATACCTTTCATTACCAAGAGGATTATATTGTGTCATTAGTCCGTAGCGAAGATGGGAATTCATCTGCCAGACGTCTTGTCAAAACTACCTTCTAGTGCGGTCTGCTCTCCAGAGCATCGCCTGCTCGGGCAGGGCACTCGCGTGAGCTGGGGAAGCCTCACAGCAGAGATTTAGGCCAAAACGGCCCCTCTTTGAGCTGATTTTCCTGGCAGCCACTCTGCTAGCTAAATTTGAAAAGTTTCAGCCCAGTACAATGTGTTAACTTGGTTTAAAGTCGCAAGAAGCTTTGTGGAATAACCTTCCCTGTTCAGGTCCAGTCCCCCAGGAAAAGAACCAGGAACATGTCAAAGGAAAAGGAATTTGCTGACGATAGCAGAGTTGTATGTATCCTTGCTAAAAATGTACTGGTGCACGTTTGCTTCAATAACAGTGAGTTTTGTTCAATTAATTAATTATTACTAAGATGTAATTTTCTGCATTCTTTTCTGAAACAGGGAAAGAAAAGAAATGAAGTGCTTGCACTTTGCTTAGGAATTAAGAAGAAAATATGTTTGGGATTTTGGAACCATCTGTTGTCTGAGAGGAGCTTTGAGGAGCTTTAAGTTTGCCTTCAAGATAAATACTAGTGATTTCCCTCCACCCTCCTTTACTGCTTATAAAATATACACTGCTTAAATTTTGGAGGGGGAGGAGGAGGAGGTAGCATTACAGTGGCGCGATCCGGCTGTTTGCCTGACAGGAGGCCACAAAACTATCTGGGAACTTTCGCCAAGGAGGGAATTAGATTCCACATTATGTAAGTGAATCCTGTAGAGTTTAATATTTTGTAGCTGAAATGGAGCACATCTTCTGAAAATACACTTTTATTTAAAGCCATCAAGTACTGATGAATTTGCCATATCCTTTGACAAGCTTTTTCAGAGATTAATTACCTGTGCTCTTAGGAAACTTTTTTCTTTAGTGATTAGCTTTATGCTACATTTGTGCAAAGACCTCTCTCCCCATTTTCTTCTACCTGCGTGGTACCTTTTACCTTCTGCCTTTCTCTTCCACCTGCGTGGGTATGCACCAGTCATATTGGTGTGTGCAGATCAGAACCCAATAACCTCTTAACCTACTGACCTACAGAGATGTGAGCACTCATGCATTCCAGGTTGTTTTTCCTCCAGCTTTTTTTTCAGCATGTAAAGAAGTAAGGTCACCAGAATTGAAGACTGCGCAACACTTTTGAGCTCTTCTTTTTTTTTTTTTTTTTTTTAAAGTATCATCTACCTGGATATAATGTACCTTGCTCCGTTTAGCCAAAGCAAGCTCAGTGGCACCTTGTATGGCTACCCTTTGTTTGAAACGCGTGCTAGCTATCTTGTAGGTGAAGCACCACTTTTTGACATTTAAAGTCAGGCTAATGGAAAAATCAGTCCAAAATCAATATATTAACAGTTCCCATAATGACTGCTTTCATCTTTGTCAGTGAGAAGTGGCCAGAGGTATGCACATCAGTTGATGGGAATAACCAGGGAGGAGCAAGCAGAGTTAGGGCATGTGAAGTTTCAGTTTGGCCGAGCAGTTTGTGATTTGTCTGTTTCCCCTACAGCTCCTTGAAGTTAAATGCTTATTGAGGTAAATTTAGTTGATTGGCTACAGTCTTGGTTTGTAAAGGCAGGGCTAAGTTGAGTAGCTCGCTGTTGTATTGAGAAGCTGGCTATGTTTGCCTTGAGACATGATTTCTTCATGGAGGTTGAGCACAAGAATGTTCCTCTTCTGTTTGGTTTGAAATGGAGGTGTTCAGACTATGAGAATGGGGTGGCTCTGGAAGGAGGCCCTCTTTCCTCTGCCTCAGGTTGACTAAACCAAATTGTGGTTGCCTTGATGGGGCTCTGACTACTCTCTATCCCATGGAGTCAGTCTGCTTGAGGGCCTTACAGGGCTTTACGTTTTGTTTTAATAAGGTTATCAGAGCAGCTAACTTTGCCAGAAGCCTTTGATTTCTAAAAACACAGCCACCAAAACTGGTGGGCACATTCCTCTTGCAATTTGAAATCCTAGTTTTATAATTAAAACTTCTTTGTGAATAAAGAGTCTTTCTGGAAAATAAATGTCAATCCTACGAGCAATTAAGGCTTCTATAAACCTTAGCATACAATTATGTCAAAGATCAGTTAATGCACGTTAGTGACTGACTCTGAGTCGAAGATGTTAAACACCTGCAAAGATTCTACCTTGCTATTTAAGTCGCACATAATAGAGTACATGATGCTCTTGAATTTTTTTGCCCATCATTTTGTCAGCGAATAAGCAAACAAACAAGAAAAACCTTTAAAGTCAGTTATAACGTCTTGATAGTCTGCAGTTACTTGGCAAAAACCAGCATGTCAAAATCGGCTTGCAGTCAACGCCTTTCTTTTAAAGAGCTTTAAAAGATTTCTGGTAGTATTTGCGGTGATGGATCTCATGATAAATGTTCTTCAGCCCTTTTTGTGTTTTCTTTTACAATGTAAGATTCTCTTTCTAGAACTTGGCTTTATTGGCTTGTAGATGAAAAATTGATTTGAGCGTCTTTATTAAGTTAAAGAAGCGCATGCATTTACACGAGTAGCGAGTAGTACTTGGACCAAATGGACCCACACTCTGCAGTCAAAATACAGAAACAGTGTGTGTTGACAGAATACATTGAAGACTTCATTTTCTCCTTAAACCTAGGATAAAATAAGCAGGATAATTTGGTATCAGATTTTAACATTTCATGTTACTCTGCAAGTGTATAGATATTGCCAATTTCTTTGATGCTTTGAACACACACTTCCAAGGCAGAGTTGAAGAAGGTAATTACAATCTAACTCTCTTTTCCATTACCCACACACTAAGTTAATTGAAATAGTAGTAAATACAACTTCATGAGTTGGATCTATTTTCATTTCAGTACTGCATTCTCCAAGGACACTATCGAGAGGATCTAAATCAACAGGAACTACAGACTAAAGAAATAATAATGCCCTCTTGAAACACTTCAGCTGCATGCTCTCAATCTTACAACCTGAAAGAACAGGCATAAAGGCCTTAAAGATTCTTGGATTCGGTATACACAGTAGAATGCATAATGATAAAAAATAAAATAAAACTCGAAGCAGTGACTACTGTTTTGCAAAGCTACCACTTGATATTTACAACAATGAAGCAATACAGGGAAATACAAAGCTGAAAAGACTTTTCTTGTGATGGATTTTCTGTTACCAGCTTGTATAAGGTAGAAAGCAGCAGTGCATAATATCTGAAAAGGTAGGATCTAGTTGTGCAGGTGCTCATCTGCATTTTTATGGTCCTAAATACCTGTATAAATCTGACCCTTTTCTTTGAACCTTCGTTAGGACTTCTGTATTTTGATAGCAAATGAGAGAACAGAATGAGGAGTGTGCCTGGTGGGTCCTATGGAGAAGAAAGATGAAAGTAATGCTGTCTGCGTTTACGGGGAGCTTGGGCCAGGAATAAATTCTATGGTAATGACAACCCTACTCCACCCTGGCCCCTCAGTCCCCCAGTTTCATCTCTCTAGGGTGGCGGAACCCATCCCTCCCACTGTAGACCATTCCTCTTGCTTGACCATTCTTCCTTTGGTGCCACCCTCTCTTCTTCACGTAAGCGCATGCCGCAGACTATCCGCAGTTGTAACTGCCTTTGTCCTGGCCGCCCTGGTGAGCTGAGACTGTTCCTTTGCCTTGTGCTTGCTGCTGAAAAACAAAACTCAGCACTCATTCAGGCAAGGATTTTGAGAAATCTAAAAGTAGGCTGTACTTATCATCAGCTTGGTGGAATGGCACCAAAAAGACTTGCCTGGGAAAAGAAAGAAAGAGTGTGTGATAATTCTACTCTGGTTGTCAGAAGGAAAATTTACCAAGGGGAGGTTTGCTTGCTTTGATTTTCATACTGGTAGTATGGCCTCTCCAGAGGATTGATTCATTTCAGCTAGGATGAGCTAACAGCCCTTTTGCCTTGTCCTGAGATAACGGTTACAAAGTGATAGAGCTCAGCAGACTCCATCGCTCCATCCTCAAGGAGCATTACAGCCCTAAAATTACACATTGGTCGTCAGCTCAGCCTAGCTCCCGTGTCTGAGATGTTGCAGTATCAGCACTGATCAACCTGGGAATGGGTAGCTGTTTAGCAACCCAACAGCCAAAGGTGTCTTATTGATGTTTTCAGAACTTATAAACTATTTGACTCTTATTAGAGCTAATATAAATTGTGTCACCTATGGAAGATGTTTTCAAAGGCACAAATGCAGACCTGCCAGTCACTAGCACTTCAGTATTATGATACAGTCTCCAAAAGTCCTGAGATTTAAACTCAAAGGAGAGGCAATTTCTGTCATGCTTTCCTAATTTCTTGTACTCAGAGGTACGCTAAATGTAGTTTTGTTAGAAGTGAAATGGGTATGGAAAACTGAAGTATCCCAGTTGACCTTGTAACACTCGCTCTGTTCCATTCTTCTTGTTGTGTGGTTTCCCAATGAAGGTAGCGGAGACTGGATGAGGTAATGCACGAAAGGATATTTCTTCCCTAGACGTGTGGCTACAGAATGAAATGAACTTTTCGCTGCTTTCCATGTACACATGTCCCTGTAAAAGATGAAAAGACCTCACCCTGGTTTCGGCTGGTGAGACAGGTTCTCTGGTGGCCCGTTACAGTATGATGTCCTTCCAAATGCATGGGTGCAGCTGGCGTTACTGGTCATGTGGCACTTGTAAATGACTTGTTTTCTTTCATTTCCAATAGCTTTCTTCTTTTTGTATTTCATCTGTGATATATGGCAAATTAGTCTCATTGGCTTTCCTCTTATTGGATAAGGATATTTTTCAATTTTGTATGTGTTGCCTTTCTTTTTTTTCCCTGCATCTTATGGCAAAAAAAGTTTTTTTATAAAGAGAAGAGAAGAGGTAGTTATGTAGAACCAGCCTTGTCCTGTCATTCTATACTTTATTTAATTATTTGCAAGACTTAAAAATTGCTTCAGATAAATATATTTCCAATAATACACATAACCCAACAAAGGATTATAACCAGTGTTTTTGAAGGAAAAGTGTTGAATAGTCTTCTTTCTTTATACGTTTTTTTAAAAAATACAGGTCCTCATGGAAGGAAAAACATTAAACTGAAGATTAATCTTTTATCATTAATAATAAAAGAGACTTTGCTTTAAAATAGAGTTGTAAAAATTAACCTTTACATTTTGGCTCCACTCACAAAGCAGAGATTGGTTTCCCTCTTGGACAGCAAGAGTCAATATCCTCTAATTCCTGCTGCTCCTATTAACCCTTCCCTTTATAGTTCAATTTAAATAAATAACTTGCAAATAAAACACAAATAAAAATAACTTTTTTAGACAAGGAAAAACCCAAAGTGGGCAAACAAAGAGGAGAAGCCAGGGTACTAAGTATTTATCAACAGGAATCTTTAAGTTTCCATATTTTTAGGAAGATGGTTGCTTCCTTCTGTCTGAAGAGGTCCTTCACAGGAGCGAGTGGTGGTGCCGTGGTGGTGGTGAAGAAGTCAAGGCATCCATTGCAATACTTTCTGTATCCTGAAGACCTGAGCTCCCACCACCTGAGCCCGGACTTTGGCTTTTCTGGCCATATGCCCAATTTGCTCCCCCAACACCCTGATTCGGGGAAATTACCCAATTGGCTCTTTTATAGTAGCTTCTGATCTGATCTGGCATACTGCGCCATCGTAGCTAAGTACTGGTCAATTACACAATCTGCTACTGGAACTGGGGCTAAACCAGTACCTGGAAACAAGTCACTCGGTGGTGATGGGGTCTCATATATCACTATGGGGCTCCTATCAGGGCTCTACAGCAAACCTTTGGAAAGGTTCAGGCAAGCCTTTGGTCACATTTAGAGGTGAATGAAGCTACTGAAAAGGAGCAGCCTCTGTTGGGAATTCCAGATTTATCAAAACCAAAGCTGTTGTGCATTTTTTAACAGAAAAATACAGTTATTCTGGATTGTTATTCCTACTTTTCAGAAATAACACTGATAGAAAGTACTCTAGTAAATGAACAATTTCAAGAATGAAATCTGTATTTACTAGCGTGGCACATTCATTTAGTGATGGCAGACAGTAAATCATGATTTCACTGTTAGAAGTTAAAGTACTTAAAGTAACGAATGAGCGCCTGGGCTACCTGGGCTTGTTAAAAGAACAACTATAAAAGAAGATTTAAAAAAAGGTAAAATGCCTAATGAACATTGCTAAGAGGTCAGCACCTCCAAGGCTTGGATTTGGACTTTTTGAAATGGTGGCAAAAACGGGCAATAAAAATTCTTATTAACACCGTAACAGTCAAATATAAAATGTACTACATAAATACCCATGTGAATGAAAGTCCTTGCAAGTGGAGACAATGCATATGTATAATGAGGCAAAAGATGAGTGAAAAAGGCTGTCATAGGTAGTAAAGTTGCTCTTTGCACCTTTGATGTTGCTAAAGAATGTCAGAGTGTCACAGAAATGGGTGACACCTTCAGTATCCTGCAGCTGAGTGAGGAGCAGAAGACCCCAGCTCCAAACCACACCAGCCTGCGGCAGAGTGAGGGGACTATGTAGCAGCAATTAAAAGAGCAGGGGGAATAAGTCGGTAACTGGAACTCATCAGACCCTGAATATTTAAAAGAAAAGGAGACCTACTTAGAGACCGGCTGATGTTTGCTAATATCTATACATAAAAATGGGAGCTATAAAAGGAGAAGAAATGGGAGCCTGACAGTGCTGTGGTTTGAACCAGATGTTGTTGAAGCTGCTGGTGGCAGCCTGAGAGGAGAAACATGTCCTGCTCCCTCCACGTGCTCCTCCTCTCCTCTAATATTTGTTACTCAACCTTTCCCTGTTAAATTCGTTATGGTTATAAGCTCTGGCACTGATTTCTTACAATGATCACCTAAAAATGCTGCAATAGCTCCTGAACTGCTGCCCTCAGAGCGCGCTGGCTGCCTACTGATAAAAGGGCATGGCTACTCTGTGGGGTACAGGAGCGACCCCTGTAGCTGCTATAAGGGTACCTACATCTACCTGTTACCACCACTCACCCCACAAATCAAGTTATACATGAGAAATTTAAATATTTTTGGAAGGGACTGATGTTCATGCAGGAGCCCAGATGAATAAGGAGACAGGGCACATGTCTGAATTTTCCTGGGAACATCATGTTTCTGCAGTTGAAAGTCTGCTTTACCTAGATTAGAGGATTTGGAAAAAATAGATAGGATTTCCAGGTGCTTTACAGACTGCTTGGAAAAACATCTGCAAACCAGCTGGAAACCTCCATGCACTGCACAGATGAACCCCACAGCGTGTGGGCAGTCGGTCGGGAGCATCCCGTCCACGCCGGGCTTACAGCTGTGCACGGCGAGGGGCAAACGCACGCGTTTCCACTCGGAAAGGCAGCGTGGAAATGTGGCAATCGCTGCAACGAGGTCGTGGGGAGAGGTGGAGATGGCTCTGCTTGTGCTCACAGGGGCTGTGGCCGAGGGCCAGGGGCAGCAGGCAGTCATGGGGTGGGAATGAGGAATTTCAGCGCAGGGCAGTAACGGGGGTGGTGTTCCCATGGCAGCGGTATGACCCTCAGGGAGAAACTTCCCGTGTAAGTGGAGATTTTATTTAGCCTGGTGTACAACCACCAGTGAAAGAGAGGATTCTCATCCAAGTGTTATTTTAATGGCAATACAGGGATAACGTAAATCTGATGTCCAGTCAAAGTGAATTCAAGAAACTCACAAAACTGTACAATGCGGTGTTAGCAAATGTAAACTTTTCTTTTTTCCGTGACTATCTGGGGCAATTTTCCTTCACAGAAACTTAAAATAATTGCTGACAATTTAAAACCTGAGAGCAGGTAGGTGACCTGCTGATGAAAGCCACAGCTCTGAGAGCTCCTGATTCAAACAATGACATTTTTCGTTCTTCACCTCACCTATTACTGTACAACGCGGATAATAAGGAAAACGCTGAGACCTTAGCACTGACTCTGCCGTTGCAGTTTTTCAGTTCATTGCAAATAGGGCTGTGTTGCTTTTAAATACCCCGCATTTCTAAAGTATATTACTATTAGGAATTCACTGCATTTTATTATAGCATTTCTCTCACACAAAGCAATCCTGCCTCAATAAGTAATCATTGTCTGTCTGAATGAAAATAAAATGCTGGTATGCTTGGAATTCGGTACTGCCTAAGCAGAACATCTTGAAAGATGTTCCCTTATAAAGCTGTTGCTTGTTTCTTCTTTTTTTCCCTCTCCTGGAGAGTATGAGATTTTCATTACAAGTGGCACATGTTGTAATAAGTCATATCTGCTCGACAAGTATCTATGCTAACCATAAACATGACCCAAGGCGCATTAGTCAGCCAGAAAGAGCTTGTCAAATAAAGCCTGTCTGCAGGAGGACAGAAGATGCTTATTGGAATTCAGTGAGTGTCAGGGGTGGTCCCTGCTGCCACTGCCACTGCTCCTCCAAAGGCATGTTAATTAAAGAAGATGCAAAGAAAATAAGTCTGTCGTGTTCTTCTGGTCAGAATCCAGGGAGAGATAACAGCCGATGACTTAACGGGTTTCCAAAAGCTTTGGTTTGTTGTTTTGTTTTTTTTTTTTTTTAAAGAAATTGTTTAATAGATAGCAGGTTATTTGAAATTAATCTTAAAGGATAATTTAGCTTTCTCCTTTCTCCTTGTGTTTAGTTCCTCCTTTGATACATTAGACGTGTCAATGGATCAGAAGCTGTTCCGAGTATATCCGTCTCTCACAAATAATTGTGACTATGTAGCTTGGGGAGAAAGAGCTTTCTGATCCCACGGGATTTAAACCAAAAGACTATAGTCTTATTCAAACCGTGCAGCTTTGATTAGAATCTCTATAGCAGTTAGTCGAAGGCATGCACATTTTTCATAGCTAAAATCACTCAGATTTTGATCCGCCTGACCAGAGACAAATTATTGTAACTGAAGCTGATGATGACACACTCAGCGATCAACGAAGTCCTAGGGTTTCACTGTTAATGTTCTGAGCATCCATCAGAATCAATTTGCCGAAGGCTTGCTGGTAAGGATTCACAGGATATTGCTGTATCTGGCTCAAACTGTATCTTATTCTAATTTATCTATTATATTGCAAGTTCTTATGCGACCCCTAAATCTAGTACCAATCATAGTGCAAAGAGAAACTCTGTGTTCTATAATTAAAAAATAATTGTATTTTCGTTTTTCTATTTCTCTTTCAAAACTATAACTTCTCTTTACTGTAGCGTGAGCCAAACCTTTGCCAAAGTATTATTTTTCTACAGAGCACACCTTCCCCAAAATAATAAAGAATACATCTATAGCATCAGGATCCCAAAGGAAGACTTGGGTAGCTTTCAAAATTGTATTCCTAATAAAAAATAACAAAGACTTGCAAGAGCTACGAATTCATATATAAATGCTGCCTAGTAACTGGGAGCCTATATATACGCACTAAATAAGCCTAACTGGGTTAGAAGATTGCAAAGTGATCAATGACTCTGGTACATCTACAAATTGATTCACTATTTTAGTAACAAACCCTGTAATTTGCTTTGGGGGAGGAGAGATAAATAGTCTTTGTGTGGGAGATTAAAATTATAGTAAGTAGTGCTTTGGATCTTCTATTTTAATCATCCACAAAACAGCGAAAACAGTGAAAACAGTGCCCTGCATTGTATCGAGTCATCCTCTCTACGACACTTAAAAGCCACATTCCCAGAGCTATTTTTAAAAGCATCAAGTGGAGGAAAATAGAATTGGGTTTGACGAGAATGCGTGAATAAGGTGGGGAGCTGTATCAGAGAGACCTGATTTTACATCTCCGTTTCCCAATCTCTGCAATAAGGATGTAGAGAGGAGTTTGCTTTTCATTTTTGTATTCTTGCTAATGAGTGTTTACCTGCTGAGCATTCCAGTTGCCCCTCTAGGTGCAGGAGGTGCGACCCATCGCCCCTGTACTGGGGCTCCTGCCCCAGGGGTACCTCCTGTGAGGGCCTGACTGGGATGGGAGAAGGCACCATCCTCTCCATGGGCCACGGGGAGGACACGTGAAAAGGCTGTGCCAGGACTGGCCTTTATGCCAGCGCTCTGAAGGACGCGTTGGCTTTGCCCCATGGGGACAGGGGAGCGATGCGGGGCTTTCCTGGAGCAGGATTGCTGGGTGAAAGAGGGAGCGCAGAGAAGACGTGTTTCTAAATTACCTCCGCTTGCCAGCCTGCCCGTTGTCCGTAGGTCTTGCCAAAGTGAGCTTTAAATAGCGTCAGACAGCTTATACAGACTAATGAAATAAGTCTGTGTTGATGTTGGCACTTGAGCTGCTTCATTTCTAAAGGCTGCTTCGTGTTCTCCACTGGCTGAGACGGGAATAACGCAGCCACGACCCCGGGCACTGGCTTGAAAATATGATGATAGACAGTAAACTGACAGGAGAAATGGGTCAGGAAGAATATCTACTTGCATAGCTATCCTTCATTTTGGGAAAATGAGTCAGTATCTTGTGTGAGTCTACAGCACAGTTAGGAGGGTTTCATGCTCTCTGTCTTCAGGGTCCCAAACAGGAGAAGGAGATGGAAAGCTGGTCTTGGTGGTCTTGGTATGGTCACTGGGGACAGGGCGATCCCTCCTTGGGGGCGATCAGGACACGCAGGTCAGTGAGTGCGTTTCTGGATTATTATAAAGTTCGAAAGTGGCATTTTGCTGTAAGAGTTGGATGGAAAAAAGGAGAGAGATGTCCCAAGGGGCAACCTGCATTTGGGAATGACAGTCTCTCTCCTGCAAACCTAAGAAATCAGATCAGCTTTGGCCAGGGACTTAGTTACCCTTGTTTAAGTGAACTACAGCAAATTCTGGATTTTTGAAAGTGTGTTCAATATACATACGTTATTTCTAAGACCGTCTGGGTCACCGTGAACATCTGGCTGCCTTCATTCTTGCGGTGGTACGCGTCTCCTGATTTTGATGCTCAGCTGGGTGAGATTCCTACCTACAAGGCCGGCTAAAAGCCACTCCTCCTGCTCTTGGTTTGCTCCTGTGGAGCCTGTGGTTGCGAATCTAAAATAAGCACCCTGAAACCAACTTTTTTTTGATCTGTAGTGAAGTGCATCTCTTCCGGTTAGAGTCAAAGGCTACATGTCATCCTGTGAAACATAAACAAATTGAAGGGTGGCATCAGATTTCTAAGTAATATGGGTAAGGAAGGCTGAATATACCAACAGGCCATTTGTTATTATTCTAGTGGACCTTCCGTTAAGAAGACCAGAGAAACAAACTTATTCCTGCTGATGTTGGTACTTGGTGTTGTTTATGTGCAGGCAGCAGCAGCAGGATTGTGGAGCCATCTATTTACGAATCATGATTTTTAGCATGGATTTAATCACTCAACTCAAGACTGTTGCAACAGAGACAAACTATTTACTCCTTTGTGTTTGACAGAAACGTGTGCTCCTGCCATTCCTTGATATTCCCTCCCTACTTGCTCGACATCTCCTAACAGCTTGTTCTACTACAAACGCTTTAAAGCAGATCACTTAGGCTTTGACTTGGTGACTCGGAGCTGCGTGTTTTGTCCTAAAAGGATGTCATATGCCACTGGCAGCTCTCAGGTTTACCAGATCCTTCTAAATCCTTCTAAAATTCAGTTTCTGAGCAGATCTTGCAGAGCACGCTAAGATGCCTGTGCTGATGTTTCACCCTGCTCACTTAACGCTTTCAAAACCTGAGTGTGCTACATTTTCCCTGCGTAGCTGCACACAGTGCATATTTGTACAAATATTTGGCTGCCTTTGGGCATACAAGAGAAGAAGAGGGTCACCCGATTACTGAGTTCTGGTCCATACGGTGAATTTTCTCCCAAAGAGCCACAGGTGCTTGGTCTCTCAGTAGCAACCTGAATAGCTACAGGCTTCCAAAATTTTCACATCCCATGCTCAACTGGTTCCAAGATTTTCTAAATTTTGTTTTTACAAGTAGTTTTTGGACAAGCCAGTAGACATCTAAGACTACAAGCATGTTTCTGTGGAAGAAGCGTTCCCTTAAGCATGTTTGTACAGAATGTGAAGATTACATAGACCTTATAGTAAGTGCTGTGTGTTAAAACAAATTCAAAAAATTGTCTATGGGATCTATACAAGAAATCTTAAAATTATCTTTGGATTTAGTTCTGGGATGTACAACAACATGGAATAATTTAACTTGATGTGACGCCCTGGCCTGAAAGATCAACAATTGGACTCATGTTGGTACACTTGCACAGACTGGCAACCGGCATTTTGACGGCCAGTCCTTTCCTTGTATTGCCTTTTCTCCTCTCCTTTTATTGCCTTTAATTTCCTTCTCCTCTACCTAAAGTCTGAAAACAAACTTTTGTTAAAAAAGCTGGTGACCTGATGACCAGGAAGATGTGTCTGCACACTCAATTGGAGTCATCTATTCCAAAGGCACTCTAGTCTGGCTTCCTGTAAAACCTGATTTAAATCTCTTGGTATTAGTAATACAAGAGCTTACCGCACCTGTATCTTGTAATTTAAATTATTTTATATTAATGGTAGTATTATACAGCTCTGCATTGGTTTTGCGTGGCGAGGTTTTGGTAGCAGGGGAGCTACAGGGGTGGCTTCTGTGAGAAGCTGCTAGAAGCTTCCCCCATGTCCCACAGAGCTAATGCCAGTCGGCTCCAAGACAGACCCCACTGCTGGCCAAATCTCAGCCCATGAGCCGACGGTGGTAGCGCCTCTGGTATAACGTATTTAAGAAGGGGTAAAAACTGCTCCACAACAGCAGCCAGAAGAGAGGAGTGAGAACATGTGAGAGAAACAGCCCTGCAGGCACCAAGGTCAGTGGAGAAGGAGGGGGACGAGGTGCTCCAGACATCAGAGCAGAGATTCCCCTGCAGCCCCTGGTGAAGACCGTGGTGAGGCAGGCTGTCCCCCTGCAGCCCATGGAGGTCCACTGTGGAGCAGAGATCCACTTGCAGCCTGTGCAGAATCCCATGCCGGAGCAGGTGGATGCCCAAAGTCAGCTGTGACCCCATGGAGAGCCCATGCTGGAGCAGGCTCCTGGCAGGACCAGTGGACCTGTGCAGAGGAGCCCATGCTGGAGCAGGTTTGCTGTCAGGACTTGAGACCCTATGGGGGACACACACTGGAGCAGTCTGTTCCTGAAGGACTGCATCCCATGGAAAGGGCCCATGCTGGAGCAGTTTGTGAAGAACTGCAGCCCGTGGGAAGGACCCAGGTTGGAGAAGTTGGTGGAGAACTGTCTCCTGTGGGAGGGACCCCACACTGGAGCAGGGGAAGAGCGTGAGGAGTCCTCCCCATGAGGAGGAAGGAGCGGCAGAGACAACCTGTGAGGCACTGACCGCAACCCCCATTCCCCGTCCCCCTGCACCGCTCGGGGGGAGGAGAGGGAGAAATCGGGAGTGAAGTTGAGCCCGGGAGGAAGGGAGGGGTGGGGGGAAGGTGTTTTAAGATTTGGGTTTTATTTCTCATTACCCTACTCTGATTTGATTGGCATAAATTAAACTAATTTTCCCGAGTAAAGTCTGTTTGGCCCGTGACAATTGGTGAGTGATCTCTCCCTGCCCTTACCTCCACCCATGAGCCTTTCGTTATATTTTCTCTCCCCTGTCCAGCCGAGGAGGGCAGTGACAGAGCGGCTTTGGTGGGCACCTGGCATCCCCTCAAAGCTCCCTTTTGCATTTCTCTTGATGTTAACTGCTGGTGAGAATGGTGTGATTTGTGCAAACACTTGTGGTGTGATGGCACTGATTCACCGTAGGTCGTCTGGCTGGCTGGGTGAGCTTGGAGGGAAAACGCACCAGTGTTTTCACGGCCACAAGCCAAACTGGCATTCAGTCAAACCACTCATAAAAAAAAAAAAAATGAAAGCAAAGAAAAATTGCAGGTGGAATGACGCGTAATGCAAAAGGTAAGACGTCGGTATTTCTGGGCTCACCCTGTCTAGCAAGTATTATTCATTTGTGACAGAATCCATGTAGAAGCTGAGGAGGTGAAAAGACCAGAAAATATATACTCTATGGGTCTACGTTTGCACCGTTCAGTGTCGTTCCGCTACGACAGCCATGGTAATAGGCGACATATTTATGTCCTCCATAGCCCTGCTCCCAGCAAAATAAATGCCAACCTTTAAGTAATCAGAATATTTATACTGTAGGTCCTTGGTAAGGATACAACAGGAGTTTAGTGTTTTAACGGGCATTTGAGCTTTTGAGTGCAGAAGTTGTTCTTTAAACAATTTAAAGTAAAAATCGCTTTCTTATGCCTCAGCCCATTAGTTAGTTTTTTAAAAAAATCATCTCTTCTAGATTAGTTTATCTCACATTGGACAAAATGTGGGAAATGTCACCAAGAAAAATATCTGTTAATGAAAGGAGTGATTTCATTATGTCAAGAATCCTCTGCTTTCCCTGCTGTTTATTAATGCTTTTCTTTTCTAAACTTCGGCTTTTCCCAGAGTTGTTGTCAATGTCTTGAGAAACTGTCTCGTAGCAGAAGGACCCACCTGCCTGGGCTCTCTGGTCTCCCCGCAAAGGCCACAGAAGCAACTTATGGCTTTCAAGTCCTGCTATTTCTCCAGGTAGGAAATGGGTTAGGACGAGTAACCGTTATGCAACCCTGGTAAAGCAAGAGATTAAAAATCCTTCTTAAATAGACTAGCAAGCCAAGAAGAAAAAATAACAACTCAGAGGCATGGATAAAGCCTGGCAAAGCCTTTTTCTGTGAGCAGGCACACTTTCAACTCGGGCGCTACAAAGGACCCTTTAGTTTGAACTGTCGGAGTAATGGATCAAACAGTCCAGCCAGAAGGAAGAAAGGAAACAGCGGGACACACGGAAGAGCGGATTTAGGCAGGAATAGAATTGTGAAGGTGCATCAATGAAATGTAGTAGCTTAAAAAGGGATCACTTAGTGAAGAAAATAGAGGTAGTCAGGTAGCATCACTGCAAAATCCTCCATAATCCTCTGCGTTCCCTCATGTCCTGGAAGTAAGGGCGGGCACTGCTGATTCTATGGCAAAGGCAAAAGATCATGTTTTCTATCCCGTTTTTATAGTCTTGCGGTGACAGGCAGGGACTTAGAGTATGTGTGACGGTCCTGAGGGCACTCATGTCCCTGCCCACCCTTCTGGGACCTCCCCACAGCCTGCCCATGGCCCCGGCCCCCATTTCCCCCCAGCCCCAGCCCCTGCCCCAGCAATGCTGTAGGGTGCTGGTCTCCAGCCCTGTCACAGCCCTGCCTGAACAAGGGTTTTTTTTCCTGCTTTGCTGAATGAATTGCCCAGCTCCCATGGGCTTCGAGGGGGCCAGGATGTGGGCCATGGCATAGTTCCAGTCATCTACTGTGCGGTGTAGCAGGTGATCAATTTAGCTCAAAACTAATGAGTTTTTTGAGCATCTTGTTTCCATAATGCATCTTCGTTTTTCCAAAGATGTTCTCTTGAAACAGACACAGCCTCTAGCATTTATTAAATATGTTTTCCCAGTTAATCTCCAGTCCATAACATTGCCACTACTCTCAAAGATGATCCAATATATATTAGTTGTCTTCTCGGTACGACATGGTAAAGGAGTTTTGTAATCTCTCTTGTAATATACCCAAAAGGGGTATGTTTTTCACCGCTGATTGAAATGCTCCCTGAATGCCAGAAATGCGCTCATCAGCATTTCAAGTGATGTGTTTATCTGAAGTAGTTTCCTTCTGAAAATTTCGTTTGATGAATAGAAAATGCAGCTTTCATATTGCTGTAAATCAAGACAAGAATTTTTTTGGAGAATGTTTATAAAAGCAAGATTGGGTCAGACATACTAGCCTTGGTTGCTAGTGGATGTTTTATTTTCCTGGGATGTTGCCACCTTACAGCAGTCCATTCAAATCCAGCATCAACTTATTACAGTTCACTACTCAGCAAAAGATACAGCTGTGTTGCTTGTGTGAAAAATAGGGCCATAAAATTCCGCTGGCTTCAGCACGTAGGGACCTACATCAAGATTACAAGAAGGCACAACTCTCTCAAAGCTTTTACCTCTAAATTGTCAGCAAGAGGGTTCTGTTTGGTATTTTTTTTTTTTTGCCACTGGGAGCCAATTATTTGAACGAAGCTCAATCTCTTTCCCTCCCCACGCTGTCAATGTTTTGCTTTCTCTCCCCCCCTGGTTGCTTCTGCTCTGCTACGTCTCAAAAAGCAGCTTCCAGCATTCCCCAGAGATTTTATTATCCTAATAGGAGGGAAAATAAACATTTTATCCTGTATATTTGATACGTGCAGATAAATCTGTGAACTTATTTGAAGTTTCCAGCAAAAAGAAAATGCTTAGGATAGATAATGAGCAATCAAAGACAGTAATCTTACAATATTAAGCCGGAAATCTGAATTACAGCCTATCTTTCTGTAAAAACAACTACTGAGGTATGCGGGTTGATTTTATTAACTTCCAAAAACCCCAAGGCAGACAAAACCAAAGTGCCATAAATTATTGTAAGAATTTTTTCATTTAAAATGATATAAAAACCCAGCAACTACTGATAAACTAAACTGTGCTCAGAAAATTGTGCAATACTCTTGCTAGTTGTTCTGTCAAAATACTTTTCAAATTGCCAGGAAAGACAGCTGTTACCCTTCCCGCGTACTCCGCTGTGTCTTCATGTGCTGAAAAGCAAAGGAAAAGGTTTCCTAAATTTTCCTTGGATAGAAAGCTCTTCAGTAGCAGCACAGTAGAGAAATCGGAGGAGCCCTCTGAACTGCTGCTTTTCATTATGAATTCTTCTCTCTTCAGCTTCGCCCTCTGCTAAAATCATGCCATTTGTTTTCACTAACAACTCGACCAGGGACAGGACACCATCTATACAGTCTGTCCGTCTGCGGTGAGGCACGTTTGTGCCGTGCTTCCACGTATAGCATTTCAGCGCTGCCTGACGGCAGGCTGCTAGACGCGGCTGCCATGCCAGCCCAAGGGCTCGCATTTCTCTCTCTGTCTCTGCCAGGTCTCCTGGGTCTCTCCCACAGCAGACCGGAGAACGAGGACCGTTGCCTGCACCCCTTCGTGATCAGTGCCTGGTTGGATCTCCGGGCAGGTTGGACTCTTGGTGGTGTCTGTCTTCCCATCAGCCTTTCCAGACCATCCCCACGTACACGCAACGTAGCATCACGTGAACAGGCCTTTTGCACTTCAGGGTATGACCTCTTCTAAAAATGCAACCGTTACCTGCTGGAGAGATGGTCAAGGGCTGGGCAATCCCACCGGTGTCGTTAGTGCTGGAGGTTAGTGGAGAGTGCCAACGCCATGAGTCTGCCACCATGAGCTGCCCAGGCACATCGCCAGCTCCTGTCCCACCTCCCCTCATGGACCAGGACATCTCTGGTGACTGCGTCAAATAAGGGATGCCAATAAGGCATATTGAGTCAGAGAAGCATCTGGTAATTCACTGGAAACATTCACGCGCACGAAAAAGCATTGTTTACCACTGCAAAGCCTTCCGTGGGCCTGCGTTCTTGCTATGCACTGGCAGTTCCTTCATGAGCCTGGAAATAATTTGTGGGGTTATTTTTGGTAATGTCCCATTGTCTTATTATGCCAAGATTAAATGGGATAACAGATGCAGTAATTAAAAATGAAAAAGTGACAGTTATTTTTGGCTCAAATAGTTACTATTAACTGGCATGGTAGATGGGTTTTTAAAGCCAAAAATATATGCAATAGCAGTCAGAATAGCTGTTATTTCCCTGCTGTTTATGAAAGGCTTATGAATCATGACCTACTCCCAGCCAATCGCATACCTTTATTTCCGATGCTATTTAAATTACATTTCATTTAAATGAGGAGATTGAAGTAAGGAAATATCTGAGGGTTTTTTCAGGCTTTGTCTGACATCAAAAATCAGATGACTGTGTATCTTGATTTCCAGAAGAACATAGGAGACTAATTAATAAACCAAAATAAACAGGAGAGGTACCCCATGCTGACCTGTAAAAAGACCGTGTTGAATGATTCTGCCTATTTAAAGGCAAATGAAATCTGCACAAATGTGCCATTTGCTTACTTTGTTTCTAAAGCATGCACTCATTTTGAAGTCTTAGTTACTGTTCAAAAAACTGCGTCAGAGAAACAAGCTGTGCAGAACAGGTGAACACTAACCAAGAAACACGGAAAACAAGAAATAACGATGCCTAGCACTTCTCACATTAAAAAAAACCCAAACAGAACACAGTCAGGTTGGTGTGTTACTACTACTTAGCCCTGTGACTCATTTCTCGTGTACTGTATTCAGCTCTGATCACAGTCCTTCATTGGTAAGATGCTTGGAGATAAGGTTTTCAGAGATGAGTACGTTGTCAATACTCAACATATAGTTAGTAACAAAATCTGTTGTTTCTTTCAATGCACAGAGCTTCTTTGTCTTTTTCTTTGTATATGAGCTAACAGAATCTGGAAGACACTCAGACATTTTGGTAGAAGGCATCCATGCCGTTTGGGTATCCTACAATCTACTTTATCAGTGCTTAACCTACCCACAATAACAGCAGCATTGTGTGTGTGTGCATATATATATATAAAATATTTGTAATTATGTGCCTCTCTATATAATGTATACATATATTTTTAATTATTTTACAACTTTAAAAGGAATTGCAAACTTAAAAGCTATTTAAAAACTTAACATTTTACCCTTGATAGCTTAAGTATGTTGAACTTTAAACGCAATTATTTAACATTCGTATTATTTATAACAGTAAGACCAGGTCTATGCCATTTAGGTGCCTGAACCTAGATGGAGAGCATCTTCCTTTGGAGGCTAGCAAAGACTTAGGTACTTTCTTGATGAGGACTGGTTCACTTGGGTGTGAATTGTGGTAGCAAACGGAATGTGCTCAGAACCATCCTCTGCCTTTGATGCCAACTGACTGGCATCTGACTCTCCATCACCCACATTCCTCAACCTGCTGGCTCGCTCCCTGGCTCTGCTTTGGGCCACTCTGACAGCTCTTTAATGGACAACCTGGACACGGTTGCTGGACAATTCCCTGCAGGAATGGCTTCCTGGTGTCAGAGTGAACAAGACTGCAGCAGGCCTGCCTCGCGCTATCCTCCTCTCTTCCCCAGTGCTATCTGTGTGGAATTTGCAACCCCAAATGCCCCGCGTGTCTCATGGCACCCTAGAGCATACAAGATGTGTTAATGGTGCTGGGCTATAGCAACACGAAAGCGGCAGGCAGCAGCACAACCCTCACGTTACTTCAGAGCCTTTGAACTGAAAAAAACACAAGCGCAAAAGAATAGTGAAGTTTTAGGTCCACAGATGCATAACACTGGGTCCAGCAGAGACTCGGGGCTTTGAGTGATGTGGAGCTGATGTGGCCCCAGAAGATCCTGACCCGACGCAAATGAATTGAGATAATCTGCATCATAGAATCATAGAATCATAGGATCATTTAGGTTGGAAAAGACCCTTGGGATCATCGAGTCCAACCATCAACTCCACTCTACAAAGTTCTCCCCTGCACCATATCCCTTAACACCACATCTAAACGAGTCTTAAACACATCCAGGGATGGTGACTGCACCACCTCCCTGGGCAGCCTATTCCAGTGTCTAACCACTCTTTCTGTGAAGAGTTTTTTCCTAACGTCCAGCCTAAACCTACTCTGCTGCAGCTTGAACCCATTCCCTCTTGTACTATCGCTAATTACCTGTGAGAAGAGACCAGCACCAACCTCTCTACAATGTCCTTTCAAGTAGTTGTAGAGAGTGATGAGGTCTCCCCTCAGCCTCCTCTTCCTCAAACTAAACAGTCCCAGCTCCTTCAATCACTCCTCATAAGATTTATTCTCCAGGCCCTTCACCAGCTTCGTTGCCCTCCTCTGCACTCGCTCCAGCACCTCGATATCTCTCTCATATTGAGGAGCCCAAAACTGGACACAATACTCAAGGTGTGAATCACCTGCCTTCAGAGCCAGGAATCAGACCCGCTTTCATTTAGCAATTTAGACATGCCCTCGCAGCTTCTGAAGCTTGAATGGGGTGGGATGAATCCCACCACATGTCTAAATGTTATTGATAACCCTGTCTCTTCCCAGCTCCAGACATTTGCCAGCCAGGCTGAACCCACCCAGAAGAATCTGCATGCAGAGACTGATTGGCACTCTCATCATTTAACTTACCTAAACTCAAGTTAAATTCATCAGGATCAGCCCCAGTACTGATGAGGTCCAAATGTGGCTGCTAGTTGGTAAAAGAGGTAGACAATGACCAATAACTTTAACTTTCGCCTTAATCCTCCCTTGGAAGAAAGGATAACCTCTAGTATATGGTGCTATTCCTGCACCCAGACAAATGTCTGTGTCTTTAACCCCCTTGTAGGGCATAATAGCCCTTAAACTTCTCTCTGTTTCCTTAAAACACCTTAAAATATTTGTGAAAATTTTTGGTGCAAACCACTTCAGAATTTATAGCTGCAATGTCAGAGTTAATTTGTATTCCCATAAGGATCAGTGCTGAGAATGTACTTGTTTTGCTTGTTAATAGCATGTGGGAGAAACCTGTCTCTTCTTATCCACCCATCATTTCCAGAGCTTTGTATTAACATATATCAGTAGTAACTGCACCAAATTTGTTCTCACTTAAAATGAGAGCAAGAAAATTCAGTTCTGCTTCTTACATACTCCTAAATATAGCCTGAGACAGAAAAATAATGAAAAAGACCCCATCTGTTAATGCATATCCTATGACTAGACTTCAGGGACATTCCTTAGCTATAAGGACTTGGCCAAGGGCTGTATATCTTGGAGCTCATTTACAGTGACTGTGCATAAAGGAATCCTCACTGCAAGCCCTGGATGACTTATTAGTTTTTAAAAAAGGTAATCATGATATTAATTTATCCCCTTTGTCTATAATGCCAGGTAATGTATTTTGGCAAGCATCACTTATAGCTAGAATTATTCTCCCCTGGGTATCTGCAAATGACTCCTCTTCATCCAAATATGTCTTGCTTGTATGCACAGAGAAGCACAGGCTATCTTCCAACTTTAATCAATATTACGATCAGCACTGAATCAAATTAAAGCATATTTGCTTGGCATTTTGGATGATGAAGTAATGCTCTTCCCTAGCTCCAGCAAGACACCGGGGAGTTGCAGTAGGTGGCGGGGAAGATCTGACGGTGCAGTCCCTCCCCGGAGCTGTTGGGGTCACTTCATCACGCGCTTGGACATGGTGGGCGATGCCCATTTTGGCTGGCGGAGGCCCAGGCGATGCGGGTGAAAGCCTTCCTGGCACCGACACGTGGAGATCTGCAGTGCTACAGATTTCTCCTTGGGGAGAGACGCAGGCAGGCGGCAGAAAATTTATTTCAGTGCCTCTGCAGTCTCTGCCGGGGGAGGTCTGCTGCACATGAAGCCCTTGACTCCCCTGGTCGTCCTCTGTTCTTGTGGCTCCACTGGGTTTGAGATGCTGCTTCTGCTCCTGCGGCAGCTGCTTCTCGCTTTGCCAGGGCCGCTTGACTTCATTTTAAATATTTATTGGACATTTGGTCTAATGCCCGTTACTTTGCAAGTGTCTTATATGATGGGTATAAAAGCAAAGACCGAGTTTTTTTGCAAGAGGCTGGCCCACAAAAAAGCAATTTCTGACTGTTCGTTGCTGGGAACACACATCTCCGGCTGTATCTCAGGCGTCCCCCTCGCAGTGACATTTCTGTGGTGCTTTTCTTTAGTTTAAGTGAGGTTTGTTCTTCAGAACCTGCAGAGCAGCTCTGCTAGATTAGCCTTGAAAAGTAGACAGTAAATGAGAATTTATTCTTGATAAACATTTGAAAATTTTATATCTGGACTGAACAGTTATGACACAAGAACAAATTTTCAATACCTCTGTGAGGACTAATTGGAGAAGCCCAGTTAGAAAGTTTGCATAGAAATCAATCATTTCCAATTCTACATGAACGCTCACATAAATTCTGTGCTCTACAAAATCAGGGGAGGGAGCCATTTGTTACCATTAGTCACACACATGGCGCTCCGCAATATTATCTAGAGAAGTTGGAATGATTCTTTGTGCTGGAGCAAGAGCTTCCAGCTCAAAATGCAGCTCATGCACCACGGACTTTATTTATGGCCTTTATCCCCGCTTCCTCGCAAACAGCAAGGATGGACGGACAAAATGTTAAAAAAGAAGTATCAGAAATCTCTGGAAGGCTTAGGAGAGCAGCTGGTGTCTTTTATCTGGAAACCCTCTTGTGCCTATGTTTCAAGCATTTGAATGTTATTTTTTAAAAAATGTCTGGAGGCCACTTTGTAGGTCCAAATGGCTGAAGTAGGTTCCTATCCAGCTATACCGATAGCACGCGCTGAACGAGCACCAAAGCGTGTGCAGCAAATGGAGTACAGAAGCACTTCAGTGTCGTACGGTAAAGAACCGTCTGGCACCTGACATTTTTATCTCAACTATCTGTCCCACGCTCTGCGGCTCACCTCCGACACCCACCTTACAGAGGGGAAAAGTGTGACCCTGAGAATTTAAACAAAACAGCTTGATTTTCTACTGTTTTGTATGTCTTGAGGTGATTTATGCCTCTCTAAAAGGAGGACGAAGTTGCTCTGAGATGTGACCTGCCTCAGGAAGAAGCGGTTTTCACCAATTTTGTTTCCTTGGTGCAAAACTTAAATCACTGCACAACCTGCAAGGTGAGCTCTCCAAGCAGACATGTCCTCTCCTTCTGCCGTTCTGTTTTAAGCCCATTTCACAGCTTAATTTCCAGCCAGTGCCACTGAGAAGAGCAGAAGGGGAGGTGGCTTCTAGGCAGTTCTCCACACTCTGCTAGCTCGGGGCCAGGTGGCAGCTCCGAGTTAAATCAGGGACAGGCCAGTGGAGAAGACGAGTGTCATGGGGAGCTGAACCCCATTCGTGTGCCACGGGCCATCCCCAGCTCCTGACGGGCGCGGGGCGCTTTGCCTGGCACTCAGAGGTGCACGTTTCAGCTGTTTGTGCCCCCTGAGAGCACAAATTGTAATGATGTTTTTGAAGACGTCTCTCTGTCTCTAGACATTGCCTACATAGCTTTTCCTATAATTATAGATTTGTAATTATGTACTTAATGATGACACCCCCTCTGTCTGATGATAAATATATTTTTACATAATAGCACTTTAAGCATTACAAATTTACTAATCAAAAAGAGATTCTTACTGAAAGTGAAGAATTACAAAATAATTATACCATACCTTTAATTATACCATAAATAATCTTGCTCATTTCCTAAGAAAGCATATTTGAGCTCTGGTAAGGCACTTACCCTGGGTACCTGCAATGATCTGCATCTCATGCTTACCATGCCAGTGTAAGAAATCCAAAATGTTAAGTTTTTCATTACTACTGCCTCTGAAGTAACCGCAGTGCACTTAAAATAGATGTACAATTCATGAAAATGAATCATTAAAAGGGATTGAGTTGAATTGTGCCCGGCAGATGTTGTCACAAACATCGCTGAAATACTGAAACACTTCTTCCAGCAAGCGACGATGGGATGCTTGGCAGCATAATTATCCCATAGCCAGAGAAGTAATGCTTTTCATGCTAATGCAAGAAGGGCTTCATAAGAAACCTTATGGAGCTTCACTGCACAGTTACAATGATTCTCTTTCATCATCTGTTAGATAGCTCTTGGGCAAGGCTACAGCATCCTGCCCACAGTGGTCCCACACCTCGGCCCTGGAAACATTGGAAGTGGCAGGTGGAAGGATGCAGAGACTCCACTGGGAGGTTGCGTTGCCGGGAACTGACGCTGGCCTGGACTGAGCTGTGCTCCTTCCCCAGGGCTCTGTGTGCTGCCCGCCCCGCTCAACCGGCTGAGCTGGTGCACGGGGCTCCTCCGCCTCTGATCTAGCAGGGTTTTGGTGGGGTTAATTTTTAGCCACAGAAACCTGGGCAGAGGAGGAAATCCTGGACAGCAGTCAAGCATTGCGTTGGTTTAAGCTGGCCAATGCCCTGAAAATAAGGTTTTGAAACACAAGGTATCCTTCTGTGTCATTCCTGATAAAGACCTGGGTCAAGCCCAAAAGTGCTTTGGGAAGTACTGTATTTGCATGGTCTGCGATGGCTGGTTTGCATCATCTCCTTGGGTGATGACATTTTTGTGAAAAGGACTTGATCATAGGCGGGTCTCCAAGACATAGTTCTGGGTTAGAAAATTGAACCCCATCTTGTCTGAGTTCAGTTTGGTGTTTAAGTATGGAAGGTCCACACCAGACTCTTCTTCTTCATGTCACACATGGTAGATGCCCAGTCATCTTCCTGTGATCCAGGCACCGCAGACTGATGGGTAATTCCACTCAGATGATACAAAAAGTCTTTTTTTCATTTGTTCATTGATGTTTCCTCAAGTAACACTAGTGTATGTAGGAGTTAATCTACTGGCAGGAAAACATCTTGATTTGAGGTTCATTTTAACTTCTTGAGGAAAAGGGCTTTAGCAGTTTCTTCAGCAAAGTATGCAGTCTCCCAGTTTATCTGGGATTTAAATAAGATCCGTGCTAACTCCTGATGACTTCAAAGCACATGGCACCTAAGCACACTTTGACAGATGATTTTTTTCCTGTGTGCAACTGAAAAGGCTGCATCCTGGCAGAGGAGTTCATCAGTTGTTTCAGCCTGGCTAATGAGCTTAGTCTTCTTTCCGTACTGCTGAAATTATACAGAAGCGGCGTCTGCCTCAAGGAGGCATATTGATCAAACCTTGCTTCAGCTCTGAGCTCCGAGGAGATAACTCACTCCGTCTCATACGTGGAGGTGTCCTCACCTGCCACGGGGCCTGCCCAGAGGCCGGGCTGTTTGCTGCTCTCAGTTCAGCTCTCAGCACCTGGTGATCCGCTGCAGGCTGGTCAGTTAGCCAGGGCAACAGCAGGTGGTTGGGTCACCTGAAATGTTTTTCCTTGCATCATCTGTGCATGATGGGGAGCAGACCTCCAAATTGAGCATCTGTCTTACGACAGATATCATAGAGTCATATCCTTCATGGCTGAATCCCTCTGTGTTCATGTAACTTCAAAGATGCAACTATTCTTGTTATGAGATCAGTCATTCCTTCTGTCTCTAGGTTAGTGAGCTTGCTGATGACTTGGAACCACTCTTCATTTGGCATTTTCTATTTCAACATATTCAGAAACTGAATGACCTATTTTGCAGTATTTCACACTGTTAATTTTGTCCTCTTCATTTCTGGTGCACTAATGGTAACGGCTTAAGTGATGAGAGGAGATTCTGGGACCACAGCCTCTCTACAGAACACCGTCTCTAGGCACTGCTATCGGCGCTTCACAAAGCCTTTGCACTTTGTTTTTCCTTCTGATGAAAGGTCTGTTCCGTCTCCTGGGTTATGAATCCCCGCAGAGCCTGTCTCAGTAGCTCCCTAAAGCTTTCTCACTTCTCAGAGTTATTGCTGATGTACCTTTTTTATATAACACCACCCAAAAGCGATGTTTTCCTGCATGAGCACATAGTGATGTTTCTAGTTCCTCTGAGCCCATCACCCTCCTCCATGGTTTCACCCACATCCATCAGCATGGCATCGCTTTTGGAAAGCTCTGTGGTACCTGGCCTGGCTGCAGCTGTGTGAACTGCCCAAAGGAGATGGGGCATTGGGCTCACTGCACGTGCACGTGGCCGATTGCCACGGCTGCTGATGGGGTACGTCTCTGGGTAAACCCAAGTCCCCCAGGTAAACTCACACCTAGTGGGGCAGCCCAGACTTGTCATCAGTGAACCAGCATTTGGTTTGTCTCTTCTCAGCTCTGGAATGACTTGCCCAAAGGCCCTCCTGAAGGTGAGGAGAAACTGTGGCAGCCTGAGAGCATTTTTAGACGAATTAGAAAACGAGAGACTGCAAAATGGCTTTTTCATCCTACTGCTGAGCACGCATTAACCTCATTTAAAAATGCAAGTGCTGCGTGTGTCATGTATGCTAATATGGTTTTGCCTGTTAACTGAGAGCCCTTCTTTCCTGTAAAGGTGGCAGTAGGATGTTTGTTGAAGGATTGGTCGGTGTCTTGAGCCTAAGAAACCCATCTATTTATATTAAAAGATTGAAAAGTTCCTCTCATTATCGGAGCTCTGTAATTGAGTTCCCCAGAGTAAAAATGAATCAGAGAGCACTTGTATTTTCCTGAGCATAACAAATAACGAAGCTTTCAGGAGACAGCTTTTTTTTTTTTTTCAGGAAAGGAGACATATTTTTAATATTTTTAGGCAAGAAAAAGCATGAAAGTGTCTGAGATTTCAAAGGCACTCCTGAAGGAATAACTAGATCTTCAGAGGGTTGGAACGCAAGGCAGCACCCCAGGGAATATCCCGGTTTCAGAAAAGCCAATGCTGGTTGCTGTTACCAGCATAACAAAAAGCCCTAAAGTGTTGCTCCTGTGCCCTGTGTAGAGGCACATCAAGTTTTGCTCTCCAATTCGGAGTCCTCACTAGTCATTACAAATTAATAATACCACAATTTCCTTTCCACGTGGGAATTAGTTTAAGATTCTTTAGAATTTATTAAGAAAATGGACATCCCTGTTTTAAAGTCGCCTTATAATTTGCTTCCGACAGTATTCACCCAGTACGTGAAAACCCCAGCTCCAAATCCCTGCTCTCTCGTACCAGACACTTGCTGAAGAAGCGACTTCTCCCTGGCAGGACCCACAGGGCACGTGTGGCTCGGTCGGTGTTTGGCCATTAGCACCAGGCAGGGCAAACCCCACGTCAGGAAGGTGAAGGAGACCCGATGGAGACCACTTATCAGCCAAGTCTGCAAACAGTTCAGAGCAGGGACTGTTGTTTCATGACTTGCATTAAGCCTAGAATATAATTAACGCTTAACAAATGGCGCTAATGATAACAATTGTACTCCTGCGCTTTATGCTTCTCTTTACATTGAGTTGCACCATCGACCGGTTTAAAACCCGGGCCCCGTTTTAAACTGCGAATCCCGGTCATTACGACACACAGAGAGGAATTATGTCCTCCTACACAGTCTAAGCTGCAAACGGAGTGACTGCCCGAGGTGCCTCAGTAACGGCATTGTGCAACGCACAAATGCCTTTAATCATCCCTGCGCGGCTCCCACAGCGTCTTGTTCAGACTCCTTAAAATAACTTCCCCAAATTATGAATCTTTGCATAAGAAATGATGTGTGTTTCAAAACACAATGAGGCACAGGCGTTCGTCGGGAAGCAGGGGTGGGACGCGGGCGCGAGCCTCCGCGCGAGAGGCAATTCAGGGGAGAACTCGTATTGTCTTTAAACACCGCAATTAAACTAAAACATTGTCCTTGTAAATAAAAAAGATTTGCTGTGCGGCCACTGCCACGGGAAGCTTTTGATGAAATATTTAGGAGAGCGCTTTCTAAATGCGGCTAATTTTCAGAAGGCATATTAAAGTTTTATAGGGGCGCTAATTTAATCACGGATGATGAATGATTTTATTTTTTGGGCTTTAACGAGGCTGGATGAACGCGGGGTGGCTCAGCGCGTCTGCGCGTGCCGAGGGCCGCCTGAGTCACGGCTTTCGGAGAGGTGTTTCCCCCCAGCTGAGCACGTTGTGTCACCCTTAGCAGGGCTCTGAGCCTTCAAACCCGCTTGGCAGCTGGAACCGAACACGAGGAAACCTGCCAGTTAATGAGAGGACTTCACAACCAGAGGCACAGCCTTTGGTTAAACTCCCGTTAACCACCTCCACCTGCCCCTGGTCCCATCTCTCCAGACACAGACAAATCGCATTGAGGGGGAAAAACCACTCCCTGTGCTTCTGCAAGGCACCGGTTGTCCCTTTTTTGTTGCCAGGTTGTCCTCGCACCCACTGAAGCACCACATCTTCCCACCCTCCCGTGGTGGGAGTGGTGGTGGTGGGAGCTTGCAGGGACAGCCGGAGGTGCAGGAGCAGCACAGACAATGCTGTCACCCCAGACTGCTCCCACGCTTTCATCACTGTGCTGCGAAAGATCTGCTGGTCTAAAAGTTCAGGAAAGTAGAAAAATTTGTCTTTTTTAAATTGCAAGGGAGACAGCGGGATGTGGGGTGATATACATAATGAGCCATTTAGAAGATGATACAGTGGACCCATTTTCTTCTGATCAAATGAAGCCTACGTGGAAAATTCAAGCGTGTCGTATTTCTCCATCTAACGAATAAAGACAGCTGCGTCGTGATCTGGAGTGAGTGGCTGGACCTCAACATGAACCCATCCCTCAAGCCCAAGCCCCAGGGTCACCTGTGCTGCACAGCTACAGGGCAGCATGGGCACAGAGGGAGCACATCACCGCCCTTCTCTTTCCTCTCATCCCCTTTGCCAGGTTGTCGTGGTTTTGGCCAAATTGGCAAGTGGCCAGCAACAGATGCTCCCCCCCAACCTCTTGTACATGGAGAGGAGGAGGAGAGATAAAGAATTTACAAGTTTAGAAGAAACTAAACTACTTCAATGAAATGTTAATAATAAAATAAAAAGGAAAATAATGAAATAGATACAGTATATACAAAACCGTATTAAGCTCCCAGGATGACATCACCAGCAGGCACTGGGAAAGTCCCAGACTGGACTCAGCGATGGGTGGGAACTGGATTCCAGAGCTGGAGTCACGAACCCACGGATCAGGATCAAAGGCAGTTGAAAAGACAGGGTCCTCCTCGGACATTGGCCATTGAAGAAAGATCCCTCAGCTTTTATACCGAGCATGGGATGGAATACCCCTGTTGGGCAATTTTGGGTCACCTGTCCTGTCTGCTCCTCCCTGCAGGTGTGACCCCTCTATGCTTTTCCGTTTCCAACCCTCCAACAGGGCAAATAATGAAATTAGCTGACCTTAGTTGTTATAGTAATAAGTATAAGCAAGAGCCCCTCTGCGTGCCACTCCTTGGCACAAACTGTAAACATTGGTCTTATCACTCTGAGAATGAACTGGTTTTGACACAACACGCTGTTAATTTCGGAGAGTGAGAAGAGGCCTAGCTAAGAAGTAAAATCACTGAACAGAAAGTTGGTTCTGTTTTACCTCAAACCAGGGCACAGGTGGAGCACGATTTTGGTAGAAGAAGCGTTAACCAAGGGATGCAAATGGGCATCAGCGTTGCTCAGGGCACGTTGAAGCTGTCCTCCCTCCCACCCTGCCTCGCTCAGGGTCAGCCACGAACAGCCAGGTCGCTCCCCGAGAGCTGTGCACGGGGGACATTCTGCTCAGACCACTGTTGCTGGCCACTGGCAAAGGGCACGGAACACCAGTACGGTGCTGGAAAGGGAAGGGGAAAATGCATTGCGTCAGCTTTGGAGCCACGGTTTTGCTGAGCAGTTGAGTGGTGGCCCTTCTGCACACAGCGAGTTTTCAGCGCTGCCTCAGTTGCGCTGGGAACACAAATATTTTGCTGTTATGCCAAATCGGTTACAGCATACAGCAGCTCCGCTCGTGTGTTTTGACCGAAGAGACACCACTTGATGTCAGCATAAAGTAACTCATTATCAATCCATTCATCCAGACGCATATTTAGGATCTTCAGAAATTATTACCATGATATTAAGATACATGTTTAAAGCTTTGCAATTAATATGCACAGATTAATATACAACCCAGACTCGGTCTTAGATGCTGGGAAAGTTTCTAATGCAATAAAGCTAAAAGCACTGTGACAGGGACATATTACCTCGCCAGATGGCACAGTTTGTTAAAACAAACCAACACATTTCTAAAAGAGTGTCCTAATCTCCACTTGAAACAAATTCTAATTTCAAATGGAGGGACATTTGCATGAAAAGAGTTCAGAGAACAAATATTTCAGAAGTTCACTATCAGACAAGGGCAGTTCTGGTTTAAGGCAATAAATGGGGGCAAACATAAACTAATTAAAATTGTCCTTAATGCTGGAATTTCAAGCGTAAAATTGTTGGTGTGAGGGAATCGGATTGTTATGGAAAGCTTTTCTCTGGCAGGTGACAGCCAGTACAGTCTGTGTTCAAGAGTCATCATCAAAACTTGGGTACACAATTGTGTAAATAATAATTAATCTGATGGGAAACCAAATGTTTTGTTTTAGAGGACTGAATCCTTTGAGGTTTTTTTTTTTAAACCTTAGGTCGCCTTTGGAATGGAAATGTCATTCTGTAATGAAATTCAGAAGATGCTGGAACACGAAAATTAAAAAGAAACAAAACTGTAATTTTTTAAGGCTTTAGTCTGATAAGGCCAATTTCCATCTGGAAAAAGAATTAGCGTGTCTTGATGAATTCACTATTCGACATAAAACGGTTTCCCAGATCTCCGGATGTCATGGAAGTAGGTGACAAATTCGAGGGTAGACATAGGCAGTTTGTCTGATTCCCACCTGCAGTGTTTAATCTGATACTTTAGGGTTTTTTTCACTCTTTCACTATTCTGAGACCAGATCAAAGTGATGTGGGTGCCTAAATCTTTGTCGCTGTAAGATCTAGGGAGGACGACCAGGCCCCGGGGCTCTCCATAGCACTGCCGGGAGGCACGGCTGCCTGCGCCCGGCTCCTCGGGACTAACAGCATCTCCTCGGCTGGGGGCTGAAACCCCATTCCTGCAGCATCTTCCATAGCCTTTCCATCTGATTCTCCAAAAGAGAAATGTACAAGATGACAGAGACATGTTCTTTTCTTCCAAAAAGCTGGCTGCGATCCTGTTGGCCAACAATGTGATAGAGGTGGGAGAAGGTCTGGTTTCCAGCCTTTCCGGGGCTTGCTGGTGGGTTACTTCTGTTCAGCTCCAATCTTTAGGCTTACAATGTGAGCAAAACTTGCCTCTGACCTGTCCTCCCTCAGTCCTCACACAAAAGGTAAGAAACTCTCTCTTGCCCCATCGTTTTTTATTTCTTTCTGCTGTTTCCCCTGTCTGGTCTCCCCAGCTCCATCCCTCTGCTGCCCAGCTCTTCGGGCAAGAGCTGTCTTTTGGCTGTTTGAGTAGCACGGAGCCAGTCTGATTTTCATGGGAAACCTTTAGCACCTTCAATATTACAGAAAAGGAAGAAGAGTAAGTGTTTTCTACCTTGCTGCTGAGAGGCAAACCACATGAGACACACAGTTAAAAGACATTTTAATGCAGAGGCTTTTTTCACTGCATATAAACTGTGGTATTTTTGTGCTCTCCACGAAGCCTTAGAGTGTGAAACCATGCGCAGCAGGGTAATTCAGAGAGCTGATGTTGGGCTTCCTATGCCTTCCTTATGGAAAGACACAGCTCCGAAAGGAAAACTGTAGTGACCGAGAGGATTCGGAAGAGCCAGCCTGACCAATCTATAGATCCAGCAACAGGACATGCAATGGGAAAAAATTAGGGGTAGAACTTTAACCTCATTGATGGGGGGTTTCCTGGGAGAGAGCAGACCAGAGCTTTGCCCTTGATTTCTCGATTAGTTCCTGACTTTTTTTTAAATGTGAAGTCTGAAATGCATGAACAGTCTTGATGTCCAGGGACAGAAACAATCAGAACTTCAGAGATAAATGGTATTTTGCAGATGAGCAAGATGTTGCCACTTAGGGAATAACACAGGTAGCTTTTTACTGCAGCTCACCTCTAGGACCTTCTCTGTCACTAGGACCATCAGCATCTTGGCTGTATAGCACCCACCTTTCTTTTAAATTTTGCTATCTCCTACATGTTTTTTATATTTTTTCTTAGACACTTAATATAGGATTCAGAATCAGCACATCCATATGCTGACCACACTTTGCTTCCTTGAGAAGTTATGTTCAGAGAGTGTTATTTTTCCACCCGAGCAACAGGTGGATACCCCAAAGTTCCTGGGCCTCATAAGCCTCTTCTAATTTTGAGGAAAGCCTAAATCAAAGCAAGTACCAAATGGCGGGCGCAAAGGTAGCTCATCAGTTAATTATCACCTCAGCCCCCCTCTTAGTCTGCTCACATCAGCAGTACGAATTGTACCTCTTCAAATAAAATATGGGTAAGTATTCACTGTCTGGTGTATCCAATAAATTCACTTTCCCGTCTTCTCAACAGCTCTTAGGAATATCACAAGGAAAAAAAAAACAAAACACATATTAAGTGTTCTTTAGAATCAGGTAGAGTTTTAAAAACAAGTCCTTTCCTCTCTCTTTTTCTGCATCCTCTACGCACATTAAAACAAGACACAAAAAAATCAGAAAATAAATGACCAAAAATGTGAGATAAGGTGATAAGTGTATTTGGGAGCTCAGAATTATTTCAGAGAGCTGCTTTTCACTCCTATCAAATGCATTATGTATAAGTTTTAAGTCAATACTTTTTGCCAACATTGTGTTAAGCTAGAAAACTGTCTGCTATCCCTTTTAGCTGGATGCCAGGTAAATAAATAACTCACTGGCTTAAGCAAATTAAGTAAATAGTGTTTGTGGGCAGGTGTTTTTGTTCAGCATGTGGTATATAAATGTTTATTAATGCTGTTAACTTTGAAAAATGTTGAGGTAAAGGAAGAGATTATAGCAAATGTACAGATTAAAACAGAAACATTTGTCAAAAACAAATAGTAAACAACTAGATGAGTTTGCTGAAGCCAAATGCTCCCATTTAATAAATGAAACGCTTCATTAATCCTTCCTGACAGAAGTAATGCTTGGAATGGAGAACAGATCTGACAGAAAACATTTAGCTAAGTTACGTCCCGCGGGTCTTCCCCATCAGCCTGGGGAGGAGCCGCAGCCTCTCCCCACTGCAGACGGGCAAGGAGGGGTGTTATAGAGGCAGCCCCCCTCTGCTCCCACTCCTGCAACCTCCGCAAGCTCTGGAAATGTTTGGGCCTGACAACAGAGCAGCTGGAGGAGCTATCGGTTGTGTGGGTTGCCTTGATCGATGGCTGCCTTAGAGGTGCTCCTGGTCCCTGTGTGCTGTGCACTGGCTGTGGTCGAGCTGACAAAAACGCCGCGTGAGAGTGTTGTCCTCATGCTGTGTCCTACACCAGCAGTAAGACACCCACCACCGCAGCACTTTGCTTTGAGGGTGTCATGGTTTAACCCCAGCTGGCACTAAGCCCCACGCAGTCCCTCACTCACTCTCCCCCCACAGCGGGATGGAGAAAAGGATCATAAAAGTGAGAAAACTCGTGGGTTGAGATAAAGACAGTTTAATAACTCAAGCAAAAGCTGCTCACACAAGCAAAGCAAAACAAGGAATTAATTCACTGCTTCCCACCAGCAGGCAAGTGTTCAGCCATCCCCAGGAAAACAGGGCTCCACCACACATAACAGTTACTTGGGAAGACAAACACCATCACCCCAAACGTCCCCCCTTCCTTCTTCCACCAGCTTTATATGCCGAGCATGATGACATATGGCACAGAATATCCCTTTTGTCAGTTGGGGTCAGCTGTCCCAGCTGTGTCACCTCCCAGCTTTTTGTGCACTCACAGCCTACTCAGTGGTGGGGTGATATGAGGAGCAGAAAAGGCCTTAACTGCTTAGCAACAACAAAAACCATCAGTGTTTTACCAATTCTATTCTCATCCCAAATCCAAAACACAGCACCAGCTGCCAGTAAGACAGTCAACTCTGCCCCAGCCGAAATCATGACAGAGGGCTACCCAGAAACAAAGCACGTGGTGATGGCAAATTCTCTTACTTCAAGTGAGCCATACAGCATTGGGTGCATTTCTGAAGGAGCGCTCAGAGCTCTGTGATTAGCTGCATTCCTCAGCTTTGCCTTAAAACGATATGTTTCTGTTTCTCAAGGTTAGGAAGAACAGCTTGGAATTAGGTCTTGAGGCTCTTGCTTAGGTCTTGAGACGTGGATTGCCAATGCAATTGGAATCATCTTCTCTGAGATCTAAGCAGGATGGGGGTTACAGGCATAGGGCAGTGTTTTGAAAGAAATCTGTCCACACACAGTGCCTTTGTCTGAAGGTACATCTCTCGGCATGAGCCTCAGCTGTAGCAATTCTCTCATGTTTGCTGTTCATGTCCAGCTCTGCAGCAATGCTTAGGAGCAACACACTCCTCTTTCATTAGCAAACAACTTTACACAGCAGTGACCTGGCCTCAGTACCTCAGGCCTCCTGATTTGCCTATATCAATGCAACATCCCTGGTGTGAAGCCGAAAGCAATCCCTGCACACCATCTGGCACAGAAGGCTACGGCGTGGCTTGCCGCCATCATCCCTGAAACGTCTTCCTATGGAATTGCTCGTCATCTTCCCAGTTTCTGTGCCTTGGGCTGCTCCACGAGGAGGCCTATGTACCCACCAGATGAGCTAGAGGACCAGGATGAAGACTGCCGGCAGTGACCCTGCTCAACTGAGACAGTCCATGGCAGCAGTGAAAGAACTCATCTGCATGGTAAACTGTAGACAGGGTTTGCCTAGGAATCAGGGCCGTCACAGACCTCAGTAAGGTGATCTATGAAGTCTTCTTTGCCAAGAGTTGGTGTCCTGGAACCAAGGTCCCACCATCTGATCAGGGATGAAATCCTACTGCAGACTCTCCCTGAGATGAGAGATGAGAGACACTCATGTCTCTCTTCTGCCTGGCTCTCATCATAGCACCCTGTCTTCAAGACCATTGTCCCTCAGTCAAGTTAGATTGAAAGTGAGCAGATGGTCTGGTAGTGTCTGGGGTGGGGAAATGACATGCATAAACCCTGTGTTAAGAAAATCGAGCTTAAAATAAACAGGTTCAAAGCCAAGATACTCCTTTGCACACACTTCTTCCCTAGGGTAGAAGAGGAAAGTGTGGAGATGTGACAGGTGCCAGTCACTTTGCTTAGTGTATTTCTGGAAGGAGATTAGATACTACAATGAGAGGAACAAAGTAAGAACTTGAACTAAATACTTCTCTCCTCTGCATCCTTGGGAGATGGGCTGGGGAAGCACCACAGGGAGAGATCTGGGATGAGAAAAGGGCAAACACCTTCCCTTTTCTCAGCATGGAAAGCACGGGATGCTTCCTTCCTGAGGATGCAAGATCAGCAAAGAGTCACTCTCCTGACCAAGGGAATCTTTAGTAGGAAAAAAGGCTAAAAATCTAGGGATGAAGAAGTACTGGGCTATTGGCTGAAAAATGGATCAGAGTAGGTTGTTCCAAGGAGTCAGCCCAGCTGAGGACCCCAGGAAAATTAAAAAAAAAAAAAAGGTAGAGAAAGAAAGAGGTTTGGAAAGACAGCTGTAATCCACGTAGTGTATCCTGGGGAGAAGCTAGGGAGAGGGAGATAAAAGCTATGGCCCTCCTGGGGATACAGGAGACCAAGCCACCATCCTGTCCGACCAAGGAGCCAGTCGAGCTCCTGCCCACACCATGTGCTATGGCGTCCAGAAGCAAATATGGAAACATCAGTAAAACCTTTTTCTTTACAGCTGAAGGGAGCTTTGACAGAGTGGCTGACTTCTTATGCATTCCTGTACAGGGAAGTGAAGCGTAATACAGATCCCATCTCTTCATGCCGAGAGTCAATCTTGCAGCACATGAGAGCTAACGCCATATGGCAGCTGGGGCGTTCACCTGAGCTTGCAGTTTTTGGTGTACGGTGAAGTGAACCATGAGATGGTCAGTGCGGCAGCAACTGCGTTGCACTAACAGAAGTCCCTCTGAGTCTGGCAGCTACATTTTTTAGTTTACTTTGTGCTGCAGCATGCAAAGAGAATTTGCTTTGCCCTCTGATGTTTATCTTAATTTTGCATGTGTTCACAGCTCATGGGAGAAAATGACAAATTGAGAAAATATTTGTTTTCACAAAAGCCAAGAGACTATTACAGCAGACAGCCAGACAGGCACAGTGTAAGTGCCAAAGCCTGAGCTTTTCTACGCTCTGTGCCATGTACATGCTCAGTTTTACCTGCCTAAAGGGTAATAGGAAATTCAGTCAATATGTTGCCTTAATCACGGCAGTTTCTCTGCACGAGGACTACCCGTTGCATCCCATCACAGGGTTTTGGAACACCACCCAAAAGGGAGGCTGAAATCATCAACCACATTTCACTTAGCCCTGCCAACTGAATCTAAACAAATTGAAAAATGACCTGCCCGCTCCACTTTGAGGCATACAGCAGAAAATAACTCTGAAATAGCCGCTTATGTTCACTGGAGAAAGATTTATTTCTGATCTCAGAGCCTGAGTTGCAGAGGTAAATAGAACCACCTGTAAACCCTTACCTGCCATGCCCCACTACCCCCGTATGAAAAAACATGCACAGGCATTGCCTGAAGTGGAATTGGTCTAGTAAATGATCGGGAAAATGGAATCCTTTCTCTCAACAAGCAGCAAATGAAGAGGAGCTGCTGCATCTGAAATGATGCTACCTTATTTACCTGGAAGGTCCCAGCTTTTGATGAAAGGCCCATGACTCCAGAATTTGCTGTCTCTCCCATGGTGCAACACGAGTCCCTTTGCCCTTCGCTTCATACTGCAAGAGGGGTTTTGGTAGGGAGACAAGCTGACAACTGATTTGAAAGGGCTCTGCACTGATGAGCAGCCAGAAGGGAGGAGGACTCCATGTATTACCACACCTAACTGTCTTCTTACTTAATTATCATCTATTTATTTAAAGTAAATTGTTTGGTTTTGTAAATAATAGTTTGTTTTGGTGCCATGAGATTATACATTTGATGGAAATCCCAGAAAAAGCAGACCTTCAAAACGTCCACTTGTAATACCGAGTTATTTAGGTCCGTGGTTTTGTTACCAGAAACCCTCAGTGTGATCTCCATCCATGGACACTGCTAGGGTTCCCTGGTCCACGGCATCCCAGCTCTCCTAGACAAACACAACAAACTGTACGTCACCTGAAAGCATTTCTTTAGTTCCACCATGACTTTATCCCGGTTTCCTTAGGAAGAGAAATCATCTGAGCACGTCCTCTTTCTTTCCCTCTCCTCCTTTCTCACAACTCCTGAGCTCATCAACTGGTTTAACCCCCATGAGGCAGAGGGCTGAAAGCCTCAAAGGTCAGTCTTCCCTATGGATTCCGTAAGAGCTGATGGGAAGGTCTTTACAGAGCCTTTAAAAAAAAAAAAAAAAGCCTTTTAGTGCTCCCACCTAAGAAAGAGCACAGAAAACTCCAGTGTTACCTATTGCTTGTCTGCTTCTACCCAGCCGAGCAGTCAGAGTGAGACCACAGCACCCTCCTCATTTCGGACTCACCACAGCACGTGTTGTGTCCCACCAAGCGGGAATGCCATGGAGGACAAAGGGAGGAGTGGAGGTTACGGAAGGAAGGAGGTGTTTAGGGGACAAAGGATTTGTATTTGAAGGAAAATGTGTTCTACTGGTTTGGCTGCTTACAAATCTGCTTTTTGGGATATTTTTTAATTTGCTCTCTTTTCCTTCTCTGAGTCCCACAGGCAGCAGTTTATCCTTAGAAAAAGTGATTATAAGGAAAAGGCACTTCAGTACCTACAGAGAATGTAGAATTGAAAAAACACCTCCCAGGGTTTCACCCTGAGCTACTGGCTGCTGGAAGAAGAGTGCAGGTATGGGATCCTGCCCTGGGACTCCATAAGCATAAGGAAAAGAATAAACTCTGGTGGGGGGAAGGCGTCAGGAGCGCCCAGTGCCTGGGAGCTGCATGGTTGTCCATGGGGGAGCGGTCTGCACAGTTGGCGCCATGTGCCCTGCCGTTTCACAGAAAGCTGCTCCTGAGGCACTGTCAGGGTTATGGATATGAAAGACGAGGTGTTGTTGGCGGCGTATCCCGGGACCTCGGTGCTGCCATCGGTAGCTCTCCATCGCTCAATAGCCCTTCTGCTCTCCCCCGGGCCACTTGATTCCATTAGCAGGATGTCTGGCATTTGTTGCCACGCACTTTTCTTTTTCATCTGGCTTATACATAAGCCCTGTTGACCTTGATACTGGTGTGACACACAAACAAGTTACATAAAGACTCTCCAGGTGCATTTTCGCAGATCACAGGGCCCCTATAATTCATAGTCCAATATTTGAAGAGGGTGGCTGGGTTCAGCATTGGGTCAGATCTCCTCTGAGAGGATTAGATCTTACGGTGCCATGGTACCTATGCCTCATTGTGATTTAGTCCTCTCCACTGTCTTCCTAAACAAGAATCCATATATTTCTTGTTTGAATGCTTTGTTTTTGCTATGAAGCTTAGAAAAAAGCAAGACCCAAGGCAGTCTCAGCATGTGGGAACAGGGCACATCATGTTGTGTCGCCAGGTGATAAGGGGGAAATTCCGGCATTATTGCAGTTATTTGACTGTTCACCACTGATTCCACTGCCAACTTTGAAAGCTGCTTCTTTGCTATGATATACAGTGAAATACCCTCTTTACTATGTGAATTATTTCAAGAACCTTAAGATGTTTTCCACGATAAACTTGCGTGAGGTGGCAAAGCAAAGCCCAGTCCGACTAGGCTGAAGACCGGGCCCATCCTGTCTCTCTTCAGGGCTGTTCAGACTATGTGACTAAGCACAGAAAAAAAATCAAAATCAAGAAGCGTTTCAGGGCGAGGTCAGGAAATGTTGGTTCTTTTAGAGGTTCGGCTGGACCCTTAGCCTCGCTAAACTGCCTCTGAGCTCCGGAGGCTGCCGAACCACAGACCAAATGAACCATCGAAACAAGGCTCCTTATCGAGACGCGTTTATTTACTCAGGCATCTCTATGAATCATTAGAACACAAAGCGTGCACATAACTCATTCCCAGGTGCATTTCAGACGTGTGGTCCTGTCGAAGTAATATCAGCAACGCGTGGCCCGACACCTCCCTGTCCCTGTCCGCTCCAGCGGGAGCAGGTTTGATCCCCAGCAATGGGAAGTCGGTATGTGAGTTTTACAGATCCGTGAGAATAAATTGATCTCAGTCATTTCTTACCAGTTTTTCCCCAAACCAAAAGCGTTTTAACTATTCGAGTGTCAAGCAATCAAACGCTGCACCTCAGACACGGCTACTCCAGGAGACAATTAGAAGCACAGAGGAGCAAACAATACGCCACAGAAACGATCATCGCAGCGTGATCCAAAGGATAACTTTAGTAACGCAAGTGTTTCTTTGCTGGATGACTCACAGAAGGAAGCAGGGGCTGGAGTTGCTGAAAAAGGAGCCTGCTCCCTGGGAACATGAGCGAAGGTCAAGGATCAACTGTGTAAAACCGACTTTCTGTTTGACGTTAATAATCTTAAGGAAATGGATGGAGTGAGAGCAAATGTCAGCTCCAGTAATGACTATGTAACTCTGGGACCGTATAGGAAAGCGATAGCCCAGCTCACACGCTGCTGCTGGAAATAATGGGGAGAGGTGAGCTGAGAATTCAAGCCTTGCTTTCATGTTTCCTTTTGAGTTTTTCCGTGAATTCTGAGTTATCACAGGGACAAGTGGCTCCCTTTGATATTTAACCTCTCTCTGTCTATATATCATATATATAGTATGTATGCATTTTTTGCTATTGTTTTTCACCTGTGCAGCTTAAGAAGCTTCCCAAAGCTGTACAAGAAACACCATCTCAGTGACTGATACTGTCACTTATTACATTTTAAAAAAGTATAAATATCTAATAGTTTTTATGTTAAGGTCCAACTGGCATGTTATAACATTTAGTGCAAAACATAAACAAGTTATAATAATACACATATTATGTAAGAATACGTGTTACATTGTTAAATTTTACACATACCACTCAGACCCACCTTACACATATTTTTTTAAAGTGGTTATTTTCACAGTATCTTCTTTCAATAACAGATTGTTTAAGCTGCGTTCCTTCTGTCTCTTGCCAAAATAGCAGCGAGTTTAATTTTGTTTCTGCCCCAAATCGTGGCACAGCTGTCAATGTGTAAACACCCAACAGCCTGCTCTACATTTGTGACTACGCTTCTTTCCTCCAGAAAGGGGTGCCAACTCTGTAAACTCAGAGGCTAGGTCACATTCTGGCCCCAAATCAGATTATTAGGGGAGAATAAGGTACCGTGTCATTCTGCTGCCAGTTATTTCGAGTTTGGTTAGCATTTATTTTTAAATGGAGGCTTGCTGGCTTTTCAGGGCGTGATCTGGCTCTGCTTTTCATCGATGAAGAGAGTATCACTCCCCCAGACAGCCCGCTCCGCTGCTTTGCCGTCCTCGTCTTGGAAAGATTTCCTGATACCAACCCAAACCGCCCCTTCCTCAGGGCAGGTCTGTGGCTGCTTGTCCTACTGGCAGCGAGCAGGGAGGTCCCAGTTGGGAAGTCTCCAAGCTGACGATGACTGGGGACTGGCGTGTTTGGGTAGAGTATTTTTCATATACGTGCCCTGTTTCCTTACTTCCCCAGACATCCTCTTTAGTGCTGTCAGAGACACGACCCTGGGAGGCAAGATTTTGGTCTGATGCAATACACATCTTCTTAGGACACAAAATCCAGTCTGTTGCGTTTTTCTTCACAACAGCTTTTTCTGTCCTCGAGGGGTGGTGTTAATGCTCCTCTCCTCCAGGCTACGCAATTCCAATTTTTTCAATTTTCCTTCACAGGACAGGACCTCAGACCTCTCGTCTCCATTCGCATCTGCGCCACGTCTTCCGGCGGGCACGTTACTCGCAGATGAACACAGGGCCATGGCAGAGTCACCGACAGCACTGGGGACCACGGAGGGGTTAGACCTTATGTCTCGCAGGCTGAGATGTCCGCCCACCCCCACAGGGGGATTGCCCTTCTCCAAAGTGGGTCAGCACAACTGACTCATGCTGCTCTCTGATTCACTCTGGATGGACCTTTCTCTGCAGACCTGTTATCCAGACACTTGTTCTGCATCCCATATCTGTGCAGCCGGTTAATCCCACCGAAGTGAAGCGAAATGTGTCTGCATAAGGATGTATATGGGTGCAACTGGTGCAAATCTACCTCAACAGCCTGATACAATCCAGGGGGACTCTGCTGGGCAGGAAGGGCAGGTGGAGAAAGGATGCAGAAAGATAAAATGAGTGTGTTCCCCAGGTACAAAACTTGCTAGCAACCTAGGCTTTATTTATTGTTTTGGAATTTGTTCCTCCTTTTGGTTTTTGTGGTTTATTGTTTTGCATTTTTAATTTGACCCTACCTTGCGAATCCAGTTTTTCTCACACCAGTCGTGGACGCTGCAAATCCCCTGCAGTTTGACGTCTGAATTAGTAGATCTCCTGCATTCAAATATTGAAGCCATAACGCTGACTCCTCAGACTAGTACAAAAATATAGGGGAAATCAGTTAGGTTAATACCAAACTTAATCTCAACTGGAATATTTTTAAATGAAAGGGTAGAAAAATGCATGTCCTTTCTATCAACAAGTGTAAAACTGTGCTCCAACTCTTTGTCCGTGCTCAAACGTATAGGAGCAAGTGTGCTTGTGTCTCTAGGGAAGAGACATGTAGGTACTAGTCGTAAGGCATTTATTAAAAATGACAGGTTTGGCTGTTGGAGTGGTGGGAAAGCACAGATCTTGGGCATGAAAAAGAGAAGGAATCTGAAATGTTCAAATGTCTGTTGTTGAGCCAACCTTGGAACCACTGGGGAAGTGGTCCTGTGGCCAGCTTGCACTGTGTGTGCTATTTGAATCGCCCAGTTCTCAGTTTAGGCTGACCAATGTGAATGTTTTTTGTGTTCTCTACCACACACCACCTTGTCTCCCTGTAGCTTTACAACACAACACAACCTGCTTGACTCTCATGAAAGAGACCAGTGGAGGGGCAGGACTGGATGCAACAAAACAGATTAAATAGATTGTGAGCTGCTGGAGTAGAAGTGATTTTCCAAAGGACATCTTAGAGCTGTGCTGTTTCCATTGAATTTAATTGACTTTTGATTTAATTACCTGGTATCATTTTCCCTTAAAATCTCCCTGCTTGTCTTCTTGAGAGTTTTATAACTTTTGCAATAACTACTGGTCTAATACTAAGTGCAGAACTGCTTCCTTTGTGTCCGTTATTCTAAGGTAAGCTGAACACTACAAATTTCAGGGATAAACATGGTTCTGCTTAAGACTGAAGAAGCTGAACTCCTAGAGGATCAGACTAAGGAGATGACGTGTTCCAGTCATGTGGGACAATGCCAGACCAGGTTCCAGTCATTTGAGTTGGGGGCCTTCTGTGAGATAACTCCCTAGTAGGAGGCAAAAGCCTAAAAACCAGGGCGAGGATGGGGCAGGAGTGGGGGGGATACACGCCAATTTAACAGGTGAATGCAGTGAAGCACGGCCATCAGCTGGTTTGTATCCAACCAGCAATGGGGTCAGAAGGATCACAGTTTAATCTATTGACCTGATGGAAAAGCTCTATATGATGTAGTAGATGATGGATGATATACATACGTATCTATATGTGTATATATATATAATTTTTTTCAACCATTTTAGAGTTTCAGAAATGTTTACAAAGACGCTGTGTTGTTTTCTACTATAATCTGTAAGTTTGGAGACAAACCTCTTTATAACAGTTTTCACTTTCTCTGGAATCTCTGAATTGTGTTACTTCCATCGTGTCTCTTGAAATAAACAAAAGCTATATCTTTTTAAGAGGAAGATATGAAAATAAATTTACATTTTACCCCATATTCTTGTTCCTACACTTCTGAGAGGTTCGAAGAAGATATGAAGATAATTTTAAATGTTGTCCAAAAAAGAAGAGCTTTTATTATCCGTATCTACTGCTAGATGGCATGGGAAATCCTTAGAAATGTAATGAAACATAACACATAAAACCCACTGAGCCAGTGTAAGCCACCATCTAATTAAATGAGCAGATTCATAATGACAGTACACCATTAAAATTTCCAGACAGAAAACTTCTCAATACTCTTATTCTGCATTTCTTTTTGTTACTTTAGGTCTTCACTTAGGGAGTAATGGAAGCAAGCTGAATAATGAATACAGTTAATACAGTCTCAAGGAGATTTCCTTCCAAGTTTTCTTTCTGTTGAGCTGAACTGAAGGTCAAATAACTTCAGCATAGCAGAAAGCATCCAGATTATCCTTTTCAGATCCTTTTATTAAGTACAATTTAATGGTGAGAAGGAATAATAATGGACAAGGAGAAGTGGGACATTTTAAAGCTTTATTTTGCTTACAGCAAAGTAAGAGAATAATGCATTTCAGTTACCTGGGCAAATGACAATAAAATAATCACTTTGCCGATTTTAGGTGGTGCAGTGAATGGCTCAAATCAGAAGTATAGACAACTGTTTTTTCCTTAATTGGCTTATCCCACTGATGAATGAAGATGAATCAAACCGATCCAGTTATTCTTCCATTAACTGGGGGATCGTGGCTGATTACTGAATACAACCAACGTGAATTTGCACGTATCTAGACCCTGGCATGGAGGGGGTTCCTGTTTCCCTGTTCTGTTCCTAGAGAATGAGTTTGCAGACCATGTTTGCAAATCAGCAAGCACAGTGCGCGGTGTATATGAAAGCTATTTTATGTATGCATATGACAGTTATAACTAATGACTACAACTAGTAGCTAAATCTACAGGGCAAAGGCTAAAGAAGATTGCTTTGTTCCTCCTTCATGTATTCTTCTGTGCCTTCAGCTGGGCAGGGAGATGCTCCGATGCGGGTGTGAACAAGCGTGGGCCGAGGAAGGGTTTATAAAGTGGGACACAGGGGGATTGCTCTCACTAAGCTCATGGGAGGAGGGAGCAGGAGGAGGCTCAGTGCTGGTTTTGGAGCAGCTGGCCCACTGAGGCGGGACTTGGGGTTGTTGGTGTTGTTCAGCCTGGAGAAGAGAAGGCTCTGGGGAGACCTGATAGCAGCCTTCCAGTACCTAAAGGGGGCCTACAGGAAAGATGGGGAGGGACTCTTTATCAGGCAGTGAAGCAATAGGATGAAGGGTAATGGTTTTAAACTGAAAAAGAGGAGATTTAGATTAGTTATTAGGAAGAAATTCTTTACTGTGAGAGTGGTGAGGCACTGGAACAGGTTGCCCAGGGAAGCTGTGGATGCCCCATCCCTGGAGGTGTTCAAGGCAAGGCTGGATGCGGCTTTGAGCAACCACGTCTAGTGGGAGGTGTCCCTGCCCAGGGCAGGGGGGTTGGAACTAGGTGATCTTTAAGATCCCTTCTAACCTGAACCATTCTATGTTTCTGTGACTTGTGAGGAATGGATGTGAGGCACTGAAGGCTTAATTTGCAACCAGGATGGAAGCTAATTGCAAATATGGAGGGGGATAATTCACATGAGTGGCTGTGATGCTGTCTCTGTACCTCCAGCTCTTACAGCAATGCCACAGAGCCTTTGACATGACTGAGAACCAAGGAGATGCCATGTGGCATCATTGGGATATTGTTGTTTCCAGAAAACAGCGGTCAATACAAATTTATGAAGTTTTTCACTTCCTTTTTACACATGGACTGAAACAAGTAACAAATTACATTTCTCTCCCAAATTATCCTGTACTTTGTACCTGATTGGCCTTCATATCTGCACGTTTGCTTTCCACCCTTATCGCACGAGTGCTGTGCAAGCCTCAGAAAGCTCCATTACTCTTTTTCAGCAGATGTTCACATTTACCACTCTGTTGACCTTGTTAGCGTATTTACCATTGTGTTAACAGTTTGTACTCTGCTCAGACTATGAAGTCTATTTTGGCCAATATTTTAGCAAAGACTTGGTGTGAGTATGTGCCTACTGACCAGTGCACCAGAGACATCTGCATGTTAAAAAAAAAGGATTAGAAATAGAAAGCATCATAAAGAAAATGAGATTAAATAGCGAGCTTTTCAGCGATCTCGTATAGATGGCATATTGAAAGTATACAGAGCTCAATATTAGGTCACATGTCTAGGGAGCTGCATACAAGAATAGCACAAGCATATAAGGAGAAAATTAGAAAACCCATGCATAAAATGTCATACAGCTAGCAAGGGACATGAAAGGTAACAAGAAAATACTCTAAATTTAGATTAATAGTGAAAGGATTATAAAAGGAAGAGTTGGTCTTCTACTCAGAGGGAGAAAAAGCTATTTATAAATGATATTGAGAAGACTGAAGTGTTTTGTTTTTTTTTGCTTCAGCATTTGCTGGAATGCCAGTGAGAAAAGGTACAAATTCAGGTTAGAAAAGAAAATCAGCTGAGAGCAGAAATCGGTAAGTTAGTTCCTCCCCCCCCCCCCCCAATTCTCTGGAGCTAATAAAATTCCACAGGGAATTTTGAAAACCAGAAGAAATAAATCTGAGAGCAATTAGAGGCTTATCACTGAAAACTGGGGACGATGGGTAAGGTTAGGAACCTGCTTATCTTTACAGTGGGGAACAGGTGGATTGGGGAATTGCACTTTCCAGTTTACCTTCCCCTGGCAGAACGGGAAGAAATAATCCGACCATCGGTAAACACCTAGAAGATAACAAAGGACGGGTAACAGCTAGCAAGGAATTGTTGTGAACATATGATCTTTAACAAAGATAATTTCCATTTACACCAGCATGACAGGCCACACGAACCACGGACCAGCCTTCACAAAGGCTGTGACACTGAGCACCCATTTCTGCTGTTTTTCATGAACTCGCTGCAGGACCGTGGTCCAAGCTCCACAGTGAGGACACATCAGCCGTGGTTTCCATGGGCACCTCTCCTGAGCCCCGGGTGACTCAATATTTTCACCGATGACTTGGGTGTTACACTAAGAACCAGGTTTATTCCATTTTCAAATAGCAGGATCCTAGGAAGGGTTGCGAGGGTACTGGGTGATGGGGTGAGATCTGAGAACGGTCCCGATGATTGAGCAAATCATCGTGCCAAAAAAAGATGCATTTTCTGTATTGCCTTATAGCAGACTAGGGTGGCCTTGGTCTGCCAAAAGCCTAAGCACCAAGCTGCACTGAAGGCAAGGACAAGGTCCTGCCGATCTCCTTGTGGTCTCGGCACATGGCCCTGGACAAGGCAGGCTCAGCACCTTACCTCCCGCACTCCTCTCTGGCTGACTCCTGCTTTACACCAGGGCCTCAGCTCCCCGATCAGCCACACAGCACACGTCTCTTTGCTACCCGTCCTCCACCTACAATGATCTGGCTAGTACCCTTGGTGGGGAAACCTGGACATGCAGGTGGAGTGTCCTCTCCAGTGACCACCTGAGTCCCGTCTCCAGCTGACCTGCAACATGGTCAGCACGGAACAAGGAATGAGCATGGCCCAGACCAAGCATGGTCTCCTGCTAACTGGCTTTGCTGCAGAGCCGTCCTGTGCATGTGGCAGGTCCAGGCAGGCCCTGCTGTGGGATCCCCTTTGCCCAGGAGGGGCTTTCAGTCCCACATGTCCCCCATCCATGGGGAGAGCCTTGGTATGGGACTCAGTGGAGTCTGAAAGGCTTCTTATCATGCAGATTTAAATATATTTAGTCATAGAATCATATAGTCATAGAATCATTATGGTTGGAAGAGACCTTTAAGATCATCAAGTCCAACTGTCAACCTAGCTGTCAAAGTTACTACTAAATGATGACCCTCAGCACTACATCTACACGTCTTTTAAATACCTCCAGGACTGGTGACCCAACCACTTCCCTGGACAGCCTGTTCCAGTGCTCGGTAACCCTTTCAGTGAATAAATTTTTCCTGATATCCAATCTAAACCTCCCCTGGTGCAACTTGAGGCCATTTCCTCTTGTCCTATCACCTGTTACTTGGTTTAATGTGTTTTGCTTGTGCTTGGAGTTACGTGTGATCTTTATGTTTTACAGGGGCATTTACTGTCTCCTCTGCCAAGCAGCAGCTTTATGCCTGGAGGAGCAGCTACCCAGGTCCGCGGCGGAGGGGTCCACTCCCAGACCCGCTGCGAAGCTGCCACTGCTGGGAGCTGGAGAGAGGAAAGGGGGGGCTCTGCTCCGCCTGCCAAGCTCCTTTGTGCTCTCACAAATTCCTTAGAAAAATGAAAGCGGGCAAAAATTTCCAAGGTGCCCTGGAATAAGCTTTCTAAATGTGATGCAAACTTCGAAAGATTTCAATCTTGGGTTGTCTTGAAGTGGTGATTTTTTTTTTTAATGCGAAGTTTCCACTATTGACCTAAAAAATCAGTCATTTAGACAACCCTGCTCTGTGTGGAGAGGATAAAGCTTATCACAGAACTAAACGCAATTTTTCAGGGGCTGCTGGAAAGTGGAAAAGACCATGCTGATCACACTGCTTGCCATTTTAAATTCAGGGCACGTTTCTTTGACCTGTCCTTCTCTTGGCGTAAGCATAGCACACGTGCAAATAACAGTAATAAATATCAATACCAAGCAAATAGAAAATAAACAACTTGACTAGCTAAACTAACAACTTAAATGGAAACAGCCCTCTCTTTTAGGGAGAAGATAAAATAACAAGTGACTAACAACATGTTGGGCATCTCACCTTGCACTCTGAAGAGTACGGCACAGTTAGATCCTGGAGCAGTAACGACACTTTTGCTGTCCCCCCGACATTAGTAGTGGTCTTCCCTGAGGTGGCACCTCACGGCCATCTCCTGGTCACAAAACACAGGGCGCCAGCACAGCCGTGTCCTCTTTCTTGGGAAATGGGTGAGGAGAAGACCAGCTCATCTCTGTCTCCTTCGCTGTGAACCCAGAGAGCCTGGCACCATCTTGAGGACCACGAGTGCCGGGGCAGGGCTGCAGCACTGGACATGGGCTCAGGGTAGACATGGCCCACGTCCATAAGACATTCTCCAGTTTCTCATCACTATTTCTGTTCAGAATAAGATTTATTCCCTTCATCCTTCTAGCTACAAACCACGGTTTTGTTAATGGCAATTTTGAGCACTTGGTTAAAAAATCCATGCCTATGTTTAGTGTGTATTAGGGGAAATGTCATTCAAATGGCTACTAGCGCTACCCATCCTTGCTGAAAACACTGCACAGTAACGCGCGTTATCAGAGCTGCGTGCCTCGAGGGCCTCTTGTACATCGTCCTGTGAAAAACAGATTTCCCTTTATGCAAAAATGCTAGCAAGAGGCTTCCAAAAACCTCAGAGTTAAATAAAGATTTGTAATTTCCCCATCTTTTTCATCCCAACCCCCAAGGTTGGAATTTAATAGCAAAGGACCGATGCCTATTTCTGCAGAAGTATAAATGTCCGTTACCAAAAATAAATCTCTGTGCTAAATATATCCCACAAGCTGAAGGAAACTTGTCAAGATGCATTTAAAATAGAAGTCTGATATTGAACAACAAAGAGAGCGGCCAGCAATAGCTGATCCGCAACTAAACACTTAATCAAGATATGTTAAAACAGGAACGCACAGTTTGCTGTCACGTTTTACCGAGTCATCGAGAAACCATCGTTGTGGATTTTTCCGCACAGAGGATTCCGGTTTTCTCAGAAACTTGCCTCTCTCCTCATCCGAGCTCTTGAAAAATTATTTTTTTCTTTCAGTCATTTTAAAAGGTAATTACTAAAATGAAAATGCTAACAGATTTCAAACCACTTCAGGACATTTTGCCTATTAGGAACATCTTGACTTCTTAAACAAATGGCTTGCTTTCCCTGTAATTAATTTTAAAAGATTCATTTTTGCACTGACAGACGACAAGCAGCTATCCTGCAGCTGTCTCTGGATTCTTGAGCTTGACCTTAATAAATAATACAGCGTTTTCTTAATTTGAAGAGTAACATATGCTTTTCCTCTTCCCCACTGAAGTGGATCCATTTATTTTTTCTGCAGCCGATGTGTTTGCTGAGGCAGCATACGCCTTTTGCATGGTGTGATTACCCTTACGTGGGCAAGTAGGCCACACCATTAACAATTAAATATTTTCAGAATTTTACATATGAACCAGTTAAAAATTATTGTATATCACCTCCTCCCCTTACATGGTGGGACCTTTATACCATCTAGTGCCTCTTCTGTATGTTACTTTGGGGCAAAACAAGGAGATAGGCCCAAGTTTGTGGTAGACACTCAGGAGTCAAAGCCAAAGGGTGTAATGTGTTTTCCTATAGCTCTCCTGCCGTTGCTGCTTGATGCTATACCTCCTCCTTGGCCTAACGTCTGGTCCTGAGTTCCCTGTAAGCCCTGTCTTGGTTACGTGGTAGACTCATTGGTTTGAAGAAACATTATGTCTTGTTAGAATATATCGCAGCCTACAAGCATTGGTAACCGGTGTGAACATAAAAGATCTCAAATCCCGTCATGAAAAGGTGTTTTATAAAATGGTGAAACAGCCTGTTCTTTACAGGTTCCCGCAGAGGCTCCCCCTCAGGGACAACAAACAGCAGCTCAGGATGCCAAATGCATGGGGTTTGCCTCAGACAGTGGGGCTGAGTTGGAGGTTTCCCCACAGGACACAGCTGCTGCCATAATCATCAATTCAACATCGGTTCCTCTGTCAGGCAGGTGTGAAGTGCTTTGGAGACCCCTCGGGGTCGGACTTTTTAGGCTTCTGCTCCCAAGGGATTGGCTTTCCTCTCTGAGGCATTGGAGGACATTGCCACAAAGGCTCTTGAAGAAATTTTAAAGTGCAGAATCCATAATAAAAACAACACACAAAATAGTCTGTGCCCCATTACGGTGACAAAGGTACAGGACATGGGGAGGAGGAGCCCAATAACCCGTATCAACGTTTAAGTACATGAGACTGCGTTCAGCTGGCTCCTTGGTTTCCTTTGCAGGGAAAAGGTTTTGGCATGAAAGGGAGACATTATTGATGGGTGAAAAACAATTGTGCTTGCATTTCTGGTCCCCATCCCCCTGTACTGAAATCACACGACACGTTGTGCCTGTCAGGGCAGTGGCCTGGTTTGTACCATGCTGCCCAGCGCCATCGCTGGCGAGCACCCGCTTAAGGTGTGTGGTGAAGCAGCTATAATTTTTGTTGAAATTCACTTTATATTTTTGTTTCAAGACAGGATCAGGCCCTCCAGATTTTCTTGTTCTGTTAGTGAGAAATTTGCTAGGGGAGACTGGATTTATTGTAAGCAAAACAATAATCAGTAACAAATACAGTATAATTCATTTGCTGAACAAATCCTATATGTCTTTATGGACCATAAAATTGCTGGTAAAATGAAAAACACATAAAAATATACAAATGGCCTAATGGAAAAGAATGAGTGCTTTAATAAAGCAGAGGTTTACTGCATTGACGAAGTATTAACATTCTTAAACATTAGTAAAGATGGGCGGTATTACTTTGTTTAATTATTCTTCAATCAGCTAAAGGATTCCAATCTAGTGCTCTGGCCAACTAACCTAGAACATAAACCCAGTCCTTTGCAGGGTGCGATTATCCTGTGCCTGTGGGCACCTCCTGGGGTCGGCGGCAGCGCAGCCCCTCGGGGAAGGCAGGGTAAGGACAGGCAGTCATGGCTGCTTGCATGCTTCTCCACTTTCATAGAATCATAGAATGGTTCAGGTCGGAAGGGACCTTAAAGATCATCCAGTTCCACCCCCCTGCCCTGGGCAGGGACACCTCCCACTAGACCAGGCTGCTCAAAGCCCCATCCAGCCTGGCCCTGAACACTTCCAGGGATGGGGCATCCACAGCTTCTCTGGGCAACCTGTTCCAGTGTCTCACCACCCTCACAGTAAAGAATTTCTTCCTAATATCCAATCTAAATCTACCCTCTTTCAGTTTGAAACCGTTACCCCTTGTCCTGTCATGACACTCCCTGATAAAGTTGCTCTTGCTACTGAGCTCTTGCCAGCAATTAAGGAGTGGCTAATGCAAATCAATCAGTTGGTACACTTTTTCCTACACTATTACTATTCCTTTTCTCACTAACCTGCAGTACAAAATCCTGGGGTCCTCCCTGGGCTCTGCCTGTGACTCCTCTCCATCCCCCTTAGGGCTCATGACGCACAGTCGTGGGGCAAAGGCGGTCGTAGATAGGTAGCGCCCGGTTGAAGGTGTACCCCGTGGGATGCTGAATGCTCGTGGTACCTGTGAAAGTCCAAAGCCAGCCTGCAGGTTTGCAGGGTGGGGAGGCAACACTGCCCTTCCCTCTGCCTTCCTGCAGCATCAGAAGAAAATATCCTCCTTTTTTTTTTTCCTCTGCAGCTCCTACAGTGGTTAAATTCCACACTATGGAGAGGGATCTTGACCACTAATAGTAATGGTGAGGATAACAACAATCAGTATATTAATAATATGCTAGGGAGTAATTGGAGGTAGATCCAGGACCAGAGCCAGAAGAGAACCATCATTTCTTAGCTGTTAGACCCTTTTCCCTTTAGGTTATGCTCCAATGTTTTTAATATTAACAAATACTATTAAAATAAATAAGCCCATAAGCATTTTATGCCTTCAAAATTCCGGATATAAATCTTCAGTGTGCCTGCAATAACATCACACCCCAAACAGTTGTAGCAAATAAAGCAATTTGCAATGTATGAGAACAGCCACTAGCACATAAACTGTGACTCCAGCATCAGATAAATATTTCTCATGCTCATTATGCCCATCAGGCTTGCAGGAAACGTAGCCATGAGGAAAAATAAGCTGATGCTGTTGTTTCTACAAACTAGGAACACGAGGGACTGAAGGCAAGAGAGCAAGGGCTGGGGAATCAGATCCAAACCATTTTTGCATGCTGTAACAGTCAGGTGAGCAGGGGTAGGTGTTGCCCCAACCACCGATGCTCAGCTGATAGCTCTCAGGGTGGGCTTGGTCACTTCCAGGGCACCATATCTCTTCTGTCCCAGTGGTTCCCTTAGGGAAAATCTCACTGCTCTGGCCCAGCTGCGTGACAGTGACCGAGAGCCTGACCTCCCCATCTGCTCCTCACGCGTGTTTCCCCAAGGTTGCGCATATAGCCCTATTAATCACCTATATCCCGCTAATCTCCTATGATGGGAGAGATTTTGTGGCCATCACAGGCTCCCATTTAAAGGTGTTAAAAGTCAGCAGATGACCCTGGGATGCGCAGGACAAAGAGGCATTTTGGCAGCGCGCCGGGAGTGCTGCCCCAGGGAGCAACTGACTGCTGCGAGATGGGGAAGGCAGCATTGCCACCCAAATGTCAGCACTCGCATCCAAGGCGGTTCAGTACTTCCCTTAAACTCGCACGCTCCGGGTTTGAAGGAAGGATCAGCAAGTGGCATTTTGGATTAAAATAACAAACTATTTTTGAGAAAGACTTTCTGTAAAGAGTAAATGCAGCTGGTGGTCTCAGTGGGAGCTTGAATATATTGACAGGCATAGTTCCAACAATTAAGTATGGAAAGATTCAAGCAGCTAAACCCTCACTGGTAAATTCCTCTATCTCATTTTGTGCTTTATCAACACTTAGGAATGTCTGATTCACGGTCTGGCTTTAAACACAGTGATGGCTTGGAAGCGATAGGATTCCTTGTTACTGGTGGCTGCTACCACAGGAGGTGCTGATGTGATTTTGTTCTTTAGTCTGTATAATGGCTGATGGTGTGACACTGCTTCTCACTTAAAATCATAGAATGGTTTAGGTTGGAAGGTGGTCATCTAGTCCATCCCCCCTGCAGTGAGCAGGGACATCTTTGACTAGATCAGGTTGCTCAGAGCCCCATCCGGCCTGACCTTGAATGTTTCCAGGGATGGGGCTTTCTCTGGGCAACCTGTGCCAGTGCCTCACCACCCTCATAGTGAAAAACGTCTTCCTTCTATCTAGGCTGAATCTACCCTCTTTTAGTTTAAAACCATTACCCCTGGTCCTATCGCAAAAGTTTGTCCCCATCTTTTCTGTAGGGCCCCTTTGGGTACTGAAGGCTGCTATAAGGTCTCCCCAGAGCCTTCTCTTCTCCAGGTTGAAACAACACCAATTCTCTCCGCCTGTCCTCACAGGAGAGGTGCTCCATCCCTCTGATCATTTTTGTGGCCCGCCTCTGGACCCCCTCCAACAGGTCCATGTCTTTTCTGTGCTGAGGGCTCCAGAGCTGGACACAGTACTCCAGGTGGGGTCTCACCAGAGCAGAGTAGAGGAGCAGAATCACCTCCATTGGCCTGCTGGCTGCACTTCTTTTGATACAGCCCAGGATACAGTTGGCCTTCTGGGTTGTGAGTGCACATTGTTGGCTCACATCCAGCTTTTCATCCACCAGTACCCCCAAGTCCTTCTTGGCAGGGCTGCTCTCAATCACTTTCTCCCCCAGCTTATATTGATACTGGGAATTACCCCAACCCAGCTGCAGGACCCCGCGTTTGGCCTTGTTGAACCTCATGAGCTCCACATGGGCCCACTTCTCAAGCTTGTCCAGAGCCCACTGGATGGCACCCTGTCCCTCAGCCATATCAACTGCACCACTCAGCTTGGTGTCATCCACAAACTTGCTGAGGGTGCACTCAATCCTACTGTCTGCCTCACTGATGAAGATATTCACTAACTGAATTTGGGCATGGAGTACCTTCGTCATGGTTGATGTGAGCTCTGGGGAGACTTGAAGAGCTGCTGTGGATACTTCTCCTGCATTTTCTCACTTCCACAGTGCTGGAGCATTTAGATTTCTATCTCATCGCCCACTCTATTGAATATATTTGTGTTGCCAGCTGAGATAGAGGAGGGCTTTGGAGGGAAACTGCAGGATGTTGTGGGTACTTGAGCTTCCCTTCCCTTCCCTTCCCTTTCTTTTCTTTCATTCAGGCTCTTCAGTTTTCCTGTTCTCCTTGTGTTATCTGGACAAGGTGGTAATGATGGTGATAAGAAAAAGAAATCTGTGGTAATGGAAAGGGCTGGGGATTACAGCAGTGGTGAAGACAAAAGCACTCCAGTTTTGTCTCACCTTGCTGTCTTGAACACTAGCACAATTCACTAGCATGGATCTAACTGCATTTTATCCCTTGTAGCTGGACATATATCTAGACTTAAGAAACAATAGAGAAATGAAAGCCTGAAGTGCATGCATAAGGAGTCTCCAGTGTAACAGAAGTCTAGAAAATTTATTCATGCTTTAAATTAAATTTGGAAGTTTGGTCCACCCCTGTATTTTGTTTCCCAAGATAGGCGTTATGCAGCACAATGGAGCTTTTGCTGGAATCCGATTTTTAATCATCATTGACAAGATAATAATTTCCCCAATTTTAGGATCATGCACAGTACGCCTCCCTTTCGCGGCAGTCTCCCCTCCGCGTCTCTGCTGCTACGTCTCATTTAGGAAGAGGCATCGCTGCCGTGAGTCAGCCCCACCGTACTCCCTCCTCCTCCGTAAGGAAGAGCGGCTCTGCTCCCCCAATCAGTTTCCATGTTCCCAGGGAAAGAAAATGTCTTCAGAGATGGAAATAAGATATTTTCTTATTGTAATGAAAAACGCCCAGCACAGGACTCCTGGTGCCTGAGCCCCCAGGTGCGAGGCAAGTCTCATATCCACAGAGGTGGTACCAGGCATCCCAAAGGCCATCTTCCAGCATGGACCTTTTCCAGCTGTTTTTTCTTTCCCTGTCTTTCTCCTCCTACCTAGGATGGGAAGAGAAACCTGTTCATTAACGAGGCCAGTGCCGAGATGCTGACCTGTGCTGCCGCCATGGCTGGCTTGCATGACAGGACAGATGGATGGGGTCATGGGGCCCTGGTCCACTCACAGCACCTCTATCCCCTTCGCCCACACTGTGCCACCACAGCTGTGCCAGCCTTTGGAAAGCAGACGGGTGGGGAGCTGGGGATAAAGCTGGTCATGGACTGGGAAAACAGAGGCAGAAGAAAAGAGCCTCAGCCACTGAGGGAGGATGAGGAGCCAAGAGACAAACCCAGCCAAGATTTCTGTGTGTGTCACATAAATGCGAACCAAGGGCCAAGAAATCACAACAGACCTTTTTTTATTATTCTCTGTGGAAAAAGGTACCTTTAATATCAATATGCAACTTAGGAAGCTAAGATATTAGTTGCCTACCTTGGAAGGGTGAATGATGGAAATGACCCTTTGGGAATCTAAAACTTGCAGGAAATCAAGGTGTTTCCCCATGGATTTTTAAACATGAGGAGGCTGCCCACAACATAAAGAAATGCACCAGGCCTCCAAGATACAAGTACGCTCAGGGGAAGCAGGTTAGAGCATCACACCAGGCCTCAGGCAAACGCTGCAGATGAAGAGGTGGCAAGAGCATGTGAAGGAAGGGCATTGAGCAGTAAGTTCAGGGAGGTTCCCTTTGCCCGTACACATTTGGGGAACTTTTAAGAACTACAGAGGATAATTGTCGAGAGAACTGGCTCCAAAGAGTTTTGCAGCTCTATCATTTAAGGTCAAGACAAACCAGGAAACTAACACTGTCTCTTAAATCTTTAAGATGTCAGTAAATAAATGATGTGGTTTTCAGAACTGTAAAGCATCTCATATCTTCTGCTGACTTCAGCTGGAGCACTGGGTGCTCAGCACTTCTGGAAATAAAAACATTTGTTTGCCAAGCCTCGGAAGGAAAAGCTGAGAAGGCTGACTTGAAGTTCTTGTTCTTGCAAATATGAATATGAAGCAGGATATAAAAATATGAACTGAATATGAATTGAAGCAGAATATGAAACTTAAATCAGTAGTGTTCCCTCAGGAAGATCGTTATTTGGAAGAAAGGAAAAAGTGCACATAAAGACAAATTTGTAAACACCATAGGAAAGCAGGAAGGATGGAACTTGCCTGTCATTATTATTATTATTTCCTGTCTTGGATCTGGTCTGCCTCTGCCTTCACATTGTGGTATTTGTAGTAGTTCTGCATTGAACTAATTGCTTCCAGCCTTGGGGGCTGTCATGAAAATGTAGGTAGTGCTAATGCCTTAACTGGTAATTAACATGATAGCAAAGCAGTTGAGGAAGGGACTAAAATGTCAAACAGTGGAGACACCCGAGTATGAAAAATGCCACACTCTTGCGCGGTGAGAGGGTCAGTGACAGGCTGGCACAGACGCCGGAGGAGAGGGGCTCCTCCGTGGAGCGCTGGTTGTCCTCACCCACTGCAGCCACGGCAGGAGCCTCCTCCAGCCCGCTCTTCGCAGCACAGGGGAGGTGCTGAGAGCTACCACACAGCTCTTGGTTTCCGTCATGTATTTCTATCAGGAGTTACAGTTAGTAGATTAAAAAATCTTAAGCAATGAGAAAGCAGAGAAATTGTGTTATAATACAGAAGGGGTTACAAAAGTGTGGTAATATTCCACTGGAAAACAAAATCCTTTAGTTGGTTAACCTGAAATATTCTCGATGCATTTCCCTTCCACTGCAGTGCCCCAGCAATTGGGAAAAGCTTGAAATGGGACTTGAGAGAGGTAAACCCGTGGCATGCTAGTGCCAAAAGGGAGTAAAAAGGGCATGAGATCCTATGATTTATCTAATATGAAGCCCACTGGGAAAGTCAGAGATTAATGCCCTATGAAGTGAAAACATTTTGTCCTGGCCAACATATAAAAAATTAAGTTCAGGAATGTTTGATGCATTGACTCCTCTGTTCTAATTTGGAATGAAAAAAATGTCAAAATGAGAGGACTTCCTACAATACAAAAATATTAGGATGACCTTTTTTTGCAATTTCTTCAAATGATTAATGTTTTCTTTTTCCAAAGAGTAATTCACACATTTTAATTCAAACATCCTGATAGAAAAATGTTTATACAGATATTAATTGTAGTAAGAGATTCCATAGTACTAATCTTCTACTACAGAGCACCATTCAGAATCACTTTATTATACAGTTTGCCTAGCAAAGCATTTCATCATGCGGAAGTGAGAAAAGCCTAAATGCACTATTCTGATGAAAAGAGAGAAAAATAAGATTCAAAGTTTGTACAAGATGGTGAGACTATGGTGAAAAAAAGGCACCAAAAAGCTGCTGAAGAAGCATCACAGATAATTCAGTCGAGATGATCTGTGATGAACTTGTACAGAGTTTGCCCATTAATGAATTGCAAAAAGCTTTACAAAGAGAGACTGATATCAGTGTTACAGGCAAGGGGGGTGAAGTGGAGCATGGTGAGTGACTCTTTTGTTCACCCTGAGAGCCAAGAGCAGAGCTCAGACCCTTCAGGCATGGTTGAACATACCTTTTACAAGACTAGGTCCTTTTCTTTTGTGACATGACATGAAGCCCCGACTGGCTTTTCTCTCTGGACCCTGACACAAGACATGAGTCAGAATGACAAAAAACAATGATTCATCATATGGACTTTTTCCTTAAATCAAGCTATGCCTTGAGTTAATTTTTCTGCAAACCTGTTTGGCAATGCATTGTGAAGCCTTGACATGTACCTAAGAGATAGTCCACACTCTAGCTGCGGGCTCCACTTTCCCTGTCCTGGAATACCGTATGCAGTGATTTATTGTGTGTTGTTCAGTTACCTGTTACCAGTTGCCAGTTACTCACCAGGCTTTAAACCCCGGAACACCAACACATCCCATGAGTTCCAGCCTTGGTCAAGGGAAGAAGGATTTAATGAATTTGAGAACTGGATGCAATAATACAGTAAATTTAGGGACAGGAGGGACCACTGTGATGTTAGTTGACCTAGTTTGTAGTTGACACAATTTCACTTATTATTAGTAACACATAAAAATATTCCTTTTACTCTATAACTGATCACTGTCAGGCCACTAACTTGCAGCTGAACCAAAAAGCATCTTTTGGAGTAAGGCTGCTTAGTGCTGCACTCGGAGATGTCGTGCTGGTCTCTTTCCAGCACTTAATGAACTTTTGATTTTTGAAAGCTTAATTCTCAGTCTTGTTTAGAACTGTAATTTCTTCTTACAAACCTCCAAACCAAGGTGAACCTGTGAAACACACTTCAATTTCTATGCTCTGTAATATAGCATAAGGTGGCTAGCCCAGAATTACATCCTGTGAAACATTGTTGTGATTTCTAAAAAATCGTATTTATGTGTATCTGCACATTTTCTTCATTGGTCATCTATGTAGAATTATTCTTCCAGGCTGAAAATGCTTCCCTGAAATGTGCCAACATTTTTTGCAGTACGCCAGTCAACAGATCACCTCCTGCCTCCCACTTTCCCTCTAGGACCTCACAGACGGGGACTGCGTCAGCCGGGCTGAGTGCTGGGGCACTCCCAGACATCTGCCTTCTGACCAGGGAACTGAAGATGCTCCACTTTGCATAACCTTTGCCTTCGGGTCAAAATTACTTTTTTTTTGAGGTTGCCCTTCTGGGCCACTGCTCACATTTACACCTCCCACTTAGGAATGTATTAATTTTATTTTGGTGAGCATGCTGTTTAGCAAAAGTTGCTCAGTAACAACTAACTTTCCCATCCAGCTAAGCTTTTTATTCTATTTCTCAATGCTATGGGATTTCATGATGTGTATTTTCATGGGATTAATATCAATGTGATGTTCTATATCCCTAATGCATCTCAGCTCATTAAGTACCTTAATTCATTTTGTAAGAATGTCTTTTGCCTTCTACTCAGAAGATGTACCCATTTGTGTATCATCATTTGTAGGCTGTTCTCGACCCCAGAGCACAGAAGAATTCTCCTGCTATTTAAAATCCCACTCAAAAGTAATGGCTCTTATACCTACATGCTAATATCTTTCTGGTAGATCAGCTTATGATGTACCCACTGTATAAAGCAAGCTGAATTCTCTGTCTTAGCATCAGGCTGTCACTAATTGTTTTTATATGTGTTTGCTATGATTACATTGTCCTCATTTCCAGTATCTGTTTTGAAACACAATATTAGTTCATTTGTTTCCTATGTCACAAACCAATCTCATGGTGAACATTGCTTTGCAAGTTTATTGAGATAATGTTTCTCATGAGAGCTTTGTCCTGCTGTTATCTTTGTGGGGTTTTTTTAATGGTAGAACTGTCACCCTTTCATAAAGTGAATTGCTTTGATTGCAAATAGAAGAATTTGCCCCTTGTGCTGAATACATTTGTGTCTTATTGTGAGTTCTGTCTTGTTTATGGCTTCTGGACCTAGCTGTGTGTTCACCCTGGGTTCCGTCTTTGTTTTTCCTTAGATGCACATCAGCGCTGCTGCTGCCTGCTCTCCCGTGTGTTTGGGAATCACATTAGAGCTTTGCTTCTGTGATGATTCAAGTCATAGAATCATAGAATGATAGAATAGTTTTGGTTGGAAGGGACCTCTAAAGGTCACCCAGTACAACCCCCCTGCCATGAGCAGGGACATCTTCTACTAGATCAGGTTGCTCAGAGCCCCATCCAACCTGACCTTGAATGGTTCCAGGGATGGGGCACCTACCACCTCCCTGAGCAACCTGTTCCAGGATTTCACCACTCTCATGGTAAAAAATTTCTTCCTTAAATCTAGTCAAAATCTACTCTATTAGTTGTAACCATTACCCCTCGTCCTATTGCAAGAGGCCCTACTAAAAAGTTTGTCCCCATCCCCTTTAACCATAAGGCCATAATAAGGTCTTCCCAGAGCCTTCTCTTCTCCAGGCTGAACAACCGCAACTCTCTCAGCCTGCCATCACAGGAAAGGTGCTCCAGCCCTCTGATCATCTTCATTGCCTTCCTCTGGACCCGCTCCAACAGGTCCATGTCTTTCCTGTGCTGTGGGCTCCAGAGCTGGACACAGTACTCCAGGTGGGGTCTCACCAGAGCAGAGTAGAGGGGCAGAATCACCTCCCTCGACCTGCTGGCCACACTTCTTGCTTTGTCCAGCTGATTTGTAAAATCCAAAATGCTTTCAATTCTAGTTAGTCCATATGGTAACATGGCTCAAACTGTGTGTGTCCGTCACATCAGGTTTGGCCACATCTGGTGTCTTGCTTCCTTTGGTTCTCCATGAGCATGTGTACCGGGGAACCTGTTCAGACACCTAAACGTTTTTTTAAAAAAGTAACGTGAGTGTCTTCAGATGCTTAAATAACTCTGGAATTTTTCCTCTTACATCAGTTTTTCTCATTTAAGTGGTTTTGAGAATGTAGTTATTGCACACACAAGGATTTTAATCTGTGAAGTTTCTCTCCTGTGCCTCTTGGAAGCCTTGAAGCTCCCAGTCATCTTCTCATCTGCTCTGTCACCTGCAGCTTTGGACTGAGCAGTTCAGAGAACCTTGTTGCTCCCTTTTTATCTAAGGCTGACCTGACTCTGCAGCAGCACATAGAAGTGACCCATAACGAGCGTGTCAGCTGCTGAACTCCGTTCCTTCCCTCAAGCACTATCCATGTTGCTCTGCTCATTTTTTAGCACTTGGTCTCAGGGAAATCACATCCTTCAAGACCACAAGGGACCATCTTTATCATGTACGGTGCTCTTTACACACAGCCATGGGGTTTCACCGTTGTTCCTGCACTCGCTCTGCATCCTTCATTGCACTAGAAAATGTCAGCTAGACAGATACTCACTTTTGACTTAAAGATCTCTGCTGACAGGGATGTTGCTGTATTCCTAAGTATGTGTTTCCAGTGGCTATTTATATTCACCTAAAGATTTACATGCTGTGTCTTGCCCAAGGCCACAGCAATGCTTTCAGAGGAAATTTCTGACGCTGAGGCCAAGAACAAGGTGCTGACAGAGAGGTGACTGATCAGTTTGCTCCAGGGCTGTCACCGGTCCTTGGTCCTTTCACTCTGTTCATGGTTTTTGCTGAGCTGGGGAAAATTCCTCTTGTGTCCCAACCCCCTCTGTTTGAAGGCTTCCCCTGGGAGCAGGCACCCATGCCGTCCCCTCACAGGACTACCTTGGCTCCTTCAGGGATTTCACCAAAGCCAGTCTTCCCCCCTCTAGAGGTGACAGCCATAGGCAGAGGCTTTGAGTTTTTCCTCCCATCACTTTCAGCAGCTGCTCTGATAGGTTTTGCCTAAGAGAAATATAAAAGAGGTTCACCTAGACCAGGTTGCACAGGAATGCATCCAGGTGGGTTTTGAATGTCTCCAGAGATGGAGACTCCACCACCTCTCTGGGCAGCCTGTGCCAGTGCTCTGCCACCCTGAAAGTAAAGAAGTTCCTCCTCATGTTGAGATGGAACTTCCTATGCTCAAGTTTGTGCCCATTACCTCTTGTCCTGTCCCCAGGCACCACTGAAAAGAGCCTGGCCCCATCCTCCTGACAGCCACCCTTTAAGTATTTATAAGCATTGGTAAGATTCCCCCTCAGTCGTCTTTTTTCCAGACTAAAAAGTCTCCTAATCTCCTAAGTTCCAGTCCCCTAATCATCTTGGTAGCCCTTTGCTGTACCCTTTCCAGAAATTCCCTGTCCTTCTTGAACCAGGGAGCCCAGAACTGGACACAGTACTCCAGGTGCAGCCTCACCAGGGCAGGGTAGAGGGGGAGGATGACCTCCCTCGACCTGCTGGCCGCACTCTTCTTGATGCACCCCAGGATGCCATTGGCCTTTTTGGCCACAAGGGCACATTGCTGGCTCATGGTCGTCCTGTTGTCCACCAGGACTCCCAGGTCTCTTTCCACTGAGCTGTTCTCCAGCAGGTCAGCCCCCAACCCGTCCTGGTGCATGGGGTTATTCCTCCCCAGGTGTGCAGCACCCTACACTTGGCCTTATTGAATTTCATAAGGTTTCTCTATGCCCAACTCTCCAATGTTTTGGGTAGGTTTTTTTTTCTTTTTTCCAGGTTATTGATAAAGATAACAGATAACGCTAGCCAAGGCAGGGTTCTTGTGGGAATCCATGAGACGCGTTGTTGAAGCTGTAGTGAGTGCACATCTGCTGAGCTGTGGAGAGGACCTGGTGGCTTTTGAGGGTCTGTATGGTCAGGTCTACGTTTAGATTAGCAAGAAAGAACTAGTGTCAGACCAGGTGCTGTCCCTACACTTGCATGTCTCTCTCTACCCTGGGAAAGTCACCGTGCCCATCGCAGAAGGATGCTGCTGCTGTGGTGGAGAGCAGCAGCTGTTGCAGGACATGCACGCTCCAAAGCTGCAAAGCACATGAGAGAAAAATGGGCAGAGTGTTACTCTCCCTTTTCAAAGTATAGAGCAAAATGTGCAGGTGACGAAGTGAAACTGCCCCGTAGGAGAGATAGGCCTGGGTGGCCCTTTGTTTGCTGTAAAATTCAGCACGGGACTGTGCAGTAACGTGGCTCAGCCAAGCGTGTGCCGGGACCCTGGGTGGCTGATGGCTCTGACGCTGCCTGAAATTCTGCTTCTGCCTGGGGCTGTCTGACCCCAGCCTGGCCCATCCCTCCAGACCTCAGCAAGAGGTGACAAAATCACCGCACAGCACATACCCCAGGTGGGGGTACAGGATGGAGGCTGCCTCAGCGTCGGGCAAATGAGTCAGCCTTCCATGTCAGAGCATGTTTCTTAATTTAGATGTACCGGGCTACAGTCCCTCCAGAGGTTCACCCCCGTGCCCAGCCTCTGTGGGCACCAGAGAAGAATTTCCTTTATTGCTGGTTCTCTGATGCCCTTCTGTGACTTACGGCAGGTGACTGACAGCACCGCTGTGGCACTGGCGGGTGAGGAGGAGCTGCGACATCAAGGGAAACATTTCCACAGCATGAGCAGACAAGCAATATAAATTGCTTTAGAAACATCATTGCCCGTGCTAAGCTCCAGAGCTTGGCCCTCACATGATGCTTGTATCATAGAGGTGTGGCCCAAATGATTTTGGAATCAAGGTCTCCAAACATGGCCCACTTTAATTAATACACATTAGGGGCTAAGATTGCGGTCATGTTATTACTAAATCCTGTTTGTTTAAGTAACGGGTCTTAGTACTGAAGATGCCTCTTGCTAGCCACTGAAGCAAGAAGTGATGATTTTTTTTTCAAAGTGAAATTTTAATAACGTCCCGCAAAGGATACAATGGGACTCCTAGAATAAACCCCCTCAATCACTTCTTGAAGTGGGAGCACGACAGTGCTCAGGTGTCCACCCTGTTTGGCTTACCTTGTCTCTGGCTGCTGTTCTCTTGCTGCACTTTCAGAAAGGTTAACAGTGAAACCACAGAACAAGCCATGGAGAGAAAGAAATGACATTTTATTACTATTATTATTAATTATTTTCATTATGATAGCTCCTAGCAGCTGAGGCACAGAACGGGTCCCCGCTGGGGAAGGCACTGTGCAGACACAACAGAAAGGCAATCCCTGCCCCAAGCAGCTTAAACATTAAGCAAAAAGACTACGAGAGCAGAGATTAGGTCTCAGTGTCATAAAGCTCTGCTTTCCTTCTGCAGCAGTGAAAACATGAAAATCAAAGATTATTGCCTGACAGATGTTTCCATAAAGCAATAAAAAGAGCAAGGAGAAAAGCAGTCTTGCATGAAGACAATAATTTCCCTCTGGATGCGCGATTGCTGCTTCACCAGGAAGTTTTCCATGTCCCTCTCCATCCCCCTGACTGGCAGCCGTTCCTCTCTGTGAGCAAGTGCTTGAAGCCAATGAGGGAAAGCCTTGGGACAGGAAAACCTTTTGAGCGGAAAACATCCACCACCCACCTCTTCAGCCCTGCACCTGCTCTGCAACCTCACCCGCCTCCCGCGGGGAAACTGCTCCCAGGGGGCTGTCTCGATACCCAACCGAAATAACTTTTCCATGGTGAAGGCCACGTGTCAGAATTGCTCCAAATATTTTATTGATGGGACAATACCCACCTGCAGTGCAATGCTCAGGTCCAAAGCCAGCTCTTGGCCTCTCCGTACCAGCGACGACACTTACGTAAGGGTGACTCATGCCCTGAGCAGCTAAAGCTCTCGGATGCTATTTTCTCCTCAATAGCAGTACGTGTAAGCTAGGGTCTGATTTTGGAGCTGAAACTGCTTATTTCATCCCCCAGCATTTCTGTGGCCAGCAGGGAAAAGGCAGTAATGCGAATTTCTGTTTTGTGGTAAAAAAAGAAGAAAGCTTCATTTAGTAATGCCCATGTATTGTTTAAACATTTATTGCTTTGCTCTTTCTCAGAACTAGTTCTCATCAATTTATCATGCGCCTTACATTTTGCTACCTACATTTTCTTACTTTTGGTCAAGCTTTTAAAGGCAACCTGAAAAGGTAAAATACCAACCGTGAGCCACTTTACAATTTGGTGGCTGGGTGTCTGAAATCCTCTGCTGCTCAGCACTGGGAAAAATGTGTCCGAAAACCCAAATTCCTCTCTTAAGATGGCAGCATCCCTGTCTTCGCCCACTGCTAGCATCCTCCCTCTCCACCGGGACAACCAGCCACAGACCAGGCACTAAAATAAGACCCCAGGGAGACTGAAGAAACACAGCTTTGGGTATCTCCCTCTGCCCACCTTGGCAGCCAGGCAGTGGGCAGCATTGGCTGGGGATGCACAGCCAGTGCCCAGCTGCAGGGCTGTGGTGAACAACCTCAGCAGTGGTACCTCCTGCCTAGACAGTGGGCTGGAGGCTTCAGCAAACACTGTGAGCTTCTCCTCTGCCTCTGGGCTTGGAGCCTGGGATGGTCTGCAAAAGCCTGTCTGATCCCTGGCCAGGAGAAGCCCCTCAGCACCCTCCTCCACCCTCTACAGTTAGCCAGCTGCTTCCACCATGGGGGTGGTGGACACCCAGAAAGCCAGCGGGGAAGGACGGCATCAATCCCTGTCCTTTGATGGCAGATGGACACGGGGGGGTAGAGCCCTCTCCCCATGCTGGCATGGGGACAGCTGGGACGTGGCACACTTTCCGTGCCCATCACCCCAAAGGGTTTCACGCTGCACCAAATTCCAGCTTTGAAGATTTAAGAGCAGGCTGGCTGCTACCCCCCACCATGCAGGAGTTGTTTCTTCACAATGTATGTTTTATTTATAGATTAACATTAGCATTTGCAAGAGGAATGACTTGGGCTCTGAGTTATCGCTTCCTATTAACCTGAAATTATTGAGTGTCTGAAATTCGTGAGGAAACCCAGTGAGCAGAAAGTATCAGAAAAATGTTCGTCTCCTTTCCTTGAAGCACAGAGAATAAACAACCTCCTCCCTTTGGAGGGCTGTGAGAATCCACGGAAATGTCAGACGAGAGCACCCGGCAATTGTCTTTTTCAAGAATCACAAACATTATCCATTTTCCATCTCATGTGTGTACAGCTCTTAATATATATTGCATAACATGTACATTATCAGATGCCTATTTGCCATTAATAATTAATTTTAGACTGCACAGAGGGGCAGATTCTGCAGCCCTCTGTTGTGTGTTACAGCCCTTGCTCCTATGGAAATATTTCCCTCCAGCAACAACGCAGCAGTCTTGGGGTTTTGGTCGAACAGGTTTTGATGGGCCCGGGGGAAGAAGAAGTCCCCATCCAGCTACACAGGACTGGACATGGGGAAGGGGAAGGGCTGCAATGGCTCCCTTACCTCACTCGCATGCCTAAGAGAGGCCTTCTGTGCTGGCTTGTGGGTAGCCTGAGGCGGGGCAGGGCTCATCTCAGCAAGTTTAGACACCTACAATTTAGGCTTCTTCTTAATCTGATTGCCTAGGTCCCTCCTTCATCCTGCCTGGGCACCAGCTGCCCCACGCAGAGGTGGCTGAACAGTCAATAAATAGATGGACTGAGCTGCTCTTCCATCTTTCTCTGTGATAACAGGGAGAACTTCACTGACTAGCTCATGAGAGATGTCTAACTGTTTTTTAGAGATGTTTAAGTGATCCAGCATGGAGCCTTGGCTTTGAGGAGGAGGACAGTCCTCATAGCTCCAGGGTAGTCCGTGCAATTATGCAGAAGGCCACGGACAGCCCCTGAGCCCAGAGATCGGGGCAGGGTGGGGGAAGGAAGCCTACTCTTGTCGTTTAACCTCCACATCTGAAACACAATATTTTTAGTGCCTCATTTTCAAGCATTCTTCCTCTTCATTCAGCCAAATCAGGAGTAATCACTTGCATTTATGTAACAACTTTCAGGCAGAAGAAGTCTAAAACGCTTTACAGATCCAAGATGGCTATTTACATTGCTTTTTATTTAATCCTCCTTATGCACCAGTTAGGGACAAACCGGTATCAATCAATTCTTTCTGCGCTTATGAACTTTCATGATCTGTGACTGACAACTTTAATAATCTTCTTTATGAAGCCTAGGCATCATCCAGAGTAGCACCTAAATGGTCCACAGGAGCTGTAATTAAAATTAAGCCACCCATGGGTTGCTTTGATTACAACAGGGCAGGCCAGCTTAACCTTCAATTTATGCTGACTTGAAAGATGGCTCATACAGAGAACCTGTATGCCAGACATAGATTTGAATTAATTATGCTGATTCTCTGGTTTTATTTTACTATCTGATTAGGCTTACAAATGAAATCACAGTCCCATCCTTCGCAAGAACTTTGGTGTGAATGCCGAGTCCCAGCAGCCCGCTGTGAGGTACCTGTGGGCTTTCCATCCATTCTCCAGCACAATGGACGTGTTTGGGCATCTGCGGGAGGTGGTGGCCTGTCACACACCCACTGCTGAGCTATTGCTGGATGCAGACACAAAGCTCCTAATTGGGTCGCATAACGGATGGGCTGCAAACCTGTACCGAGCGTGAGCAACCCCGGCAAATCCCATCTCAGCCCGATCCACTCTTTCCTCCTGCTTCTCACAAATGGAGCTGGCTTTTTGGTGTTCCTTGTCTTCCAGCTGCACAGAATAAGCTCTTAATTAGCGTTGACAATATCTGAAAAACTAATCAGAAAATACAATTTATCAGGTAAGGTTATTTTCTAACTTCTGACTACCAAAATATAGCTCCGCATAAGGGCAGTTTGCATAAATAAAGCTGTGTGTCTCTTGCGTTGTGTGGTTTGAAAAGCCAGAACTGAAAGGTGGTGGATGTATTTCAGCAAGGGTATTATTTTGTTACAGTCTCTTTTAGAAAATGTCAAAACAGAGATATGAAACCTTCTCCCCCCCCCAGCAAATTTACCAAACCCACTGGTACCAGAGGAGCGGCGCATAGCATAGCTTATCAACCTTCTTGCTTAACTTCTTAACAATTGCATTTTCAGAGGTTTCTTTCCTTTCCTAAAAGCCTCCATCATATCACAAACTGAACTACCGTGTCCCTCACACTGTATTGTTTTCCTGTAAGTTGTCAAAGCACATCAAGTTGGGGGATTTCTTCAACTGCCCAGTTTTCCTCTGGGTCGTGGTTTCACCCCAGCTGGCAACTAAGCACCAAGCAGCCGCTCGCTCACTCTCCCCTGGTGGGATGGGGGAGAGAATCGGAAGAGTAAAATTGAGAAAAACCATTGGATTGAGATAAAGACAGCTTAATAGGCAAAGCATGCACATGAGCAAAGCAAATCAAAGAATTCGTTCACTACTTCCCATCAGCAGGCAGGTGTTCAGCCACCCCCAGGAAAGCAGCACTCCACCACGCACCACAGCTACTTGGAAGGACAAACGCCATCACTCCAAACATCCGCCCTTTTCTCCTTTTTCCCCCAGCTTTATATGCTGAGCATGGTGTCATATGGCACCGAATATCCCTTTGGCCTGTTGGGGTCAGCTGTCCCAGCTGTGTCCCCTCCCAACTTCTTGTGCCCCCCCAGCCCACTCGCTGGTGGGGGGGTGTGAGGAGCAGAAAAGGCCTTGACTCTGCGTAAGCTCTGCTCAGCAACAGCTAAACCTGTGTTATCAGCCTTGTTTTCAGCACAAACCCAAAACATAGCCCCGTACTAGCTATAGTAAAGAAAATTAACTCCATGCTGGCCAAAAATGGCACACTCTGACAAAATACTACCCTTTTACAGCAGCAAAGACATGCCATGTACTTTTGCTGCACCTGTGATGGATCCAGCCTGTCTTTTTCATGGGCGTCTTTTAATGCAATAGAGACAAAAAGCTACTACGCTCTTTTATCAGCAAGTATGGCACAAAATAGAGTTGTGCTCTCTTTTTTGCTGCCTCTCATTAGACACGTAGGTTGAGACGAGAAAATATAGTTTAACTATGACCGAGTGACTGCCAGTGCCTATGACCATGTTTACGTCGTTCTTACCGCTGTTGATCGCTGGGGTACAGCTGTCCCCAGCTGCCTCGCTCAGGTGACCGGCTTGCCAGGGAAAAGCTGGCACTCGCACCTCTTTGCCAGGCAGCTGTCAGGTGTCCTGACTTGGCTAAACAGAGGAGGAGAAATCCTCATCCCTCTCTGCATCTGCAAAGTGACAGGGGGTGGAGATGGATCCCTCTTGAGAGTAAGGGCACCCTGCTTGCAGACCGCAGCGCCAGCATGGACTCGGTGGCACACAGGGCTCTTGTAGAGGATAGGAAATAATGGCCAGGCCCAGCTTATTCCTTGCATACGATTTTTAAAGTTTCTCCTTAAACTAAAGGCTTTTCAAGACACTGCTCTTGCAAGTTCAGGTCGTTGATGTGACCATTTCTGCTGCTCTTCTGTTGAACTGAGGATGTCCTTACGGAGAATTACTTCCCGTCTCCTGTCAGGTTTTTGGTCCAGCACCCAAGCAGCTCCTTCAAACACCAGCTTAAAACATCTGCCGCAAAGATGGCAGAACATTGAGTGTTTTGGTAGGCAGCCTTTGGAGAGCTTACACCTAAAATTCCTCTCCCTGTCCACTTCAGGCACTGAGCTCTTGCAGCAAGAGCCACAATGCTGGAGTTGGAGTTGGTCTTACTCTAAAAAGGGAGATCAGGAATTTGCCAGATATTTGGCTTACCTTGCACTGTCTTCCGAGTGTGTTAGCAAGGCTTTGTATATGTTGCCCGAGCTTTACTTCTTCTTTTCTACAAATTATTAAACTGCCAATCTTCATATTGCTGGTGAAATCCTATTAAAATGTTTCAAATTATCATTACAAATTGAATCTTCTCTCACGTGTCTCATGTACTATGAATCCTATTTTATTAACGCTGCAATATTTCAGGTCTAGAATTAAAGCCAGAAGGATTGGTATAGTAATTAGTCCTTGAAATAATTTTATCTGCAGTGCTTTGATGCCATTTAATATTCGGTGAGTTAATGACAGAGCTCTTCCTAGCAGCATTTCTGTCTCTGCCTTGCTGTGATGCCATTTGAAATGGCAATCAGCTTAGCTGGGAAAGGGCTGGGTCCAAATTGTCCACGGTAGTTAAGGAATGTCTTTGGACAGTGATTATAAAGGTAAGGAAAGGAGAAGTGCCAGGCTTTGACTGGCTTTCAGAGAGCCTGGGACCCGCGCTCAGCCTCTCAGAGTATCACCAGGGGAGAGGGACAGTGGCAGGAGAGGAAAGATGTGAAGGAGGAAGGGGCTGGGAGCGCTCTGCCAGTCTGTGAGGTTGTCTCGGGGGCTCATGCATCCCCCATGCCCTGCAACAGCAAGGGAGGAGCTTGCCTTTGCCTTGGCTGTTGGTGACCTCCCATTTCTAGGGCAGCTTCTCAAAAAAGTTCCCTTCAGTGCTGACTTGACCTCTAGAAGTCTCAGCCACAAAATCACACCTAATTGGTGAACCATAGATTTCAAAGAGGAGTTTAAACAAGCAAGGCTGTGCAGGGAGAAGGAGAAAGACGAACCACAGCCTCACACCAATTTTTGAAGCATGAATTATCCCCAAGGCCAAACATATCATGAGTAGCTGCTAGAGTTTCCAGAGAGAGGCAACCGCTAGCCCCTCTCTCTGCTTGAATCCCAGTCTTGTGCTGGCTCAGGCAGAGAGGGAAAGTGGCTTAGGATCTTCACAGGCATGCTGGTTGGAAAGAACTTCTGGAGACGTTGAGCCCAGCCTCAAGAACAAGTGGGACAGACACAGTCAGGCCCATCAACTCTTTGTCTACTTGAATCTTGAGGACCTCCATGGATGGTTCTTCCACAGCCTCTCCGGGCAGCCTCTCCATCGTTCTTCTGATGAAGAGAGTGCAGCCTTACTACGGGCGATGTGCCAGACAGCAGGGCTTGGTATGTCCTCCACCACGAACAAGCAGCTTGTGCCGCTGCAGGGGTGGAGGTGGGGATTACTCCATGGAGGGATTTTGCTCCACTGCTTTGAAGAGCGAACCACAGTTGGGTTTGATTGCTAAAGCCATCCTGCACCGCTGTTGGGAGGCACAGCTCTTGGAGATAGTCTAGAGATACTGTCTTTTTTTTCCTGCTCAATAGCAGCAGAAGCTAAAGCTGCAGTTGTTACCACTAATTACCTGAATATATCTCTTGTGCAGGTAGGTTAAGTTTTAATTTACCTCCTGCTGTGTCAGTGAAATGTCAAGAAGAGAAAGTGCATTATGAAGCACCACACAGAGCCGAGGTAGATGGGGGAGGTCAGTTAATAGTTCAGGTCCTTTTGAAATCTTTTACATTTTCTTTTCATAATTCAAATTAGTATGGCTGGTTTCATGGCTGCTTTTATTATGTTGCTGCTTCCCTCCTAGAGCTCTTGAAGCATCTTCTGTGCAGCTAATAGGCTGGTGCTAACTACTAAGGGACGGATTATTAAGTGTAACAGCCCTTAGACAAAGAAAGAAAAGAAAACAAAACAGAATTAAGTCAACTGGCTTCAAGAAACAGATTTCAGTAACTAAAGAAAGATAATAGATAATAGTTTGTGGAAAAATAGTTTAAAAGAACAAATAGCTCAAGAGAATTGTCAGTTCCTTGTAGAAAATGATGTTATGATACAACTGGAAACTCTACCAGCATCTAGGCAGGCTGGAAATTGCAGCAGGAGACCAGTTTGGATAAATTCCAGCTTTTTGGTGAACTCATACAAGAAAGAAGTACAGAGGAAACAGGCATGAGGTCAAGTGAGTAAGGATGAATATCAAAGGACAGCATGTGCTGGAGGGGAGAAAATCAAATTCAAGTGGAAAGGAAATAAAGAAGAGCAAAAACCACAGTCTATGGAGGCATTAATGGAAAAAGAAATATCAGAGGACACATTGGTCCACTACTCACTGCAGAAGAAAAGCTAATAGCAAGCGATACGGAGGAGGCTGAACTGCAGGATCCCTTTTTTGACTCAGTTTTCACTAGAAGCATTGGTAGTGATCAAATGGCTAACGTAACAGAGGGGAAATGGTACAAACTCAAGCTAAAAGGAAAGAACAGGCAAGTGCAAGATGTTACAAAGTACAGCAATACATAAAATATTTTGAAATTGTTGGAGCCTGATTTTTGAAAGTTGGATGCTCTACAAGGGTACTTCGAGAACTGGCTGTGCAATTTCAGAGTAGAAGTGAGGAACCAGGAAACACCATAAAAGAAAATTGTATCTCTTGCTAAGGAGAGGCAGGAGGAGATTCTGGTAAATGCACATCATTCGGCTTAATTCTGATTCCCAGAAGTAGTACTGGAACAAACAAACATCCAATTTGTAAGTGCTTCGAAGATAACAAATATACAAGTAATAACCACTGTAGATTTGTCATATGCTAATAATGTGTGTTGTTGGTTTTGATACCATCTCACATGAGATTTTTCATTAGTAAGCTGGGTGGATAACACCTAGGAAAAGATGAGGGTGAGCACAAGTCTGGTGTGGAGATCAGCAGCTGTCAGCGAGTTGCTGCCCAAAGGACCATATAGATCAGTTGCAGTTTCAGAGGAGTCGTGCTGGGACCGTGGACGCATCAGCATTTCCACCCACAACTTGGGTTTGTGCATTAGGTTTCCGAAATTTCATGGAGGTGGAGCAGCTACTGAAGGGAGTTGGATTTAGCTGGGCAGATTGTGAAAATGACCTGAAATTTTGAATTCAGTTCAACAAAAGGGAAGTCCTATGTCCAGGTAGATCCAGTCAACTGCACAAACAGAAGGGGCATGATCCCTAGGTATGTGGCATCCCTGCAGAACAGGCTCTAGGGTTTCAGAGGACCAAGTGGAGCAAGGGCCAGCCATAGCACGCTGCCTGGGGAGGGTGTGGGGAAGTGGGGCCACAGCAAGGAGAGGAGGACAGTGGGTATGGGTCAGACCAACATCCCACCCTGCTGCACACCCCAGCCTGCCCTGAGCAAGCGTGGGGAGGGGCTTGGGCCCTGCCAAGGTAATTCCCTGCCAATGAGCCTGTGATAGCCCAAATTCAGCTCCAGGCACCTCTCCTACCATGTGGAGTGGGTATTACCAAGACATCAGCGAGGGCTGATGGCACCTGTTTTGAGCTCTTTGCCAGTTGGTGCAGGAGTGACTTCAAAGGGGCCGAGGTTCCCTGCTTGCGCTCCCTCTGCACGTGCACCCATGGGCTGCTCTGCGGGAATCCCCCTGCCCCAGTCCTGGCCATGGCAGACACCCCCCAGCTCTCCCACCCCCTGCTCCAGAGGGCTTCCCCTCTTCGGCGTGGGGACCAGTGGTTGCAGGTGACCTGAGCAGTTTCATTCCTGGAGATGCTACAAAATTAGACAAGGAAAATATGAGTGGTTCAATGTGGAAGGAGGTGACACTGAGCCAAAAGCTGTTGCGGGACATATAGGCATTAATTCATATAATTGTCAAACACCATCGATAAAACGATGGAGGAAAAAAAGATTTACATGCATCCTGCTTTAACAGGTCTTAAGACCTTTTCTTTCTAGCTGATTTTTCAGAGACACATGAGTAATTTTAACCTTAACTAGAGAGTACTGAACAGTGTCCTTCTACTGATTTTAATTATCATAAGCACTGTCAGTATTTTCCAAGTTTCATTACTCAGATGCAGCTAGCAAAGCCTGCTCCACAAAAAATCAGGCTGCACAACATGAAAATTAATTCATGATCACTGTCAAGGAACTTGGCTATAATAAAGGGGGAAGAAAGTATTTCTTGTAAACCTTTCTTTGCCTAATATTAAAACATTGTTCCTTTCTGTTCTTCTGCAAAGAACATTTTAATGGGACTCTGTAGGTGAAAAATGCATTAAAAGCAATTATCTCTGTAATTACTCTCTTGCTTCTCTTGACCTCAGAAAACACAGTCCTGCACTCACTGTTAGGAAATTATTCCTGGGATAGACACCTGTGGAAATGGGGTCAAATATGCGAGACTTTTAAGATCAGTGGATAACAGGGAAGTAGAGCGATGGGAGACAATGTGCGTGTTTCCTCGCGGAGGAATTGCGTGGAGGCTGAGCTTGCAGCGTTTCTCACCCCCGCTGCTCTTAGCACTCACACAGCCGCTGTGTCTCTGGCTCTGCACAGCCGGTATTGAGGCTATCTAATTGCAGCCGTGTTCTGAACTGCCTCCAAACACTGCATTATTTACGGCTGCAAACGAGTGCACACAAGCAATCGAGGTTCACGTTCCCACCCGCGATGGTGCCTGGCACGTAGTCAAAAAATCCTGGCAACGGCCTCCGTGTCACGAGACAGATGATGAACCTCACCCCAGATTTGCTGTGCAAGCTGCAGATTTACAATGGGAGACACATTAAAAAAAGAAAAAGTTTCATCCCACCTTTTAAGTATGACTAGTTTAATATTTGTGGTAATTAGCTGCTGAATTAGGATTCAGGGTTCATTCTCTAAACTGCCCTGTGCTGTTGGGGAAGGGGTGCCCAGTATCCCTGATGGAAGTCAGCCAGTCGAGTTAAAATGAAGGCTCGTAGCAGGACTTCTTAGAAACCTATTCTTTTTCTGCCTTTGCATCGGAACGGGGGGAAGTATCACCACCTTTATTTCAAGCCCTCTGTCAGGATGGCTCTCACCGACGCTCAGCCACCCCGTCGTCAGCGCTGGTGGCTGCATCCCTGCTGCCTGCAGCGAGGTGGGGGAGAGCCAGAGCTTGTGCAGCTCCTCAGCACACCCCTGAGCGTGTCGGGGCAGAGGTGGCTCTGGTTTGTCCCACTCAGCCGGAGCTGTCGTAGCCGCACTGTTGTGCCTAACACGAGTGTGGAGGGGCTGGCGGTAGCTGAGGAGGCTCCAGCACCGCCTGGCTGTTGGAAGGGTGCAGCTGCTCAAATGCTCAGACCTACAGGTTACCGTGAGCTATCCCCATCACAGCTGCTGCTTTTAGTCACTTTAACCGTTCCAACTAATTCAACAAGAGGGTCTCAAGTACCTGTTAGCTGTGCCTGTCCCATGGTGCTCAACTGGGGAATCTGGGGATGAAAAGCCATTTTTTTCCGCATGATAAAAGTGGGTGTCAGGCACCCATCTGCCATAAGTGGCTTGGAGAGTCTCTTCCCGCATCTTTTGCATAAGACAAATGATGTTTCTAGACCTTTTTGTCTGCAAGGCAGACATGGAGTACTCTGAAATACATACCATTGTCCCCCTGCAGAGAGCCAGTCTGCAGAGAGCCAGTCTGCAGAGAGCCAGAAGCCCAGGGGAGCATCCATCAGCCTGGGGCAGTGTCTACCATATTCACCTGGATGGGGCACTAAGCGTTAGGTCTGGCCATGTCACAAAGAGCTGAGCTGAGAGGGCTGGAGAAGCTGTTCTGATTCTTCCTGGGTGGTAAGAATATTAAACTGTCCCCAATGTGCTGGGGCAGACAAGACTGAACGCTCTGGGGAGAATTACAGCCCATCACGCATGAGGAATCAGGGAACATGCAGGGAAAGAGGCACTCTTGGTGTCTATTTTTGACTTCAGCTGAGGGCAGATGATTGAAATCAGCACGTGCAGCAGGGTTTATCTATAGGTATGACAGCTACCTGCAAGTAGCTCTATACTGGTAAGCGTGTCAGCTTGACACGACACAGTTGCAGCAATCTCCTCTCCATGTAGCCAAGAGAAACTGCAAAGGAAATGATCTGCCTCTGCAGATAACCTTGTTGTAAGCATCTCTTGACAGGAATTAAGTCTAGCCTCTTCAGAGGAAAACTCCTGCTGGCTCCTCCTCAGAAGGAGAAACGAGCTCCCAGCGACGCCTGCGCTGCCTCCGGCTGAATCTCCTGCAGGAGGGAATCAGGTGGCCAAAGTTACAATTCCCGGGTCACATCAGCAGTAAAGCTGCTCCCAGATGGTGTCAAGGGAGTTTGCCAGTGATATGAAATGCAGATTTGAGAGCAGAGTAAAAATTTCCCTCACTTGCTTCATCTACTCAATCCACTTCTTTTATCCTCGGTGCCTCTTCTGGCTATCAGCAAGAAGGACAGAGGCTGTCTGGCATGCTGGATGCCAGAGCTGGAGAGAGCATTATCAGTTTTATTGTGTTGGTCTCACTCCTGAAAAGCTCAACAGGAACTATTATTTTATTTCTGGTTACACTTTCAATGCCTCTTGCGTCCAGAAATGGTTTTTCCTCCTCTCTGCCTGGCAGTGTAATAGTCAGAATCCTTTTCCCAGGCTCCTTTATACATTGAAATTGGTTTTTCAAGCAGGCACCTGGCCAGTTATTTTTCTCCCGTTTTCTTGGAAAAGGATCAGACGTATTTATTGTCCTTGTGTTTGTAACCATGGCAAAATATCATACCTTATCTTCTCTGATGCTTATGTGGTAACGCTGCTGTTTTCTACTGGAAGTATGTCAAATTGCCTCCCAATGCTTTTAAGTCTATTAACATTTTCACAGGCCCCTTTCTTACAGCTATATTGGAGTCAAACTATACAATCTGCTCAGCAGATTTTGGGCTTTATATTTTGAAATTACATAAGTCCTGTGCTTACATGATCAGGGCTGGAGATCAGTGGTTTTGCTTGGTGGATATAGAAGGGAAAAGAGGAGTAACATTCTCCTGCCCCAGAAATGTAAATGCCCCCGAGGAACACTAAATCCCTGGGGTTCATCCACTGCAGAGAAAGACATGGCATTTTCTACAGAGATGTACCAACCAAAAAGCAGAGATCTTGGGGGCTGAAAAATAACACCAAGGCATAGAAAAATATGAAAGTGCAGGTGCGAGGAAACTGTGTGAAAGAATGGGTAAGTTAAAGTATCATGTGAGGAAAACAAAGCTCGTAAGAAAAAGGAAATGTTCTAGATGCGCAGTCAGGCAGTGAGGACTAGAAGGAAATACATTGGAGGAATATTGAGAACTTCTGCCTCCTGTATTAAACAATTATCTCACAATAAGATCTTCAACACAGCATATTTTCTTGCTTAAATTTGTGACTTCACTCAATTTCAATTGATTAAACACAACTAAATCCATTTAGGACATCTTTAAAGATGGCCTGAAAGGGAAAGAAGCCATACCACTTTTGCTTCATTACCAAGTAAACAACTTTTTTTAACATCATACACAAGGGTACAAGACTTCCTGTTGGTTTTGTTATTTTTAGTTCTTCGTTGTCCTTTGGATGTTTCTAATTGATTTTCACAAGGCCTTTGTGTACTCTTAGGTGTGTGCACGTATAATAAAATCATGCAAGTAATTTTTCTGCAAGACTGGAGAGCGAATGGGTTGGTAATACAAAGCGGATGACATTTGAACAACTGGGAGAGGCAGAAGTTATCAGTTAAACTATTTAGAAAGGTTTGACTGTTTCCAGTGCTTACTACCTCCGGCTTACCACGGGGCTCTGGGAATACCACTGCCTGCAGGCAGAGGTAGAGCCCAGAGGGCCACAAAGATGATCCTAGGGCTGGAGCAGCTCTCCTATGAGGACAGGCTGAGAGAGTTGGGGTTGTTCAGCCTGGAGAAGAGAAGGCTCCGGGGAGACCTTATTGTGGCCTTTCAGTACCTAAAGGGGGCCTACAGGAGAGATGGGGAGGGACTCTTTATCAGGGAGTGTAGTGATAGGACGAGGGGTACCAATTTTAAAGGTAAATTTATATTAGATAATAGAAAGAAATTCTTTATTGTGAGGGTGGTGAGACACTGGAACAGGTTGCCCAGAGAAGTTGTGGCTGCCCCATCCCTGGAAGTGTTCAAGGCCAGGCTGGATGCGGCTTTGAGCAGCCTGGTCTAGTGGGAGGTGTCCCTGCCCATGGCAGGGGGCTTGGAACCAGAGGATCTTTAAGGTCCCTTCCAACCCAAACCATTTTGTGATTTTATGGTTCTATGATTCTATGGTTCTGTGGTTCTGTGGTTCTATGTTTCTATGATGCTATGAGCTGCACTATTATGAGGTCCGGCATTGCAGGCAATGGCAGCATCTCACTTTGTCCTTGACCCTTTACCCTGCAACACAGCCCATATCCTCGTGCACCTGCAGGGAAGTTTCGAGCCTCTTACATCCTGCATTATCTGGATGGTGGGTTTTGGAGTCGCTATTTCTAAACTAAAATCCTGGATGAAAGAGAATGACACAGGCTGTCTCAACAGGGATGAAAGACCTGGAGGTGTCAGAGGGCAACCAGAGTCTGCATGTGTAAATACTCACATCTGAGCTGCTCTTCCTTTATAGTCACCAGAGAGAAACAGGCACAGCCTGTGTGAAAACTCACTTCATCCTAATGAAGCTGCCTGAAATAGTCCAGCTAAGTTGCACCCTGTAAGAGCCCATTTCTCGCTCTTCACTAGAAAGGGAGCTCAGGGTGATGGGCTCATCTATAGATATTTGCAGCAGAGACGTCTAACATTAAGGCAGATGGATCCTTTGATTCCTCTGTAGCTGGCTTCAGTTCCAACACCTCCTGCCTCTATGTGTATTTTTTTCCTGCCTTCAGAAGTATTGTGTGACTTCTAAGATAAGCTTCCTCAGGAAAAGAACGAACAAAGTTGATCAAAAATGAACCATACCCTCTTGATACAGCAAATAGACTCAGATGAAATGAGATAAGATGAAAACCTGTCAGTATTTAAAGGGCTTGTAAATTGATAATTTTGGCACAGTTGTGCTAATTTGCAGCCTGTCTGCTGCTATAGAGTCCAGAAGTGGCCCCGTGCTCCTGTTATTAGCAATTATTGATTTCTACTGTGCTGCAGACATGCAAATTGCTTTGCAATCAAAGAAATTGATCTTTGGAGGGGTGCAGGGTCCAGAAAACCTGTTGACTGCCCTGAAAATTGAGGCTGCTCAAGTAGGCGTCGGAGCAGGATCCGAGTCATTGCGTTCAGAGCTCTCCCGGCAGCTCCCTTCCTCTGGAGGTTTGAGCCTAATGAACACTCAGGCTCGTATTAATGATATTTTAAAAGTGTTCATTCTCTGAATATCCCAGCCAACAACTTCTTTTTAAAGAGGCAGTGACTCAATACGGCAGAATATCCTATTCATACAAGCTCTCTCCTATATTTTTTTTTTCTTCCGCTGTTTGTTGGCTTTCGTCTTTGTCCAGAAGGATGTTAGTTAAGGGCTTTGGTGGTTCTCCAGCGGCTCTGAGCTCTTTTCTCCCTGGATGCTGGACTGTTGGTGAGACTACTTTGACATGATGCGACTGAAAGCTGAGAGAGAGAATAAAATATGCTGTATGTGATCCAAGCTCTTTAGAAAACTGCTTAGCAGTTATTACTGAGAGGAAGTGGCTTGTGCTCCTTGGTCCATTACAATCGGAAAGAAACTTCACAGGGCTTACGGATCACAGAAAGGAGACTCAAAACAGATTCAATCTGTAATTTAAAGACAGGCTTGAAATATGAAGGAAAAGCTATCTTGTCCAAGGCTGACCACAGGCATGAAAATTGTGTTCACAGTTGACTGGTGGCACAAAAGTGGGGTGGGAATAGATCATTCAGTGCAACACTTGGAGCCTGGCAGGATCCAGGATCAAAAACTGCAGTCTGAAAAAAAAAAGAGTCCAAGGTCAGTGGAATCCTCACACCAAAAGATGGCCGTGCTTTGTGCCAACATCAGTCAACGGGGCCCGAAGGAACATTGTCCCCTCCTGTGGTGGGGCCATGTGCCATGGTGAGGGTGCAAGCAGGCGTCACCCTGCTTGGGGCGGTGAGGCTCCCAAGCTGCAGGCAAAGTATCAATAGCACTTTGGGAACAGTGAGCTGCAAAGATTTATTATCTGGCCTGTAAGGCCTATTTTTTGTTATCAGTTTTAATTTGGACAGGGGTTGCATTGCGCTCTTTCCCTGTATCACCCTGTTCTTTGGGGAGAAGGCTCAGAGAAGCACCTGACTTATCTTCCCTCTAGCACTTACTGCTTTGTGCCTACTGCTGCATCTCCTTCTTTTTCTTAGCTAAAGCCTAATAGGTCCAACCTTCTTGGTCGCTTCACACAGCAGTCCCAAGATATTGCTAATGAGAGCAAACTATATTTTGGCATTAAAGTTTTTGAGATCCAGGGGGAGGCCTAAGGTACAATAATCTAGAAGAGGCGTACTATCAATTTGTGCAATGACATTAAAATGAGTCTCTAGTGACTGGGAGCTGATCCTGGATAAATTTAAGCTAGCAGGAAAATAAGGACTTTCAGCAGAGTAATTAATCAGTAAAATGGCTGAGTTGGGATCATGGAATATTCTGTGTCCATTAAAGATCAGGTGTCCCCTTCTGGAGGGGTGAAATACTTGAATTTCTTCTCTGGCCTTGAAAACTATGCAGGAATTCTCCTTTACTTTTCAGGTTTGCATACTTTGAAAATGGTTTCTCCTAGTTGAAACAGCAATTAGCACAGGGAAGTCCACAGGGAAGTACTATGATGTGGGCCATGCTAAGTGGAAGACCAGATGGTTGCTAACCCCCTCCCGGACTTGTGGGCCTGATTTTGAGTCTATGCTCTTCTCTGCATCCACCCTGCTGCTGTTGAAGATCCATCTGCATGTCCAGATGCTAAAAGACATGCGACCCTGCTTGCCCTGTACGCTCCCAAACTTCAGCAGTGCTGGCTGAGGAGCGACCTGACACCTTGGGTGTACCAGATGTCCCTGATCTCCAGGTGTGGCATATAGAGAACACACTGAAACCACTCAGCTTTCCCAGCTGCAGGCAGAGGCACTCATCACTGGAGTTTGCTCCAGATAGCCGTGATGTTATTATCTCAAAGCCATCCTCAGCCCGTGCATAACACGGTGGTGTTAGAGATGCATTCAGCGTGCTCAGGTGCCCCCTAAAGAGCTGGCTAGGGGAGGGAGCTCCCATGAATGTACCCCATTAGGGTTCCTTATATTGGGCTGATAGTCATAGAGCAACCTCCACTTATCTACCTCCCCGCTTCCTTAGTCACTGTCAAGCAAACAGATTTTCTCAAGAACACAGAAGTGAGTTTGGGACCAGATTCATTCCCCAGTCTGGAAAAGGGAGTTGCTGCTGCTATGGCGTGTGGAGGGGATGTGGTCGTGGTCGTGTTGTACCAGACCCCACTGCTCCACCCTAAATCTTCCTCCTGCAGTGAAGGGCAAGGCACCAGAAGTGTTGTGGCATGGATGACATGAGATCTCAACTGCTCTGTCAGTCCTGCAGCCCACACAGGAGAGAAACCTGTGTGAGCAGCCGTGGTCCCCATACAGATGTCCATCACCACAGGCACTGAAGACTCCTGGAAAGAGAGAAACTATGAAACATCCCATTTGATTCTTGAACAGCAATTCAGGGGCCACCCTCAGTGGGACTGCATTATTGTGCTGAAGGAAATAGTCTCATGCCATTCTTGCTCTGCTTTTTCTAAAGCAGCATAACCTTGTGTATCCAGCCGAGAACAGAGAGTTGAATTCCTTCTGAGGACTTACATCAGGCCATTCCTATGCTGATACTCACCTCCACAGGCTTTATTGCCTCAGGATCGTGTTATCACAGAGGATTTTATGTTGGAAGGATCCCCTAGACAACATCTGGTCCGACCTCCTGCTCAAATTATGTCAGCTTTCTCAGGGTCCTACCCAGTTGAGTTGTGAATGTCCCCGAGAGACCAGTTGAGTGTTCAAAGATCTCCCCTTTAGGCAAAACACTTGGGGTTTGAGCTGACCTGGAGAAGGACCCTGATTTAGATGTCTGTGGTCAGGGTACTGCTGATCTAGAGCTGAGCTCTGAGTTGTGTCAGCAACACCTGTACTGCTCTGCACTGCCAACTCACTTCCACGCTCAGACTGGGAGCCTCTGAAGCTGTCCAGATTTTTTCCTATGAATGAAAGATTTTTAACCCACCCTAGAAGTCCTAGAAAGGGAGATCCCTCCTCAGAACAAGTTTGGGTTTTTTTTTACAGTGGATGAACAGATAAAAGAGAAAGGAATCAAAAGACAGCAGAGCTGTGGGCTGAAATAGGACATGACGGCAAGACAAAGCACAAGAGGGACGTGCAAGAAGCGAAGGCAACATGAACAGTGAAGTAAGAGGACGCACCTAGGACATTTATTTTCTTTTAACAACTGTTTTAGTAGGGATGGAAGTTCTATGAACCAGACAGACTTCTTTCATACAGAAACCTCTTGCAGAGTCACCTGAACCAGTCTTTGTCCTTGTACCTCCAAATGGAGAGGGCTCCGTCTGGCCACGCCAGGGAGAGGTGTGCCATGGAGGTGTAGACCTACGTGGGAATGGCAGCGGTGCTTCCTCCAGTGCTTCACTGAGGGTGAAGTGGAAACTTCAAGACACAAAGAGCAGCCACAGACACACAAGAGGTCTGGTTGTTATCAATAACATCTTCGCGGCCGTGCCCCATGCCTGAGCCCTGCTCTGCCTTACCACCAATCTGCTCGCAGCAGGGATTGCCCCGTTGCCCGTTTCTCCCAAAGAGGGAGGTCAGCAGGAGGCAGGCAGTGAGGAACGGTGCTCTCCTCACCGCTCTCTTCTCCCCTGAAGAGGAGCCGATGTGTGCTGGGTGAGGGCACAGGGCCTCACAGCTACCCGGAGGAGACAATGGCGAGTCCAAGTTTAAGCGCAGATGCTTCGCAGCCTCTTGGAGTGAAAAATCAAATAGAGCAGACTAAATAGATTACATTAATTAAGAGATGCAATATCCAGAGAAGAACAAGACAGTATTTTCTTTGGGGGACATTAGCTGTTGCCCAGGTGAAAAATAAAGTTTTCCCAACTGATCTGTCCTGGTTTATGTCCTTGCAGATACTCTTTGGAATAAATTAAGCAAAGTCATTGGCTTGGGTTTCTATCTCCTCAGTTATCCCACACCCTCCAAGGCTTTTCTTATTTAAACTCAGTCACTTCAGTTACTAAGCTCACTTAGTAACTGAAAGGAAAACTAAAGCTGCTTTCCTAGCGCCTGGAAACACGGGACACTGCTTGCATTCAGCTAGATGAGAGCTAAACCTTCTTGTGTAACCATAGTTGTAGGAGGTTTTGTTCTGCACCCCTCTGGCCAGGAGGCTGCTGCGGCTGCCTTCAAATCCACCACTGTCCAACGTGATTCATGGTATCGCTGGCGCAGACCGGGATACCGGGATTCAGCCCCTCAGTCCCGAGGCTCTCGGTGCTGCAATTGGTGACAGCTGTACCAGGACAGCGGCTGCTGGTGCCAGTAACGTCTGCCACCACTTCTGCTTCTTAAAAATGGAACAGCAGGACCCAAAAGCAGGGCAGGGATGGGGACCAGAGCTAAGGAATGAAACAGCACTGTCAGAAACAGGGCAAAGACCTTGTTGGTGCATCTGAGTCTGTTTAATACTTCTGGGTGAATGGCACTGCAGTGTGCTGTGAGCGGATCAATAGGATAAAAACTACAGAGATCTTCGGTTTGTGAGGTTTAGTGCTTCTCTCTGGCATGCTGGAAATACCACTGCACTTGCCACAAACAGACTCTACACTAAGGGACAAATTAGTGGTCTCTTTTCTGACTGAAATCTAAATGAGTTTTCATGTTGCCGCCTGAATTCCTCCAAATATTGCAAAACCAGACTCGGCCCTGGCAAATCACCCCTGTGGGTGAAGAGCAGAAGGATGTCGCTGCCGGCAGTCCCACCATGGGGCTGCGAAGACGTTGCAGCTTTCCCCTCTCCTGCTGCCCGAACCGCTGGGCTACTGGCCTGGTGGACCCCCCGGCCCCTTGCCCACACCACCTGCAGTGCGAGGCTCCTCCGGGCTCACTCCTGGGTGCATGGGGTTGTCTCCTCTCCCTGCCACTGGAGACGCGTCCTCAGCCGGAGCCACCTGCGCCCGGCCCCCTCGCCCTCACGTAAACTGCTGTTTACAGAAACAACGTGCTTTCCCCTTTGGTCTCTGTTTTTCCTTGTGCAGAGTCTTCCCAGTCAGTGATAGTTTCTTGGCTACTTAGTAGATGAGTCCTTTGTTTATATATTAAAATTTTCTTCAGCCTGTTTGTTCAGCGTCCAAGTGTTTAATCAGTGATTGCGCTTAAGGGTAGTCTGTATTTTTATTATCTACTTAATCAGATGAAAGAGGCTCTTTTCTTTTTTTTTTTTTTTAATATTTATTCTTAATTAAGAAAATGCCGAGACTTGTTGCACAAGAGCAGCGCAGCCTTCTACCTCGGAGGCAGGAGCAAGCAATGCTGCCAGGGGAAATGTCTTGTACACAATCTTCCTTTCAGATCTAGTTATAGAAGATAAGTGGCACTGACATGATCAATGTGATAAATGCCAGCTGCTGACTTACTGAACCCTTCGCCAACCTTCGACGATTGAAAATGCACTTATCAGACCAGTTTATCCCCATTTATTTTTATAGATAAATATATAAACTTATACATGTAATTAATACATGGAGGCTTCTTTTTCTTTGAGGCTAGTATTGATTTCAGCAAAGCATGAATATGCTGAAAGAGATAAAAAAAGGAAATATAAAATTTATGGGTAATTGAAATTTAAAATCTCCTTGAACAGTTCTCTGCTCTTCCCAAGCCATCTGCTTCTCAGCTGGGTGTCTCCTGCCCTTGCAGCAGGAGCACATCCCTGGCTGGACACCAGGTACCAGGAGAAGGATCCCATTTTACAGCAGCTTCCCCACCACTGGTTTTAGGTCAGCAACAGCTCATCAGTTTTCGCCCTTTAATATTCTCTTCACAGCTTTCCGTGGCATTGCTATTCCTTTTGGGAACCGGGGCTGTGCTCAATTCCTTTCTCTGTCGCTACGAAGAATGAGATGCTAATACCCTGCAAGGTCCCCTCTCCCCTAAGGAGGGGAGGGGAGAGGGGACCCTCCCTTCGCTCCTTGCTCTTCCGCAGGCTGGGGGCGCTGGGCGATGGCACCACCAGAGCTAGCCTCTGCAGGATCTGATGTCACCAGTGTTGTAATGGCCACCAGTGACCATGGTGGCGGAGCTTCATGACTCTCCTTGTGCTGTGCTTGTTCCTCTATCTGTCTCCCACATCCCAGGGAGCTGGATCCCACCCGACACCTGTCCACTGGCTGGGGGGCTGCCTTCTGATCTGGGAAAGAAGTGACAGGTGCATTTGGGTCCCTCTGGAGCTGTGACTTTTTTTGGCAGTCACCTTGCCCTCCTCTAAGCCCAAGATGGATGCTCACGTGCACAGAAGTGCTAGCACCTCTGCTCTGTCCTGCTTCTTCCACTAAAGCCCATGACAACAGCTGAAACCCTCCAAGACAACCTTCTCTTGCATCGCAGCCAACACTTGACTTGAAAAGGGATTTTCATCAGCTCCAAAGAGCACTATTATGGCATTACTTCAAGTGCCAAGTGCTTCTATTGAATTTAAACCCTGGAGACCCCCTTAGAGAGGCTCCCTGCAGGCCAGGGCCCTCTGTGCAATCACTCCCGGATCCTCCAGTGACAATTGGATGTCAGCTGAAGCTCCAGGCAGAGACTCCTGTCACAGGCAGTGAACAACACTGCTGCTGCTTCTGAAATGCCTCGGAGTGCTTCACCCAGGGTGCACGGCTTTGAGGTCCTGTCACTTGGCATAGGCTACCTTCACTCTTCCCACCCCATCTCTTGCTCCAGGACCACAGGAATCAGTGTTCAAGGCATGTGGGAAGAACCACTGCTCTTCTTCAGCTCGAGGTGCTTGAGCATCCAGCTGCTCATTGCAAATGCAAGCAGTGCTGCTGCAGATGGACCTGAGGCTCTCTCAGCTCTGCTGAGGTCCTCTGCAGGAGGAGGACCAGCAAAGGTCCGCGTTGCAAGCCTTGCCCAGACAGGTTCCTCAGCTCATAGCATCTTCTGGCTCCCATCTTAGCCAGGGGAGGTAGGCGGGGGCTGGTTAAGGGTGGGAACAGCTTCAGTGGGCATGGGGCTCCTTATCTCAGTGCTCAAGGAGGTTGAAGCTGGGCCAGCAAACTTTACTGATGAGGAACACCTGCCCTTATTGTGGTGAGGGGTGGGTGAGGGTTTCCATGTGCTGTGTGGCTCCCAGGGAGCACAGGCAGGGAGGGATGGAGGAATGAAACTGTAAGACTGAAGGAAAGGGGAGGTTTTGCACCAGGCTGGTGTGGATTCAAAAGGCCTTTGGGTGGCAGAGACAATACAAATACAACACTAGTGGCAGCCAACTGTTGGTGTCACTGGCGGTGGCAATGTGACTCTGTACTGGCAATCCCCTTCCAGGAGAATGGGGACAGCTTGTCTTTCCTGTGGAAAAGGCAGTCTACAATATACATTGTTGGCTCCCATTTCTCAGGGGATAATGCACAGCAGTGCCTGCTGAGCCTTCCTGAAGATGCTGGTGCAGATGCAGCCTTCAATGGTGGTTTGACAAGTCCTATCAGTGCACTTTTGAGGCAGAGATTTGGGACACCGTGAATCACTGTTCCTGCACTGCTCAAGCCCAGGGCTGCCACCCGGGTCTGTGAATGACTCAAAGAGGCTGCTGGTCCCCCCCAGTCTGCTGCAGAGACCAGCCTGGGCATTGGTAACCCTTGAGCCTGGCATGGCTGTCACGCTTACATTTCCAGGCTTGGGAGAAGAACTGAGCCCTCTCAAGAGATGGCTTTGACCTGCCCCAGTGCCATCACCAGCTCCAGACCCCGCTCTGGCAGCCCCAGAGCTTGCCAGTGCTTCCCATGGCACCGTACAGGTCCAGAGCAACATAAATCCCATCCAGACAGATGCAAACCAGTTTCTCTTCCTCCCTGTAAATGGCTATCAGTAAAACTGATGTTGTCTACCTACCCCAGGCATGTCCAGGAGCCCTCAGCTTCAGTCCTCCAGGAAGACATAGCCTGCGCTGGGCCTTGTTTGTCTCGGCCATCACACAGGGGGATACAGCATCAGGGCAAAGCACACTGATGAGACCTCTTTGCTCAGAGGGTCCTCTGTAAAATATTTAATACCAGGGATTTGAATGGGGCTGTGCTAGGTGGCACTTAGGGATGCTGTGCCAAGTGGCACTCAGTGATGAGCTGAGGTTCGTGGGGAGCCTGAGTCACCCGTGTATATTTGTCTCATTACTCACCTCAGAGAGCGTGTCTGTGTGGGCTCATGGGGGATCAAGGCAGAGGCAGCTTTGGCTGAATGTCAGGATCCCAAAGGTCTCACCACATACCTGGCGGAGTCTGGGCATGGAGCAGCCCCACCAGGGTACAAGCCAGAAGGAGAGGTTTCCTCAGGCGTGTGTGTAGCATCTTGAACTCACTGCCTTTTTGCACCGGCCTTTGTTACAAAGTTGGCCGAGCCCACCTATTTAAATAAGAGAAGAAAAAATATTAAAGCAGCGATCCTACAGCAGTGTGAAAATTAATGGCGGAGAGGAGAAGATAAAATGTTATGGCCTTTGTTTTAAACTAGGATTTGGTCTTTTCCCTTGAAAACTGACAAGTGATGTTAGGGCTGTCAATTAGCTGCACAGAGGTGGTGGCACTGATATTGGGACCTTCTGCTAACAATCCCTTTTAAAGGCAGAAATGCAAGTCAGCCCTGTCTCTGCCCCTACCTGGTGTCACTGCGGATGTTCCTCCCCTCAGAGCCACCGAAGCCCAGCTCTGCAGAGACTCGTCCTAGGACAGCCTGTGCCGAGGAAAGACTTCCAGGTGTGATCCCACCAAAGGTGGCTCAGCACAAGAGCGTTTCCCACAGTTATCATTACTATATAAAGCCTCCTAATTGGAAGCAATTATTTGCCTAATCCCTTAATTTTGTGGTGCTTCGGGGTTTTTTCTCAGTTTCTCTCTAAGGGCAAATGCCAGCCCCTGTGGTTTCTGACAGCAGGTAAGACTTACCTTGTTGAATCTCACCCATTTCATATCATTGATCCTTGTGAAATTTACCTCCTACCCTTTCAGGCAGCAGGATGGTGGGTTTTCTTGCTTCTCCTGTTGCCTCCCACCAGCAGCTGGGAAAATGGTGCTTTCCTTGTGAGAGAAGTGACTTCACAAAGACCATCAAGGCTCTGATTCTGCCTTAATTTGGTTCACGTTTTGCACAGGTTTAACCAAAGGTTTGTCAGCAGCTACGTAAATCAGAAATAGCTTCATGCCTGACTCGTTCAGTGCTCCACCACATCTCATCCCATCCGGTGAGAGCTCCCGTTCAGCTGCTTCAGTGCAGACTTCTTTCTCCTGGGAAGCAGAGCTGGAAGGCAGGGGGGCTGGGAGGTTAGAGACCATGCTCAGCAGGGGCTTTAAAACCAAAATCTGGGAGGTCACTGCTCGTGCCCCCGCCTCTCCTGAGCTGTCTGCACCCATTGATGGAGCAAGACCTTCCTGTCCCCCTGGCTTGCAAGGGTCTTCTACCAGCTGCCTGGCCTACAGATCTTCAGACATCAGCTTTCCTGCCTCTGCCAGATGGAAATAATGGAGGAAACAAAGGTTTTCCCAAAAATAGTACCTCCCTCTGTGGCTTTGAACAGCCGTGTGTCACTCCTGCTCCTGCTGAGTCTGGCTTTAGGTACAGCTGGCTGCTCCGGGTAAAGAGGGCTATTACTTCCCAGAACAGATTGTCCATGCGATGGACAGACTTTGTACATAATGACTCAATCTCTATAAAAAAATCCCAAAACCCAGGAGAGGAGCTATTGAACAGTGGAGGCAGCACGAGGCTGCACCAGCGAGAAGGGAGCCCAGAAGGGGTCCCTGCCAGCCCTGCTCCCCTCGCCCAGAGCCCACCGAGCCCCTGCCAGGGCTCACTCCCTCGGGTGCCCACACGTGGGGCTGAGACGGGCAACCATGATGCATCAAGGGGTGGCCATCACAGTGATGTCCCCATGCTCCAACCCTGGATGTAGGAGAAGGTGCCAGACAAGCTTTGAGGGTAGAGGGATGGAAACCACAGCAGAAGGAGGAAAAGGAGCAGAGGAAGGTGCCACTGCTCTAAGTCTCCACTGAAGCTCTGATTTGAGGTTAAACACAGCACACAAACTTAAAACAAGCAGGTGGGAGAGTTTCCAAAGCATGAGGGGACTTTTCCCTCCTCCTCCGCTCCTGTGAGACCTGCCTGGAGAGAACTGGCACGGGCATGAGCCGGTGGGGCAGGCAAAGCAGCGCGTCCCCCTCACCCCCTGCGCTCCAGCTCCTAATGAAATTCATGCAAATTTTAGAAAGCGATTGAGATGTCTGGAGCTTCCTCCACCTGTCGCTGGCTTATTGCTAACGGAAGCCATAATGAGATGCCTGAAGGACAGGATCATTTAGTTTTCTTTACAGTAATTGCCATTTAAATGCTCCGTAATATAATAAAAGTGAGAAGGAAACAGCAACTGGAACGGCTCGCCTGCTTGTCAGGCCTGACGAGCTGCGACATAGCAGCCAGGCAGGCCCTGTCCTGCCGTCTTGGGAATACAGCTTTGCAGTCCTGTCTTGCAATAAAAAATGCCTGTTGCTGTCCCCACCGGCCAAGGCACAACCATCCTGCACACGTCAGTGCCCCGGCCACCCTACGGCACCTCCTGCAGCACACAGCAGCCCAGCACATGGAAAAAGCCAGCAGCTGCCAGAGGCAAAAGCACATATTTCAGCTCCTACCAACTCAGCCGGGCCTCTCTGAGCGTTCTTGGTCGCCCAAGAGTGTGCCCAGCATGGCCTGAGCATCCTGCATCGCTGAAGCCGGAGCGCAGAGGCACGTCTGCCCTTGGATGCCCCGGCTTGCATCGCAGAGCACTGCCTCCGAGCTGGGAAACTTTACCTACATGCCAGGAACACAGAGCCTGGTGTACCTCCTTACATATTTTATATATAGATTTACCTGCAGCTATGTCTGTGAAACAAATAAAAGCCCTCCGGCGCCGTGCTGACCAGTGAGCACCCATTCAGCTCTTTGGGAACACATTTTGGCAGGGCTGGTGCTCGTCAGCTGGGCAGGAGCTGCAGTCAACGCGTGTATCACGTATAGCGCAGAGCTCGGCTGAGCTGCACCCTTACCTACTCCTGCTCTGAAAAGCAAAAAGTCCCTTTTACTGATTAAATGGCCAGAAAAGGGCCTGGCCCTTCCTCTCCCTGAGCAGCTGCTGGCAGTGTTAGCGCAGGACGATTCTGCCTTTTTGCCTTTTCCTCCTGAACCTGCAGGAAGAAGAGCAGGAGGAGAAGCGAGAAGAAATCAGAACCCACTGCTGCCTCTCGCCAGGTGGTTTCCCAGGATTTTGTAGGGAGGAACAGGGCTCGGGGGGAGCGGTTGAAGGCTGTGTGCCGGCTCTCAGGGGCCACCAGCACAGGGGCGGTTTGGAGCCCATCGCTCCTCTCCCCAGCACTGGCTGCTCCAGGGACGCGTGTGGCGTCTGGGGCTTGTTGCCTCCAGCCCCAGAAGAAGTAAATCAGCTCAGGCATCAACACTGCTGCCAGCTGCTCCTGGCAGGGACTGGCATTCAACTGGTTTCACCTTCCCCCTAACCCTCACGCGTTTACTCTTCATCAAAAAAGCAGCTTCAGTACCATTTGCCTTCGGTTTCTCTAACAGTAACTTCTATTTCTGTAGATGATGGAAAACTAAAAGACTGTCACCACGGACATCCTAAACTCACACCCACAACCACCTGCTGTCTGGGGGTTCCAAGAGTCCTCGGTGTAAGTTCAGCAGCATCCCTCGCCACGCGCCGGCCGCTCAGGAGCTGCGCGGGGCTGAGGAGCGGCTCTACCTCCTTCCCCTTGAAGCCTGCGCCTCTCCCGGCATCCCGCCCTGCCAGTCTCAGCCATCTCCTAAAAACCTGGTTTATCATTCTGCAGAGTGATCTGGGAACCTCAGCCAGCTGTGAAGCACAGCAGGAACCAGGCTGCTTAGGTCTAGCAGCGTGCATGCTGAAGGAAGAAGCGTGTCCGTTGAGGAGGACATCCCGTGCTTGGAAATGTCCTGGGGGAGGATAGTGGGGAAAGATGCTCCAGGAGTGGCCGTGGCCCTGGTAGCTCTGTGGTGGGAGGCTGTGGGGCTCTTGGCTGGGGTGTCAGCTCCGCCTGCAGCATTGCAAAGGGGGAATCTGCTCTCTGATCATACAAAAATCACAAATCCTTTTTTTTACTACTTTTTCTTCAGCAGCTTTTTTAATTGCCATTCATATCCCTCTCCCGTATCACCCTGTCAGCTCTCCACCTTCTCTCAGCTGCCAGACACATTTCAGATGCCTGCCAGACTCCTGGCAGCGGTCTCTTTCCATTCTTCAATCCTTCCATAGCTGCCCATAGCCCAGCGCTGCTGCGGAGGAGAGCCGAGCTCATGGCCTGTGGTCTCCATTGCTGTCCCTAGAGCTGGGGCAAATGGTGCCACAGGGCCCCCGCCTTGATGTCTGGGATGCAATGAAGTCGGCACGGGTTTTGCACATCACTGCGGTGGAGGATTGCAAGTTAACACCTTGTGCTGGGGTCCTTTCCTGTGTCCAGGGTGGTGACTAATTAATTTATTTAAAAAACAAAAATAAATTACACTTGTAGTCTTATACTAATTTGGCCTGCTGCTATGTTTCTTCAGTGTAAAACTGGACTTTAAAACGAGTTTGCCCCTCTCGGAGGGGCGGGTGGAGTATGGCCCCCCAGCAGCCGTCACTGCCCCCACCCCCCGGGCCCGGGGCAGGGCAGCAGCAGTGACACCCGCCCCCAGCCATTGCCAAGGGCTGGGTTTACAGCCCTCATCTGCCCGCGCTCCTGCAGGAATAAACTTTCCATTACCTTTTCCCTCACTCCATTTTCTCCCTCTACTACCTCTTTCTCTGGTAATCACAGCTAGTCACTCTCACTTAGCTTCCACCCACAACACTAAAGCAAGCCCTAAAGAGGCGGATTTAGCACCGGTGTGCGCTCGCTGGTGATGGGGGATATTTTCCCCTTCCTTCCCAAAACTTCCTTGATTCACTGACGTCCTGGCTATTCCAGGATGGGCTTACAGGGCACTTTTCCATGAGAAAATGGTCCTAAACAGTTGGCTTTTACCCCATTTGCTGTGATGCTCATGTGAGCATCCTCAGACCTGAGCCCTGCCCTGCCCTTCCCGAAGCAGAGCGAGGGGTACGTGCGCTACCGACAGCACTGGCCGCAGAGCCCCACCGGCGTGGGATGCCTGGGGCACGTGTACTGGGAGGGAAACGCTGTTCTGAAATTGCCATCCAGCTTCTGGGACACAACTCGGCGTCTCTGCCGGAGGCAGGGTTGTGCTGGCTGGGCGTCGGAGCTCATTTAGCACCTCGTTGGCCATCCCTGACTGAGCTGCGCCTGGCTCTGCAAACACTGCCATGGCTGCCGGGAGCTGCCGGGCAAGGGATGGAGGGCGGGTCCTGCCCCGTGCCTTGGTCTCATACAGCACGACTCCAGCACCTGGAGTTCAACATTCATTTCATGATGTTTCTTTCGTTCAGTCCCAGACAGCCGGTGCGAGGGGGTGTCTGCGTGGGGTGAGCCCACATGGAGCTGGAAGGAGCTCGCCTCTGCGAAATGGGTTTGGGGATGGAGGAGGAGGGAGGAAAGGGAGGGAGAGGAAGGGAGCACCTGCCCACAAAGTACAGTAATACTTTAAATATCCTCTTTTTCCTATTTCAGTCTAACAGGTTTTAAATAAAGCAACATTTCAGATGGTTCAGCCATTGTTAAAAAGAGGTTTTGGAAGTCTGGTACTTCCTTGCAATGACAGGTAATAGACAGATCTATTGATAATGACACAGTGCATGCATGAACGAGCATTTAAAATCTCTCTGTACTGTGAAATACCTAACCGTGCCAGAAAAAAAACCCTCACTAATACTGTGGGTGTGTGCTAAAACCTGTGTTTCTTTTCGTACTAATTCTTCCAGGGCAGTGGGAAATGTTGCAGTGCAGCTGACAGCATCTCTCAAAATAATGAAATGCTGCGATTCAATGGTTTTCCTCGCTCGCAATGGCATCACCTTCCTCCCATTTATATTCCTCCAAGAGGCTTAGCAAGACGAGAAAAGCTACTTCAGAAGCGACTGCAGCGTGTCTGCAATTGACTCGTGGGTTTGGGGCTTTTTTTAGGCTTTATCTGCTGTAACACCTCTTCTTATGCTGGAGGGAATTTAGCAAGGGGTGAATAGCTAATTTCATTAGCAGATGTAATATCTCCATAGCGTGAGTTCTACTGACTGAATCACAGAGTAAAATGCTAAAAAGGAGTTGTATTCTAATCTCTTTGAAGGCTACCAAAGTGGCATTTGCCGAAGAGATTTGTATAGGTCTAAGTTAGAGAAAGGTGACAAGTTTTGAGGACTAGATAGGAGAAAATGAGGATGACTCAGTGTTAAAACCAGTGGGGTTTCTTTTATCAAATACTTGTCATGGTCGCAACAGAAGAATGTCTGCAACTCCAACTGGAGGATCAAACCATTAGCTTAACAGAAGGTCAGTGGGGGAGAGCATTATTAACCGACAGCTTGCATTGTAAAATGATTTTCCTTCCACACCAAGGTGCCATTTAACTCTGAATTTTTACATGACGAACATGCAAAGCACAGATTTAAGGGCAGCTGATAATGTTAATCCAATTATAATTCTATTCCAACATCCATTAAACGCTTCTTCAATTCTTTTATCAAGAGACTTGATTCTCTATTACAAATAAGTGAGTTAGAGATATGAAGAAAATACCAGTTCTGGTTACTGAAGAAAATGAATATTTCAGTATTGCTTGGTGCTATGAATCCTGAGGATCCAACACCACATTCTGTGCCCTTCACTGCAAAGAAATTGTAGGGAATATTTGTGTTGATTTTTTTTTTTGTTTACCAGCCCACATGCTTAAAACGTGAGTTTTAACTCCCAAGCTGATATGCACCAGTCAGGGTAACACGTGTGATGTTCATTTATTGAATGACAGGTAAATGTGACTGATGGAGTACATTGAACCAAGGTGTCATGACTGTAGAGCTGTCTGTACTTTATCAACAGGAACTGAGGGCCAGTGACATCAAGAGCTAACGTATTCAGAGATCTTGTGCCCAGTTTGCAGTGCCAGTGACCTGCCTTCCCGGAGTACCCAGCACAGTGCTGTAGCCCGTGCTGGACACAAAGCTCCTTCTGGCTCATTTCTGAGACTCCTTGAAGTCTCTGGTCTTCCCTGGACAAGTGCTTGCACATCCAGCTGGAAGCACTGCCGACCACAGCGAGCTGGCCGTGCCGCTTGCCTTCTCCACTGCCCGTGCCCCATGAGCCTCTGTAAGCGGTCTGGTGGAGGGGAGATGTCCCGTGCTGCGGCTGAGTGAGAAAAATGGAACAGTGGGGAATTAAATTCCCAGACTTTGCAGGCAATAACGTGGTGGTGGCTCTTTCATAAACTGATTAAGTTTCTCACCGAAACAAGCCAGATTTACTGCTGTTCCAACGGCACATTGCGGTTACGCTTAGAAACCTCAGGTGTGCAGACAGGGGCTCCCATCTCCCTGAGCTCTTGCACCACCACTCGGCACGCCTTGCTCCTCACCTGGAGGTGACCATGCCGGTGTGACCGCTGGGAGACTGTAGCCTCCATGTAGCCTTCAGTCACACCCAGGGGCTGGTCATCTCTCACATCGAACAGCCTCTCTCTTCACCAGCCCATTTGAGTCCATCGCTCTGCAAATGTGTGACTGGAAGCACAACGTATTTTGGACAAAATCTCACCGGAGGCCTCCTCAGCCCTCCCTGTGTCTTCCTACCCGCCCACCCACCCCAGCCCTCCTCTCCTGATGTAGTATCCTTGCCTTTATCTTGATTAGCCCACTTACCTTTGCAGGACTGACAAACGGGCCTTCGGGAGGGTGTTTAACTACTTAATGTAGGATTTCCCTGCTGAGAGGGAGGCCACACAACCGGGCCATCCCTAGCAGCCATCCAGCCTCTTCTGAACAATTTCTAACACAAAGATGACGCAATTTCCCCGAGCTGCACTAGAAGGGGCCTCCAGTTAGTTAAGGAGGTTTGTCCATCAGCCCGTATAAGCCTTCCTCGCTGCCAAAGATGATAACATCACCCGTCACTGCTGACCTTTGAGAATAGCTCATTAGAGCACCCCTTTGCACAGACACACAGTTACCACCGTCCCTCTGGTTTTTTGCATACGAAACATACCCAAATGGTTTCATTTTTTTTCTCACAGGTTAAAACACATCTGCTTTTGCTCTCTCCTGGACTCCTTCAAAATTGTCTGCATCGTCCTTAAAGTCTGGCCCCACAGTCCAGACAGCGGGTCAAGGGAAGTCTTCAACCCGGCTTAGCATGGAGCAATGATTATCTCCCTCCCCATGCAAACGCAAACGCTGTTAGTATCTTCCAGGGTGATCTTTGCTTTTTATGCAGCAGTATCACAATTTGATTCATATTCTGTTTGGAGCCCAGCTGTAATCTGCAGATTATTAAGGCCCGAACCGCTGCTTATCCAGGTATTTTTCATTTTCATTTCATTTGTGCTTATTTATTTCCCTCCTGAATGCAGTATTTTCCACCTTTTTTTTCCACAGCAGTTTATCTCACTGATTCCTGACCTTCCCTCCAATTAATCAAAGCCATTTTTGAATTTTAACCAGGCCTCCCAGCCTGCCCCCCTGGCGAGCTGATACATTCGTTGGTTTTATAAACATAGCCTCTAATCCCTTTGTTAATTGCATTAATGACAATTTTTGCCAGAAACAGCCATGAGGGGCTCCTGCTGGGCTCCCCTCCTTTCCTCCAGGTTTGACGACCTATTGATATTTTCCGTTCCCTCCTGCTCACAGAAAGCAATCAATCAAGGCTGCGCGCTCCCCCCCGTACTTTCGGGGGCTTTCTGCCAGTGCCAGTGGAAGTATTTAATGACATTGTGAGGGGATTATTCACTCCCTTCTTCTCCGCAGAGAAGTCCCGCAGCCTGCAGTTCTCCCGAGCTCACGGAAACTAGCCCATTCACTTCCCCCCCGAATTCCCTTTGGCTGGTGATTGCGGCCTGATGGCCCACTCAGTTGAAGACACAGCCTTCAGCGCTAATCACTTTGCACATGCAGTCAATTGCTTTGATTTCATGATCAGCCTGAAGCAAAACGAAGCACATAACAGCCTGTGGCACAGGGACCCACGGGCCACCCAGTGATTATGACAATCATGTTCCTACCGAGGCCGGGCAGAATTTTTGCTCCCTGGAGAACAGAACCAATGCAGAAGTGATGGAATTGCTCAGCGTGTGGCCACAGCCAGCCGTGGCTTGGGAAGGCTGTCCCACCACCTGTGGCACACACGGCAGTTGTGGGGCAGGTGCGTCGCAGCAGTCGTACACCTTCTGTAGCATGGAATATCAATAAGAACACTCAGTCACTTCAATGCCTTTGATTGCTTGCGAAATAAAACCATCAAATCAGAATCCCAATGATGAAATTCATTATTGTCAAACGTTTGGCTGTAGGCACACATTCAAAAATGTACTACTCTCTACCCTTTGTTTAGATGGCCAACTTGAAAATACCGGTCGTCTACAGTCACTCGCACTGTAATGGCAATGAACAGAAATGCACAATGCTGGCTTGAAATAAAACCTGAAATCACACCGTATCAGTTCAGTGGCAAAGATGCAATAATCCATCATGGAGTAATGAAGAAGTACTATTGCCTTAAAGCATTTTGAAGGAAAGTAAAGTAAGAGCTCATTTCATATGAAAAACGTGAGCAGTACGAAGCAACAACCTAACAATGGGAATGGACCCGGTCAGTCCTTCCTGAAAATATTTGTGCCGCGATGGCATCAACCTCCTCCCACACGCACGTTCACATCAGTGGGGCTGGTCCTAATCCCACACAGTGACCTCTCCTGTGATCGTTCGCCGTGGTCATCAAAAAGAGTTAGAAACAACCTCTGGCAGGGAGGCCAACCCCAACTGGTTCCAGCAAGTCCTTGACGACCTAACAGTCCTCTCTGGCTTTTTCCAGTTGACCCACATCTTATTCAAAGTCTCAAAACTGGACCTGGTGTGCTAGCTGAGGCTTTATTATTCTGAGAACAATGACAGGATTATCTCAGGTGGCCTATATGCAAAACTTCTACTCAGACACCTTCCCCTCAATGTCTATTTTGTGATTCACTAATCTCAGACACCGTTTGCAGAATATCTGCATAGCCAGAAACTACTGCAACAGTGCAGTAGGTTTTTGTTACTTAAGTACTCTCGCTTATTTGCCCTGATTAAATTTGCTCCTCTTTCAGGTATTTTTTCTAATTCATAAAAATAATTCCAAGTTTTACTCCCATTTTTGGAAGAGATTAAACTATTACCAGTTGGTTTAATCTGCTAATTTAATAACTTTCTTTTATATATTGTGTCATCAATGGCAACGACTCAATAATACCAAAAGCCCAGACAGGTCCCTATGGAACATAGATTGCTATATTCTTCCAGCTTGATAATGAAAGACTGGGAGCATTTTCCTGAACAGTGTAACCAGTTTTGCAGTATTTCCTAACACTTCAAATGAAGCCGTTATCTCCTGCTTTGCCTTCAAAATGTCACGTTAAAGCAGCTGTTTCTTTTATCCTGAAGCTCATGATATTGTTTTTCAATAAAATTGTTCCAAAAGTGTTTATTATTAACAAATTTTTATTGGTCTAGATTTATTTTTTATTGACTATTGAATCCAGTGATTAACCCTATTCTGTGAAGCCTGAAGGAAAAAGACAGTGAGCGTTTCAGTTTTCCCTAGATTTACTATTTGCTCATTCTTTTGTTAAATAATGGACTCAACTTTCCTTCCCTTTCTAGTATGGGTTTTACTAGGCTTTAGCAGTCATCATTTGTTTTGTGCTTTTCTGTCCTCCTTTCACGGATATCCGTGCTCTCTTCTACATTTATCCATAATGACATATTCTCCCTTTCTATTCTTGTTGATTTTTCTGTTTGAAGAACTTCTGATACAGTCACAATAGCCTCTTGCCGTGCTCCCTGTTTTCCAATTGCATTGGCACAGTTTGTCACTATGTGTCCTTTCTGATTATTTCTGCCGTTTTATAAAGTATTCTGCAGTTAATTTCATCTGTCCCTACCTTAGGTGAGAATTTCCAGCTTTTCAAAATATGTCTTTCCAGAGAATACCTGCTCTCCTGAACCCTTTCCTCTCCTTCAGATACCTCCCCGGGGGACCACACTTAAAACTTTTTTGTTTATGGAAGTGAGCCGATTGGAAGTCCACATTAATTCTATTGTATAGGCTGCCATCTTTGCCTAAAATTACAAAATTCTATTTTGTAACCGACATCAAAGCAGTTTCTTCTTCCAGATTAGCAACCCGTTCCTCACTAGTCAGAATCAAACCTGAAATAATCACTCTCAAATTACATCCTCCATGAGACGGAGGCCTTCCTCATTTGTAGGAACATTTGTAGAGTCTGCACCCCGCCATAGCATTTTCTGCTTGTCTTCCAAAGAAAACATCTGTTCCAAGATGGATACCAAAGGAAGAGAGCTTCCATCAAGGCCAATAGTTTCAGGGCAACTCATCTGTCACCTAACATGTCACCTTTCTTAAACATAAATACTCTTTGCTACCCTTCAGTCATAGAAAATTATCAAGTTTTGGTAGCAGCCGACATTTCCTGGGAAGGAATATGAGGTTTGTGTTCCATTTTTCTTAACAACAAAGCCAAATGTAAAAGTGGCTGCATATGGTACTTTGGAGAAATTCAAGTTGTGACCATTAACTCTCGTCTCTAATACTGGAATGACTGAGGCTACTATGTGAGTTTACATAATGATGCTCATACACGTCACAGAACCAAGATGTAAAGCATATAGGGCATGTCACAAGTCTGGAAAAAGTCTCCTTTTTCCATTAGAATACTTAGCCCACTGATCACATCTACTCCTTCCCATTAAATATGTTAGATTTAGAATCCAATACCAAACAGAAGAAGAAACAGGAGTGCAGAATAGAACAGGCTGGTACTTAGGCTGGAGAGAAAAAATAATTTTGATTAAGTAATGCCTATCTTTAAAAGTTCCTTCACTTGTTAAATGAGTTGTTAAATTAGTTTTGAGACTGATCTTTGGATTAATAAAAGGTGATGGTTAAATGAGAGCTAATAAATTACTCTAAACTGAATAAAAGAAGTTTGTAGTTTTGGCTTTAGAATGAAAACCTGTTAAATACATGGGCCGCTGTGAATCAATACAAACATCAGCATAAAGATTCATCTAACCAAATGAAACAACAGAACTATAACGTTAATCCAGTTATTTCTAACATGCCAACACCATAAGAAACATAAATGCAGAAGATGGAAGGAGAACACCACGATCATTCAGTAGATTTAAACTTACTCTTTATGATGCACTTTCATCAAAATTTGTAGTTGCCAGGTATCAAATTTCATTCATGCAACATCAATTCACTAAGAAATACATATTTTGGTGAGAAAATTAAAGTCCATATTTATGTAAAAACTGTTTTGAAATAAAAATAAAACAAGATTTATTTTTACCAAAAAAATCTTTTTCTTTTTTTTTTTTTTTTTACTAACAGAATAATTATCTGGAAAAAGTAATTTCCCACATGAGATAGTTAAAGGAAGTTAAATATATTTAAAAATGGAAGATTCTGCATTTACATAGTTATATGCCATTAATATTGAAGATACGCTCTCTGGCAAAAAACTCCTCATGCTTAAAAAACGCACCTTAGTTTTATACTGTACATTACAACATACAGTAGTAAGAAACAGAAGTAGTAAACAGGTTATATGCAAAGAAAAGGAGTTACATTACAAGACAGTTACAACTGTGACACAAAAAATCAAAATGTTCAGTTTTAACAGTATCTGAAGGCAATTCACAATCATTTCAGGAGTTTTGTGAAATTTAAGGCCATTAGTTCTAAATAAAATGTATCTGACACAAACTCACAAAACTGTGTATTTTGTAAAAACTGTACATGCAAAACCATTTTATAATCATATATGAACAGGCATATCATAAAATTTTTGGGTAGTTCCGTACACAAAATTGTGCACAAAGCAACATGGTTGTGCAATTTGGAAACCAGTTAATTAACATTATCATTCATGCACCCTGAATGGAAATGTGATTAAATGACAATATTCAACCCAAATATTAAGAGCCAGCATCCCTTTGAATGGGCAATCTAGACAAAAAAAGTTAAAATTTTAAATTAAGTTTAAAATGGTCCATTACAAAACATCTGCTGTAATCACTCCAAGAGACTTTTCTGATGCAAAATTTCCAGTGCTTTAAGGAATGCATGATAAGACTTAATGAGCTGAGTGAGTCAACTATAATACTCTGATAGTTCTGATTTGAGGTAATTTTCTTTAATTACTTATAGCAAGTAACTCTTCTAATTTGCTTCAGCAACTAGTTTAAAAAACTGTAAACTTAGATAAACTTAGAAATTGGAGAATCTCTGAAAAAATACACATACCTCCCCCTCAAAGTTTGGAGTTAGTGATAAGCCATATGCAATTATGTTATTCACATTTTAGGAGTTTATTCTCAAACTGTGAAATGAACGGATTACTGAGAACTGATCGAAGCAATTCAGGTATTGGAAAACACGTCGATATTTGTCCTTTTCTTAGCGTTCATTTGTATTTGTCTGGACAAACATTCAAAGAGATATTGCTTCTCTTGTTATCTTGTGACTAACTATTGCAAGCTAGAAGACATGTGAGTCAATATTCCAAACTTTTATTCTTAAGAATAGTTATAAAAGTACTGAAATTTAAAAATAGTAACATGTAAACATTGATACAGAGTAATAGCATTCCTATACATTTATATACACACAGTATTCAGAGAGGACAATATCTTCTGAGTTGAAATCCTGACTTGTGCTTTCCCCTCCAATAAATACATCAAAAAAGTAGGGTTTTTTTGTCAAAAAAAAAAAAAAGGAAAAAAAAAAGATTCAGAGAGAACACCAACATTTTGCTCCTAGCATTTAAAAGCTTTCCAGTTGCTCATGCAACCATAGGAGAATTTTGGTATGTGAAGAGAATTTTTCCAGCTCCAGGAAGTTATCAGAAGCTACTGCTGCATCCAGGGACTCTTGACTTGCGATACACGCTGAGCACTTCGGAGCAGTCATATCTGCGTCTGCAACACGTGAATGGGGGGCGTGTAGGGTGGTGGCGCAGGTGATGGCTTTATTCCTCTGACTCTCATGTAGGACAGAAACTGCTCTGGGATCTCAGCCAAAACATCTTTAGCAAGTCTTGCCATGCTTAGCACGTGGTTTCCGCTTCTGTCAATGTAATCTCGGAATGGCACAAACTACAAAACAAGAGAGACGTTCACACAGGTCACTATGCAGGCACAGGATACATCTTACAACATAAAAATAAGTTTTATCTAGGGAGTTAGAGTACATGAATATGCTGCCTTACGTAAGTTATATACACATATATATATTTTGTATTTTGTTATATATTTTACATATACACATTGTATCTCAATTTTTAGAAATCCGTCTTCTAACAGCAACAGCGACGTGCTGTCACTTGGGTGAAGTTCTTCACCTAAGCCATGGCTAGCTCAGATTGCTCATTACGTCTTCCGCTGATATACTCGGTTTATCTCTCAACCCTTTTCATACACAAAGGTCATTGTGCCTCAGAAAGCTATTCTTAGCTTACATTTCCTGCTCGTGGGGCTCTCCTACCAGACTGCCTCTGCTCTGGCAGTTTGTGAATAGAATTTTTGCCATCTGAAGTGAAAAAACAGGAAGGATGACTTTATATTCTTGATCATTTTGCGTTATACCCAGTAGAACTATGAACCGCCTGAACATTTTTTATATGACAGTAACAAACGCACAAAGAATCTAAGCAAAAAGGACTGGATTCAAAAAAGAACTTGTTATGTGATACCCAGATCTGCAACACCGAAAAAGCTAGCTGCCCAGCTCTGGCTTGGATTTCATAATAATTAACAAGATGCATGTGCTACTGGTATAGGAAAAAGAAACAATCTAGGCTCCTTGATTTTTATTCACAACAGACAGCATGCGGGGATGTAGGGGGTTAAGCTAGCGAACAGGTTATGCCAAGGGAAGGCTGATTTGAAATTCTGCTTCTTGCTCAGATTTTGGAGCCTATCTCAGAGCAACAGCTGGGTGACTTTTCAAAATTGGGATTCAATGTCCGAAGCTAGTTCTGGTACTGATATGCCAGGTTATGCTGTGCTGGAATTCAAAGCCTAACGGTGCCTTTCCCCCCTTTCCCGCACAAAACAGGGAAGATTTAATTGTTAACTTTTGTACTCCAGGATAAAACTAGAACGGATTGAGAAGTGAGACCCACAGATCTCTCATCTCCTGGCTGAACTCTAAAATCTGAAGACCCTTTTGCCCGTTATACCACCCAGACACATTTTGCTTTCTTGGATGCACAGCAACCACGGCTACAGATTAAATGTAATTCTTCTAAAAACTGTTGAAGTTTTCAAGATTTAGGGGAGCACTGAATTACAGTGAGAATTTAGCCTACACTGTATTTCTGAGATCCTGAAAGTCTTCCAGAAAAGATGGAAATAAACAAAAGAAATCCAGTAAATACATTAGGCAAATAAAAAAATTATTGGAGAAAAAAAAAAACAAAACCCAAACCAAAACAAACAAAAAAGCCCAACAAAAACCAAACCCAACATTTCATCAGTAAAGAACTTGAACTTAATTTCATCATTTTTACAACTCTGGAACCTTACACTTCTCACCCTGGACTTATGAAACCTATTGAGGCATCAATCTCCTACTGAAAGGTGTTTAGAATTCAAGCAAGAGATGACACTTTGCGTAACTCTCCTGAAAAGGATCTCAAACTGCCAGAAAAAAGGCTTCAAGCCCAGGTATTGGAACTATGTTGAATGAAACTGAAACCTGTCACCAAATTCGGCGTAAACAGCTACTGATTAGGATATTTCCCCGGGAAGCAGCAGATCCGTAGTTTCTTAGAAGATGATGACTTAGTCACAGAACTGTTGAAGCTGGAAGTGACCTCTAGAGATCCTTTAGTCCAACCTTGCTGCCCAAGCAGAGCCAGCTAGCGCAGGTTGCCATAGTCGACAAGACTTCAAGAGCAGTCACAAAGACTGTTGAGTGAGAGTAGCCTTTATTTCCAGTAGGAGCATCCTGTACCTCTTCATTGTGTTGTGTCCAAGAACGTATGAGGCTTAAGGGCAGGAGAATAACAGGCAAAAAGGAACCTGATTTTAGGGTATTAAGCCAGGAAGCAAGGTATCTGCAGTTCCATAATTAGGTGTCTTAACTATTTTTGTGTTTATTCAGTAACTCTTCAACGCAAGAGACCACATACTGTGACACTGACTAGGACTGACTCCTCCATTTCATAAAAAAAAGCTCTAGCGGTTTTCGGAAGCCAGCCCAGCAGTGCCCTGCTTCGGGTGGTTGTTCCTTCTTAAACTCCATCAACTTTTCTGTAAGAATACACCTGACTGTCCCCAGAAGCACGAAGTTAGAAGAGGAACAAAACGGAACAAGCACCTCTCTAGGCTGCTGGCTTACACATTCAGCTGGGAAGGGATAAGCTGGGTGTTCATTTCCGCTCATGTGGTTCCTCGTTTTCTAATGCAATGTCAGTCTTCTGTAAAAAGCACACGCAGTCTGACTTGGAAGAACAAAATGTGTCCCATCCCAAGAGACCACCTTACCCATCAGTCCGAAGACACGCAAACTCAGACCACTGTTGCGCAGCAAAGGGAGGCTATTTCAACAGAGGAATTGTTGAGATGCAACGATACAATATAGATGGCCTGAATTCGTTGTCTCGCCCCTCTCCTAGATGTTGGAGGAGCAGGAGGAACTACGGACAGATAAGCATACGTACAGATATGCAAGGACAGCTGGCAACGACAGCAAGGCCTAGAGCTGACATGCAAAAGTAGAGGTGGCAGAACAAAAGAGGTAAGAGAAGCCAAAGGGAAACTGATGAAATGTAAAGTGCTTTTTCTACAGTTTGAGAGTTTAATTTAAAAGGCCAATGTACAAAATTGTCAAGGGAAACAATAGGTACGCTACTACGACTAAGTATTTTTCTAAAACTTCACAAAGAGAAAAAGGATAACAAAGGAGCAGAAATGGGGCGGAACTGCTACACATGTAATACAGAGTTCCTACAAAACCCGTGTGTACTAGCAAGGAGGGAATAACAGAGGTCATGCCTTTACATGAATTGCAGCCAGCAGTAAATATAATAGATCCAGTGCCTCACTGTTAGCAATTTTTCTTTTTACTAATTTAATTAAAATATTTCACAGTACTGGCGGTTAAATTTAGCAGTTAACTACACTAGCTAATTTTAACTAACTCAATACACAAAAAAGATAAACTTTTTATATTTGAGTAGCTAATTTTATAAAAGCAAATCAGTTTTATCCTGCCAGATATAAAATAAAGGTCTTAACAAACCTAAAGGGTTTGACATCATCCCTTTTTATTTATTTAGCTAGCCTATAATGTATTTGTTAGTATTTAGACAGAAAAAGAGCACAAAATAATACTGCCTTCAGGTAATTCAATATGTCTTGGGGCAAAGTTCTGATTGAAATAGGTTAAAGTAAATAAATATTTTATTACACTTCTGATATACAACAAATTCTAAAGAAATACAAAAGGGTATTCATTGTATATTATTTTATATTTCTCAGCAGAAATTAGAATATTTCTTGTGCAAAGCATTTTCACAAATCTTGTTTATAACATTTGAAGAACTCTACCCATTTATGCTCTTTGAATGCAAAACCAGCAGCTTTTGGAGCTGCTGTTGTTTGGAGAAATTATGAATAATTACGTTGTGTATATTTAAATGCATTTAAACATAAGTGCAATGCATGCCAGAGGTATCTGAATTAACTTTAAAAAGTCCGACATGGCACAAGGCTTTGCAGAAATACTAGTTTGGGATTCAGAAGCGCTTCCAGCTCTGGAGGCAGATCTCCACACGTTGCTCTGTCGAACAGCACCAACATATACGGCATAACAGATTACAGACAGCCCCTCTCTAGTCCAGTATGGACTAACAAGGAACATTATAAAGGCTTTGACAAAAGGAGAAACATTATTTCTTGCCTCTTGTTCGGCTGTCCAGCTTCTCTTCATCCCTACCTTTTATAATTACTTTTTTGACAAGACTAAGGCAGCCGGTATGCCTTACTCTTCTAAGAGTTTGATATGTCACTCTCCCATCAGTTGTTTTCTCTGTATGTTGCAGAAATGAAAAAAGTCTCTTTTTCGACTATTAGAAAAAGTAATCTAGGAATCTATGACTTTCTTTTCGGTATATCCATACACATTATGAGGGTAATTTAACTGCTGTCATCTTATCCTCATTTCTGATCCCCATTTAGGAAAAAAACAGAGAGGGAATTTTAATGTAGTATTTATTGCACTGAGAAGCTTTAAGACTGGAAAAAAAGATCCGATCATTTTAATTTCCATATATTTATGTAGAGTTATTTATTCAGTATTCTAAACAAGAACCATAAAACCAGGTGTCATATACATGTTTTGCGCACTTCCTTGGGTTGAGATATTGTATCCACCATTAGTTATCAAATCCTTAAATTTTCACGTACCAGTATTTGTAACATTAAAAATCTGGAAAAGTTTCCGTTCCTGCACATATAAATTAAAACAAATATACACAATCCAAAGTTCATCAGCTGCAATCTGACCTTAATTATTATTAAAACATTATCGCCTGCAATATGAGCTATTCATATAGCTCAAGTTATTCAATATATATATATATTCTACTAACCAACAATAATATAAAAATCCAACCTGGCTTGGAGGGAATAAGTGAAAATAAGCAAGAGAAGAAACAAGTGAAGACTATGGATTTTGACAAATAGGAGGAATAAAGGCAGAAGAAGAAATGGCAGATCTAAGGTAAGGTCTGAACCTAAGGATGCCTGTCAGTGTTGAAAAGGCATTTGGACAATGCCCTTAACAACATGCTTTTACCTTTGGGGAGCCCATGAAATCATGTCTGACTAATCTGATAGCCTTCTATGATGGCATGACTGGATGGATAGATGAGGGGAGGGCGGTAGATGTGGTCTACCTTGACTTAAGCAAGGCGTTCGACACGGTCTCCCACAGCATCCTCATAGGGAAGCTTAGGAAGAGTGGGTTAGATGAATGGGCAGTAAGGTGGATAGATAACTGGTTGAAAGACAGAGCTCAGAGGGTCGTGATCAGGGGCACAGAGTCTAGTTGGAGGTCAGTGACGAGTGGTGTTCCCCAGGGGTCAGTACTGGGTCCAGTCCTCTTCAATGTATTCATCAATGACCTGGATGAGGGGATAGAGTGCACCCTCAGCAAGTTTGCTGATGACACAAAGCTGGGGGTGGTGGCTGACACACCGGAAGGCTGTGCCGCCATACAGAGAGACCTGGACAGGCTGGAGAGTTGGGCAGAGAAGAACCTTATGAAATTCAACAAGGGCAAGTGTAGGGTGCTGCACCTGGGGAGGAATAACCCCATGCGCCAGGACAGGTTGGGGGCTGACCTGCTGGAGAACAGCTCAGTGGAAAGAGACCTGGGAGTCCTAGTGGACAACAGGATGACCATGAGCCAGCAATGTGCCCTTGTGGCCAAGAAGGCCAATGGCATCCTGGGGTGCATCAAGAAGAGTGCGGCCAGCAGGTCAAGGGAGGTCATCCTCCCCCTCTACTCTGCCTTGGTGAGGCCGCACCTGGAGTACTGTGTCCAGTTCTGGGCTCCCCGGTCCAAGAAGGACAGGGAACTGCTGGAGAGGGTGCAGCAAAGGGCTACCAAGATGATTAGGGGACTCGAACACCTCTCTTATGAAGAAAGGCTGAGGGATTTGGGTCTCTTCAGTCTGGAAAAAAGACGGCTGAGGGGGGATCTTATCAACACTTATAAATACTTAAAGGGTGGGTGTCAGGAGGATGGGGCCAGGCTCTTTTCAGTGGTGCCCCGGGGACAGGACCAGAGGTAATGGGCACAAACTTGAGCAGAGGAAGTTCCACATAAACTTCAGGAGGAACTTCTTTACGTTGAGGGTGGCAGAGCCCTGGAAGAGGCTGCCCAGAGAGGTGGTGGAGTCTTCATCTCTGGAGACATTCCAAACCCGCCTGGACGCGTTGCTGTGCAACCTGCTCTAGGTGACCCTGCTCTGGCAGGGGGGTTGGACTAGATGATCTCCAGAGGTCCCTTCCAACCCTATGATTCTATGAAGTCGTCAGGCAGTTGCACTAGATGTCCGTTGTAGGTCCCTTCCAACTGAAATATTCTATTTCATAAATGTATTCAGACACTTACAGGAAAATATGCCTTACATAAAAGATTTAGTTTTAGACAGATATTATTCTTTCTACAGCCATCAGGTTGATCCAATTTTCCAGCAGTTTGCTGTTTTTCAAATGTCAGCTTCTTTAATGCTTTACTTTAGCAAGCAGGGACTAGTGTGCTGAGCCATCAAATGTCATTCTCTTTGTTTGGTTCCACTTTAGTACCCCATGAAAATAAAAAGTGCGTAGCTAGTTAATTTTATTTCATAAAGAAAATAATTATGAAACAAACTCTGTCCAGTGGGGTAGGTAATCAGAAGGAAAGATAGGGTGCCTGGAGCATGGATGAAGTACATAGTTTGGACAACCTGTGGAGTTCTAGCAATCTGCAGCTCTGAGGGGAAGGGGGATTATGGAGGGTGTGTATGTGCACACCAAATTGCTACACCACCCTGCCGGTGGTTGCACAGGTTTGAATGACAACTACTGGGCTGACTGAACGACTGTAGAGAGCAGGAATAGAACCAGAGAACTTTGGCAGAGAAATGGAGGTGTCTGTGTAGGCAGACGAGAGTAGCACTCGTACAACTTGGTTGAGTCATGTAAACACAGATCATAGGATCATAGAATGGTCTGGGTTGGAAAGGACCTTTAACGGTCTCCTAGTTCGGCCCCTCTGCAATGAGCAGGAACATCTTCAACTAGATCAGGTTGCTCAGAGCCCCGTCCTACCTGAACTTGAATGCTTACAGGCATGGGGCATCAACAACCTCTCTGGGCAACCTGTTCCAGCCATCATCTGAGGTTCCTTAAAGCATGAGACATCTGCATGGTCGTATGTGGCAGACACAACATAGGAACTGGGAGACACTCATGGTCTTCTGGACTGGCAGTTAGAGGCAAGGAGAGATACCCTAGGCATCTCAAATGCACTTGTTAGAAGTCTAGGTATTGCCGACTTCCACGAAAGCTGCAGTTTTTCTCTATGGAGTCACAGGAGATTGCAGGACAGAGGCAACTAACTCTTCTCCCATGGCTGTATAACCCTAAGACCTTCTATCAGTGCGCTGTCAGTTAGGGGTCATTTCCTACAGAATGCAGATCCACTGCTATATGTTATATAAAGGCTTATAGGGATCACAGAGAGTTTCTGAGCTTGTTATGAACAGTCCAAGATAAACTATGTCAGCACTAAGGTAAAATGAAAGGCAGGAATATAGATAGAAACAAGAATTCAAAACAAACAGGATCAGTAAAATCTAACTATTAGAGTAAATTTGCTCTCCCACCTGCACAATGTCTCTTTCTGCAAACTTTCCTCTTGAAGAAATTCTCACTACATCACCATCCAGCTCTTCCATAGCTAAAAAAACCCAAACAAAATGAATTAATCTATGAGTTCAGCTACACAACAAAAACAATCTTACTGAGAAAAACTTTAGTCAATTTACACTTTAGGGCAACAAAACCAACAATTGCTATTTAGGTAACTCTCTAAGATCATTTGTGCCGTAAAATACATCATGCTTTGTAGTTATTTTGCACTTTTTCATGCTGACAATACATACTTTTTGCCTTTATTGTCATCTTCAGAACAAAACAAAGCGTGACAAGGTAGTTATCCTTCAAGCTCTCAAAGCAGCAAGTGTATCTGTTTTGGTAAGGCTATATTTACACTTTCACAGGTGGAGAAGAAATCGTCTTCTGCAATTATTCTTACAGAAGATATCACAGGATACAGCACAAAGAGATAACAACTCACAATCCTATTAGAAAAGTAATGACTGTTAATACATAGGAATGAGGAGTTCTTAAAAAAAATTATATTAAATTTATTGGGTAACTCTTCTGAGCAGGATCCAGGAAAAATCTAAAATCGCCCGGATACCCAGGAGCTATTCTAGGTGGAAAGGCACACCTGCTTTCTGGTCAGTGTTGAAATAGATGGACTTGGGATCACAGATTATTGTTTAGCCATTGGATCTGCAATCCTACAATCCTCCTTTCAGCATACACTATGAAAATCAAAGCCCTGCCTCACTGAGATGAGTTCACTGAAACCAGCATTTCAAAACCTAGTTCTTCCAATGCAAGAACTAGAAAATGACGTCATCAAGAGCCAAGTTCAAGCCAAACAAAAGAGCATGTTTGTCCAAAGAAAAAATTAGTAGGTCTGTAGAGCATGTTGCCAGATGATGCTGTTGATGCAAAAACTGTATGTGTGTTTAAACGAGGAGACTGAACAAGTGTTTGAAGGAGACATCCACTGAAAATACCCAAAATAGACATGAAGCACATCCTGCTCAGGAAATTTAAAACAGTATTCAGGGAAGTATCATATTTGCTTATTCTGTTCTTAATGTTCTCTAGATAACCACCCATGGCCATGTCAGATGTGGGCAAAATGGACCCCTGATCTGACCTGTTACAGTCATCCTCACATCCTTACTAAAGCTGTGCCAAATGTACGTGCCATCTATCTGAGCTCCAGACTTTTAAGAACCCCTCTGGTAGCCCGCAGGGGCTGGGAGATCTAGGGGGCAGTGATATCTGGAGGGGAGTAGCTTAGTCTCTCTACAGCAGAACGGAGGCTCGACTGGCATTTGAATTGTAAGACAGCGTGCCTGGAACATGCGGCCTCCTACACACGCACTTCTCCAGCATCCACATCAGACATGGGGTCTCTTGTTTTTTCCAGAAGGAATTTCTGCAGATGGGGAAATCATTTCTCTGCCCGCTTGGGCATTGAAGGACTACAGATTTGGCACACATCTCGTAAGTGATTTTCACTCAGGCAGTATTCTCAAGGAGTCTGGGTCCAAAGGTGGAAACTGTATCCTGCAGTCCAAACAGAATACCGCCTTAAGAAAAGCGATAGGGATGACTCCCCAAAAACTCTTCAAAGACAACCTCCAGCAGTAAAAAAGAAGACAGAATCTATATGTCCTGACTGAGTTAAGGGGAGCCTGGGCAAACCCAAGGACTGGACAAACAGGGAGAAAGGGAAAAGGCAAAGGAGGGGGTGAGAGAAAAGTAAGTAATGTACAACCCAAGTCGGAATTTTCAGGGGTAAAGTGAAGTTTGCCAATTTCCCTCATATGCATTCATGAAGATAAACTGTCTTTTCTCATTGCTTGTGGCATACAATCATCTGAAGTGTAAGTGTCAACCTGGACAATCTCTTCAAGGAATAAGATACTGAAAGTCATCACTAATAACCACTTGCCGAAAAGTATAAGAAAGTCAATCCCCAATAAATATTTTTTGTGTTATTTTTACCTCTTGTTTTCATACTCTTAGAATATTTTTACAAGAATTAACAGGTACAGTCATTAGTGACTATTTACATTATACATCTGTGGTAGTACTAAGTATATTTCATGTACAAAAGAGGCATACTGTCTAACCAGAAGTACTAGAATTAAAAAGAAAGAATGTAGGACTTTGAGGAACAGATATATAGGGAATGTATACGCTTTATAGTGCAGTGATACACACAACGGCACTTAAAAAATTAGGCCAAATCATGGAAGCAGCTTAGTTATTGCAATAGAGAATGGTGTTCCAGCACACTACATGAAAGAATACGTAAATAATCCTGGTAATTTCTCTCCTGCCATAATATTGTCTCAATGCTGCCACGCAGAAGGCTCACTCCTGCTATGCAGTGAAACACACTTTAACCCAAATCACCTCCTCACATGTATTTATTTTTCTCAGTATTTCTTTACTGCAGCAAGAACAGATGATCAATATTTCCAGTCAACTGACACTTCACAAGGCAAATAAATATCTGTGTTGAAGAAATTCAGCATTACTTGAGCATACTTACTTTACTGTGGGTTTTTTTTTCCACTCATCTTCTGGAGCTCTATAAATGCTGAGCCCCCATATGGTTCTGTGACTTGAACAGAGAGCCTGAGGGGCTACACAGCTCCACATGGCAGCTTGTAATCACACTGACTTATCAATCAATCCAGCTGGAAATGTCAGCAGTGCTTACTGCTTGTTCCATATTATGCTCTTTTAAAGAACAATATTTGTTTGAAAAGATGCATATTACTAAAACGTAAACAAATATAAAAAACTCTAAGAAAAACACCAGAACACTTACCATCAAACTCTGCTGGTCCTACCCCCACTATAATTATTGACATTGGAAGCTTTGAAGCCTTCAAAAGAAGAAGAAAAAGAGGTTTAATGCATTACATAACCTCTGCCAATAACATGGGAGATCTGAGGACAATCTGAATAGAAAACGTGCAGAGGTTATGTTTTAATAAACAATTTTTTTTCTACCTAAAAAGTTGAGTGGTGTAAACTGTCTGCTTAAGTGGTACAAAACACCTTGGATGAACACAGAAAGGCAGATGATTATTTTAATTTATTTTTTCTTATAAATTCTTTGAATCATATAGGATCATAATCGAATCCTAACAGGGTTTGTTGTGTTTAATACTACTATGACAACTAAGATGACAACTTTATCTTAGAAACTTTTGTAAAATGACAATAATTGCAAACAGGTAGCTAATGACAGTTGACATTTATTTAGAAGTGCTTTGCTGTTTCTTGACTTTACATAGCTGCTTGGAATTATGTGACACTATTTTTTACATAGCTCTTATGCTAATTTTTCTCAAGAGAATAAACCTCCTATTTGAGAAATATGCATCTTATAATTCTTCCACGAATGAAATTTTATTCAAGTCACTCATCCAAGCCACAAAGTAAACAAGATACCGAACTGGTTTACGGTAAGATTTTTAATTTTACTACATCTTTTTCATTCAATGAAACAAGGCAAAGACAATATCTGGCTTTCCCTGAATAAACTCTCTGTAAAACTTTTAAAATTACAAAGACAGTATCATAAATATTGGATTCTGCTGCCTGGATAGCAGCACCAGATATCTGCTCGTTTACAGAAATAATCTGAAACTGCCTCTGTTGAGGAGGATAACAACTGGGGAAAAAAAATAAAATCCACCAAATGTCAGGGTTGACAACTGTTCCTCATTGAGACATTCTGTTGAACTGTGAATTGTCTACAGTCATTTTAAACAGGAGCATACACAGGCCAAAAATCATAGATGTACACTTTCTGCTAAATTAAACTCTGCTTCACTGAAGTCTGAAGTCAAGTGGTTTTAGAATGTATTGTTATATTTTTCTTTTGGAATATAAAAAGTGGTCTTCCCCCTCATTTAAAAGATATCTTATTTTAGATACATCATGACCATTTCCCATTCTTCATCTGTCATACTACTACATATAAAACCAACTTTCTTTAAGCAGAAGATTTATAGTTCATTACTGTAAACACACTATTTAAAACAATGAAAATATGCCAATCTATAAATCACTATTTAATGTTCCTCAGCACTATACATTACATACTATACATCGACTGCAAATTCATCACAAAGTGTAACTACATAGTCAATCCTCCAGCTAACAGTGTGCAGCAGAGTAAAAAAAATTCAGTAATCTCTTGTTAGTTAAATACTAATACGCTACTGAAGATAACAGTAAAAGCTGTCTGGCCATGGCCCTGGACAAACAGCTCTAGGTGGCCCTGCTTGAGCAGGGGTGTTGGACAAGATGTTCTCCAGATGTCCCTTCCAACACCAACCAGTCTGTGATTCTGTGATCGAGGGCCATAAATACAGTGTAACTGTAACTGAATTACAGTGCACTGCATAAGTCAGTAATAGTGAGTTTAGAATATTTTTGAGACACGAAGACATTTCTTAGAACAGAACATCTTCTGTTTTTCAGGTTATTGCTTGATTGTAAAGAAAACATCCTTTAAAGAGGTTCCTTCCCACACAGACACAGTATTATGTGATGCAACATATATGAAACAGTAAGTGGCAAGGACAGCGTAAAGACAAAGAGTTAAACTTTTGCATATAAACTTAAGTGTTGGCATTTCCTGAATGACAGCATAACCTTTAAACAGTTTGGTAAACCAGAATGTGTCTGACATATACGCTGTAATGAGAAAGATGCCTAAAAGCACAATTAGTGTTAAAAAATGAAATATACCCTTCCTGAGCTTTACACGTATCAGGTTGCATTGAACATCGCTGCCCTTTTTATTATTTTGGATATTATTAAGACTGAAAAAACTGCTACTGAAAAGCATTTAATGAGTTCTGTCATGGTATACTGCGCTCACACTTCAAGTATACAGAAAAATGAATGCAACTTCATAAAAAGAAGACAGAAAATATTCCCAAACGTCCACTCATTCCAAGCTAACAACACATCTGCTGTATTTACAGTTGCAGACTAACAGCTATTATTCCTGGAAACGAACTATTATTGGAAACAAGTTTTTTTCTGTATGTCTTAGCGGCAAATTACTTAATCTAACAAGATACCAGGCTACTGGACTTGCTGATCTCTAAACCAAGAGATGCTCTTTTTTCTCCACGGAGCCTTTTTGTCACCTGAAAGAAGCTCATCTAAAAGAAGCTATGTTCCAAACTTCTAGGCTAGAGTAGAGGATCAACTTCCAAGCTAAAATCTTACCTCCTTTAAAAGTGAGAGCCAAATTATTCAGTTTTAACACTGGAAGCTGGAAGAGCAGAGGAAGTAAACTGGCACCTTCAAACACAGCTACAGCTCGGTGTGTAAGCACTTTCCAGGTGGGCTGTCAGAGTCCTTATTGAGAGACAGACTCTGTCTACATGCTGCTGGCTGGAACTTGAGGGCATCTTGCTCTCCAGTGAAAGACGGAACATTTCAATAACACTTTCATGTGCAACCTACAAACTGGAAGGGCACTGAATCTCTACAGGAGGTAGTGAAAGTGGGCCTTCAAAAATATGCCACCTAATTCTACACTACTCATTTTGACATGATACTTAATTATTTTAACGTAGGCTTTTCACCCACCTCTTCACTATTAACTAGATCCACTGTTGTATGTTCAAAACTATTGGTATAGATCTTCCCTAATGCTGTCTGGAACTTGTTTCTGTGTGTACTTTCATCTGACATTTCCCAGGGGCCAAAGCACAATGGAACCTATTCATAATACAAACTATTACTTATATGCATAGCAGTTTTGAAGAGAAAAATATTGAAAATCATGCAGAAACGGATAAAAAATTAAGAATTTTTAAAATTCCAGGGGACGACTTAGAAGGAAATCAGATGACTGATATCCTTGCCACTTGGGACCAGAAAGTTTGGGGCAGTTTCTAAAAAGGCAGGGTAGGGGGAAACCAAGCTGTCGGCAACTGCTAGGAAGGTAAAGAATAGCTCACTATGAAAAACTGCATGGTGGGAAGCGTTTGAGGAAGGAGTGGCAAGAATCAGATGAGGAAAATCATATGAACATGCAGTGTTAGACGGAAGAGTATCATTTCCCACAGAAAATTACGTAAACTAAGCCGAGATTCAACTTTTGGTTACTTTTTGTCTTTATGCATAATACACATTTGCCGTTTAGATAAAATGGTTGATTTACGGAACAAATTTAGTGCCTGAAATATTAACTGATTTAGTTTACTGCCTAAAATATTAATTCCTAGAAACAGAATTATTTTAAATTTCAACACTTTCAGCAAAACTTACATTCACTATAGATTCTTTTGTCTGAGCCATATCGGAAATAACTCCATCTGTAATAATGAGAAGAACAAAATACTGGGAGCCATCTTTTACTGAAGCAGCGTATCTAAGGGAAGAAAAAACAATATTATAATAGTAAAAAAAACTTTATACAAAGGAAATGATACGAAAAGAAGCTGTATTTTTAAAATTTGACTACTAAGGACTAACAAAAATAAAGAAACATTATGTAGTGGACTTCAAAAGAAAGACATTCATAATTAAGACGGACATTCTACTTTTAAATGAGAAAACTAGAAAAATGTAACTGATACAGTATTGATATTGATAATTTGCACGTGTTGAATCAATGAAAAATGGGAACTGTTTCACTACCAAGAGGAGCATGGACAGAACGTCCTTTATAGAACAATGAGTCATTAGAAAGTCTAAGTTATTTCATAGTTATTACCTCTGGGGAACATAGTTGGTATGAAGGGAATATATTATTATTGAATGGTTGGTTTTATAGCACAAATAAAATTTATCAGAAATCACCACATTGCATAAATAGTCCATTAATTTTTTTTTTGGGGGGGGGGGGCTTATAAAAACAGGTTACTTATTGCTGACCATGCTAGCAGATTTATAGTTCACATTTATGTGCATATTTGTAAAACGGCTGAATGTGCACCCTGCAACCTTGGCTTAGATATTCATCTCTTTACATCACCCGCAGATGTGCTTTCAAGACTCAAGCCTCTCCCTGTGCTGTACATGAACACAAGACAAAACATATGCGCCATCCCTGGAAACAGTCAAAGCCAGGCTGGACGGGGCTTTAGTTGAAGATGTCCCTGCTCATGGCAGGGGGGTTGGCCTAGATGACCTTTAAAGGTCCCTCCCAACCCAAACTACTCTATGATTCTGTGATTCTATATCCAGTGCCATTCCAGTCCCACCTCAGCCAAAGGACCCAAGAAGCAACTGCTCTTTGAAAACGAGCGGCTTCTGAAGATCTGGAAAGTCCTGAAAGACAGTGAGTCTGCAGCAGTCCTGCTGAACTCTGTGGCCTGCATACCAGAAACTAAGACTTCAGCTCATTTATCTTCAACTCCCAAGGGTCAAAGATAGTTAGTGAAGAACTCTTTTTGCATGGAGCAGGCTGCTCCACTTGCTGCTTCACTTGACAGCAGCCAATATAGTTACTACTTTCATGAAGGCTCTTGGCGCTGTGAAGGAGTCAAATATAGTAGAACCTTGTAATAAAAATGGCAACGAGTAGTCTGGAGAGCAAAACAACAACAACAAATAGTCTCCATATGAATACTGTGGAATATATGCCCAAGTACAGAATATGACTGTCAAAGAACTCACTGTCTCATTGGTCACTACAGAAGAAAGGCCTGAGCCACCGAACAGGGTATGTTCTAATGGTGCTCATGATGATTGCATGTGCTTAGAAAATTCTAACTCTGATGTTACACAGTGTATTTGCAAGCGAGTACCGCCAATATAAAAGATGTTATAACCACAACATTTACAAGAGTTTGGAGGAATGTATGTGAAATGGAATCCACAACTCACACAAACCCATCACACTCCTCCCTCTTCCTCCCGAAGATATAGATGGGTAGAAGAAGCCACACAGACAATGAACCTGTTGAACATCTCCTATTTGCATGCTAGCAGTAGGGACTGATAGTTAAATATCTAGATTAACAAGATCTAATGTGGAACACATTTTCCCTACCACGTGGAGACTTCTTTTATCTCATGTTTCCACAATGCCTATAATCTTTTCATTGATAACTGCAGTGACAAGTGATGATGAGAGAGTAAAATAAAAATTCATTATCCTTTCTGAGCACTTAAATCAGTCTACGTACCTACACTGAAGAAACGGAATAGAAATTTGGTTATTTCAAACTTCCCACAGAATAAAGCACTCTGAAGTCTTTTGCAAGAAAGATCTTATATGAGGAGGGGCTGTGACAGAAGACACTATGTAGAATCTGGTGTAGTTTAGATATCATTCCCCTCGCTAGGGAGTTAACAAACTCATTATCTGCTTAAAGAGCTTCTGAAGAGTTCCGAGATCACAACAGGATAATAATATCTCACATAGTTTCCAGAGATTTCATCAGAGGCATATTTTTAAGTAGGAAGGATGTGGGAAGAAGAAATTTGTTGAAGACTGATGGTAGGTTCAAAGAGTAACTGCAGACTAGATCATAACTTCTACTACCATGTCTATGAGAGTCAAGAGAATAGCCAAGAAACTGAACCTTAAAGGAAAATGATGCTACTGAGAACTGGACTGGTGCATGGATTGTATTAAGGATGATCGTGCAGTAGAACTCCTCATGAAGGTACTTAGCTTTTCCACTGTGATGTAGTGTGATTTGCTACCAGAAGTGGTTCCCACAGTTTGCAACAACTTGATATTTAGAAAACAGTTCAGTGGAAGCACTACAAATGCAAAAGTTGACAAATATTCCTGAGTAACAACTGGTGAGAAAAGGAACTCAATTTATGCCAATGTTTTGATGGTACTAGACCATGATTTTTAATTTTTGCAATGAACAGGAGGCTTGAGGTTAATTGGCAAATTCTGAACCAGTCAGCTCAGCTGATATGATAGTTCTGAAGAAGAAGGAAGAGCCAGAAAAGTCAATGGGTTAGACTTCCAGCTAACATGGCTAATGCAGACGCTGAATGCCACATACACGGAATTCAGCTGTCATAAGGATCGGCATATTTCCTCACAGTCTGAAAACTGCTACTGGAAAGATCCTATCCCAGGGAAGATTAAAAGGAGACAGCTAGTTGCTAAAGACAAGCAATGGAATATGCATGTATTTAATTTGAATGGTATGATTCGAGGATGGAACAACTAATCCTAACGATAAATAACTGAAATCCACTATCAAGCCGTGCTGAGGTGCACACAAAATTATTTGCACCATAAAATGTGCTAATTATTTTTCATTGGGCTGTACAACTAACAGCAGCAAGAACAGATAGTAAATAAATATTTTTTGCTACAACAATTAACTGTTTTGCAAGCTCATCAATAAAACATTAATAGTACAATGATTTACACATCCCTACAGCTTTATTTTATAAACATAAAGTTCTTTCTCTGTATCTATAAATAAAATCTGTTCAGGTAGTTACTCAGCTAAATTATTTGAGCCATATCACTTTCCTTATACCAATACATGGAGGGGTGGTGTAAGCCAAGATCTTATCTGCCAAAATAAGGCAACATTATCCTCCTTAAGAAAGTTCTACAAACACAAGATAGGTTTTATGTTGAGAAGTTAGATGAGGTGTTGCATAACAGCACCAGGGCTCCCCAGCGGTGGCTGCGGTACTGTTGTTGCCTTAACGGTATGAGCTGGCAATTGTACCCAGAGAGCGCCCTGGAAAATTTTGTTGATGTCTTGGACATTTTGAGATTAGAAGAACTACATATATGCATTAAAAAATTGCATTTTATATATTTTTGATAGATTTATGCCTTTTCTGGGAAGCAAAAATTCTATATTCCAAAGGACAAAAAAGGAACAGACAGAGTGATCTCAGAAAAATTTTCTATCTGATTTCTCCTAAGATTTTAACACAGGGTGGATCAACTGGATCACTTGTATTTATTTTTAATCAGTGATGAAATTCTGCACAATACTAGAACATGGTCTTCAAACCTATTCAAAGGTACAAGTTAATCACATTACACCGAATAAACAAAACAACTGTAAAAACCTTTTTCAACGTTTAGCATCATGTAACTGTTAGCCTTTTATATCTTATAGTTGTACTGACAATAAGAAGTTTCTGCGAAGCGCCTGCTGTGATGCTTACCTGGCTACGTGATTAATTACTGGGGCAAAGTTCGTTGGTCCATAAAGCTGTACTGATTTTAGACTCCTGTAATACGCCTCCATTACACCATCAATTCCATGGCAGTATGGATTTTGAGGGTTTCCATTCTAATGAAAATAAGAGACTATTAGTCACTAAAAGTAATTACAAAGCCAAAATGAGGAAGGTTAGTGAACACTACCCAGGGTACATTTTTAAATGCCAAAGACCTAAGCATTCTTGGATCTATTCAGAGAGTTTACTACAAATGCCTAATGTAAGTGCGGTGGCTGGTTGTGAGTGTTAACCACCTGGGGAAGGAGGTCACAGCAGCCTCATGTTATATGCAGTCTGAATCACTGGAGCTGGTTCCGAGACATAAATACCATCTTAAGTGGAAATAAACAGTCTTTCTCACATGCAACAGTAACAAGCATTTCCCCGTGTGGATTTAAGGTACGAATTACAGGGCAGATGTAGAACTGGAATCATGTTTCGGAGCATAGTTCTGGCTCAATGATTTCTTGTTTCAAAAATGCAAAAAAAATATATGGTTGCCAGGTCCCGGTGTTCATACACCATGTGAGTATAAGATAAACTATAAACTCTTCGTTGTTTTGGTACAATGTTTCTGCATTGGGAAAATGATTTTCAACCTGGTATAAACAGATGAAGAAAGGAACTTATTCTTTGGGAACCCACTGAAATGGCTGGGACTGTAAATTCTTTGCGTAGGCATTTTACTGTCTATTTCTATGATGACTCTATAATGAGGATACGTATTTACAGATGACAATACAAACACGTAAGCTAAATCCCACATTAATGACCCATGTCCGGCCAGACAAACGATCCATCTAGGGCTTCAAAACCTTCCAAATCACCCGAGTCTCCTGCATGTGCCACCACCTCATTGGCTTAACAGACCAGTATCTCATTCTGAGGTAGAGTATACCTCCCTGAGAACCTAGAGGAGCAAAGGCGATTTGTCATGGAATTGATCTAGAATGCTAACACAGTGCTCAAAACACTGTTTAGCATTAAATGGGAGACACCTACACATGTTTATATATGGAGGAAGGAAAAAAAAGACTGTTTTTTTTCCTCTGTAAAAGCACCAAAATGCCTCATGAATTAACCGAATTAATTTTAGGAAAAACTTTTAAAACTGGAAGTAGCCAGGAATAAGTCTGCTGTTTTAATAGCCTTAAGATTACACGTATCAATATATTTGAACTTGCTACCCGGAAGTCCAAAGAAAGTCTGTGATTCAAATGAATATCTGCAACTGCACCTGTTTTAAATTACTATCCATGTGGAAAACCTTTCCTTGAGATAAGACATGTGGCACTGTTTTCTAGCACAGGCTGACAGAAGAAAAACACATCCACAATCACCAGTCTTCTGCCATGTCTTTGCTGCTATGTAATTAAAACTTGCCAGATATACCTACACTTGGGGTATTTCTGACAACCTTATCCTACTCAGAGAAGAACAAACCCCTCAAAATAAGCAAGTAGATAAAATCCACACTAATCACAAGCATCAGTTAGAACACATCAACCTTTCCAGCAAATCCTGTTAGATTTTAGGTTTGTAATTTAACTGGCACATGGACCAGTCTCAGATTTGTTCTTGTCATCTCAGCTTATGGTCCACTTAGTTATCTCTATGTCTCTAAACTAGCAGCTTGTAAAAGATAAAGAGATCCCAGAAAATGAGAGAGAGCAATAACAAAGAAAGATTGTCGTGGATCATGATTCACTTGCTTAAGATAGATTAGCTTCAATCTCAAGTCTTTCAAGCATCTGTTTCTCATGCTGCTACAGCTGAGGTTAAAGATGATTACTTTTCTTTATTACTATTTTTGGCCTACAGGGACTTCTTGACTCTGGATTTCTCTCATCTCTCACTATGACGAAAAATTTTGAAACAGACTTTTAGACAGAAGAATTAGCACATTCTCTCTTCTTTACTTGTGCAGTAATTGCTTAACACTGCAGCCTTAACTCCCAAAATTTTGTTGCGGTAAAGAAACTGAAACAACATATAAATATTTATTTACTTACCAGTGCAAATTCATGTGATACTCTTCCATCTGGAGGCAGTCTAGCTCCAAAACCTAGAGCTGGGAACATTTTATCACTGTCATAGTCCTGAATTATTTCACCTACTGCTTTCAGTGCCATGCCATAAGCATTCAGCTGATAGGGATTCATGTAGTGCAGTGAAGTAGGCTGTGAAGGGTTACCTGTTGAAGCAAGGATCAGACTTACTTTAAAACTGAATCACTTCAAAATTTTCTCTCTTAAAAATGACAGAAATCTCAGAAAGCAAAAACTGAAAAGAAAAGATCGTGAAAAGACAATAAACTTATTTCCTATATCCGTAACTGTGGTTGTATCAGGTAAAAATGCAATAGGTTAACAGTAGTAGCTGTAAACTTATTCAGCATTGAAAGGGTAGCAAGAAACTGTGATTAGACTTGTAAATTCGCATCATTTCATAGTATGATACACACTTTTAAGATGAAACTTATAAAAGTATTATGACATTCTGAAAGCAGCTTTGTAGGAGGATCTCTGCTTCATCCCACTTCAGCCTCACTCCACCTGAAACTTCTTTCTTTTGCCCCTCCCAACGGGGTCTTGTAAGTTAGCCAGTTTTCTCCCAGCAGAAATAAAAAAATAAAAAAGTAATCAGAAAGTACACAAATATTTGCAAACTGTTCCTATTTATTCAATTTTATATGTAGCTTTTTCAGTTTTTATCTGTTGTGTTTGCCCTGCGTTTCTGGACAGGAGTTGGCTCAGCAAAATGCAAGCCTGATTGCAGGTGGTGCCAGGCATACAGATAACCAGTAATACAGTGAAGCTAAGCAGAATACTGATATACGTACATACACGCACGCACACATGTATGCTTAAAATTGATCACAGCACATACGTGCACAAGACGTTTATTTTTATTCTTACCATTTGAGGCTGTGAAATCAATAGCTACTGTGAAATTGATCTGGGTTCTGTAGAAAAAGCAAATGCAAATATTATTAATAGTTTTATTGTTATGTGGAAAAATAAATAAGAGACGATAATATCATTTGTGGACAAACTGTAGGACACTGACTTTCTAATACAGGAAATAAACACTGAAAATACTCTTTTGTAAGGTTCCAGCCATGAGCTACACAACGCTCTTTTGTTAACACACGGATAACAGTTACTTTACTCCATCCTTCCTTTTTTCATTGTTTAAGAAAAATCCTAACTCATTAATAAGGTTATTAACAACCATAAACATTATTAATTAATTTTCAACAGTAATACTAATTTTGCCTTGGACATATTTTAGCCCTAGTCATGGAGGACTTTGCCAAGGGAAGTAGCTTTTACTAATCTGCTCCTTCTCTTAACACTAAAAGTGCGTCTTCAATCAGAACGTGTTTGAAACCACACCACGCGTAAAATCTTTGGACAGGACAGCCAATACTTTGAGTGAGCATATCAAGGTAATCCATGGAAGACAAAAGTAAAATCTGGATGCAGGAATATAAAGATCTGTATTTGGAGCAGTAGCTAAACAAAGCCATTATCCTGCATGGATCAGCTGTTAGCGTAGACCTATTGTCAGAAAAAATTAATCATTGATAGACTTTTACAGATTGACAATCCAATTAAACGCAGTTCTGTTCCGCAACTTCCTTCAGGACAAAACACTGTCGTTCTGGAGATAATCTCTCAGCTAGTAAGACTCTATCAAGAAAAAAGAGTTTGTATGAATTTGAAAATTGACTTTTTACTCAGATTAAGTCTTTTATATCTTCTTTCAAATTTTAGCCTCTCTGTGTGTGCAAGTATGAATTTAATGACCAAATTAGCAAGGATTAAAGCTCTTTGAAAGTTACCAAACAGATTTAACTCGTGCATGTTTAGATTAAACATCAACAATCTGACACCTGGCCTTGCAGTAGTGGTTTCTTGCTCAAATAACCTGACATACCCAGAGACATAAAAAGATGGAGATGAAAAAAAATTCACATGCAATCATTTTATCATACTGATCAAGGCTAGCACAAACTAAGCTAGGTTACCAGTGGACTCTATCTCCAAAAAAGCAGTAAAAGCCAACCAATGCCCACAGTATCAAGAAGAGTCACAGAATCATAGAATCTTCATGGTTGGAAAGGACCTTTGAGATCATCGAGTCCAACCATACACACACACAAAAAAAAAACCCCAAAAAACCCCCAAACCACCACAATCAAACATGTACAATCTCTGCCACTAGAGCATGCCCTGAAGCGCCAAATCTAGACGTTTCTTAAACATCTCTACGGATGGTGACTCAGCCACCTCCCTGGGCAGGCTGTTCCAGTGCCTGACCACTCTTTCAGTAAAGTAATTCCTCCTAATATCTAATCTAAACCTCCCCTGCCCCAGCTTCAGACCATTTCCTCTGGTCCTGTCATTATTCACCTGGGAGAAGAGGCCAACACCCACCTCTCTCCAACCTCCTTTCAGGTAGTTGTAGAGGGCAATGGGGTCTCCCCTCAGCCTCCTCTTCTCCAAGCTGAATGTGCCCAGCTCCCTCAGCCTCTCCTCATATGACCTCGTCTCCAGACCCCTCACCAGCCTGGTAGCTCTCCTCTGGACACGCTCCAGCACTTCCATGTCCCTCTTGTACAGAGGGGCCCAGAACTGAACACAGTACTTGAGGTGAGGCCTCACGAGTGCCGAGTACAGAGGCACCATCACTTCCCTGCTCCTGCTGGCCATGCTATTCCTGATACAAGCCAGAATGCTGTTGGCCTTCTTGGCCACCTGGGCACAGTCCTTGGAATATGGTCAGCTGCGAATATCTCTGAAACTGCTGTGGCCTCAATATAAGCTTCAACAAAAAAAACCCACAGTGAAATCTGCAATCTCTGAAAAGCGTAGAGACCTAAGCTTTAAGAGAGAAGTTTTCTGCCAATACTTCTGCATTCTGCTTTATGCAGTTTCACCAAAAAATGTTTAATGGCGTGACAAGTCATATTTTCTTTGATCTATACCCAAATGTCAGGCCCTGTGGCTTCTTAATCACAATGTCCTTCTGCACTGTCAGTCGTAAGAATAAAGATCCTAAGAAGTTCACGTCAACTAGTTTTCTACCACCATCACTATTGTGTGCAGAAAAGTTGTTTTCCTCAGATAAGAACAGGTTAGGAAAAACAACAACAAAAAAGGTCTAATGCAATACCATTTCTAGATTTATGCTTACAGTCCTTATTGGCACTGCGAAGCAAAACTGCTTTTGGACTATAATCTCCCTGTACTTAAATTTTACGGACTTTGCTGTGGTGTAATGTTTGAAGAGTGAAACAAGACTCCTCTGAGTATTACATGTCAGGAACATCAAGTACGGAAATCTCAGCGTGCTGAAGAATGTGTCACTGTGAAAAAACCCCCAGACAGCTTTTCCTCTGCATAAGAGCAGCAAAACTTATTTATAAACCCATTTCCTGGATCAGCTATTCTGATCCAATTGGTAAGAAGAAATAGGGTTTCTGAGTTTGGATTCTGAATTCAAGACAGAAACAAGAGAAAGAACAGTAAAAAAAGATTAAAAAGGAAAATGTCTATCAAAAGTAAAAGAAAAAAATATTAAAACCACAGCTAACGGCAAAAAGAACAAAGTCAATTTTCATGCGACTACAGGCAATGACAGCATCAGTTTCTAGAGTATTCCTCAAAGCAGTGTATCTGCATTAAACATATACAGCTCCAGATAACAGAAACCCATCTGGTAAACTAGAAAAACTCCCTCTCCCCTTTACAATCCACTGTAATCTGGAATATGACTTTTGTCCAAGCAGAAGAGTATGCATATTACAATATCTGCCAATTTGACAGCTATAAAAATCGTAATATAAAACAAGATCAAAACAAATACCTGCATCTCTAGAATTCGTTTCCATCTGTATGTACATTTCAATGATACTGATATAGAAAAACAAGCAAGAACGTAAAACAACTACTTGATTTCAACAATTTAGACATGCATGTACACAGATTTGATTTCAGTTTCCTAAATATAGGTTCCTAATGTTATTTTAGAGCCTCTAGGGTACTAAGTACACCATGGAAATTTTTGGGAGTCTAAAATGGCATTAAATGCCTATATAATTCAGGAAACTGGATCCCACTCTTTGTATTATGGACTCATGATCACAGAGAATGTCATTCGTGTCTTACAGAGAACCAGCAAAGCTAGAACAAACTCTCTTAGGGCAAACCAGCACTGTGATCGCCCTATGTTTTCAATGACCATTTGGTTTCATACATCGTAAAACATTTGTATGGAGAAACAGAGGCTGAGGGGAGACCTTATTGCTCCCTACAACCACCTGAAAGCAGGCAGTAGCGAGGTGTGGGTCGGTCTCGTCTCACAGGTAACAAGTGATTGGACAAGAGGAAATGGCCTCAAGTTGCACCAGGGGAGGTTTAGACTGGATATTAGGAAAAAATTCTTCACCAAAAGGGTTATCAAGCATTGGAACAGGCTCCCTGAGGAAGTGGTTGAGTCACCATCCCTGGAGGTATTTAAAAGATGGGTAGATGTGGCGCTGAGGGACACGGTTTAGCGGTGGACTTGGCAGTGCTAGGTTAATGGTGGGACTCGATGATCTTAAGGGTCTTTTCCAACCTAAATGATTCTATGATTCTATATCAGAAACATCACTCTGAGAACACAATCTCATGGAACAGAGACATAAAAGCCTAAATTACACAAGGCACCAGTGGCCTCTAAGGAAAGGAATAATAAAGTGTAAAAAGGTAAAAAATAAAGGTCAACCCTTGTAGTCAAAATTATCAAAATGTAATTAAAGCTTTTTTGAACACAAAACTGGGTCTTTCAAACAAACAATTCAATTTCAAATGACCACCACTGGAGAAAATATTTTCAAAAGCAGCTGTACTATCGTGAACATGTGTATTTTGTGTGAAAGATTATGAAGAAAAGGTATTAATTTCTCTACTGCTTTATGAGGACTGAAAAAATTAACCAGTCATAACTAAAAAATTAATCCAGGAAGGCTAATTTAAAAGCTGCGTGTCATGAAAACATCAGATACAACTACTTTGGAAGCCAAATGGGATGACTGGGACATTAATCTGGATGACATTTTAAGAAGTGTTTTCATGGCAATGCATGTTATTCTAGAACCAAATTAAATGTAATGAATATATCTGAAAGTCCACTGTCCTGCTTTTATTTCTACTACACGTTTTATTTCTTTTTAACAGACTAATTCTTATGCTGTATCAAGTACTTGTTATTAGTTTACTGTGATTATTAATGTATTAACCTTCATCAACAATAATGTATTTTTTTAAATAAGATTGATTACTGTATTTTGTGTAACGGACATTAGCTGAAAAATCATTAATTTAGAATAAGGATGCTCCAAATTTACAATTGAAGTCTTCAAGGCAAATTCAGCTGCCCGATTAAATGACGGAAATTTTAAAACACATGAAGACAACAAAACTTATTGTTTCTCATCAGAAAATTCTTTGGCTAAGGCTGTGTCCCTGCTTTTCCAGCTGTAGAGTTCTCCAAGGAGCTACATTAAAAGCTCAAGACATCCCCTACATCAGTGACGTTGCGGGGTCACGAGGCTCTGCACAAAAGCCGCTCAAACACTGCCAGCTGGCTGGGCAGGGTGAGCTCCTGAACGCCCTGTCCCAGGGGAGAAGTCCGGTAGGATACACAAGCACAGCAACGCGCCTTATGGATTCAGAGCTGGATAGATTCTACTCTGCCAGAATTTAGTTGGTATAGAAAGACATGATCGATTTGATACCTGAACAGGTGATTCTACCCTATACTACCACGAGAAATGAAGAAAGTATCTTAAAAGGAACAGTAATCTTCACGTCACAACCACAGAGCAACCGTTTTGTTTATTTCTTTGGGAGAGCAAGGTGAAACCAATCGTCTTTTAAAAAAGCTCTGTCAGCACTGATACACATAAGGGAACAAACTAAGCCTGGATGTAGCTTTTTCCTAGGCTCAGTAACATTTGTAATGATTAGGGGGTTTTAAACAGTACATTGGAAGGAAACGTGAATTTCCTCCTGTGGCTTTGGAGTGACGACCAGCTGGTCTGCTAGCAGGGGGGGGGAGCTGTTGAAGGTTTGAGGGAACTTACTGTGCAGAACTCTACAACGGAGCTAATGGAGTAACTAACACTACCAAGAGGCGGTATCCTCTCCATGGCATTTAAGTCCCCAGTGACACCTATTTTATAATTTCCCTTTGCTTGCTTGGCCAAATATTGTATCAACATAGATTTTTCTGATAAAGGCTCTACAAGATCTTCCCTTATATAGTCTTATTACTCCTTATTATTCTCCAAGGATACAAGAAATATATGGTAAAGCCTCCAAAATATGTAGCTATGGCAGCCCTTGCTTCACAACTGTATCTCACACCAGGTCTCCTCCAAACATCAAACATGCATGCCATTACATTATACGGTGTACTGCTTGAACAAAAATAGCTGTCATGAAAGAAGTTCTAAATTTCCATTTTGACCATCAATGATTCAATACATTTCAGTTAAAAATGTATGCCCAAAGCCCTTAGAATCCAAACAACATGTGGATGTTCATTTCCAAAAGCCTGGATGAAGATAAGGCTTTAAACATGATGGGAGGAAAACATTTCCTCTTATCTTCTACTAATCTGGGACAGAAGAGATGACTTAGTATTTTTGAGTTGCAAAAGGATTCAGCTCCTGAATTGTATTGATTTACAAATGCCTAGAGCAGCTCACTCCCAACTCTAATAAGTCAAACAGGCTAGAAACTTCTGCACAGAAATATCCTTTCTGTCCACTAAGTCTTGCAGCTTTTTGGCTCCCGGTCTCTCTCCCAGACAAAACCAGAGCAGATTATAAACTAACTGTTTGACAATCGTTCCTGTAAACCAGGATAATTTCAATTGTGTTCCTCTTCAAGGCCATATCCCCTACATTCCTGAGGTTACTCATAGATTTGGAGGTGTTTTGATAGGAATATGTTATTAATTGGTAAGCAGCAGGAGAAATCGGATTTTGAAATACACATTAATTTTTAGCACAATGTACCTATTTTAAATGCGGGAAGATCAGTGTGGCAAAATATGTGATTAAGTATCAAGAAGTAAGGAAAAGCCAGCTACTAAGATGGCACCCCTTGATGTAATTAATATTCAGTAGCAAAAGAGACATCCGCCTCTTTCCTGCCATACTGCTATAAAATCCACTGTTATGTAGTGAAATTAAATTAGGGTTTATGGACAAAGATATATATCATTCTTCAAAGCTCTTTAACAAACCAACAGTCATACTGATGATACTTATAATGGAATATCCCAATTAAACAGATGCAGACTCAAAATATAAATGAAATCAATACTGTACTCCCAATTTGTTGCAGTTAAAGCTGTCAAGGTTTCCATTAAATCACTATTAGTTCTAGACATCTCAAATCAATTACAATGAAAGTTCTGAACATGAAGTATTTCATAAGCATCCATTTATGGAAGAGCCAATATTGCGCCTACTGCAGAATCAGTGTTCTCTTCCCCTTGCATAACCAAACGGAAGAGAAACGGGGAACCAAAAGGAATTCCGGAGGACAGACTCGATGGGAAAGCAGACAGACCAATGACAAAATCTTCTCTTTCCCCGTCCTTCAAAATCTGTCACCTAGACTGCAATTGATATGCAGTAGTATTAAATGAGATGAACAAAGGAAGAAAGAAACCAAGAAAACGACTCTGAGTCTCAGCCTCCTGGTCATGTTTACAAAACTGTGTATGTTGCAGAAAGAAAGGTAACATTTTATACAAGGGTTTTTTTTTCTTCTCCAGTTTTCACTGGCAGGTACTGTACGAATCACTAAACAAAACTCTGCATAAAATAATTAAACGATAAGTATCACTGCTCATACTTTTAAGCAGAGAGCATTCCACTGAATTATACTCTTTTTTATAGAAAAGAGAATAAAAAAGCTTAAGCGGCAATTATTAATATCACAGGTCTTCTTTGACTTGCAGTTACAGAGATATACACAAAATATCAGTAAGAACAACAAAATATTATTTGTATTCAAAATTTCTATTATTTGTCTATAGAATGCAGATAATTAGGTTTATTAACTTGTATTGTTACATCTCAGTGAGAAATGTGATAAACCACCCTACAAAGATTATATATGCACCCACTATATTATTTTCTTTCCAAATTTAGATATAAAATTTAATTACTCAGTTCCTTATACCCACTCTTTTTGTAGAGATTAATTTTGAATGAATGGGGAATGGTTGTGGCATATACATACAACACACTTCAAAGAACAAAGAGCTACACTAGAGGTAAAACTGTTTCTTTGTGCATTTGTGTATACATATACTTCATTCAATACAAACTTTTTGGTAAACATGGATGGATGGCCATTTTCTACTTCTGTTAAAGTCCACAATAGGAAGGCTCCTGAGAAAGGCAACAGCAGTCTTAAAAAAAGTAACCTGCATCACTCAAACTCTAGGATTCTCTACCTAATGCAGAAAACTTGCACAAAGCGGAAGGGCTCCGCAACAGACCGACCATGACCGTTCATATGGAAATCACATCCAGAACCTTGATGCTCCAGGTACTTTTCTGCTATCTCGAGCAGCTGTCTATCTGTTGCTCACAGTGACTCAAAGCAGGCACAACAAGCCATACTGGTAATTGGAAATGGACTCAGAAACACCAAAATAACTGGTTTCCTAACCATGGCAATCCAGGTGCCTCAGAAACAGCTTGTCAAGCAAATGTGCTGACAGAATTCTTCATAGTATATGGAGTCAACCTACTCTTCAGTTGTTACAGATGCAGCAGTACCTCGACAGCATGCCTGACCTTATTTAGGAATTAGGAAGTTTTAGCTTTGCTAAACTGTAACAGATTCTAACACAGCCAACAACTGAATTAAGTCCTCTCTGAGGAGAAACTGTAGGATCCAAAGAGTGCAAACCTGGACAAGAAGTATTCCAGCAGCCGTGTTTGTAGTTAACTGAACGGAACTGGAGGTAAGGGTAGCAATTCTAGAAGAGCTGGAGAGTTTGCAGTCCAGAAGCACCCTGGAACAAAGTGTAGGGGTCCTGAGTGTACTAAAAAGCCTTTTAATGGCCCTAAACAGACTCATCTCGACCCTCCATTACATGCCCCCCTCATTGGCTCAGGAGCCCCATTTCAGCTCAGCCTTCAGTCCCTGCCTGAGCTACGTCAGAGGACCACGGGTCTCCAGCTCAGCCAAGCCCATGCCTAGCCATAGACTCCATTAACCCAGATCCCGACCCATGGAGTGACTTCCTGGCTTGACCTCACTGCCTGGTCCACCATGGCCCTGCCTGGCAATCACTGGACCTGATCCTCACCAGGATTTGTGGTTTGCCTTCCCAGCCTGACCTTGGTCTGCCTCATCATCACAAAGTTCCTTAATGATCTGGACTCTTAATTGAGCCCAGCCACCAGCTCTGGGCCTGCCCTGCTTGCCTTGGCCATGTACTGTAGAACTGGGCCCTGGCTGGTGAGACCCTGCCCCACCAGCCATGCTACCCAGCTCTGCTCCCAGCTCTCCCGCCATTCTGGGAGGGATGGCTGCTCCCTGAAACAGCCCCTTCCCTCCACTAACGCGTCCCACTAATTACACGCCTCAATGATGTGCCTGTACAGCTCCCTCTGAAGGTCACCCACAACCTGTCCTGTACCCCATACAACATTGAAATATAAAACAATCAAATCTGCAATGGTGCAGAGGATCTGCATCCTATCCGAAGGAGAAAATACGTTTGGCCACCGAGAAGCAAGCAAATGAGCAAGCCCAATCACAATTTTTTCTAAAGGTATTGAATAAGAATTTTAAAGAGAATATGTCTATATCCATGTTAAAAACCCTAATCAAGCATTCCCATTTTTAAGTACTGTGCATAAAATACTCTTGTCAAGTTTAATCTCAGTGAGCCAAAAGACACAGTGTTCTGAGATACATAACAGACTGAACTTACCCTTAGTGAAAATACTTATTTTCTTGGATGGAGATCAAACAGCAGTGAATTGGGATTTTCTAGCTTTTAAATTTAACTGTTTGGGAGAACCAAAACACCAAAGAGGCTGTCAGTCCTCGAGAAGGAAAAAATTACACTCTGCAGCAGCCCATGGGTTAGGGTCAAGAGTTTGGAGTACATCTTAACAATGACGCATTCCCTCTACAAGTTACCAGTTCAGCACAGAGTACAACCTCCGGCTGCGATTTTTCAAAACCTTGAATGCAATGGCAGTCGAGATAACTTACTGACAGTTTCTCTGTAGCTAACAATTATGATTGGGGGCGTCATTTTAACTTAATGACTTCAATGATGAATGTGTTAGGAATAAACTTTAAGCACATTCTCATCTGTAGGATTACCACTGCTGGGAACAAAGACAAAGCCTTATAATGCTACTGCCAAAACACAACCCAGCCTTCTCTTCTATTTCAGCTGAAGCCTGGTTGAAGACTGGAACAGAAAAAAAGTAACTTGTTTCTTCACAGGTAATAAATGCTCTAAAATAAATGTGGAATGTATATTCAGACTGTATCCCTCAAAAATCCATATTAAGTGCCTAGCAATGTATAACAAATTATTTCCATTTATCTTAGAGAAGAATTGTGTTCTGGCAGGGAGGTTAAGAGACAGGAATTTCTGAGATTTGATCCCACTTCCAGGCATGTTCTAGGGTAAGCCATTTGATGCTTCTGTCTCTACTTCCCTTTTGGGAAAATGACGATAAATGAGAAATTGAACGTGTTATAAATTTTACATAATTAGTATTGAAAAAATGCCTTTGAAGGGGAAAGGCTCTAAATAAATGCCAATGTTAAATACACCAAAGGTCAGTGCAATCAGAAGAAATAAAACTGCATTTTACTAGTTTAATAGTATTTAGGTAATACCCTTTTAGTTAATCCAATTTTCACTGGCTGATCAGAGGTTATTACTCAATCTCGGTGTTTTAGTACCAACACCGATTCCAACATTATAAGCGAAGTTCCATAACTTAACTTATGTCAATAACTATCTGCAGGTTTCCTGTAGGAAAGTACAGCCTCTAAAATGAGGAAACAATACAGCTCTTTACAGATACTACTCAGAGTCGTCATATGCAAAGTACATACACAAATTATTAGTGAATGACAATGAGATTGTGAAAACAAGAAAGGTTTGCTGCCAATCACATACCCGCCTTTAATATAGTCAAGGAATGAAACTTCTGTTTCAATTAGGAAGGAAAGCAATGTTACCTGAAAGCAAATAAAAGAGAGTCAGACATGAATTGTCATTTCCCAGTTGAACAAGTAGAGACATAAGCACAATGTTTTTGGAGTTCTATCCTTAAGACATAATTTCCTACAGTACTAGGGGAAAAAAGAAGATTAAAAAAAACACAAAGCATTTCAATAGGCAGTTCTTGAAAGGGAAGAGACAAATTTCGAAGTCTAGTAGAATTGCTTTTTTTTTAAAGCAAAAGGTAAGGGATAGAAAGATTGTATTCCAGGGCAGGTTACCACATGCATGTCTTCTGATCGCTGTGCACTACATCTACAGGTGAATATTAGAGGCTAGATGATAATGCATCTATTCTATGAGTACCTCATAGTTTAAAGAACTCAATTATATACTCAATTTCTCATCTTGCATTAAAAAAGTGGTATTGAGTTTTGATGCAAGCCAAGAATCCAAAAATCTAGTAAATTATACATGTATATGAAACATATAAAAAAATTTTAAGTGGAATATATAAAAAATGTAGAGGTAAGAATTTCAGTCCCTGCATTTATCATTCAGAAATTATATAGGTCCAAAACACAGACAGTGGTCTAACGGTGTTACTGGCATTTCCAGCGCTCAGGTCACAGAAGAATAAACTCAAGATCTTCATATACCACACAACATTTATGAAGGAAAGAATTAAATCTAAATTATTTTCATTTTATTTACAAAGTGACAGAAAACTCTCTCACAATGCAGGCACATCAGGCAGTCAGTGGAAACTGCCCAAGTAACTACTTAAAGCAAAGTCACTGATAATGATGTAAGGAATTGAAAGAGGATGGAAGTTTGTCACAAAATTTGATTTGCCTCCAAATGCAGCAAAATATAAAAATTGAAAATATTCCTATATTGTATACTTGAACTCAGAATGAGATTATAGGTAGTAATTCTGTCTTCTATACTACTTCGTTTGTCACAGGTTCTCTGTGATTCTTACTGACTTCCAAAGTTTAAAACCATTAAATTACTCTTCTAGTTGAGAACAGAAGACCATAACAAAGTTCTACCACATTATCAGTAGCATAGTCTTGTATATAAGACTGAAATTTCGATGCATTTTCCCACTGGACACAGTCATTTTAATGATTAATTTGTTATTACAGCTGGTCATCTTGTTCCTAATTAGTTTAAACAAAAAAGTCTTCAGTGAATCTGACTTAAAAAGGTGGGGTTTACTTCTATACGGACAACAACTACCAATGTTCCAAGTTTTATACAGTGAACTTTAAATTTCACTACTTTGCTTTGTTCAAAACTAATAATGCGTTCTGAAACATTTCTGCTTCGTATGTAATTTGTCTGGTCTGAATTTAAAATGGCCTCCTAAGTAATAATGAACTGAGATGGCTACTGCATGTACATAGCCCTTAAAAGCAGCAGTGAGATAGCAGTCAGTGATCTATATCCACTTCAAGTAACGTTTTCCAAAAGCAAAATTCCAAATAGTGAGAATGATGGCCTTGGTGCCTGGTTTTAAAATTGAGAAATCTGTGGGATAAAGAATGTCTTGGGTGAATGACAGGGAGAAGAAAAAACAAAACTGCAGGCAAACACACAGGAAAGGGACAATTTGTAGAAGCATAAGGGAAGCCTGAAGGACTAAGAAGTAAGGGCAAATGGGGGCAAAGACGACTTGATAAAGAAAAGAAATTACAGAACCAACAACACAGAACACTGGTAGAGAAAGAAAGAGGAAAGAAAATTGCTAACAACTGCTTATTGGAAATTTCCATGCAATTTCAGACAAAGGATAACAAGACACAGTTGATTTTGTCTCTCAAAACGTGAGGAAAATATGTTCTTTCAAATCCAGACAGATACATGTGAAGCTCTTAAAATATTTAAAACCAAAAACAACAGGAAAATTGAACCTGCAAATGCATTTTTTGCCCTTCTGTAGCCTAAGCCAGATTTCATACTTACAATTTTGAGTACACTTACTTTTAGTATTGATTTAAAAGAATGGATTTTCATAAGTTTCTAACTCACTAATTTAGCATAATAGAACTTTATTTTATCACACTGAACTGTAGTAAAAGGAATATGTTAGCAAGAAAACCAAATTATCTAGTGAATTAGATCTCGTATGGTAAATTTTCATGGACATACTGCTTCTGCGTATTTTTTACAATTTAAAGTGCGGGTATGATATAAGTGTTTTTTTTCCTACTGATCAACAGACTTATACAAGAATGTGAGCCAAAATATTCCTTCAAGACTACAGTTCAGAGTGAAAGTAGCCCTACTGACTTCAGTGGAACTGTTCATGTGGAAAAAACCCCACACATGGGATGTGTTTTCAAAAAACATATATCTGATCAGGTTTTCCGGTATACGATTCTTCAACATTTATCTTCGTTTTTTTTGTAAATGATGTTTTGAACATCACGGATGCCAGAACACAGAAGCTGAGGAAGTGCTGAAGGGAATTATTTGCATTGCTAGCAAATGGTTCATAAAACAGAACACGGAATATGAACAAAACGACATTAAACTCTCATCCCAAACTATACCGACAGATCTTTCAAGATAAATTTACAAAAACCTGTTGACAATAAAAAATGTTGACTCTCTTTGCTTTAGCCATGATAAGCATACTAGCTTTTACTGATGCTAGCCCAGCAGTTAAACTTCAAAACAAAATGGCCTTGTAAAAGTGCAGATATGTTTCAGATAAAAATTAATAGCGTTCAGTCCAATAATTTCAAGAATTTGACTGAAATTTTGGTATAACTCATTTTGGAAATCACTGGTAACTTAAGAGCACACTTGGACACAGATTTTATCAGAGTCTTCAAATTAAAAAATTCTGAAAATAAATGCCACATAACAGTAAATAGTTTATTGTTGTGGCCTTCACAGAAGGTTCTATTCTAATCCTGTTAAATTACAAGTCAACTATACTCTGTTTCAAGAGAAAAGAAAAGCATTCAGTAACATAAAATATATTTACTTACTGTTCCAGAATTAACATACTTTTTCTTTTTTCCTTTTTTCTTTGGATTGATTACCTAGAAACACAAACATTAAAGCAGTATGATTTATGATTTAACATAAAGATAAGTGTTAAGGTACTTTCAATGCAGAAAGTAGTCTATTTTCAGTGGATTCTAAATTTATTCAGCATACTGTTTACTTATGCACCTCAGTGCTGGGATATTAGAAAACCGGTGAATTTATCTTCATGGTACCTGCTAGGTAAGCCTTATTCGCATTTGACAAACAGGGGACTGGGGCAACAGAGGTGAGAATATTCATTAAATCTGAGTGCTCAGTGAAACACCACTTTGAATTTTCACAGGATTCGGCATTCCTGATTCCAGTGTTTCAGTGTGCTGTGTCACCCCTCCTTCACCTCACAGTGCACCTCTTCACATTGCAGTTAATCTGTTTCCATCTTCTCCTCAATATTATCGGAGAAAGATGAGAGTTGTTCTTCTCCTAGTTTCTGTATTTGGTGGAATGGCAGGATCTGGCTGACAGAAAGAGCAATTGGGGGGACAAATCATACCGTGCCAGAAGAGAAACTAGCCAGTAATTTCAGGAAAATGCCGCCTGACTGGCATACACGACTCGTGGGGGCTCAATGCACTTCCCATACACAAGAATCTTCACGGAACTGGACTACAAAGCATTAAAAAGTTTTCCTGAATGTCTTGAACCCACACCTATAAAATTTCTCAGTGTAGCCACCAAGCAAAACTGTTTCCTTTCTGAATACCTACCCATTCAAAGCCAAGCCTCAGTCAGTTTTATTACAGACACATTAAAATGCACTCCTGCTTTTTTCAAAATTGCACATCGAATTGGAAGCAAAACATTATTTTGTTAATTAGGTTGATCAACTATCTCCTATATTACTAGGAAACTCAAATCCTTGTGGCTTACTGCCAAGTTTTACTGTAAACTACTCACAGATGTTCTGTGAATGACAAGGAATTAAAACATTCCCAACTGAAATCTTAGTCACTTAACTGCTATAAAATGTTTAAACAATTTTGCCTGAATATGGGAAAAATAGTGATACACGTCTTCCAAAAATTCTCTCCCCCCAGCCGAAATGAAATTACATTTAAAGATCATATTCTCTGCACAACACAGAACAGATGTGCAATGTAAGGCAGAAAAAGGTAACTATCTCTTGAGGTCTTCCCAAACAGGCTAAACAAGAGTGACTCTTGCTCTCCAGTATGCCACACAACTGTGTCCAGTAAGTATTCTTCAAGGCTTTTACTGCCTTACACATACATAAGCCCTTTAACACTTAAAAAATCCAAAACAACCCCTGTCCCTGCTATTAACAGTGTCTTGACTGGTGAGCAATGTATTCAATCTGTGGAATGGTGGTTTATACACAATGAGATGATTCTTGTTGAGCCAGAATCTTGGCCAGAAAGTGACTCCTGCTGGCAATTGCCCAGAAGAGGAAGATGGAACTAACAGACTGCCTGCTTGCCCCGTGGCCCTTCATTCACAACTCTCCAGAATCCAGTGGTCAGGCCTGAGTTAGCAGAGTATTTCTTACCAGCAGTCATTAAATGCCAAAAAGGAGATTGATCTGAATCTTCTGTTTCAGGTAACTTGACAATTGGCTTCTTACAAATCGCTAGGAAATGCACTAGAGCTTGGAGTGAAATGTTACGGGAAACAAGGCATCCACTTGGGATCAAAGATTAACTAAATCACGGCCTGTCTCTCTCCTATAAATCCAGGTACTATAATTATTATAATATTTATGTATTTGTTTCTCAAATTTCAGATAACTTCATAAATAAAACAATGTTTTTTAGCCTCTAAAAGTCTTACACCCCCACAATAACCCAGGAAGCTACATGAACTCTTACCTATTAAAAAAATGTCAATTGAAAAGAGCTTGTTATAGCAATGTTTCTGATTTGAAAATATGGGACACCCACTCAAACACAAACTTCTCTACCTGCCTTGGGTCAGTCTGTAGATGTAAAACAATTACAAAAGAATTTGTACAGTCTCTTTTGTTCTGATATTGCACAGACTGATCAAGTAGAAGCCGTACCAAAGTACGGAAGACTGCAACGTGGGGAGGCAAACGTGAGATGCTCAGGAAATGTATGCTATTGCTGGGAGTAAGATATCGACACTATATTTAAGAAACTGCAAAATGACTTAAGATGTTATGACAGAATATTCCTGGTAGGGTAGGAGTCATGTCAGTGGTACAACAGGAGAGGACATTTTCACTGCACACAGTAATCTGTGCTGTGACACTATCCATAGGAAACTGCCGTAAGTTACGGTAATTCTGGGGTTTATCTTGGATCTAAGTAAGAAAAAAAACCCCATGGCTTTTTGTCATCTTTGTCCTGCTTCGCACAGCAGCACCTTTGCTCATCTTCAAAATAAAAGTGCAGCACATAATTGGAGCACCCTCCTTCCCTGCCTTGCCCTTGCATTAGTGCTTGCCTAAATCATTGTATTTGTGATCACCTATATTAGGAATATGAAATCTTACAAAATACAGAAGTTTAATGGCTGTAGTCTGAGATCAATTAAAGGACAGCTCAAGGAATAACAAAGATTCTACACACCATACAGAAAAAAAACAGGCTATAGCTACAGAGGCTTGTCTTCTCATTATTAGCAAGAATATCTTTCCATAAGGAAGAAAAAACACATTTCAGTTCTGAGACACACCCTGCATGCAAACCACATGATGCTGGAACTCATGGTACAAATACAGCAGTTGACCTAAATCGTTCAAAAGGCATACCTAAAACCCAGAAGAACATCTTCAGTATTTATCCTGAGGGACATAAGAGGTCTTGAAATTAAACTGTCTACTAATTAGCTGGATTTGTCTTGCATCTGAATCACCCTCAGGAGAAGCAGAACTGAAAGAAGCTCCAATCATGGGATTAAGATCGCATCAACGAAGATCTTGCAGACAGGCTGGTCAGGAGTTTCACCAATCTGGACACATACGCGAGTCTCAATTCAGGAATAGGCTCTCCTACCAGAATGGACAAAGCGGCAATAGAACCGCAGTCTTCAAGACAGGTAGTCATGGAGCCATCCCAAAGGCAACTACAGCCCACGTGAATCCACAAGTCACCAGGTGGCATCACACAGTGGAATTGCTTGTATTACCTTCAGTATAATTTGAAGGCAAATTAGCTGCCAATTTGAAAGAGCAGATGCTCACATTAACAAGCCTATGTTAAAGGGAGAGTCTGTGGAAAAAGCTATTCTTGCTTTTTTGGATGGCAAATATGACCATTGTTGACGTTGGAGAGCTTTAGATACTACTTTCCCCCGGGGAAAGAGGGGAGGGAGGGATAAGATCAAAATCTTGGCTTCTGGTAACACTGGAGATCAAGGATAGAGTCACTAAAGAAATACCAAGAAAAATATCACACACAATGTCCCATGTAGAAGCTGTGAAGGAGCTCCAGAGTATGAGAAAGAAGAAATACTTTTAGGGACTTAGAAAACAACAGGGAAAAAAATGTTAAGTGCCTTATTTTTTCTTCAGTTCCTGTACTTGGTCTGCATTATATAAGACAAGGGTTGAAACTGCTGATGCAGTAAGAGGACTCATTTTATGCTACCAAAATTTCTAGAGAGCGGGAGGGCTCTATGTATGATGACATTTTCCAAGAGAGGGCTGCTTTTAACTAGAATAATTCTGCTGGCAATCAGACCTAGGGACGGTCATTTGTACTGTGGTGTGATCTTCACGCAATCTATTGTATGGCATGAAGAGAAAAGTCAAGGTCTAACTCAAAAGAGCAAGGCTCCAAGAAACAAGGCAAAATGAAGGCGATTTCTAGTAGAATGCACTGTCACCTTTCCTATCTTTCCCTTAGGCGCTTTGGCAGATGCTGTATTTTCCCGGGTTGTGTTCATTACTCAACTGATACAAACACCTTTTAAGTTTATTACAGAGGAGACTACAGTCTCTTTGATGCGAAAGGAAGGAAAACACAACTACACTGAAAACTGGACCATTCCTGTGTTTAATACTATTTATAAACTCTGAAAGGGACAAAAGCAAGTTATTTTTATAAAGGATCTGTCAAAGAGTTATCAGACAGATATGCGGTCTGGAAATGGTAAAAAAAATGCACACCAAAAAAGTCTACCCATAACACACGGTTCTTTGGGTTCGTGACTCCATGATCTGAAGCACTGAATAGGAACTTCACACACGGACCCTTTTAAGGTTTCCCTGTTCCCAGTATATAAACACCTAAAGACAATAAATAAGCACTCTTGAGCCCTTGCAGGGAGTATCTCTTTACGATAACGCTGCTCTAAGTAAGCAGACCAACAGTTCCCAAACACCACCACCACAGCAGTACCACGGGACAGCTGTGGGGTTTTGCGCAAATGCATCGAGGACGCCTGTCATCAGAACGGTGAATTAGATGCTTAGGAGCTGGGTAAGGAAGGGCGAAAGGAAACACAGGGCAATATGGCAACTAGACTTAGTTGCCTATTACCCATCTCTTTCTCTCTCTCCCTCCCTCCCTCCCTCCCTCTCTTTCATCTAAGTTATGCAAACTCAGAACTGAAAATCAAATTTCTTGGATCTATAAAAACATAACCTGGAGTTTAACACTGCAGAATGTAACGTACTTCCCTCGAAAGAATCTGTAAATTGACACTTCTTCTCAGTGACAAAATACATCTTAAATTTTTTCCTCCTGTTGCCTCTCCTTATTTAACACATTTTGAAATTTCACAACACACTTCACATTCCAAACTGACATTCTTCTGGGATATTAATTTAAAAATTAAGTTTTAATGTAGGAGTCTGAATGCTTAGACTACATTTTTTTTTCCCCAGTCAATTTTTTTGTGCCCAAATCCGGGATAATTTTTAAAGTGATCTTTCCAAAAAAGAAAAAAAAAGCCAAAAACTAGCCCCTTTATGACACTTCAAGTTTGTTCATCTCAATTTCTGTTTACACAAACTCATCGATTGCTTCTGAGAATAAATTACAGCATACTTTGAAGACTCAGTAAAGTTTGATCTTGGAAAAAAAAGTTTACTTTTTTGCAAATCCAAATAATCTTAGACTAAATTAAGAAAGAACTCCTGAACCTGAAATAAAGAAGCCTGCACAACTGTGGGGGCGGGGAGGGGAGGGGAGGGAAGATGTAGGAGTCCTAAACCAAAATGAAAAGTTTTAAGCAAAGATGGTAACTGAGCACCTGAAAAACCCTACCAACAAGTAAGCTAAATTCTCTGTCATTTGCAAGCCTTACATCAAAACTCTAAAGATTCTAAAGTCTGCGCTTAAGATCAAAGGCATGTTACTCTACATCTGATGTAGGAATCACTAGATATTCTTTGGATACTAGAAAATAGCATCCAACGCATGTAACTGTTGGCAAAAGGGGAAAGAAATGACAAACTGTTCATACACAAATGGGAGTAACCCAGTATTTGCTCCAAGTTCTGTCACACCAGCCCAGCTGCTTGAAGTGCTCTCGCTCTATCACAGATGCACACACCTGCAGACACACCTATTTGTCTTTAAAGCTTCTTATGAAGCAAGACTTCTAGATGGTCTGTTCTTCTTTTTAAAGGAGAAATGTGAAATAATTCCAAAGTTTGATTTTGACAAGCACTGCGCAGATTTGACCAGTTTGCCATGAAAACATTGGAAGTGTTTCCATTTGCTTCCTGAAAGTGAGTAAATACTTACCTCATACACATTGAATTGAGATTGCCCTCTTGACAACTCTCTGTAACTTGTTGTGAATTCTCCGATGAAATCATGGCTGTTAAAAAAAATATGTTTCAAATCAAATGCACAGCGTTTAGTAATTTAAACATGTATTACATCTATGTATGAAAAAGAGAAGCACAGCCAATGTGAACCGACACCCAAGAAAGGAGCAATGGCAAAAAATCTGACTTAAAAATCTTTATTTGTCTCTCTGTTGTGTGTTCACTCTATTAGTAATAAAAAATTAGAGATGAAAAGTATTAGCTTAAATCTTTCTGATGGCTTCTTCGCTGCACAATGAGGACTGGGTTGTAAATTAGTGATGTGACCCCAATGTAAGCTTACAGGATCTGAAAAACCGGAGTGGGCTATCAAAGACTATCACAGTTTTCCCACTGGATGATCACTGGCACCACAGACTCTGAACTGTGTGCAAGACTATGTGAGAGAAAGGGAGGTACTAAAAGTGTGAAAGGAGTAACTTAAACCAGAAAAGACCAGCCCTACCAATCTGTATAACGGGACATTGAATGGCACTTCTAAGGGGAAGACCCAAAGCTTATTTCAGCTGCTACCTTCTTCCCATCTGGGAGGAGAAAAGCAATCCACTGAGGCTACTCAACTTGCGGTATTAGACACCGTTGGAAAGTAGACCTTAACTAACACTAAAGCAAGGGTTATCAAGCTTCTCCTTTCTAAATTCTATTCCTGCTCCAAGAATACATTTGAAACCCCTGTGCTGTCACCTACGTTTTGAAAACTGCTTTGTCAACTCTTAATCAGGGTACCAAGGAGCCACAGTGAGTGAGCAGGGCAGCCAGAGGGAGAGTAGTGGGTGAAGCATCACTGAGAAAGGTGGCCGGGGTCAGGGGGCTGGGGCAGAGAAACCACAGGACTGCCAGAAGAGACCACATTGCAGGTTCGTACCTCAGCCACGCACACGGCATGGAAGCGACCACAGGGATGAGCATGTACAGCTGGCTACACGACTCCCAGCAGTTACTGGACCTGTTCCCATTCTCCACTCTCCCCAGCCGAAGTGTCCTCCCTGCTGCTCCAGTTCCCATTCCCCCCTGCCCCTGTCTCCCTCTTTTTCCACAGTTGCTCCCTAACAAGGCGTTTGATCTCCTCTACACGCTGCCTCCACATCTGCTGAGCTATGAACCTAACTTTTTTACCTTCCCTCCAATGGTAAACTAGAATAGAAAGTCAAAGTTTTATGACTTAACGCCCTGGCTTGAGGCAAAACAGAACAAATTTTCTTTTTCCTAAACCAAGACACTTTTTTACCTATAAAACTTGTTTTTAAGAAATACAGCACACTTCTAATTAAGCTATAAATATTAAAAGCAAATTTAAATAAATCTGAATGTTACAAGAAGAGAAAAAATGGAAACAATCCATAGCAACGTGAAATTTCTTTCTTGATTTATTCATAATGAAATGTAAAAAGCAAATGCCAAATGTAAATCTCACTTTCTGGAACCCACATGAATTCACAAAATATGTAAAACAAACAATTAAAAAGTCCAATCATCACGCTAATGCACATGAAAGAAGTAAAGCATCCTAAAAGAAAGCTTGAGAAATACTATCGGTGAAGATATTACTGATTACTCAGGTTCAGAAGGCACCACCTCTCATGAAACCCTCCCCTTCCCGTTTGGAGATCAGGAAATTGCTTCCGAGACAGACTAAGACTTTTCTTAAGAAACATATTTTGGAGGTATCCTCTCCTTTGATTAAATGCTCTCCAGATTGCGATGACTATTTAACCCAGGAAACAGAGGAAGACATCCATACAGGCCATGGAACTTGAGTTCTATATGGGCTGTAGCACATAAGGTATATTTAACCTTGGGTAACCATGGCACTGAAGAAAAATGAAACTTGGTTAAAGAGGAACCTCTCCCTCTCATAACCGTTCTTATGTTAAATTTTCAAGTCAGCTTGTATATTTCAAAGGCAGAAATTCAAACCATAGCTCAATGACTACCTACAAACATGCTGTAGCAAACAGAGGAAAAGTAAGCAATTCCAGACAGGGCTGTCTCTGTGAAAAAAAAAAATAATCTGCACTGTTTAAAAGTAATTGTTTAATTCTAAGAAACACTGGAAAGGCTGCTTTCCTTGTGGCAACGTACACAGACTGATAAGAACTGAGCTAGAAAGATATAATTCCTCTGGCTGATCACGTTAAAAAGGCATGGCATATATAACCAGTCTCAGAGTTCTCTGCAGCCAAAATATCATCAACCTGGATCTTAACACTCAATATTCAGATGGACTCCCCTTCACTAGGTTGGCTCCGAAAGATGAGTTCCTGTTGGACAACATTTGCCTTTGCCAGAAGTATAACTCTTTAAGAAAAACAAGGCAGCGATCCCTCCCAATATTCATGATCACACTTCACCAAATGGATCTCCTCGTTAACTCTCTGGACTGAGCATCCAAAGAAGTTATTTTCTTTGCCTTCCTAACACCAAATATTCCTAGACTTAAAGAATTTTGTCCATGAGTGACATATCAGAACACTGAATCAGAGACTCTTAGCACATAAAATAATCACTTGAATACCCTCTCCCTAATTTTCCACTTTTGCCATTATGCTTTGAAGTGCTGAAATCACTTTCAGAATTGTATTAACTTTAATTTTTTTAATGGTCTAAAGGAAAAAAATAATGGAGGAAAGGACAATCATCACCAGAAATATGTAAATGAGTAAGGGGAAAAGTGTAATAATTTAAAAATCAACTATCTAGCTGGAGGAGGATGAAGACGGAGAATAAGAAATAAGGTGAGAGAGTCTAGAATCTGAGATTTACAATCTCCTACAGTGTTTAGATTCCCAGATGAATGTTTCGGTGGCACCTGGTTAGCATGGCAATATTTACAGTTTTGAAATTCAAGAAAAAAACACTTATTCTGCGTAACAGATCATAAATGTCAAGACTCTGAAATGGCTATTGCACCATATATGCTAAGTAACATTTTCTCTGAAATTAGTGAAAAAGCCTTCAGAGAGAAATAAAAACATCAGAGCATTGCTGATGTGCTGAGATGAAGTTGCACATCATCTTATTTTTCCCTTCTGTAAGACCTGTCTGCAAGTACTTCATTGATAAGGACACTCAATAAAAAAAGTCACTCTGTTTCACACAATTGGGCTTGTCCAAAGTCACAAAACCAACTTTTGTGACTTCTTACAGCATCAAATATTTGGGGGTTTGTCACAGCTCTTAGAAGCAACAAAAGGTATCAGTTCAAACGAGTGGTCCACATTTTGACAATTTTTGTGCAAAACTGGTTTGTGACAAAGAAATGCTTAATTAATAATTAATAATTGTGTCAGGAGGATGGGGCCAGGCTCTTTTCAGTGGTGCCCGGCAACAGGACAAGAAGTACCGGGCACAAACTTGAGCAGAGGAAGTTCCGCCTAAACGTGAGGAGGAACTTCTTTACTTTGAGGGTGGCAGAGCACTGGCACAGGCTGCCCAGAGAGGTGGTGGAGTCTCCATCTCTGGAGACATTCAAAACCCGCCTGGACGCGTTCCTGTGCAACCTGCTCTAGGTGACCCTGCTCTGGCAGGGGGTTGGACTAGATGATCTCCAGAGGTCCCTTCCAACCCCTACCATTCTGTGATTCTGTAATTAATAGTGTTAATGTTACAAAGGTCCTGTAGGACCTTTTAGTCAAGAAATTTTAAGTGATGTTTGAAAATAAGTGCGAGCTAAGAATATACAATTACTCTTAAAAACAAAACCCCCTCTAAGTCAAGACTCAAGAAGTCAGAGTCATGTCAAGTCAAGATTCAGAAATCAAGTATATGCACAGTAATGTCACCTTACTGATTGCAGAATAACCCGTAGTATTCAGTATAACTTGCTCTGCTATCTAGCAGGCTCTCTGCTGATCTTTCAAAGATTGTTCCTGCCCAGACTGCACATCTCTGGAACACATTCAGCCTAATGGGGTGATTATCTGGTGTAACAACTGCTTATAAATAAAGAGTCCATCAAAAATGGAAATGAATATAAACGGAGTAACAGCAGCATTTTACAAAAAATTGACAGACTAATTCTTGAATGGGATTCACTTCAGATACATTTGGCAACGTCAAAGTTAAATTAGGCACTTAGGTTCCTGCTACAATCACTAGTAAGTCATAGGCACCACCAAATGGCAATTTATTCCAGTTAGGATGGATTCAATCAGACCATTTTCCCCTGTAAGCTACTGAAGTGACTTAAATGATTAGTTCAATCGAGTTGTCTGATTTTTACATTGTCTGAAGCTACATGAGATGAGTGCTCTCTCATCTTTCTGAGGAATTTAATATGTATGGTGTCAGTGTTCTGCCTGCTTCTAAATTAAAAAAGTAGAAAGCAAAAGGCAAAAAAATCATACAACTAGAATAAAAAGCAATACGCGTAAATAGTGTCCTTCCCTTCCTGTTTTTTAGATAGTAATTTTATAGGTAATTCAGAGTGGGATGTGAGCAAAAGCAGATAATATTTCAAACTGGGAGAGTGCAGAGGCTAATGACTGCCGGAATTCCACAGTATGTTGAAGGTTTCGCTCAGAGTTACAGCTATGTAATATTAGTTGTCCGATTTCTTCCTTTTTTTTTTAATCATACCTCAGTTTTAGATTTTGGAGGAAATGGGGTTTGATACCTTAATAAAATATAATCTTTATTTTTTCTTGGCAATATATAATTTAACTTTTCATTGTTAGATTATTTTCAAAAAATATTGTGGTTTATATACAAAAGTGTAAATTTATCCCATTTTTGAGGATTTGGGAAATCTAAGTGAGAAACAGAGGATGTTAAAAGAAATTCACCGTTACAGTGATGCAGTGATTTTTTGCTAATATGGCTCTGTTAATTTAAATCCTTGTATTTTTAATTGCCAGAATATGTTATTTTGTCACTCCAGGGAATATCTAATCAAGAAGGATGAATTTGCACTAGCAGGTATTTATAGAGGGTGAACGTGTGATAAGAATGCTTATAAATCAACAGGCTTCATGATGGAACCAAAAAAGACAAAAGTATAAGCTAAGAAAGCTGAAACCGGTTTTGCACCTTGTCAGCAAGGAAATGAATGGCAGCACAGGGTAAATTATGATTACAAGATCTATCAGGCCACAGAAGCCCAATAGCATTAGCTATAATGCTAAAAGTAAACTGCAGTAGCAATATTAAAGACATTACTATATAATAAATAATATACTCCTAAAAATCCAAATGTAAGTGCATATCCATAAATTTAAAAATGTAAATTAAGATTAATAGGAAATAATTAAGACAGACCAACTTAAAGACAAACAGAAATTAACATATTCTTGTATTACATACAAGTTCTAGTACCATGATTTATAAGTACAGCTTCTAAGCAAAGTATTAAGACACAAGCTCAAACTTTTTTAAAACAAGAGGTACGAATACAGTCTGATAAAAAAAAATACTCTACCTTGTTTATCAAAATAAAGGCAATTTGAAAGGCTAATTTGTTCAGAAAAAAGGTACAGTTGGTACCGCCAGCCAGCTTGACTAGTAACAGATTGCTCCTCTTGAATTTAGCAACAGAAATTCCACGTACGCTCCACCATCCTCTTTCTAGCAATGCAGTTATTTAAAACCCAGGTCTTCCAACTCCAGAGTTTACAACAAGGTTTTGATGAAGACAGGCATGGAAATGAACATTCAAACCCAATCTGAAATTATGCTAATTAACAGGTAGTTTCTACATTGCAATATCCAGGCAACAACGAAGCAGCAATTGCAAGCTCAGGCACTTTGTCGTATTTGAAAAGGAACAGTTTACGAAGCAGTGTTTTAAGCGAAAGAAAGATTCTAAAATAGATTATCCCTCTCTTCACACATGTACATTAACTGATAATATAATGAGATTCACAAAAGTGATCTTACAGATCACAAAGGATTCCATTTTGCTTGTTCCGTGTATGCACATACACACATCATGCTTGAAATGGGCTAATATTTCAGCATTTATCACAATTGCAAAACAAAACAGAATTGTAGCACAGCAAAACTTTTTTTCCAGTACCTGTACCTCTAAATATCAATAAAGACCATTCTCTACGCCTGTTCTGGCCGCTGTGTATTTATACATTTTAAAACATGTGTATAAATATGCATAGATAACTCTAAAGTTTAATAACAGACTTAATGTCTTACCTTCCATCTCTATCCCAATCATACACTTCTACTTTAATTGTCCTAAAAAAATAAAAAAACACAACGCTATTAATATATATATATTAAAATGTACCAGGATTGCCTTTAATACTTGTATTTTAATAGCATATGGGTGCATCGATTGTGCCAAATCCAGAAGACAGAATTTTCCAGTCATTGCTCATGGGGCAGAAAATAGCAAGTCACTCAGGTTGCCAAATATATCTTCATAAATTAATAGCAAAATACAGCAGAAGCTAAGGAAACAATTAAACACATTGCAAGTTTAAGCAATATATTTTTACTTGCTGATGCTCTGAATTTTCTGATTTTTGTTTTTTTTTTTTTTATAAATGATTCTTTAAACCTTAAAGTATTATCAAAGTTTTTAAGAACATCAACAAACTGGAACTTATTGTGAAGGTCTCTTTGATATATGCTATTATCTGGAAAAGGTATATCTACTGTGAGCTAATAACATCTTACAGAAAAAATATATCCACATTTGAGAAGAAGTGTGCAGAGATTGACAGGGCCCTTATAAAACAAAATTATTACACAACAAAGTACAGATTAAAAGCAATGTTCTCAATACAAAGTGCATCTAAAGCAGCATGGAATTCCAGTCCGTACATTTGGTTCTTAAATGAAAAGAACTACTTCAGAATACAATAAAACTTCACTCTGGTAGACAGTATTAACCTCTTCTAAACATCGTGCAGTGGTGACAAATGAGAACTGCGTGAGATCCACCCAGGATTTTGTGAAGGCCCTGTCTGTGGCTGCAGATGAAAGAAAGTTGTAGTACTTTAAAGACTGTGTTTTTCCCCTGTGAAACTCCCCGCTACCTCTCAACAGAGGAGGCGGCTGCTTGGCTATCTATCTGACCAAAGAGGACAGAAATGTGCAGCATAATTTTTTTAAAAATTCCTGTAAAGCCAAAAGTATAGTTCTTCAGTCCTTTTATCAGAGTACACTAGATAACCATCAGATTATACAGCAAAACCATGACTCTGGCTTCCTAGGATGAAATGGGACAAGCAGATTGTGGGGTATGGGGGGAACACGACAGAGGCAGACTCTGGGTACCGGTTTTTCCCAAACTGGCACATTACCCTGGACATTGTGGGAATACTCACCCACCTCGTAGTGAATGAGGAGCTGGTGGGCAAGCAGGGTAATGAAATGATAAAGTCTGCCAACACACAAGTACTCAGTGTGAACACGTTTTCAGTAGGAGAACTAATTACAATTTATTTCATTTAAATCGGAATTGAAAGACAAACGAGTAGATTATTACACACTCGAAAAAATACATGGATCTGAAATATTTTTTCACAGTGTAAAACAATAACTAATTGGCAAATTTTCAGAGACATGCCTCGTGACAAATATTAAGCATATAAAGGTTTCGTAGTTTCTTGAGCATCCCTCTGATGAATCTGTAACTGGCTTTTGTGTGAATCAGTAGACTGAGACAGGATACCAAAACGCTTTAACTAAAAGCATGATCTTCACTATGATCTTAACTTAACTAAGAGCAAGGTCATGTACCTCCTATGCATTAGTTCACATTTATGAGATCACATGTCTCTTGCAAACAAAGACTCAGAGAGTGAGGGTTGTTCAGCCTGGAGAAGAGAAGGCTCTGGGGAGACCTTATTATGGCCCTTCAATATATAAAGTTGGCTTGTAAGAAAGACAGACTTTTTAGTAGGGGCTGTAATGACAGGACGAGGGGAAACAGCCTTTGATGCCATTTTCCACAGCATTATCCTGGAGAAACTGGCCACTCATGGCTTGGACAGGTGTACTCTTCACTGAGTAAAAAACTGGCTGGATGGCCAGGCCCAAGGAGTTGCGGTGAACAGACTTAAATCCAGTTAGTGGCCAGTCACGAGTGGTGTTCTCCGGGACTCAATACCAGGGCCAGTTCTCTTTAATATCTTTATCAATGATCTGGATGAGGGGATCGAGTGCACCCTCAATAAGTTTGCAGGTAACGCCAAGTTGGGCAGGAGTGTTTGTCTGCTTGAGGGTCAGAAGGCTCTACAGAGGGATCTGGACAGGCTGGATCGAAGGGCCGAGGCCAATGGTATGAGCTTCAACAAGGACAAATGCCGGGTCCTGCACGTGGGTCACAACAACCCCATGCAGCGTTACAGGCTTGGGGAAGAGTGGCTGGAGAGCTCCCCGGCAGAAAAGGACGTGAGGGTGTTGGTCGACAGCCGGCTGAATATGAGCTGGCAGTGTGCCCATGTGGCTAAGAAGGACAACAGCATCCTGGCCTGTATCAGAAATTGTGTGGCCAGCAGGACCAGGGAAGTGACTGTCCCCCTGTACTCAGCACTAGTGAAGCTGCACCTTGAATACTGTGTCCAGTTTTGGGCCCCTCACTGCGAGAAAGACATTGAGGTGCTGAAGCGGATCCAGAGAAGGGCAACGAAGCTGGTGAAGGGTCTGGAGCACAAGTCTTATGAGGAGCGGCTGAGGGAAATGGAGAAAATGGAAATGGAGGCAGCCTGAAGAAAAGGCGGCTGAGGGGAGACCTTATTGCTCTCTACAACTACCTGAAAGGAGGCTGTAGAGACATGGGTGTTGGTCTCTTCTCCCAAGTTAGAAGGGATAGGATGAGAGGAAATGGCCTCAGGTTGCACCAGGGGAGGTTTAGATTAGATATTAGGAGAAGTTTCTTCACCAAAAGGGTTACCGAGCATTGAACATGCTGCCCAGGCAAGCGGTGCAGTCACCAGCCCTGAAGGTATTTAAAAGATGTGTAGCTGAGGCACTTAGGGACATGTTTCAGTGGTGGACATGTCAGCACTAGCTTAATGGTTGCACTTAATGATCTTAAAGGTTTTTTCCAAGCTAAACAATTCTACAAAACGGTTTTAAACTGAAGGATTTTAGACTGGACATAAGGAAGAAATTTTTCTCAATGAGGGTGGTGAGACACTGGAACAGGCTGACCAGAGAAGCTGTGGATGCTCCATTCCTGGAAGTGGTCAAGGCCAGGGTGGATGGGGCTTGGGTCCCCGCCCATGGCAGGAGAGTTGGAGTAGATGATCTTTAAAGATCCTTTCCAACTCAAACTATTCTATAACTGTATACACATGTGAAAGCTGCAAGCTGAAGATGAACGTGGAGATGAACTGTTCCCTTAGGAGTAAAGCAAACCCCTGAGGACTGCTTTAAGTGACTGGGAAACAGAAAAAAGGTAGAAAACAAAAATTTCTCATGTCAAAGATCCATCTTATTTTACATACTTACTTGAAGAGTGGATTTATTAAAATGCAAATACTATAGAGCACATTATCATCAACATCATTAATGAAACAGGAAACATATATTAGGATGGAGATAGTATATAGTTTTATTTATCTCCTTTTACTACAGAAAGAGCATATATACAAGTAAATTCAACAATCAGTAATAACGAATCCTATCAAGCCTAAAGTGAACAGAACACGGGATAGAAAAATAGCACTTGCAGACTTTCTATATTTTAAGCAATGACTTGCTTACTTTTATTCTTCAGAACACTTTCACATGAAGTGAAGTCATCAGGACTGTGGTATTAATAGAGGGAATACGAGTCCAAACAATTACTTTATAATTTGCTTCCACAGAAGCCGCTCCCAATTCTTTCTATGAGATACAGTTGAATACGTGTTAAATAATTGTATTTACTAGGAAGGGACTCTTTGGGGATAAGGTTGATCAACAGCTGGTAATGTGTACACCGACAAATTCATACCTAGATGTTTTTCATATTTTTTATATTATTACGAAATAGGCAAAAGAGGAGTTGCTTTCAGTGGATATTTCTCTTTTCAATCCAAATTTAAGGGCCCTGACCACAACATTTATTACATTTTATCCCTCTTGTGGAATTTCAGTTTGAGGTTAAGTTACCTTAGAATGAAAACTGATTAAAGTGAAAGTTGTTCGGTGGAATCAAGTCAAGACAGCTCCAAACCTACTTTATCTCACATGGTATTTGACCCTTGAAAGGAAACCGTATTTAACTTAGTAAAAAAGGCAGTATCACAGAGGTTTTTTCCCTAGAGAAACATTATTTTACTTCCAGGTTTCCAAACCTGTTACTATTAAGATAGACAGGACACACCAGTAAGTTACAATTTACATAAGGTTTAGTGGGACTTAAGTTTTGAACTGTCTTACAAATCTGTGTTCAAATAGCTAAATTATCTCAGTAAGAAACCTTGAATTATTAAGATAAATTCTTAAGATTATAAAGACAAATTCTTGAGAAGGATCTTCAGACATGCAACTTTGACAACAGCAATTCTTCCCTGAATAAAGCTCCTCTCTCCTGAAATTTATTTCATATTACACAGATTGATCACAGATCTTGAGTTTTACATACCTTGCATGAACGCAAGATATTAAAAGGCCTTTCAAATCTTCACATAATGATATTTTACCCTCTCTGCACTGCTATTTTATTTTAAAGGACACAGTTCAGAGGATGGGTTCTCTATTTTAATTTTTAAAAGACTTAAATTTTTTTTAAAAAATCAAAGTTAGAGAATGTTGGGGTTTAGGATATCTCTGTCTTAAGACTTTTATGCAGAAAATAATCGTGTGTAAGTGCTATTTGAGGGCTCGTATCAAGAGAAAGAAAGAAGAAAAATATTAGGACTAAATACTACTGAAATCCCATCCCTATGATGGCTAGAAACATTGTATGATTATACAGTTTGAAAAAAATTAAGCAAATCCTGGCGTTTTCACAATGAAAATGTGGACAGAGCTCAGAAGCATACACTAACTGAAGACTTACTCTTCCCAGAATCGAATGGAACTTTACTGTGACATATTCTTACTAATGACATTATTCCCACCGTTCACATCTATCACAGAACCCAGAGCACCAACATTTGATCTATGAAACTATCATCTAAAAGAGCCTTTTGGGATTTGTGTTTTTATGTATTACCATGCTGATCTTAGGAATCTAATCCTTATGTTTAGAAAGAAAAGTTTTCAAATAAAATAAACCCCAAACTTTGGATGCGTTTTCTGGACTATCATCAGATAATAATTTGAGTTAATATGACAGCTAATGAATATTTCTTAATTTGAAACCTGATTGTTGTAGGCAGGATTATGAAGTTCCAAGGACCCTTTTATTCATAAGGCATTCACTGAGCACATTATGTTGAAAGCATTCAAAGTAGAATCAACATGAGAAAACAGTAGTTACACAATAATTTGAGGCATGCCATTATACTTTTTAATTTTCTTTTGTAACATTGGAGTTATTTCAATATGCCTCTACAACAATTTCTTTTTTAATGATTATGAAAACCTTTTTTCTTTAATATGATAAATAGTGCAGAGTCCAGAGACTAGCTTCATAAGCACTATTTTGCTTATGCATTATGCACATGAACCCATATACAAGTTAAAAATTCTATTTGATTAGAATGCACTTATTATGAAATTGCTGCATTTATATTGCATCTAATTGAAAGAGTAACCAACATGGCTGACAACAACCGTATCAAGTACTTCACAAGGAGAGTGTTGTCAATGTAGGAGAACCCTTTTTCCTTCAGTTTGAAGGAACATGACCTCAAGTACTGCAAGAGTTATCACAGATCAAATAAATCAACTAAGATCCAGCAGGAAAGACTACAAATGGCCATTCCCCCAAAAAATTATAACCTCCCCCAGTTTCCTAGGAAATCACAAGTCAATTAGCTTTTGATTTTTTAATAAGCCATTTATAAAGACAGAGCATTCTGCTTAGCTTAGTGAATATAAGCACTTCTTACTCTCCTGGTTCTCCATATTGACTACTGAGATTCAGTCAGTTGATTCAAGAGTTGATTTGTTTATCCTCTGGCATTAGCTAGTAAATTACCAGTTCAAGGAACACCTTCCCAGAAGGCTAATCTTTCATGGCAACCAATTAAAGTAATTTTAGTGTACACATTTCACTGAACAATTAGCTTGTCAAAGTTGCACTTGGCCTTGTTGAACCCCACGAGGTTCACACGGGCCCACTTCTCAAGCCTGTCCAGGTCCCCCTGGATGACCTTGACAGGCTTGAGAGGTGGCACCGTGCAAACCTTGTGAGGTTCAACAAAGACAAGTCCAACATCTTGCACGTGGGTTGGGGCAATCCCAAGCATAAATACAAGGTGGGCAGAGAACGGATTGAGAGCAACCCTGAGGAGGACTTTGGGGTGTTGGTGCATGAGAAGCTCAATATGACCCAGCAATGCATGCTTCAGCCCAGGAAGCCAACTGTATCATGGGCTGCATCAAAAGAAGGGTGGCCAGCAGGTCAAGGTAGGTGATTGTGCCCCTCTACTCCACTCTGGTGAGACCGCATCTGGAGCACTGCATCCAGCTCTGCGGCCCCAAACATAAGAAGGACATGGACCTGTTGGAGCAGTTCCAGAGGAGCCCACAAAGATGATCAGAAGGCTGGAGCACCTATGCTATGAGGAAAGGCTGAGTTGGGGTTGTTCAGCCTGGAGAAGAGAAGGGAGACCTTACTGAGGCCTTCCAGTACCTGAAGGGGGCCTACAGGAAAGATGGGGAGGGACTCTTTCATCAGGGAGTATAGTGACAGGATGAGGAGTAACATTTTTAAACGGAAAGAGGTAGATTTAGATTAGATTTTAGAAAGAAATTATTTATTGTGAGGGTGCTGAGACACTGGAACAAGTTGCCCAGAAAAGCTATGGATGCCCCATCCCTGGAAGTGTTCAAGGCCAGGTTAGATGGGGCTCTGAGTAACCTGGTCTAGTGGGAGGTGTCCCTGCCCATGGCAGGGAGCTTGAACCAGATGATCTTTGAGGTCCCTTCAAGCTCAAAACATTCTATGCTGATTGCCTTCTGAGTTTCTCATCTACTTACCTGCATATTTTAAAGGCTTTCACTTATCAGCATCCTCTGACATTACAATGTCACCCAAGGAAGACAGATCATCATTGTTTTTCATTGAAAAATTATTAAGAACTACCTGTGCACACTAGTAACAGTGGCCATTCTTCAAATAAGCCTTTTCTTTCTAACTGTTTCTTAATCACACCATAGAGAGTGAAGAATGTTTTCCAGAAATCACCACTCACATTTCCTACAGATTTAGCACATTGACTTTATTTTTCTAAATTCTTTAATGTGACGAATGGTTCTGAACACATATTATCCTTTCAAAATGCTGAATAAGTAACCTAAGTAACACCAGGAACTGAGCTGCACAGAAAAACTTACATATAAAAGAATACATGAGTTGGAAAAAAATCGTATATGCTAAGCAAGCTTAACCTGTAGCTTACCGGTCATAGTCTCCATTACACAGTGCTCTGACAGAAATCTTGAATGCCTGCCACACTGGATTTAATGTATTTTTTATGACTTCTGTTTTGTGGCAGATTGTAAAACTGTAACAAAAAAAAAATTGTATTTATTTACTTTTTCTTTTGTGTCATCAAACATGGAATCAAAAGAGCTGTAACCTGTATTGACTCACACAATGTCCATATAAAATTTAAGACAATAAAAAAAGAAATGCAGTGAAATCATAGAGAAGGGAGGACTGAAGAGGACAGACCTGTTTGAGAGAGATTACAGACTGGGGTGCTAAGAAACTCTAAATCTAAAATGTCTTTACCCAAAACTTTGACAAGAATGACAACCATTCAGTGAGTTATTTCAGGCAAGAGCAGTCTCCATCCTACTTGTTTAAACAGGCCTCATACAGTCAGGGATCAGTCCCAAACCCAGAAAGAAAGTGGTACGGTAAAGATCTGACTCTTGCTTAATGGTTAAGAAACTGAGACGAGAGAGTCATGGCTTTTTGATTCTTGTTCCCCATTTTATGTCTATGATTTTTATTAACCAGGGCTGTCTCAGGTAAAACACACAAGCCTCTATGAGATCCCATGGTCACCTTCTCTCGGGTGAAACATAATGAATTGTTTTAATGCGTTCTGCTTTCCCTAAATGAAGCAAAATTAGAATACTTCTTTTGAATCCGCATCTTGGGGACTGAATTGTTCAAAACAAAACAGGAGGCAAGGTCACTGATGAAATCACTACTGAAATTTTACATACAGATATAACTTAAATGTTCGTTGAGGGAATAGGTATTTTTGAATTCTATTTCCCAGAACTTGGTCAAAAAGATAAAAGATATTTCCAAATTTGCAGTATAAAATATTTATCTAAAACAATTTTGAAGTATTAGCATATTCTGCAGCTACAATTTACTTTGAGAATTCTATTTAATTTAAAGGCATACTATATTTTAGCAAAAGTAACACCATTTAACTATTTTTATTACAATTAATTTTCATAGTGCTCTATATTTATCATACATTCAACTCTTAAAACCCTGAGTTGCAGTATTTGATCTATTTGTTACAACAGTTTTATTCCTATGCTGCATAACACGATATACTTAAATCCAACGAACATTATAAAAGAAACACAGTTTAATCTGACAAATATAAAAAAATGAAAGCTAATATTACCATCTGCAAATAAGTAAGTTGCCTACTGTTTAGCAACAGAAATACTTAACAGGCATCTATCTACCTGCCATCTTCATTGCTTCGATGAAATACAAGGAAAGGATCAGATTTCCCAAAGAAGTCCTTCTTGTCTAGTTTGTTCGCACAAAATTGCATTAAAACTGAATCCTGAAATGGGTAATACAGAAAAATTACATACAACATACAGTTTACTACACTAAAATAAAAATAAATAAAAATCATTGACTAATAACCATACAAATAGATACCAAAATAAATGAGGGTATCTGCCTTCTAGGCACCCTCTACATATCTGCATTTCTGCAATGTCCTGATAGTACAGTTTGAACTGCTGGAACCAAGAATTCCTTTGTAGCGGGGTGCAGAAGAAGGGTAAATTTCTATGCTAAGTGCCTCTGTTTTTTTCCAGTATTTTCTGGTATCCGAAGCTGCGTTCTGAAGGAAGTAGCTGCACAGGCAAGGAACGCATATTAGAATTAATTTTAAAATCTCTAGTGAGACACAACTAAGCCTCGTTCCTTCAGTGACTTAAAAACTTGCAGTTGCCTGCTCTTGCTGTCTGTAAAGCAAATGGCTTAGCAGCTTGCTATTAAGAGTCTAGAAGCTTCCAAAAAATGAGCCTGGAAGATACCAAATACACCCATTCTGATGACAAGTAAGGAGAAAAGTTTCTTTGCTGTGGTCAGGCAAACTGATAGTCTCACGTGGCCACCTCTTTGGGCAGAGTCGAGAATGTGAGAAGGAATATAAATGCAAAGGTAAACCTGCAGACTCACCAGATAGTCTTCCAGCAGACCCTGCCCCAGTTGTGTTCCACAAACAGGTCTACAGGTGGAACAGCAGCGAAAGGAAGACTACGGAAAACGTGGCCTCACCACTGAGTGGGGCAGGGGACCAGGTGACGAAGGACATGGAGAAGTCCATGTTTCTCACAGCCTTCTATGCCTCGGTCTTTACTGGTAAGATTTGCCTTCAAGACTCTTGGGCACCTGAGACAGTTTGGAATAAGGATGACTTGTCCTTGGTAGAGGAGGACCAGGTAAGGGAACATTTAAACAGACTACACATACAGAAGTCCATGGGACCTGATTGGATGCACCTGTGAGTGCTGATGGAGTTGGCCAATGTCACTGAGAGGTCACTTTCCATTATCTTTGGAAAGATAATGATGTTCAGGAGAAGTTCCTGAGGACTGAGAAAAAGCAAATGTGACTCCTGTGTTTGAGAAAAGGCAAGGAAGAGGAGACAGGCAGGCCCGTCTTCCCTCAGTCCCTAAGAAGATGATAGAACTAAGGGCAAGGAAGAGGATCCAAGCCTGTCTTTCCTCAACCCCTGAGAAAATGACAGAGCAAATAATCCTGGAAACCATTTCCAAGCACATGAAAGACAAGACGGTGGTTGAGAGTCATCAGCATGGATTTACAAAAAGGAAATTCATGCCTGATCGACCTGAAGCCTTTCCTCATGAAATGCTCAGGGGATGAGGGGAGACTCGGGACAAACAGCAGTAAGGACCTGAGCAGTAATTCTCCTCCTCTGTCCAACCCACTCCTCCATGAACCCTAGGAGAGGGAGGAGCGGTGACACTCTTGGAGAAGGTCATGACCATACCATGCCTCTCCCCTTAACCAGCCAAATTCCCCACTGCCTCCTCTCTCCCAATATTCTTCTATTTTCTATCAAATAAGTAGGCATCTGCAATTAATAAACCAACGAAGTCTTCACTTTCTTTAAAGGAAACTGTTTAAACTCTTTTTATGCTGATTCTTTGAAATACCATACTGGTTTTTTCCAATAAACATTAATTTCACATTTTTTAAGTAATATGAATCACAGTTAGCATAAAACTTTTTAATTACAAGGTTAAAAATCCAAAATTTTACTTTGATGCTCATGTAAGCCAATATTCCATAATGGAAATGTAATTCCATGGCTGAAACAAATGGATCTTTGTTAAAAATTAGACACTGAGATATTAAAATGTCATTAATTACTTACAGAAATAAAGACTAGATTTAAAACTCATCTAAGAATCAAAAACTTTATGCTTCATACTGTTTTCTGCTTCCACTATCTAAAACTAAGAGTAACTAATAGGGAAAGAAGTATCCTAACTTCTTACACTTATCACAAAATGCAAATTTATATATTATACCTTTGACAACCTGGTGCAGTGTAAGTCACAAAATAATTTTCGTTTTATTTTTCAAAAAGCGCAAACAAGCACTTACTCGGCAGCAGCCCAGTTCCTCTGCTGTTACTATGACTGTTCCGCATTTCTTCCCAGGAATTCCTCTGCAAGAAAATACAGCTACATCACCCCAGTTCCTTGGTATCATTTATGACAGTTACAAGTGACACGGATACACACAAGGTGAGCTTTCAAGTCACAAAACTGATTGCATACTATAGAGTTTCCCTTTTGTCACTTGTCCTGTGTACAAAGAGTTGGTTTATCCTAAGTGAATTAGTAAACGAGTTGCATATTTATTCTAACTAGCAAGAAAAAAATCAGTTTCAATTTTAAAGGAAAAAGCATAAAAAGTTTAAATGGGATGAAATGACAGTATCGCAAATTCTATTTTCCACCTACCCATTGATGTTTTATTTAGAGATGATTCTACAACTTACCGATCTGTGAAAAGCATCCTTTTGAAAAGTTTCCCTAAACAAAATACCTAAAATATATTTAAAACGATACACCAGCTTTATTTTACAATATTTATTCTGAAATGTTTATGAAGACACAAAATAACCTCACCACCACATCAGACACAGTAGTTGCAAAATAAATTATAATGCACCCAGAAAGCTATTAAAACCATACTGTTGCAACACCATAAAGCATAAACCAGAACTTTAGCATAAAAAAAACCCCAAAAAACCACAAACAAAATAAACCAAGGAACAGAAAAGCCCCACATAAACTGATAGTATTCAATCGCAGCAGCCTTTTGGGGCGCGGGTGACGGGAGTACAAATACTGAGATGCAACTTTTTGTATGATGCTGTAATATAAGTGAGAAGTTCTGCAATATCCTAATGTCATCTATTACTGTGTCCATTAGCACACAGCTTGGCAATTATTTCTAGATATTGTTTTTTTCCAAAACAATGCTATCGCTTATGCTGATTTAACTTCTAGTTCTTTATTTCTTTACATCTTTCTTGAAAATAATTGTTTGAATAAAATTATTTTCCAAGAAGACGTTAAGATAAAGTTATATTTTCAAATTGATTGTATTTTTTAAGTTTTTCTAGGAGAACTAGAGGGCACTCCTGTTCTTCTGTTATGACAAACATTAATGTAAACATTTACTGTTGTTCTTATTTTGCGTATTAATTTCCTTAATCCTCTTGATTTTTTTTTTTACAATACTCTACAACTTTAAATAAGTTTAGCAAGACTGTGGTATAATAAAGAATGGATGGGAAAATAGTTCTTAGAAGCAGATAAAAGTTTAGAAATTATGACTAGAGGAGCAAATACTGATGCAAATTTAGGCAAGCTCACTGAAATTCTTGTTCGGAAGTTGATGTTTCAGTTTATAAGGAATACGTCAGGGAATGCTGCTCCCGTACCGCTGCAGTCATTTGCCCATAAGCAGAGATATACATGGCTGCTCTCCTGCACCACCTCAGTGCTACACAGTAAGTCTGAATTTCACAAGGAAAACAGTGTATTGGGAAACCACTCAAGTTTTTGTTATGAAACTTTACATGATGATTTAAATAAATACAAAACTTATGGCACTCCTCCATTTCACGTGGTATGACTTATAAAGTACAATACTTTAAGACCAAACAGGGGAATTTTCTTCCAATAACAGAAGAAAAGAATCTGTTCATTTCATGTGTTTCACAGTACAATTCACAGTTTTATCAGCATCTTCATATCATACGGGTTTAAAACTGTCACCCTTCAACAGCTCAAGACCGAAAATTACCCATTTTAGCCTCTATAGCAAAGGGATATTGAAATTAAAATTTCAGATTTTCAAAAGATGAAAAAACTGCAGTTTTTCTTTTGAACAGTACTTCTTGGTAGTAACAGCAGCATTTATCACCCTGATAACTTAGTTATCAGGGTGATGTTGACCTTCCATGGTAAAACGTTTCAAGGAACAAATGACCATGACCCCGGCTTTGACAGGGAAGGAAAAAGTAGAAATTTCTAAAGTGTGACTAAAAACCCAGAAATTCCCAGCACCACAATTCTGTAGGTTATGCCAACTCAAACAGAAAGCACCGGTATCAGAATTACCACTACCTGAACCAAAATTCTTCCTACTGAAGTATTTGAGCCCAGTTAACTGTGCCATTAGGGACATACTGGAGGTGTAGTCTAGGCAGTATCTTGAAAAAAAAGCATCAAACATTTCTTTTGGTATGAAAGGTCAAATAGATTTATCCCACTTGTCACTTCCACAAGATTATTGGGTCAGATGCTTGATTGTGAAAAATACAACTCTGATCACCTCCTGAAGAATCACAGAATCATTTAGGTTGGAAAAGACCCTTGGGATCATCGAGTCCAACCATCATCTCCACTCTACAAAGTTCTCCCTTACACCATATCCCTTAACACCACATCTAAACGAGTCTTAAACACATCCAGGGATGGTGACTCCACCACCTCCCTGGGCAGCCTATTCCAGTGCCTAACCACTCTTTCTGTGAAGAATTTTTTCCTAATGTCCAGCCTAAACCTACCCTGCTGCAACTTGAACCCATTCCCTCTTGTTCTATCGCTAATTACCTGTGAGAAGAGACCAGCACCAGCCTCTCTACAATGTCCTTTCAAGTAGTTGTAGAGAGTAATGAGGTCTCCCCTCAGCCTCCTCTTCCCCAAAAGAGCTGGAGGCCTGAAGTAAACTGTTGATAAGCAAGCCCCATTTCTCACAAACTGGTCACCAAACAATTCCCATTTGATAGAGAACTTTGTGCCACCCTGCTTGCAGCTGTAACACATGGCAGTCAACGCCTGCCTGTCTCAAACTGAGATTTGCATATGAAGACATTTATGCAAAGACGTGCTTCGTTTCATCTTACGAACATGATGTCCAAGGGATGCCCAGCCCCAAGAGATACATATGTCTGGAATCATCACTCTGAAGAATGGGGGAAACTGGAGAGGCAATCCCCTGAAGATATTTGGGGCGGTATGCCAGGGGAAAAAAAAAAAAAAAAAAAGAATTCTTGATTTTTTGAGTAGATGTAAAAAGTACATGTAGTATAGTCATACCTGAAAGAACTTGTGGTATGCTTTCGCTTGATGTATCATCAAGGTTCTCAAGGACACGTGCCTTATAAAAGGATAATATTACCGTGATAGCTGGCAAAAAGGTGAAATGCTTAATCGAGATTAGTACAGAATTTCTCTACAGAACAAAAAGTTCCCATTATTCAGGAACTAAAAACTCTACCAAATGACCTCTACAGTTTGTGATGCTATTAAATACGAACTTTGTATGCTTGTCTTGACACTACAAGCATGAAAAAAAGTACTGGACAACTTGCAGACACTAAAGACTTTGTTCTCTTACATATTCCCTTACAAACCATTCATTAAGAAAAAAAAAACACCTTTAAATGCAAAGTCAACACCCTGACAAAAACTTCAGTGGTCAAAGATCAGCCAAATAGAAACACCTTTAACTGGCAATAACGCCATGTGAGAAAATAACAAAATAATTTCAAGATGGTCTTATCTCTTTATGAAAACACATTACTTCGAGTTTCAGCGTTACAGATCAGTCCTTCCAATTGCCAGGGGAGTGCTGACAAATATTACCCTGAAACAAGCATGTAAGAGTTCCACCTGTTTAAATCCAGAATGCAGTGCCACTGCCCATCTTCTTCAGCTTTACGGAAGAGCTGGTATTGGTTCAATAGCGCTGAAGTGACAATGCAGAATTTATGTTCAGGCAACCAGTTTCTCAGGGTAAGTTTCTCTGGAAACGGTTATAGATCAGGGTTTGTGGAGTAACAAGAAGTCAATCTGTATTGCATAATCACTGTCAACTCCACCACTCAGTGCGAGTTATCTGACACTCAGATATAGAAAAATGTGCCAGTCTAAGTGTGAATAGGGTGCAAACTGAATAAAGGAAGGTAAAGTGTGAGGAAGGTCTATGTTTCAGTGGGTCCTACTGGTTTAAGAGCCCAGAACCTGTAGGTGTTCTACAGGGACCACCTCTTTTTGGACAGTATTTGAGGGAGCAAATAATTTGACTGTTAGAGGAACTGAACAGAAAACCATCATCAAACGGAAGATCCTCAACAATACCTGCATGTCTCTAGACAAGATACAGTCTTGAGGAGTAGTTACTGTCTCCTTAGAAGAAAGGATTCCACAACTGAGACTCCACATCTGCAGCACCCAGAGAAGTTTGAAAGGACACTCTGAAGACCACTCGGGCTTTAACAAGGATTGAAAGGAGGACCTTTCCAGAGTTAGTGAAAAAGTCAGAGAAAAATGACAATTTATCCGGGAATTCAAACCTGAGAGGTTAAACAGAGCCCCCACTTTTGCAAGCTGACACTGCAACAAGGCAAAGGATGGAACATTTTTCAGATCGTTGGAAAATTTACAGTCTTATCCCTGAATTTACAGAACCTAGCCCTCCGGGCAGTCACAACCACAGATAAGAGGATAGGACAAATATACAGGAAGTCCCAGTTCCAGGGTTCAGATGTTTTTCTATCAATAATGTTCACAGCAAGATGACAGGAGAAAGAACTTCCCAAAATAGGCCAGCTGGCTCCAGTACAGCCTCATTAGCAGGCAATGGCACTCAGACGTGAATAACTAGCATAGAATGCTCATTAGGCTTTGTAAGGGCTCTGCCTCCTCATTAAAGGGAATCCCTACAGGAATGCACTTAGTAGATCCTGAAAGAAGCATTGCTCAGAGTTACAAATGTGGCTAGCATCTTCTCTCTAGGAAGACAGAGCATGCAGATATCTAATTCTGAATAACGTCTGCGAAGGTGATGCTCTCTTGAGAGCAAATTAAAGCTGTGTCATTTCTGGAAGTAGATACCTCTGCACCTCACCCTTTCACGCTAATACCACTGGGGCATGCAAGGCAAGTCTGAGTAAGTCTTACACGTGGAGCTTGTCTTGAGAAGGCATTTAATAAATCTAATAACCCAACAGGTAAAGAGAGTAAGCACTACTGTTAAAATGTCAGATTCTTCATTTCATCTGCTTTGTATCACTAGATTTGTCAAGAGAAATTATCCAGAAAAAAATGTTCACCTCTGTACCTGGCCAGTCTGTAAAATAAAGTGCAACACTAAAGTATGCTCTTGAACAAAACCGCCCGTAGTCACAGGGATAACAAGGTAGTGCACCACCATACTGGCAGCAAGACTTCTGCAACAGACTGCATCGAATTCAAAGCCCTTAATGGTGTCAGAAACAGAGAGGCAGGTTCAGGAGACCGCCTCATAACTGCAAGGACCAAATACTATTAGGTTCATGCCTCAGAGGTGTAACCAGCTGGTCCTTGTAAGACCAATGAAACTGCAGGCCACGCCTGTCAGGAAGGTGAAAAAGAAAAATGCGGGTGTATATTTCTACTTTTGCACTCACCATGAAGGTTAGTAGGAAGGTATGTTTCAGCCTGCTTGACAGACCAGTGCAACGGTGACCCTCTACATTTGAGATGTTTTACCTTCACTTTGATGAAGGACAAGAGCATCCTTTCATGAATCATAGAATGGTTCAGGTTGTAAGGGACCTTAAAGACCATCTATTTCCAGCCCCCCTGCCATGGGCAGGGACATCTCCCACTAGACCAGGTTGCTCAAAGCCTCATCCAGCCTGGCCTTGAACACTTCCAGGGATGGGGCATCCACAGCTTCTCTGGGCATCTTGTTCCAGTGGTCACCACCCTCACAGTAAAGAATTTCTTCCTGATATCCAATCTAATCTACCCTCTTTCAGTTTGAAACCGTTACCCCGTGTCCTATCATTACACTCCCTTATAAAGAGTCCCTCCCTGTCCTTCCTGTAGGCCCCAAGTCATGGTAGACTTCATAAGGGAACTTTCCCTGGTGCTATACAATCTGACTTCGAGTTGGCCAGCTCATGGAAGCCATGGAGTCCTGAATCTCATGAAGCTTTTGTAAGTGTCCAAAGTAGATACATCTGAAGTTTAAGCTTCAAGTCTAATTTTCATTTCGAAAGAATGACAGATCTTACTTGAATGCCAATCAGAGAATGGAATTCAAGCTTCTCAAGCTGCTTAAGTACAAAAGTGCTACTTCAGTAGGGTAGCTGATTGGGACTAACACAGCACTGGGCATTCTCTTCTTTGTACATGCATTGGCAGAGAACAGAAAAGGCAAAATGTTAATCAACTTCAGAAATACTGTGAAGAGAAAACAACTCTCTGATCTCAAGTGACAGATCATAAAGAACATTCTATTTATGTGAACGTGGACTTGACTTAGTAAAGAGAGTGGTAGATTCAAAGCAGTAAATACCATCAGGAATGGAAGACATGCAGTATTGTCAATTGAATTATTGTTATTTGAATATTAAGAGACATTAAACACACGTCTATAAGCAAACAATCCTGAGTTTGGTTTTGTTTTGGTTTTTTTTGGTTTTTTTTTGTTTGTTTGTTTGGGGTTTTTTTACCTTTTTTAGTGTCAAGTTTTATACAATATTTTATTGCAGACAACTAGTGATTAGCTACTGAAATTGAAGGACATCTTAAAAGTTAAGGTTCATCTGCAAACTTTGATCACAAGAGAAAGTGATGACAGAAACTTTTTCTGCAGTTTTTCAAGTTATTTAAGGAAGTGATACAGCAAAGTAGTATTACATCTAGCATATATTATGTTACTGTGTGCATAGATGCATTTAAGTTTAAACAGTGTGTTCGTAAGAGTTTTCCTGAATTAAACTGCAGATAGTGAGACCTTCCTCACCTGGAGAGTTGAAGAATTTATTTACCCATAAAACGAAGTAGTTCCCAGTGTGCACAGTCCCACCCATCCAGAGAAGGGAAATAATACAGAATGCATAGTGATATTAATAGAACCGTTTATGTATAGGACAACTAAGCCCCAGATTTAAAAATAAATAGTGTAAAAAGTACTGATGTAGTCCTTGGGGAGGGAGGGTGAGGAGGGCAGGAGAGGTTGGGGGGCGGGCAGAGAGGATTACTAGGGACTTGTCATAAAGACTGAGTCTGTAAATACAGCGATCAGGTGACTGAACTATATTTAGAACACCTCAAAATTCAGTAAAAATGCATTTATTCCTGACCTCAATTCTGAATATTAAAGAGAATATGAATCATAATGTCAAAGGATGTTGCAGCAGTAATGATCACGGCACTCATGGAACTCAGCAAGAGAACTAACAGCTTACATTTGTTACAAATCCATTTGAATAATCTGCAGCTGGCTATAAAATAGGGAAACTAAATGAAAGGCTTATTTTGATAAAACACTAAGTCAAAGTGTCTTGCAAAGACTTTTCAAAGTTTTTTCATGTTACTCAACTTTTCAGCATGAACTATACGATCAACGAGTCCTGCTGAATGACTGAAATTTGCTTTTGTACAAAACCTGAATGATTGGAAGTAAGACATTTACAGACAGAACTTAGGCAAGGCTAATGGGCTGGAATGGCATAATTACAGGAATGCCTCCCCACGACGCAGTGCTAGCCAGCCCCTGACATTTATGATTCAAAAGGATTTGTTTCAGGTTTGCATAAATCTCAGACATTCAAGTAGATTGAATTCCATTAAAATATTTTCTAACTTACAATATAATTTAAGAAAGTTTACCATAACTTTGGTAAGAGAAATATTTCTTTTACTTTATTTTCAAGTTTTCACAAGGATCCTTAGATTAAATTAAAGGAAAACAATCTACATTGGTTTATCAATTTAAATGGTCTGTTCTGAACTGTTATTTCATTGAGAAACAGTTCTAGAGACAACCTGAAATTATTTTTGGCATGGAAATAGGAAACTTCAGATGCTTTTCCAGGTTTATGCTTGCATTGTAATTGTAAAAATTTAAGAATTTAATTGGATTCAAGTATGGAGAAGAGTTTTTAGCACGATAGCCCAACACTTCAAAGCTCCTGAAAGAGTAAATTACAGCTATTACATGCGGGTCTCCTTGAAGCCGGCCACTGTTTTCACCACGATGAAAAGTTTAGGGCCACCTCCACAGAACATTACCATGCTATGTGATACAAACTAGAGAAATGCTTTTTAAAATTATTTTATCAGTGACATTAATTTCTTTACATAAACAAGAAAAAAAAGCCTCTAATAAAATCTAGGGGAAAAGGCTACCATTGGTATATTTTGGACACTGATAACAAAATACTGACTTCTGAGATTTCTCACATGACTTCAAAGCTACTACTTAAACTAATGTTTAAGGTAGGTACAGGACACGAGCTATGTACACGAAAAGATAAGTAGTGTATAAACCATATAAACTGCTAAAGATAGATATAAAAGGGTCATCTGAGTAACAGAAATGGTTAATTACATCAAATATATACATAGAACAAAATGCATGGCTAGGAACATATTTCTTAAGAATTTTACCTCAGATTAATAAAGCATCATTAATATAACTTGATTAGGGAATTTTCTTGTCTTTGCAACTATACTAAAATAATACCTACATCCTGAATTTTGCAAATTGCTGTAGTTCATCCAGATCCTGGTTCTTGTTATTTGAATACGAAGTCAGAACCTGTGCCCTGCGTGCTGTTTTCAACAAAGTTTGGCCCAGAATAATGCAAGGCTTGCTAAGCTGGAAAACTGCGCTTATAAGGAAATCAGTGATGAAGAAAGGTAAATGAAGTAACCCTAGTGTATTACTTATAATGAACCCAGTAAAATGGGACAAGAACAAACATCAAACAAGAGTAACCAATTCGTGAACATTCACTACAGTGCAATTACTATTAAAGGGAAAAAAAAACCCAAACCAAACAACAAAACGCCCACAAAAATTCCAAATCAAAAGATATTACCAGCCCATGAAATGTCCAGCTATACCTTTAAATGATTGCTTTTAATGTCATATGTGAACTTGTAGCATATATTTAGATAAAAATGGTGAAATATTTTCAACTACTCAAAGACTACTTAGGAATAGACAATGAAGATTGTTCACATAATTTGTATTTTAAATATCTGTACATCTGTACGAACAATGGTTTGCAAACATCAAAATCCTCTCAGTGGGAGAAAAATACGTTGATCATAAGAAAGTTTTTGATAAATTTAGTAGGATAAATAGAAAATATTTGACACTCTGGACTGCCTCATTGTTTGGGAATTGTATTATTGAGAACAATAGAAATACAAGTAGGAATGTTTTGTTTTGAAACAGTGAGGGTTTTCTTCCTTGATGCTTGAACAAAAGGCAATAAAGATTTATGATGTGTTAATTTGCGAACTAGAAAGAAAAACATTTTTAAGATAACTATATTCCAACTATTTCTAATGCAAGACGTGATGAAGTCGAAAAAAATTTTGGATGAGTCAATTCCTTTGCTAATTGTCCAAATTGAAACTTAAATTATTATAGTCTATAAAGAAAGACTTCTTTTGTACCTAACAATTTATTCTCTCTTAGAAGCCACGTCTGTCAAGATACCTCACAGCAAAAAAACCCCCACAATCTCACCTCATGAAGCAGCACGTATTCATCCTACATTCAAGAACGACATACTTACACAATTGATTTTTCAAGTCTGCTCCCCTGTGATCCAACTATTTCTCCCAGCGTACAAAACATCTGTCCCAAAAAATCCTGAAAAGCAGTAACATAAAACCTCAGAACTCATATTTCACATTGAAATTCAGTTTCCCATTTATCTGGGCTGTTCACTATTGTAGAACACATGCTGTAGAACGCACCTTAATAATAATTATGCAAAATGAATCATAAACCAGACTTGCTACTACATATTTTACATAACACTGGGTCTCGTTTACAGAAGTAACTCTAATGCACTCCACTTACTGTTTTTATATTGCCTTTTTCGTCAACAAAAGAGAAACAGATGGAAAAAAATTAAAAGCCTTAGAAACACGACTGTTTCTTTACCTTCTTTAACTGGAGCATTTTAATAAATTTCTCTTTTATCAAGAGATTCTACACTTATTCTATTAATTTCTTGGAAGTTAATTATGTTGGCAGAAATTCAAGTCTGTGCAGGACCTGTATGAGCATCCTGGATTGCTTTAATGACAGACTTTATTTTTGCGTTTTATAATTTAACTGTATCACTAAAAATCAGCTAATTTTCATATTATGTCTCCCTGTAACATACGTGGTATAAAAATATGAATAGATTTTCAACCTGTTGTACGTGTAGTGAAAAAAAATTTATTCTGCAGTCACGCTCCGTATCTTGCAAGTGAGAAGAGCTTGCTAGCACTGCTCTTCCCAGCATCGCGGGCAGCAGCAGTAAGGATAAGTTTGTGAGATTTGTTCACAAACAGCAATGAGAATTGAAACGCTATATTTCCTATACAGCAAACCATAGCTTTATGATATGGTATATAGTAGCGAATATCCGTACAAGCAGTTCTGACTCTTCTGTCAGCCCAGGCCACTCCTTCCCATCTCTGAGCTGGGTTAGTTATGGGTCCATACAGCGAATTGGATCTGAGAACTAATCCCAGTGAAGAGGAAAATAACCCTGCAAAACCCACATTTTTTAACTACGTCCTTTAACTGATCTGTCACTGAGGCACTTCCATATAGATTAAGTCTTTAAAATGGCTAAAATTCATCTGAGAATACTCAGCTCATTAATTTTTAAAAACATCAGGCGTGACTTATTCTAAAGTAACACCATTTTCTACACTGAAATCCCGTATTCCACAATTTTCTTTTTTTTTTTTTTTTGGTGGAGTTTCCATGATTAATTCCTATTAGTTCCACAGCTTGTTATTAGTGACAATTGTTCATTACTCTGTGGTTTTTTTCTTAAATCAGGAAGTTACCATGAACACAGAAGTCTGATTTCAGGTAGCCAGTTTTATAAACATTATTACAGTCAGCTACAATGGCAGCACTGTCTAGTCTGGTTACTTCATACATCCATTATAAAACGTGCTTCATTTGCTTCTTGTTTTGCCAAAACTGAGTCACTGAAATTGAAATTCTTCAGGCTGACTCTTTCTTCATGCCCCAAACTGGTCAACTGTTAAATGCTGCCCAGTATTTCCAAAGGAATGGGTCAACAGCCTTTTTTTTTTTTTTTTTTTTTTTTTAAGGAACAGGGAAGATCTTGTTTTCCACACAAGGTGACTATGACTCATGAGCAGTCTAGCCATGCAAATGCTACCAGCCTAACATTTTTCCGACACACCAAGCTCCCACTGCATGGATACGAGCAAAGCTCTGCTCACTTCCTACCTACTCACTGCCCAAATTCTTAAGAGCTATGGCAAAGAGACACAGGAACCTGGCAGCAAAAGGAACAATCCAAAGCACTTGGGAAACGATGGAAATAAATTGCTATAGGTAAAAAAGCCATTTCTAGCTACCACCTCTCACAGGGTTCTCAGAGACATCTTCTTCGTGTGCGTAATATTATATGACAGAGTTTGGATGTCTTCAGCACAGATACCAAGTCTGCACCAATCTGTACAGATGTCCTCTTAAAGACAATGGGGGGAAATAGATATTTCCAATATTAATGTTACTGCCTAAAGAATAAAGTTTCCCTCCACAACGGAAGATTCCAGGAAATTGGCACCGTTTAAAAAACAGGACCTAGGGCATCTGAGTATGCTTAGCCTGTACCAGTTAGAACGTAACAGGCACATATGTAATTCAAGATCTACTTGAATAGTCTTCAAAGGAACATTGGTTTGTTTTCTCATTGGTTTGTCCTTTTTTTCAACTCCTGTTCCAGTAATCAAACAATGAGATGTAGGCTATATAGTTGCATATATCTTTCTTTGCACTTTCATAGTGAATAACTTATCTTGTGTCTTATCTTTTTTCTCAAAAGTTTAACATGAGTTTTTTGTACAAAGTAGTATGTTTCGGGGAAAAAAAGAAAAGAATTCGTATAAACTAGTTACTACAGAAGTGCAAACCATCTTGAGCAGATGCCCAGGATGAGGCTTTATCCTTGTTGAAGACACTATAGGGAAGACTTCCATTTTCATTGCAGTTATTCAGACCACCTTTCCATGATGACAGAGATAGAGAACAGCTTGTCAGGGGCTTTAAATCTTTACAGGGAGGATCTAACTGGAGATCAATGGCTAAAAGTCTTATCTTTTTACCGTGAAGCACAAACACACAACATTCCTTCCATTATTCCCTTTTCCTTTGCTCCAGACTCTTAGAGGTTCTCTACAAAAAACCTTCCTGTATTTATTTAAAAAGTTCCCTCGGAAGCCTCTGAATTCTACTCTTGCATCTCTAAATTTCAAAGTTACTATTGAGTCCCTTCCACTTCAAGACGACACGAGCATAAAAGGTTTCTACTAATATTAAATGTGACACAATCAAATCATGTTCACAATTTTTAGAACCCAAAGAACTATCAACAAAACGCAGCACATGACGTATCTGAAAAGGTATACATGTGTGCTTAAATATGCTCTTTAGAGGAGGAATGTCCCATTAAAATTATACTCCTGAGCATTATATATGTTATTAACCACAGCACAATCACTGGTTTTGTCTCTATGCATCTGGTATTACTTACAGTCAAAAGAAAGTAAACATATTTAAGAAAGTGTTAGCATTTCAGCACAAGAACGTATAATAGCGAGGAAAAACTTACGTGTTTGGATAGATTAGGACTCTTTGAGTCAACATCATAGCTTTAAAAAAAAAAAAAAAAAGAAAGTTATATCAGAGTTGCCAGATGACAGATCTGAGGACAATGTAAAGAACCAAAAATCAAACAATCTTTCACCTATTTCAATGTGTGAAATTTACACAAACAGATTCATGAAGTCTCACCAGTAAAGAAGGTGAATGGAATGACCACAGATTACAGGATTACCGTTCACTAACTATTTGAAATGAAATAGTTTCCAGTAAAGTGCAGGCTACTAAAAGAAATTATTCTGATATTCCTGTTTGAACTATGAAAGCTGCCAAACACCAGAACAAAAATTAAAAGTTAATCTTGGAAAACAAACTAAATTGTGAATTATTTTCTTAGGTAATTTTTCAGTCGTTTGACTAATTATATAGAAATAACTGACAATAAACTAAATTGCTTCTAGCAAGAATTTGACTTGTTCTTTTCAGCTTATCATAATCTTGTTCTTTCTCCAGCTAGGAAATGCCATTGTTTCCCTTCCACTATGAAGTCATATTTAAAAAAAAAAAAGTACTCTCCGAAATTCTTGGTGGATTACTGATCGCTGTACTTCCATAGTGGTCCATCTTCATCAGATAACCCATATGAACATTTTTATCAAACCCTACATTTGGATTCAATACCAGTAACTAAACTGAAAATGTATCCTCAACACCCGCCTCAGCCTCCCCTGCCTGTTTCCATTCCCACCGCGTGGTACCCTGTCCCTTTGGTTGTGCTGCCACAGCTGGTTGGTGGGATGCACCGTGGACCAGATCACAGGTCAGGAGGACGGGAATACCATAATGTAGCCGGATGTGGTGCAGCACAGTCAAAGTTTTAGAAGCATATTTGTAAACAAAGAAAGGACTATAGAAATCACTAACACCAGGGGTTTGGGGTTTTGTTGGGTTTTTTGTTTGTTTGTTTTAAAAAACGTAATTGCATACTGTCTGATGAAATTGAACAGAAAAACACAACTGGTAATTTGACCTGAGGGCTGGCTACACAGCTAAAACAAAGAACTACTTCACTGGCAAAGTCAGTTACAAATGATGAAATAGGAACAGAAAGGAGCCTGAGACACTGGTGGCTGTACGGTTTGGGAGGGGGCTCGTGCTCATTTATCAGAACACCAAAAAAATCAGAGATATACCGGCAGCTTTCTTTTTTGTTGCAAAAATATGAATCCTATGAGGAGTTTCTTTCTTTGAAAAATAACTTTGGCCAACAGCACTACAGAATTTCGTTGAGGAATTTAAAAAAGGAAGCCTTCTAAAGATGCTTCTTTCCTGATCTGAATCGGAGTTTTAATCCGTAAGTAGCTATATGAGATTCATATTTTAAAGTCTGAGTTCTACAATATTTCATTTCTTATTCTATCATTGTTATAGGGCTCTAAAGTAAATTCACAGATTATGGCTATATGGGCACTTGCAGGCAAACATTAAAAACAGTTATTCGGCTTTGAGTTGAAAATGCACTTGTGTCCATGTAATCCAGAACAGCAGCAGAAAGCAGTCGGGTTTTTCTGATAAGTACAGAGTATGTTTGATATTTACAGCTTTTCATAAATAAACAAACAGGAGTCCATTTCTTTGAGTACATGAAGAATCAAACGGGAGCCTGTATTTCCCCTTCCAGGTCCAAGTGCTTTTCAGATAGCACTTACCCAGAAGTTCTTTACAGATTTTCCTTTCTTTGCTATCTTTGAAGCTTTATTTCCTTAGACTGAGCCTAGCTTTCTCTTTCCTGGTTCATTTCTTTGGCTCTTCACTCCCATTGCACTGCATCCTCCCCCTCCCCCCTCCCCATAACATCCGTGCATCCTTCGAGGAGCAAGAGGCAAGCAAATCAAGATTCCTACACAGCCCCAACTGTGTCTTTATTTCAGCAACGCTTTACCCGTACTTGGAGGAGAATCCTCTATTTCACAAAGCGACTATCTCTTAAAGTTATTTTAAATAGCAGGCAACAGTTAAGACTCATCAGATTTAATGACATTAAACCCAACTTCTAAAATAAAAAAAATAAAGTCTGCACCAGGCTTCCATGGTGAAGAAGAAAGTATTTGCACCTAGCCATCTAGAAGCACCCTGTAGTCATCTTGGCATTGAGTATTTCCTTCCACTCCTTGAAATAGTTGAAGTTTAGATGGAAACAGCTAGCTGCTATCGGTGTATTCAGTACAACAGAACCTTTTTCCTCACCCATCCCTCCAACATTTCTCGTTAACTTAGGAAGCATTCTGACATGCTATAAAAATACATTTACAGCTAAAGAAAAATTAGACATAGGGTTTTTCTTTGTTTCCACAACATAGGAAATGCTGCCATTCAAGAGCATTTCAGTACACCCTGCTGGCAACTTAAAACAAAATCTGGAAAACTACGTAACTTTAGTGTTGCTAACATGCATCTACCAGGCATCATACTTTTTCTTCCACTGCTATGGGAAAAATCATGACTAATGTGATCACTGCCCTATTTATTTTAGGCCCTGCTTAAAGTACAGATTGCTTTGCATTCCAGAAACTCGGGGGGAGAATCAAGAGACTGGCAGAGTCACTCTGAAGCAACTTCTTGGGTAAGTAAATGCCACATTAAGACTAAAGCCTAGAAGATTTTAAAAAAGGCTTTACCATGAACTTGCTGGGAGATTTTAGGCAAATTATGAAGTCTTTCTTCATCTGCTTTGCTGTCTACAAGACAGAAATGTAATAAATGCAATCTCTATATCAAGGCAAACTTGCAATGTAACTTTAAATTGGGAAGCGAAAATACTACAACTTACCACTGCTATAATCAACACCTGAGTAGGATTTGTCACAATTCCATTACACAAATCAGGAGACCTAGATCTTTAGGATTATATCTTTCTTGATATATTTATTCAGTAAGTGACTTAACAGAGGATTCTCTTAAATCTCTCTCAAGAACAAACAAACTAAAAGAAATACACATGAAGGCAGAAATCTTAAGAACACAAAATAGGAACTGACAAAACTCAATCTAACTCCTTGCAAAGGAAATGAAAAGAAAAAGGAAAAGGGTTCAACTAAAAAGGACATGTAAAGAAAAATTGTGGCCACTATGCATACTACACTGCAACGACGGGTGCATGGCTTTCCCTTACTTATCTAAGAGGGATATTCAACTGCTCTCTCATAGACCAAGGTCAGGAAGAATTGCTAATAAAAAAGAGGATGTAAATTAAAATAACAAGACAAGCTTGATTATCACAGAGACTGAAATAATAAGAATAGGGTGATACGTAACAGATGACGTGCAAGGTAACTGAACTCTCTGTATTCTACTTTCCAAAGAATAAAGTGCAAATCAAACCAATTCCATCGCCTGAACGGAATGAGTACATCTGGAATAATGTCAAAACTTCTAGAACATCACTGCCTTCATTTTAAAATCTTAGAATTTAGCATACTTAGATGCATACTGGCATTTATTTTAGTAAAGAAAATTTTGTTTCTGTACTACTTGTACAACGTTTTATTTCTGGACAGTATATCCATACCTGTTTTATTGACTTCCTTAGCTTTCTATTTTCAAGAAGTAATGATTGTGAGTATGATTGCACTTTGACTAGTTAACACCTGCCAATTTCTTAAAACTCAGTCATTATTATGTTACATTTTTATTTCTGAGGAAGCAATGCTAAATCAATCTGAGGAAGCAATGCTAAATCAATTTATGAACATATTCCATGTCAATAGATACTATCTAATTTCAAGTTAATTTTACGCTGCAAAAAACTTAATATGTTTACAGAAGCTACACTACTAGAGTCAAAGATTGTTAACTTACAAATCAAAGCGCAGATTCTCTCTTTCTTCAAAGAAGTAGTCCATTATAAATTTTCTTACAAAATCTGGATTTAAAGTATTATCAATTACTTCTGTTCTTCCAAACTGTAAAAGAAAAGTATAAGTTTAAGCCACACGCTATAATGAAGTACAATTAAGCAGACTGCCAATACCAGCAATATGTGAGATATCAGAGAGCCTGTAAAAAATTCTCTTAAACAGATGCCATAAAAGAAAATGACTGTGTTCGCATGAACAGGTCAGTTATCCGTGGATGAAGAGAGACTAGCAGAAGATCTCCTATTTCAATATAAAAAGTGGTGCACACCCCATATCATATGACCTAAACTTCATAAACATCAGCTCCCAAAGCCGATCAGAATCCACAAAAATTTGGGGAAGAAACTCAGTAACATAAAAATCCACTGTTTCCTCAAAAAACAACAGCAAGCAAAAGCTTCAAATTATTGCTTATTTCAGATAGCTTTAAATATTAGGGAACACAGTTCTTCCATTATAAGTATATCATTTTTGCATTATCCAGCTCCTATTTCACTTCAGTTCAGTTCTCTCTTCATCTCTCCTCTCCCTGACTTTCTGCAAAATGCCTTTTCTTTCTTGGTGTTTCTTGGTGGAGGGAGAGCCTCAGCTCTCATCAAGCCAAAAATATTTTAGTTTTACAAAAAAAAAAAAAAAAAAAAAAAAAAAAAAACCACCAAAAAAAACCCAACCCCGAATACTTTTGATTGACTTCAGTTCATATACATCACATATAAATGACTGATCATAAAATATCAGTGTAATAATTTTGTTCTTGTTTTATCTGTTCTTTCAAGATACTCAGAAAACAAAACAAAAATGAATGAGTTATTACTGAAATGAGTATTTCATTTTGTCCTACATACTGAGCACATCAAGACATAATTTGAATATAATCTACTGAAGAGTTTTCTGACAGTCTGCTGAAAGATCATCATTAAGGAGTCCTCAAAACTGCAATTTGTGACTAGAGACTTTTGAATGACTGAAAGACTGCCAGCCTCTTCATTGACAGGACTCAACTAAATCAATGAACGTGGATAAAGAAAGAATATACCTTCTTGTAACTGAAGGTTTTTGAGATGTATTTCCTAAAAATGTTTTCACATCACGGATGTGAATCTAACCACTATAACCTGCACAGAGCTACTCAGCCTCCAACAGGAGCCTCCCTGTCCTGGCCCCTGCATGCTTAACATATACTTGGTACAGAAGGACACAGCATACTCCACCGTCTTTTCCTCTCTGTTCTTTCATTGCTTGATTCTTATTAAAATAAAATGTCAAAGAACTCCAGCCACATTATTTGTGTGCTCTAAAGAAACTCCGTTATTGTCAGCAACTCCTTTTTTTTTTTTCCCCTCCTTTGAATGACCGTGCTCGCATTCAAACTGCAGGGGGTTGCCTCCAAGCACCATTCATTCACACAGGTCACCTGGAGAAGAGGGCCTGTATCTCAGAGGACGACTGCTTTGCAAAAAGCAACTACCCACCCAAAGGTCTCAGGTACAACAAAATGTTCAACAAAAGTTAATACATCTTCAAGACACAGCTCTATAAAGTCTCAGGAAAAGAAACAAGCCTCAGAAGCGACAGAGCGGTGATTTGCGTCTTTACAGAGTGTGCTTGAATCCTGTTAGGTACCTTCACTTTTGCTATGCTGGGAGATGTCCAATTGGGACAGCCTTATTCAGAGATCTCCATATTCTACACTCCCTATAAAAGACAGAGAAGCAAAACTATCTTCCCAATGAACGATACCATCTCCAAATAAAAAGGTAAAGAATATTTAACGTTTAGCGTCTATTAGCATACTCCTTTGCTTTATATCAAGTCTTAAAATCTAGGTGGATTGATTTCCTGGCCTCATTGGAACCTTGATAACCCCTGCAAGAAGGCTTCTGAATATGCTCTAAGGCACAAATTGTTTAGAAAGCAAGTTTGCTCATTACCCATCACTGTATTTCTTCAGCTGTGCTAAGCTAAAGCAACTGCAATGAAGGGGGTAAGCATTATACAGACGTAGGCAGGAGAAATCTCCAGAAGCTCTCCAGAGTGATGAAGATACTGGATATTCAAAATAAAATCCCCCAGTCTCTTAACAGAGGACTAACACAGGATGCACATGATGCCGGAAACAGATCAGAACACGAACAAATAGTTTGATCCTTACTGTTTTGGGTGAAAAAAAGTCGGTCTTTTGAGAAATGATTCAAGGTGTTCTCTGAAACGCTGTGATAAAGTTGAGTGGCAGAGTGCTGTAAAACACTCTCTTGAACCGGTGACTACTATGGCCAAGTTTTAATCAACAAGAAACAGTATCAGTGATAGAAAGCTGGCATTTCTGTGGGAACAAATACGGCTGGAATACTTGCCTGGGCTAAAGGGCCTTTCTTTCCCCTCTGAATGGTAGAGTTCAAGTTTTATGTACTTTCAAAGCCTCCAATCAGTTTCTAGGGCAAATAAATCTCCGTGTTTACAAATAAAATCTTCCCCTGTCAGCTGCATGCTTTATAACATTCCACAATGTTCAACAGCCAGGAAAAACTGAAAGCTGGAATGGCTGATAAAATGAAATATGCAGCAATATCTAGGCATTCAGTACTGTTTGAAGGTATGCACTGAAAATGAGAAGCCACCCTCTGACACAAGCCAGTAGACAGCAGTTTATCAGACCAGGGGTGAAAAATTAAAAACAATGGGGTCATAAGGACCATCCATTTTGCAGTTCTGAACAGGAATATATTTAATCTCTATATTTTGTCCCCCTCAAGTGTCCTATTTCTTCTGTTTGCACTCTTACAGTAAACTGTCCAAACTCTCTCAAAGACTGGAATCAGCTGCATAAAGAGGAGATTTGTCCTTGGTACTGCTATCTGATAAACGCTGACCTCCTCTAGTAGTGAGGGACTCTGGGCCTTCAAAAAGAAGATGCAACCATGACTGCACTGTAACTCACAAAGCCACCAGAGGCACAGCAAGTAAGCAAAGAACATGTGTCAAGTTCTGGTAGTCTCTCATGCTTCGTCCAACAGAATCAGACACGCATATACAAAGATATCCATGAAAATATCTCCCAGCTTGTGCAGATTCAAGTAGCAAATTGTCCTGTGAGATTCCTTAATCACCAGGCAGGGAAAGAAATGTTACTGAAGTACTTTAAATCCTCAGATTAGGACAAGCCTGAAGGAGAGTAAGAGGATCTTACTCAGTCATATGGGACCTACACTTCTATATACATGGAAGATGCACAGAAACAAAGAACACAGGGAGCTGTAGCATAAGAAAGTCTACTTTCTGCTGCCAAAGTCATCATCTAAATTCAAAGGCACAAAGCCAAAATAACTTCGTAAGCTCACAGGACAACTTGTCAAAAGAGTCCATTTAGGAGCGCTAATACCTCTCTCGACAAACCTCTGGCTTGACACCTTCATAAACAGATGATTTTCTGACAGTACAATCCTTCTTGAAATAGTAGTGTCAGTTTGGACAACAGAAGGATATACTTGACTTTGGAAAAGCCATTCAGAGGAGAAGAAAATTAATGGCTAAGAAAAACAGACAAGAATCATAGAATGCTTGAGGCTGGAAGGGACCTTGGGTGATTGGCCAGTTCCACCTTCCTGCTCAAAGCAGGATCAGCTAGAGAAGGTTGTCCAGTCAGGCTTTGAGTATGTCCAAGGACAGAGACACCGCAACCTCTCTGGCCGACCTGTTCCAGTGTAAGTTCACCTTCATGGTGAAAAGGTTTTTTTTCTCATGTTAAATAGAATTTTCGGTATTTCAATTTGTACCTATTGACTCTTGTCCGTCCACTGGATACAGCTGTGATTAGTTCATCTCTGCCTTCTCTACTGCCTCCCATCAGGTACTTACAAACACAGATAAAACGTAAGCCTTCTCTTCTCCAGGCTGAGCAGTCCCAGCTCTCTCACCCTTTCCTCATACCAGAGATGCCCCAGTCCCTTTAACACCGTTGTGGCCCTTTGCCGGACCCACTCTAGTATGTCCGTATCTTTCTCACGGAGGGGAGCTCAGCGTTGGAGACAGCCCTCCAGCTATGGTCTCACTGGTGCTGAGGGCAAGGATCAGCCCCCTTGACCTGTTGGCAATGCTGTCCCTAATGTGACATGGGACGGTGGGCTTGTACCTCAAAAAACCTCTCCATTTAACTCAGCTGGAAGGTACGAGGGGACTGGGGGTGTGACAACTTATACAAGTGCATGAAAAAGCAAGATACAGGCACACAGCCAGGCAAAGGAAAGGACTGTTCCCTTTGTTCCTACATACCCTAAAATGATTGTGACTGGAGGGGGACACAGACACTCACCTCAGACAAAAACCCAGCTTATTTATACAGCCTTCTGGACTCTCTCACAAAGTTCAACAAAGACAAATTTGAAGTCCTGTGCTGGTACTGGGGACTGAGTGGTGGGGTACGAGCTGCGCAGAAAAGGTCCTGGTGCAGCCATGAGGGTTTGACAACACATCGGGTTGTACGAGGGTCAGCATAGACCCTATTCAACACATGTGGGGCCTCACCTGGAAAACTGGCTACAGTTTGGGTCTCTAAATACAATGGAATCAACAGACTGGAGGCAGTTCAGTTAAATGGACCCTAAAAAAAAAAAACAAAAACAAACCCCAACCCCCAATCAGCAGGCTGGAGCACACAACTTAAAAGCTGATGGAGTTTGGAGAAGGGATGGTTTACGGAAGATCTATTTCCACTACCATCCTCCACTACCTAAAGAGCATTGCAGAAGACAGAGCCAAAGAGCTGACAGCACAACCAAGAGACAAGATGCAATAGTGAGAAGTTACAATAAACAAAATTTTGAAGGAATATAAAGGAAACACTCTTGCAGAATGAGGGATTAAGCACTGGAATGGGGCACCCAGAGAATTATGCGGTCTCTGCCGTTATAGAATTTCAAACCTTAGCTGGGAAAGGCCCTGAACCACCTGGCCGAACTTTGAAGATGGCTTTGCATGGATCAGGAGGATGAACCAGACACAGCAAATGAGTCGGAAGCTGGATAACACAAGAGTTCCTTTCACCTAATTTATTCCATGATTGTGTCATAATTCATACCTTGGGTTTTCAAGTTTTATAGTTCCATTAGAAACAGAACTATGTATGAATTCAAAGGAAAAGTTACTTCAAAATGAAAAAAATAGCCATAAAATGGCAGCTAAATGTTAGTTTTAAGTTTTCAGAACAGTAAAATATCATAAATTTATAAGTACTTTTCGTCCCTTCAAATCTGCATTTTTTTCAGTAAACAATATTCCACTTTACACTATAACCATGTTACACTTGGGAAATCTTTCAGACTTGATTTAAAATGCGTGACAGAAGTGTATCAGTAAAAGAAGATAAATGTGGAATGGAATATGCTGATGATTTGATCACACTGAGACCAGAGGAGGCCTAACAGAATGCCCGTTACACTGCTATCTTTGTCTCTCATCAGTTACACTGCAATTGTTACAAAATTCAAGAGACTGAATTTAGTGGCACTGCTAACTTTTCTCTACCTTAAATTTTTTTTTTTTTTTAATTGAAGCTTCAGTTTTTTGGTCTGTTTACTTTTTTCCAAGGGCTACACAAAGGATTTCTTCACATTAAAATATAACAACTAATTACTTAACCGACAAATTACTATTAAAATGTATCTTATAGATGACGTTAAAACGCTGGCCTCCAAAAATCACCAGTCTACACTTTTCAGCTAAATGAAACATCATCTTTTAAAATCTGTTTTCCCAATTACCTATAGCCTTTTTTAAGCAGAACAGGTTATTTCTATAATCCAATCACTTACGACTAATAACATAGCTGCTAATTAATTAGTTCTCCGCATAGCCTAGTTTCCCCACTAACAGTTGTGTAAAGGTAAAATCTTAACATGACCAATAAGCAAATGCCTTTAGAAATGTCATTCAGGAGAGTAACAGAATCCATTTAACTGTTTAAAGGAAAATAAACATTCAACAAGGAAAATCAAGAACAGAATCCCTTTTCTGGCTTTCCTGAGATGGAGTCTTTGTCACCTCATAATGCAAGCTCTCCTGGTACAAGAGGATTTTTAAAATTTATTTAGTCATTTGAATTTTTAGACCATCTCAATCTAGTCATCCAGCCTGGGCTCTGAGGTTAATGGAAAATCATAACCTTCGTTTTATCATCAGAGTTATAAAGGACTAGCAAGTTGGGTAAGTCCAGTATCAAAGATACGAAGCAACTACTGTAAATATGATGGTCTAACCCAACCCTCTGCTGACCACCTTTTATATCAATTAATTATTGAATTATTTCATGCTGAATTAATTCTTGCTCCAACTTTATGGGTATTATTCTCAAGTTCACTCATGACAAGTACGCCCTCTTTTCTTGTATTTTAAAATTTGCAGTGTTCTATCACAATTGCAATGAAGTTGTTCCAACAATTAGTCACCCCCATTCTGAAAAATTAGTTGTTGTTTCTTTTCCGATTTTTATTTTGCTTCCTTTTCCATCTTTTTGATCCTTCTATACACCTTTGTTAGCCAGAAATGTTTTCCATTATGAAATTTATGTTCTTAGTGTTGATATTTATAGCTGATTGCAATTATCCTTAATTCACTCTTCCATTAGGAAAATAATTTAAGGTTTTTTTCAGTGCAGCACATTATTTTAATAATTTAATAATTCTTTAATTTTAATAATTCATTACTTTTATCTCTAGTCTTTTGTCTTTTCAACATCTTTCTTGAAACGTGAGCAGTCAGAACCTAGTATTCTGTTACAAGTCTAGGAAACTAATGAACTAAAAAAATGGTTTAAACTATCACTAGGTTCTTGGCTCTGATCTAAATGGCTTTTGAAAATTCTTTAGGAAGCTCCAGGTAACACTCTCCATTGGAAGCTCATTGTACAGAATGGGACATGAGCACACAAAAGACAATTCTCTTCTCAGTTTGTAATCTAGCTTCACTACATGTGAACAGAACAACTAAGAAACTTCAATTGCCGAGAAAAAAAAAAAGCAGTACCAATAAATTGAGCCTGTTATAACAATGACTAATAGACTTAAATAATCATAATTACACAGACCACACGGAAACAAACAAAAAATTCACAACTGCCAAGCCTACCCTAGAAAAAGCAAAAAGCATAGTTGTAAGATGTTCCGCAGTGTGTTTGTCCCAAAGGAAGAATAAGGTTCTTAATATATAATCTCATACTAATTATCAGAAAAAACAACAACAGACCTCTAACATGCACACAGGCACTGATATGAAATCTGCTACTGCACATACACATGATGGCAATTTCTACATAAGCCTTTTTAACTGATGGTCGTACGATCATGAGCGTATAAAAACCAGAAAGGATTCCTCATTTTTCTATACTTTGGCTTTTTTACATTAATGGTTTCCTTTGAAAGGAAACACGACTTTCTTGAAAATATGATGTTCTTTTATTCCAACTGTCTTAATTCCCTCAAACAGTTGATTCTTTCAAGAAATCTGCCAGAGAAAGCTTTGCTGTGAGAAGAGTATCATGGAACAACAAGATTTATTCTTTCCTCACAACTGGGACAGTATAGGCTTCTTCCGTGCTCTCCATTCCTTTGCTTCCTTGTACTGAAACTTTTTCCACTATCTGCTACAAACTACATTCCTATTTATGCCATGTCCCTCTGCTACAGAAGATATGAGCTATTGTTCCAACGAAACTTCACCAGTACTTTAAAAAAAACCCAAAGTCTAAATCCCAATAAACACCTATTATAAAACGTCTAGCCTTTGTCATTTTCATAAAGACAGACTTCGAAATCTACAAAGGAGACTCAAAAGATGTGGAAATTTACTCAGGATGTAAAATAACATTTGGCAGCTAATGAAGCTGGAAGTCAGCATGGTGAGGACCAGTGAGGGAACAGACTTCCAGACAGGTATACAAAATTAATTTGCATCCAATGCATTGTTACAGTAGATGGACCAGAAGCTCAGAGCCTCACTCCATGGGAAGTTCCTTAACACCTACCACTGGAGGATATTTATTGCCAGTAGAACTGCAACCGGTTGAGTATTTTACAATGTCTATTATTTATTTAACGTTCACCTTTGAAGTGCTCCCTCTTGTTTTCAGAATTAACACCCTCTTTGAAATGAAGAAATTCTTTCAGTATATTATTTAAGGCTTCTGTAGATAAATAAGTTAGACTTATTTGTGTCCTCACAAAGTAAGGGGAAGTAAGTATTTTAAAACCAAAGCTCAGATTCTGATAATGCATTTATTGCCATTTATACTAAATTGAAATACCTGATGATCACACTGTAAGTGAAAACAGGGAAAATGTTTTGAAAAACAAGAGCCCTATTAAATTGAGAACAAAACATCTAAATTCTTTGCTAAGGATATGGTGTGCAAGAATAACACTGGGTAATAACGCTGGAATCTGAATAGCAGGCAAACAGGAGTCAGTGCCCAGAAAACACCTACCTTTCATTAAATGAAGGGTTTGATTCAACTATTGTATTGAATCCATCTGAATAGCTTAGCTGAAGGGGAAAAAAAGCACGCTGCTAGAATAGAATGCTAGGGAAATTATGGAGATTATGAAATTATTTACTGTGTTTATGATCCTCAAGCATTTTCTGCAGCGTTCAAAAGAAAATAATTAGGCAAAAGAAGGAAAAGAACTATGCATAAAAAGATACGGAATAGAAACAAGGTAAAGTATGTTGCCATGACTGAACACCATTCTTTAATGTCTACACATATCATCAGTCACTTATTGTTTGTCTCTGTTTTGTCTTCTCCAAACAATTCTAGGTGACTTCCACCTCTACCAGCTAGTAAAATATTAAATAAGTGTTTAAATGCAATAAAACAGACACATAGACAGAATTTTATTGAAAAACACAGTATTAGTGCATTCACCACTGCAGGCAGAATAAGCACAAAAATAAAGATATGAGACTACCCAGCTAACATATACACCAACTAACCTTCTACCCACCACCTTATTTTTTACCACTGGTATAAATATAATACACCACAACATATAAAATGCTGTCCTGACTCAGCCCTTCTATCATGTCAGCCTCTGAGTTTTGACTGTCATAACAGCTACGAGAAATGGGCTTCTACTCACCAAACTTTACATCTGACATAGTCAAAAATGTAGGCTTTTGATCATCACTTGGAGGCATTTCTAAAGAATGATTCATCTGATCTAATGTAGACGTCTAAATTAGGTCTGATGAACTGCCCTCAGGATCTTATCTTTTTCCATTAACTATAAATAGTTTAAACAGTCAACTGAGTTGTAAATACCTAGACCTTTTGATAGACAAGATAGGGATAATTATGTCTTAAAAGAAAAAAAAAATATTTTCTATCATGTGCCATGTCAAAAGTCCATTTTAACCCCTGTAGTTCCTAAACTGGCATATGATACCATAACCACGTGCCAAAGTGCATCACCTAGCCAAGATACTCTCTAATCAGTGCAAAGATGCAATACAAGCAATAACGTTGCACACTGCCTTGTGCAGGTGGTTTTGCTTTGGTCAAGGAGATAAGATGGCAGAAGACAATACAAAGCTATATGGTAGTGACACAATTCCACTATTACAAACTTGGATCTGTTAAAATCAAGAGCAGATAGAATCTTTCCATCAACAATCTCCTAAATCACCTCAAAATGAGCCCACAGAATATTTTCTAAGTAAGGTTATAATGTTATAATTTTACCATCAGGACAATTACCATAATAAAAATGGTTAATACTTAACAGTTACACCAGAGAAGCATGAAAATTCCACAAAATTACACATGAACCTTAGACAACAAAAAAAGCCAGAATTTCTGACAAAGTCCTCTTAACCCTAGACCAGGAAAGGTCCCAAATGGTTTAGTGATGATCTAGGCTTGACTGCCAAATCGCATCAAGCCACCTAAATGGCTGAAGACTCCTCTGTTTTCAGAGTTAGCTATCCAGACACCTAGAACTCTGTGTGTGTCCACTACTTCTGCCAATTTAATTAAAGTTAGTGAATTCCCATTTAGGGTCCTCAGACTGATATTTCTTCACACAAATCACCAGAGGAATGTGATCCAGTAGGTATACCGAGAGGATGTCCAGTACACAGTTCAGAACAACAGAGAGCAGCAACTTAAGTAAAAGCTACAAACAAAATAGGTACAACCTTTCATGCAGTGCCCAGTTATACAGGCTTTTCTCCAAGCAGGAGACAAATGCAATTCTCTAATCTCGACAAGACTGAAACCCACATCCATCATGTTTCAGCAATGCAGAAAGTGTACTTCTCCAGCCAACTGGCAAGGACACCATATACCAGGGAAGAGGACTGGTTTTATCAGGGAAGTGGTCTGCTTTCTCTGCCCTTGGCCCCTCCACTGGCATTTTTACACAGTAGTAATCACATAAAATATCAGTTCTGAAAACAAGAACATCAGAACTCCTCTCTTTTACAGGGGAAAACAGTAAGATAGTTCATTCCTCCCTTGGCTCTATTCTTAGAACACATGGCCACACAGCAGACCACCTACAACGACGAACAGTTCCACCAATCCTCTCTGTAAGGCAGCTAAAATAGCGCATTTTATCAGTAGAAAGATGACCACCCTTCCCCCAACACCATCAACTCATTCGAAGAATAACATTAAAGGAGAAAAATTAGATGACTAAGTACAGGGAGACAGTTCCAGGCTACAAATGTTGATGTGCTGTAGATATCCAATTTATATGTACTTGATTTAGTTTCTTAAGACATCTCTCTCCAGTGTTTACACTGATAGGTTAAGAAGCCATAGTCCAACCTATACATAATACCCTCCCTCCCTTGTTGCCCAGTGTATACTCTATTCAGCAACACCTAACTCCTCCCAGACACTACATGGGAAAAATAGATCTCTACCACAGCTACTTGCTAGTTTTGCTGACGCTGACCATCACCACAGTCGAATCCTTCCATAGATCTTGTACTGTTTTGAGTGCCTTCCTCTTTTGATATCCACAAACCTTGTACAGACTGATTGCTAAATTTAATTTCATTTGTCTCAGGGAGACTGTAAAACAGGAAACTCATGTATTTTCTCTAATTTTGTTTTCCCTTTTGATGGAAATATGCAATACAGACATGGAAATTGAGATTAATGCAACCAGGTTTTAAGTGTTTACCGGTACATCGGACTCCCGTTGTTTATCATGGCATTCAAGAGGCTATGACATGTTCTTTTCTGCTAGGGCAAGCGACAAGCTTTAAGTATACTCTAAAAGTTCATACAACCATGAATACATATCTTACCTCTCTCCATTCTTTGTTTCCAATGGCTTGTGTGTACAAAACGCAGACTGTGAAAAGAAAAAAAAACATGTCTGGTGATCTTCAGAATTTAACATATTCTTAAATTTAAGTGAACCAATTTTGTAGTCTGTTGTGCTGTTGAAAGTAGTAATTAGGACAATCAAACAGTAATATGTTTTCCATCAGTTTTCAGTATGCCTAACCAGATCAGCAACAATATGGGCTAGTAAATAGGGTGGTTCTAAAATGGGAGGCAACACTTAATGCTTGACCTCCAGCAAATCACTTGATAACCCTTAGCAGTAAAATTGGATAAAAGCAGGTCTTCATTAAATGTGGCTGGTCTGTCTATCCTAGAAAATCTAATGCATAATTACCCTAAATTACGCTTCCTTCAAGAGATGAGAGAATTAAAAACAAGTGAGGATCCAACTGGATAAAGAGACAGGGGAAATAAAAGTGGAAAAAGGAAAAAAAATAATTTCTCAGATTTTCTTCCTTAAATTCTGCTTCAAATTATTTACATATGTTTAAGTATCTCACATACGCATCCTTCTTTTTAAAACAAATTAAAACCTAATACAAAATGGAATCAATTAAGTTTGTTGACCTAAGCTGTTTCTGAAAGACCAAGCAGCATAATCCCACAGGCATCACTCTCTTTACAGATCTGGTTTTCTAGTACAGAACCCACTACACGTTCATCTGCAGCTTCCATCACAGGGACTGGTGACAGAGCGATTATAATCGGGTCTTTCAAACACTATTATAAGCACAAATCATCTGCACTGAAGGAGTACTACGAACTTTATTTTCTACAGTCTTGAACTAGATGCCGCTAGCACCGTTAAAGCAATTCTTACCTGAAACTCCACTACAACCCTTTTCTAAACAATGGAAATAGAGATATTTGAACACTTTTTCCCGACAAATTCTCCTGTGCTGATCGTTATTTTCAGCAGAAGGTTAAAAACACTACTGTTTGGGGTTGAACAATAAAGGTAGAAGCCTGGTCTTGTTCTCAATGAAGTCAGAATCACCAACAGAGCAAAGCAGAAATGAAATCAAGCTTCAAACTACATTTTCTTCTTACTTGAAATGTATTTGCTCCGCACCAAAAAAAAAATAAAAAAAAATCCCATTAGGCAGTAGCAAATAAGAGGAAGAACAGAAAAAAGCAAGTTCAATATTTTAGCTCACATAGAAGTCAAAAGTTAACACAATCTAACTTCCTTTTTTTTTTTTTTTTTTTCCAAATAAGATGTCTTGTAGAAAAAAAAAAGAAAAAAAAAAAAAAAAAGAGTTTTACAAAAAAATTTCAAAGTCATTCTCCGGAGATGCCTGTCTTTCTCCATTTACTCTAAATGAAACCTTTGGCAGTCATGCTCCTAGCTTTGGTTCCTGCTTATAGTAGTGTGAATCCAAACCAACAAGGCTATTTTTACAGCACGCTCTGGAGCAGACTGCTGAACTATATTGCATGAAGAATGAAGTTAAATGGGAAAATGTGAGAAAAATGAGTGAAATGGAAGCTACGAAATCTGCTACAGAAGTGTCTGAACGTTACTGAACTTCTGACAAACCTGTGCATCTAGTAAGATCTGTGCCAAGGTAACACTAGGAGAAGAAGGAAGTGTTGCCAAAGAACTTGCCATAAATAAAAACAAGAAAAAAACATATTCTCTGGAAGTACCCCTACTGCTAACATAGAACCAGACACGCTCTCACAAACATTCCTTTCATTTTCCCCATTGGAAACTCTTTTTTTAAACTGATGTTACCAGTTCTTCAATAATGAAAATTTTCCAGTTTTCAATAGTGGTTTCCAAGAATGCAAACATCTTACTAATTTCAAAAGCAGACGTAGTTGTGGATTTTGTCCATTTTGCCAAGAGCTTATATATAAGTTTTCAATTAGAAATTTCTCATACCTATAACCCCAGTTGAGAATAGAACTGAAATTCATTTAGAGAAAAAAAAACCACAAACCTCTATAAAGATAATATGGACTTTCGCTATTCAGATATCTGTATTGTCCAGATTTTTCTTAAACATAATCATTTTCCACTATTGATTTGCTGCTTTATTTTTTGTACTACATCCTGCCTTGTGTATTACTGTCAATACAGTAAATCAAGTAACAATTGCGCATTGCAGCTGTGGAACAAAAAGAATATTAAAAAATGTGCGATTTAATATTGAGGAGAAGAAAGCAACGATACAACTATAAAATATCCGCTACCATCAAATTTTCAGAAAAGAAGCATTCTCGCATTACCTTATCTCCCTAGTTTATGAAGCCAAATAAAAGAGCAGCTATGAACAAAAAGACCAAAAAAGATTACCAGAGGATAATTTTAGTCTCCCACCATGGTTGATGAGATGCGAGTCACACAACATAAAAGGGTTAAAAAACAGGTGTAAAGCTCCACCTTAAAACTCTCTTACTCTGTTCCTGCTTTCTGGAAAGCTGCTCACTCCTGTCTGTCTGTTAGAATCCTAGTTTCCAAATTCAGTTTTTTCGTAGTCAGTTTACTCACATTTGGATTTTTTTATCTTTGGAGGACGTATCACAAGCAATGCTATCCTTCTCCCCTTTCCATTGCTGAGGCAATAGCAGATTTCTATTCCCCTCCACTACCAGTGGCTCTCCAGTGCTTCTAGAGGTATATCCCAGGAGCGGGACCACCTCCTGAGTTTGAGAGTCATTTATATAAAACCTTAAATGAGGAGAAAAGAGCTAAAATTTGTAGTATGACTAGCAATTTTCTGGTATTTATCTAGGCTGCAGATGTGGCAGGTACTTTAAATATAATGAAGATACAGACTAATAATCATCTCATGTGATATTTATTTTATTGTAAGTACAAGGTGCAAGTTTGACAGTGATACATACATGTGCATCTCAAACTGACATTTCAAAAAAAAGTCAGTCCTAATGAAAGCTATAGAAAAGACATACATTCCAGTTCCAGACTTTCTGATAAATACTTTGCAAATTTAGAATAATTTAAAAACTTCTATCTTTCCTCTAAAACTGACCGCAGAAATTTTCAGGAATGATAATGGTCTCCTTCAATGGTATGATTCACTATCCTTTAAGGCTGCTGGAAAGACGGTTTTATAAAGACCCTGATATCATGATAATTACAATAATCCCTCAAAAACTTCTTCAAAGTCCTATCTGACTGGGGAAATCAGACAAATATGCTGACGTTGACCTAAAGCACTTGAACTGCTCAAACCAGAGATCTAAGGCTTCACAAAGCAACCAATTTTTACTTTTTTTGAGCAGAAAATAGTTAATAGCATTGTCATGTGGGAGGGGAAGGAATAAATTGGGATAAACAGGAAATTCTTAAGTTTCAAAAGCCAACATATCACACAATCACGTCCTAAAACGGAGCTGAACAACCAGTTCTTCTCTTGTAAACTGCAAAACCGAGGGAGCAATGAGGAAGGTCACAGCAGCACACTGATGAAGAGTAACATACCCTCAACATGGAAGCTGGCTAAGAAACCCTTTTGGAAAGCTTTCCCATATGAGCTCTTCCAAGGGATGATACATCCATGCCTATAGTCAGAAATACTAACATTTAATAATTTTTAACTCTAGAAACTGAGAAACATCAGGGAAGCACTGCTTGAGCTCATTCTCTCCAAGAAAATATTAATAAAAGAAGGCTTTTCTCAAAAATATTCCTAGAAAAAATGGTCTCCAAACTGGAAGAACAGAACGGTCCAAATGCTACAGTAAATCAATATATACGGCTTGCTTTGACTCCACTGAGGAGAAAGCACTGTCAGTAAGAGTTGTTTAAAATACTTCATGAACAAGGGCTATCCAAGTCTGTCCCATCTATATCGAATATGTCTACATTATTTTTGTAACTTGCCTCGAGGGAGCTGGCAAAGTGCTAGCTTCCTCTTGGCATGAATATTCTACATTGCAGGGAAGTGGTCAGAATTCGAATAAATACCGAGTAGCAATTACAGTATCAGAAAAAGGCTAAGCAAACCTTCTAAGGGAACTGGAGAAATCACAAGTTCCTTTTTAATTTCAGGAGAAGGCTGCTACATTGATATGGGAGTCAACTATATTCACGTGTGTCCCTTTCTGAGAAAAAGGCCAAGTGGATAAAATCAGATTCTCACCATCAGTATTATCCCTGGATAACTGCACTGGAGTTTGAAAAGCATATTAGAATTGGCCTAGTCAAATCCAATGAGACCTCAATATGCGGAGTGACTCTACATGGTTCTATCATGTATGAGATCTAGCGGTTGCCAATGCAGTGGGTCTAAAAGCGGATCTCGGGAAAGTGGTACAATGCCGGTTTTGACACCTTTTTTAGCTAACAGCATAAAGTTACTGTATACAGACTGGGCTAAGAATGGCCTTTGTCCAAGCAAACAGACACTGAGTATCCTGCCGTAATTCCAGCCACCGAAAAAATTAGCACTTTTTATACTCCACCCACAACCCCTTTCACTTTTACAGTAGGGCCATACCTCTGTGCTCAACTAAAGGACACTAGGAGCTAACAAACTAAATTGGCTAATAAAAAAACCCTGCAGAATACTGAAACTAAATGTACACTGCTTGGGGATTACCCACAATCAAAGTTACTTTGCAAAGTAATTTCTTGAGTGCAAATACAGTGTGAGCACTTCCAGAGCCAACAGTTTCCCCCTTCTCTCTTTACCAAGGACAGTATTGCTGTATTCCATGTTTTTGTGCGGCTAACCTGTGACAGATAGGCCTGATGGGCAGCGTCACTGGGCACTCACAACTTGAGACCAGATCTCCAGAGCACGCCATCAACTTAAGTGCTTTAAATAAGCTATTTTCCAGAAACAAGAAAGCAGTATGTTTTGAGTTGATAGGCAAGGTTATGACACTTCAAAAAAAAAAATTTCCATATACTTTGAATGCATAAAAACCAGTTTACTTCTCAGAAATATTTTAAAGATAAATTTAGGTTTTCCTGCCACTCTGTTTCCTTGTGTCCTTCGCACAGCATGGGTCACTCACCAGCCACAATCACTTGGGTTTGCCCACAGGACACAGTCCCTGCAGAGCTGTACCGCCGTCTGCATGGAGTGTCTCCTTCCAAGGATGCATCTCCAGCAGCGTATCTTCAGAAGTGTGGCTCTGGCAGTATGGTTGGCAGCTGTGTCTCTAGCTCCTACCTGCTGCTGCTTTTTTTTATCTAAAATACGCTTGGGCAGGGGCACTGTGTGCTCCCCTAGCTCGCAGAAGATCTGGCAGGGAATGGTTAGCCACGTGGCTTTCAGAGCTGACTGACACCACAGCTGAGTGCCCACACAGGTCACATTGCAGTCCCCTACTACTCAAACCCTGCAATTCATGCCTAAATACAGTTCCCTATCTGATAAAAATTTGAAGCACTAGTCCCTAATAATATTTGAGCTTAAAAAGTAGACACCTCATCACTTTTGTTGAAAGGTGCCTTGATTCAACAGAGAGATCTCTGAATTCAATCTATAAGGGGCAATAGGTCACTGACCACTCTAGCAATTTTGAGGTTTTATTTTATTTTTTTGAGTATTTATTTTATTTAAACTCAGTTTTTATTAGCCAACTAAAAAACAGTGGCATGCAAGACACTCAATTCTACTTCTGCACGATCTCCCTACACCAGAGGCGTGGTATTGCCTATGTCTCCTTTTAAAAAAAAAAAAAAAGTTATATAGGTTAGGAATGTCAAAGGTACTCCTAACTTCATGCAGCCTCTACCTGGAGGTAGGAGCTTTTCCAATCAAAAGTTTATTGTGGAAGCTCTCTCAAGAAACTTTTGTATGGTTGTCTGTTCTTAACCAAAAGCACCCAAATGTTTCATGCTCTCACAGGACTCAGTATTCAGGACATGGCAACATGTCCAGACACTTGATAGAAGTTCATGTGTCTTGTGTTATTTCCAATGTCAGTGAGCACAATACATGGTATTCTAAGGAAGAAAAGCATTTTTTAAAAAAAAAAAAAGAAAATTAACTTACAGATAAAAAGATATAGAGAGTTGTAGGGGCGACAACATGGCCCAAGACACCATAATCTAAGGACTAGTCAATTAACACTACAGAGTACTTTGATTAAACACTATCAGAAAAAAAGGAAATCTTTTGTGGTCTCAGTTCCTCGATAAAAGTTTTATAAAGTGTCTGATACAGGAAGATAGTCATGGATTTTAAATCAGAAGTTCCAAGCACAAATACAGGCTGGACAGAGAATGGATTGAGAGCAGCTCTGAGGAGAAGGACTTGGGGGTGGTGTTGGTGGATGACAAGCTCAACATGAGCCAGCAACACGTGCTTGCAGCCCAGAAAGCAGACTGCATCCTGGGCTGCATCAAAAGAAGGGTGGCCAGCAGGTCGAGGGAGGTGGTTCTGCCCCTCTACTCTGCTCTGGTGAGACCCCACCTGGAGTCCTGCATACAGTTCTGGAGTTCTCAGCACAAAAAGGACATGGACCTGTTGGAACAGGTCCAGCAGAGGGCCATGAAGATGATCAGAGGGCTGGAGAACCTCTCCTATGAAGACAGGCTGAGAGAGTTGGGGTTGTTCAGCCTGGAGAAAAGACGACTCCGGGGAGACTTTATAGCAGCCTTCCAGTACTGAAATGGGGCCTACAGGAAAATGGGGAGGGACTCTTTATCAGGGAGTGTAGTGATAGGATGAGGAGTAATGGTTTTAAACTGAAAAAGGGAAGATTTAGGTTAGATATTAGGAAGAAATTTTTCACTGTGAGGGTGGTGAGGCACTGGAACAGGTTGCCCAGAGAAGTTGTGGATGCCCCATCCCTGGAAGTGTTCAAGGCCAGGCTGGATGGGGCTCTGAGCAACCTGGTCCAGTGGTCCCAGTCCCTGCCCATGGCAGGGAGGGTTGGAACTGGATGATCTTTAAGGTCCCTTCCAACCCAAATCATTCTGTGATATATAAATTCATAGGCACAAGAATTTTTTGAGATCCAGTCATACACTAATAAAACTTATCTTACATAACTGAAAACATTAATTCAAAAACCATCATACTATTTTAGATCAGGAAAGGTCATGTTTCCCAGAGACAAATTAACTTAATTTTATTTTTCAGCGTTTGACTCTAAGATTAGTGGACACAATGTACTAGCAGCAATAAGTGCTTCTAGTTTATTTAAAAGTTTGCTTGCTAGCTTTTAAAGAGATGTAGAACAACAGATATCAAAAAAAAAAACCCACAACCCAAGCTTTTCTGCATTTATTAATTTTAGGAAAACATAGGTTGACTGCTAAATAAGGAACCACATAGCGCCAGAAAGCAAAGTTGAACAGTCTTAAATTCTGGTTCATATAACAGAAACTATAAGTGTAACTTAATTACTTTAAATAATTGTCACAAAGACAATGTAAACCAAACTGACACCGAAGAAAGTCAACCACCTCATTTTTAATCCAGCATTTACACATTTGGAATATACAATGAGAAAAAAATAATAAAATGCTATATACTTACTCGGATCAGATTTAGAAAACGTATCTCTGTCCAAAAGATTTCTGTTAAAAAAAAAAAGATAAAAATAATCTTAGTTATAAAAAAAAATTGTGAAAGATACAAATCAAATACCAATGCATGTATTTTTTTAACAATTTTGATCAAGAGTCAGCTTAGTTTTCTGCCCTCCTAATATGTAAGATTTCCTCAAAGTCAGTCAGCGCTAATGCTTGAGTCGTCTTACATTTCATTTTATTATACATTGTGGATTTGAGCAAACTGTGTCTCTCATACTCCAACACCATGCAGTGAAAAGCAACACATGACCAGCACATTAAATATATATAATGGACATCAGGAGCAGAAATACCTTTAAACCATAAACATCTACCTGAGATTAACCTGCTAATTGAACCCCAAAACTTTAGACTTCACTTAAAACAACGGCTATCAGATCTCAGAGCCATCAGGAAATATCTGTAAGAACCTGTCACGGATGAGTAAGGTAAAGAGAACTAAAGCATACACAGGATATACACCAAAATTAGGAATTTCCTAAATATCTACAAAATCCCTAGTAAGAACTGATTTCTTTGTTAGTCATTGCAGTCTCAATATCATAGCCACACTTCAGACAACTGGGAATCACACAGAGATGAGGAGCCTCAAATTAACAACAAGTCTCGAGAATCAGGACTAACCAGAAAACTATTCTCAGAATAGTTACCAACATTTCATCACTCAAAAATAAAAGTTGAAAATAGTTTTTTTAAAAAAATTAAATTATCTTGAAAACAGGTCTGAAAACAGGATGCTACTGAACAGGGACAGGAAAGAGTTGTTAGACTTAGGTAGCTTAAGTTAGGTATTAAACTTAAGCAACGGCAAAAATGCAGCATAGCTGCATATAGAGCAGTTATGTCAAAAATGGTTCTAGATGTCACAGTAGACCACAAATTGAATGCAAGTTTGGAATCTTGTGCCTTTGGGATAAAGGCATACTAGAATGCATAAAGAAAAATGCCACTTTAGAGTAATTGTCTGGTCTTCATAATATTGGTAAAGGCTCAATTCAAGCAATATTATTTTGGGCACTCCAATTGCTTGCAATCTAAGCCAGACAGGGAGCCACCAGAGTCCAGCAGAAGCAGAAACAAGCAGAAGTCTATAGAATATATCTACGAGGAAAACACTGCTGCAAATTGAAGCTGATGTGCATGTGGACAAAGCAAGCAGGAACAGGTTTAACCCTAAATCGAATCTTCTGCACTGCAGGTGCAGAAGTTGAACTTTATTCCATTGTTCCACCATCTTTCCTTGTTAAAGGTGGCCAGACATGATGTGAAATCTCCACCACGGAAGGTCTTTAAGAACATGTTAGGTAGATACAAGTCCTAATTAAGTTCTTTGATCCTACCCTGGAGCAAGGGGAAGGATTAAATAACCAGTTTACATCCCTAACAGCTTATTATTTTTAATAATTAGTACAGCCTCTTCAAAGGTCACCATTTATTACTCTCATTCAGTTCTAAATTGCATTATTTTTGTGCTACTGAACAGTGCTGAAAAGCATATTAATATGTTGTTCGATACAGGTGTTCTAAGTGGTCCACTCTCCAGACTTCAACAAAGAAAAGATACCGTATTCCTAATTTAGGTTCTGCCAAGTCCACATTTCAGAACAAGCAATATGAACAAAAGATCGCTTTAAAAGAACACTGGATACATCCATGTTATTCACTTTAGCCAAAGTAGACATTAGGATTAAAATTAGTATTTGTGAACGAACCTGAAGTCTGTACATGCTACTTCTTCAGAACTTCCCTAATCCATTCAGAAGTTGGATTTTTATGTACACATTTAATTATACTCTGAAAAACTGTATTCCATCTTAACCAAAAATGTGCAAATATAAATTGAAATATTAACAAACCCGAGAAAATCAGCAATTCCAAGTCTGTATTTGACAATGACTGCTACAAACGGCTTTAAAAGACAGTACAGCAAGTTCTGCAATATCAGAATTGCCAATCCAAAATGAAGATTGCTTCCTATTCCTCTTTAATTATGCATACCTAGATATACTATTAATTCATGGTAACTAGAACTGGTTATATTATCCCAAAATGAATTGCTATGAAAACCTAGAATTAGGGTTATATGAAATAGTACATTATAGTACATTAGGTTTTGGGACAGGCCTCCCATGCTCACCATTAGGATTCCAAGCAGTTTCAACTGCTCCGTATAAATACCATACAATGACCTTATAATTGGTATGTTACTGTTTGTGACTGCAGATTAAGATTAAACCATTTTAATGGCTCTTATACTGAGCTAAGGTGCTTTGAGATTTTGGGGGGTTTTTTTGGTTGTTTTTTTTGTTTGTTTGTTTTGGGTTTTGTTTGTTTGTTTGTTTTTTTAAAGTCTCCTATACTCTTATTTTGTTCCTTTTTAAGTTTTCTTCCCCTGCTTTCCCATATACATAAAAACATAAGGACTGGCCATACCAGGTACTGTAAAGCTCGGTCTATCCTGATACTCTTATTCCAGCAGTTGGAAAAAGTAGCCACCATGGGAACAGCAGAAGAAAAAGGTAAGAATCTGTAATACTTCCCAAGAATGCTCAGGGACTTCTTGAATTAAGAACATTTCTACATAAACAGTATCCCTGAAAGGATTGTAAAGTTGAGATACCAAAGTTTGACATTGTAATTCAGGTCAGTAACTGTCATTAATTCACAGTTTTTAACTGATACAGCTTGTAATAGCCTCAATTCGACCCCTCACACATTTTACCATAAACAATGTCTTCAGCAAAGCTTGCACACATGCCTGATCCTCCAAATCATTAATAACCAATGAAAATAGTAACGTAAGAACTCAACAAGCTGTTCAAGTAATGCAGCCGGTTTTGGAAAGAACTTAAAAGACTAGTGCCAACAGAAAACCTACAAAAAAAAAAAAAAGTCGTCATCTGATTTGTCCACTAAATCACCCAACAGCTCAAGAGGCTGCTCAATTTCATTTGCGTATTTTCATTTGGGGGCAAAACAATCAAAGTGCTCCTTTAACTGTTTGAAAACCGGAGAAATGTATAAAAAAGGAGAAAGACGACTGGATGTATTTCTGGAACTTTATGTAGTCTTTATCCCATTAATAGTCAATGGTACTTTCTGCGCAGGCTGAATGATACAGGGTTTATTTATTTCCTTTTTTCCCCCTGAGAAAAGCATTCTCTTTGGTAGTATACTATTTTGTTTCAGGACACAGCCCTGGGTAAGCTCACAAACTCAAAAACCAGAAGTATCTGACACTTCTGCTTCTTCCTCCTAATCAAAGTATCAAGATAAACAGAATTCTGTTTTGACTGAACATGGTGAGTATGTTTTTCTATGCGCGTTAATCCTTTCAGATAAAGAATGCAAAAAGAAAAGGGCATGAATTGCTATCTATTACGAGGAAGAAAAAAAAAAAAAAAAAAAGAGAAAACATATGCTTTTACCTGGAGAAACATGCACATCAAATGCTCACAGCAAAGAAGCCTAGGCACATCTGTGCAGAAAGCATTATTCTACCATCACAGATCCTCAAGGAATTCATTTGGCACCTGCCTATTCTGGAGTGGACCTTCCAAAATGGTTGCAATAGCATAGATGACTAAGGGAAAAAACCCAAATAGGAGCCATGGCAATAACGCCTACTTAGTGTAAACTGGAAAGTACAAGACAGGTTAGAAATGCTGGGATAAAGATTTATTTTTCTGTATAACGAGTGCAATTTCCCAAAGGGGGGGGGGGGGGAGTAATCAGTAAATAAGTTAAAACACATTTAGCTACACCTTGCAGAATCACTTTGTTCACACAGTTTCATAACTCCATTAACTCCATGAAGATTTGTCAAAATACCAGTTTCTGACCAGTGCTTTGCTTCGACAATTGGAATGGAATGATTTCAGTTGGAAGGGACCTACGATGATGATCTAGTCCAACTGGCTGACCAAAAGCTAAAGCATGTTATCAAGGGCATTGTCCAAATGCCTCTTCAACACCGAGAAGCTTTGGGCATCGACACCTCTCTAGGAAGCCTGTTCCAGTGTTTGACCGCCCTCTCGGTAAAGAAATGCTTCCTAACGTCCAGTCTTTTGTACTATGTTTAATACAAAAACATCTCATAGGTACAAATCAGATACTTCAGGATTCACTGCTGTAGTTCGCTGCGGTAGCTAAAGAGGTACCGTTTCAGTCTGTGTTGCTTTGCACGATCTCACATACTCCACACATTATACATATATTGACAAAGACTGACCTACATTAAAATGTAACATTTACTCACCTTGTTCACATATACTTTGCTTCAAATTTGACTTTATTTTAATGATCGGTATCTGAACTTCCTGCTCTGCAATTTTTTTGTTTTGTTTTAAATTTAACCCTTTGTTAAACCCAACTGCTAAATAGAAGTAAATCCAATTCCCCCTTCAGAAATGACAGAATGCTGGTGCTGAAGAACAGACCACAGCAAGTACAGAACTGAACAGTTTAAAATCTATTTCTCTAGTTTTACAAAAACAAACAAACAAAAAAACCAAACCCATGTTCATATGACTGGGGAAGTACTTATTTCTACATGGCTTTCAACAGCTCTGAAATCCTTCATGACAAAAATGCGGTTTACTTCAGGTGAATTTGTCAGCATCTCCCCGGGTGCTAAGGTTTTATGTTTCTCTTCAACTTTAGACTACATTTAAGTGCATGCAAAGATTCCTTGCTTGTGAAATAAAGCGCTCAGGAGTTCGCAAACACAAAAGTTAGCTACCCACGCAAAATTATTTTTAATTTTTAGAAAACAGACATTTTCAATAGATTGTATTCTCATACAAGCAATACACTACTTTTCTCACAGTACACTTGTATCACTGCATGGGAAGAAGAATTGTCTCTAGTTCATTAAACTAGTTCGTTAAACTTCCCGTCCCTGGAAGTGTTCAAGGCCAGGCTTGATGAGGCTTTGAGCAACCTGGTCTAGTGGGAGGTGTCCCTGCCCACAGCAGGGGGGTTGGAATGAGATGATCTTTAAGGTCCCTTCCAACCCGAACCATTCTATGATTCTATGAAACAGTTCATGAAAGAAATGCGTTTCTATTTCCCTCACTTAATGCTAGGCACCTGTGCCTTTTTCAAGGAAGATCCTGGGGGAAAAAAAGGAAAGAAAAAGAAGTGTCTCTTCACTTCTTACTGTGCAGAATAGCATCCACTCTACTACTCATTGTAACATAACTGTATGACATCCTTGTAGTCACTGTCCCTCAGCCTTAACTGGTATTACCGGACTTGCAATGGTCAGTCCCACGTAAGACGATGTATGATCCAAAGAGCCCACTTGAGTGAAGAGCCCACTTGACTCCTTGCAGAGTAATTTCACAAAAAACATTTCAGTTGTAGCGCTAGCTTAAGTAGCCACCCTTCCCCAGCTATTTACTCTCTCCTTCTGTACTCTGTCAGAACACAATAAAAAGCAAGCTATTGGCCTCACAGATCTCCACATTCAAAATGCCCTAGACCTAAAAGCAGATTAGACAGTTTCTCAGAATTCTATCTTCTTGTCAAAATAACCGGTTCTCTTAGGAAAGGCTCACAGGTGAGAAAATGGTGACTCTCCTATGAGGCAATTAGGATGACCTCTTCCCCTCTTGTCCAGATTGTCTCCACTCTTTGGGGCACCAGAAGGACTGGGAAGAAAGCAAACATATGTCTAATAAGCAAGCTTAAGAAATCAGCCACAATACCTCTTCCTAACCTTTAGAGGCGTAATTGTCTCTTCCTATTCACAAGAAGGCAAAGAAATAATTTTCAGCCTCACAGTAACTTTCATTGTCAACTTAAACATATATTGGTTCAGAAGCCACTCTCTTAAAGGAACAAGAAAGGGAGAAGCCAAGAGAAGGGTCAGACCAGCAGTGCTTCCACGAGTTTTACGACAACCCACAGGGAAGTCTTCTCTGGCTAAATGTACACTAACAGTTTTAGGATGAAAACCTCTATTAAAATTGCTGACTGCTCCTGGGGATTAAAGAAAAACCCACAGGAATTACCAAGTTTATTTACTTAAAACACGGCCATAGTTTTGCAGGAATTCTGTGGAAGCAGACAGGAAGAACTGACACTCTCGCAGATGAAGCAGACCTGAACACAGTCTTGGGCTGTTCCAGTTTAAATAAAATAAGTCCACCTAGAAATATCAGGAACTGGTTGAACTCTGTTTCAATACCAACCCAATTATTACTTGAAACCAGCAGAATGAACCACCTACATTTATGTTCCTAAGGCTGAGCAGGCAAACAGCCTCTGGCTCTGAGTTACTAGTGATGTGTCCTGGGGGATGGCAGTAAGGATTGCTGGTGGTGAAAAGACCTATTCAACCTCGTATCAACTCGCCCGTCCTCTCCAGCTGCTTTCACCCAGCCCATCCAAATCCATCGATACGCTGTCCTATTTACATCTGATTTCTTTTGGAATGTGTAGTTAATACAGTGTTTCATTAATGTATAACAATATATAAAACACAGATTGGTTTTGCACAGTTGTTCTGAAACAACTCTTTAAAAGGTATATATCAAAGAAGTCATTTAGAAAGCAGACGTGTACCACCAATGTGATACTCATCCATTCTCAGCCCCTGCAGCGGTGTTGGTGGGTGAGGGACTGCTTAGATGGGCAGAGAAAGACAGAAAATGAGGAAAATAATACTACTACAGAAAGTCTTCATCATACATTTAAAGTTGTTATACACTTGCTAGTACCTAGCCCCTTTCCTGCGGTCAGGCGTTCCTTTATACCACCCTTTTGAGGCCTAAGGTTGTTGGCGTTAGCTGTGGGAAGGTGTTACGGTGAGCCAGCCGTCAGCATCCCACGCCCTGCCTGGGGAGAAGCATGAAGCTTACAGTGGTGGCAGGGTGGAGCAGGTGGTCTCAGGAGAAGCGTGGTGTTGATGGCTTCTTCCTCCCTACTCTGAGGAACCCCATCTGCGGCTATTTTTCCAACACAATCTTACGTCTTGCTCGTGCTTCACTGGTCTCCAACTCCATTTTACATCCACATTTACTGTATACGCTGTGTTTTAAATCTGCTTGAGACATGCTCTTTCAGCTCTTCGATGTTCCAAAAAACCCAGTTTTGCCCAGCTCCCGGCCCATAGCTCTTTACCAACCACTGGTGACCTCTTCACAGCGCTGGGGTCCCCAGTGGCATCTCCAGCCCCCTCTCTTCAGCCTCTGCTCCTCCACCCTCCATCCTGTGTCCCCACTTGCAAGACCTCTGCTGTCACATCACGCCAATGCTCCTCTGCACTACACCCTTCTGTGAGGGTCACAGATAGGTCATTCCACATAGAAGAACTACTTGCTGCTACTGTCTGTAGAAAGAAATATGGTTATACCACAAAATTACACAAAGACAAGCCAAAGTGAAACTATCTAAGCAGCAGGCACCTGGTCATTAGAAAAAACGCTAAGCAAACCCAAATAAAGCTCCATTTGCAGCTAAGCAAACCCAAATAAAGCTCCATGGAGGCAAAGACAAGCTTAGACAAAACCTGTCAAGTCCTGAGACTTGCACAGTTAGCGTGAAACCTGGGGCCTGTTCCTGGCGATCACAAGACTGAATTTACAGGGCAACAGATCTGCCTTAAATTCTAGAATTCGCATGGCTGCTTGCTTAAAGTTCAACCAATATAGGTGAAAAACAAACCGTGTAGGCTCTCAGGAACGCATCTCCATGACTATTTTCATGGACACTGTCACCCATTTGCATTTTTTCTACCAATACACACATTTTTCTCAGCTGAAGCCAGCTGGTTGTCTAGGCAGTTTCATTTCAAAGAAAAAACATGTAAGATCAACTTTCTGTTGTCGGTCACACATAACCACTCCGCAGACTTTTAATCCAACCTGGACACACATATACAAAGAAAGCAGGAAAATGAAAACCAGACTTACGATCAGGATGAATTTTGCATTCTGTATTTTGTACTATAGAGAGTTACAAGCTTAAGTAATTTGTTATGGATATCTCTTTTATCATTGCATCTTTCTGCAACCGGAATTTCTAACAAATGATTACTATTAAAAAAAAACAAACAAAACAAAAAACAGGAGGTAAGTACACTGGCTGAAGAGAAGCAATCTTGCCAGAAATCAATACCTAGGACAATCAAAGATATAATTAAACATACTTTGGGTTCTGCAACCATTAGAAAGTGGCTGGTTAAGACTTTCAGACTGCCAAACAAAAGGCAAGGCAAAAATTCTGAAGTAGTACCTTTTGTTCCTCTGTGCAAGAAACTTGAAATTAAATCATCTTCATTAGTGAAACTACGATTTCCTTAATTCCATTCAGCCCATTCATTAATATTAGATTTCTGTATAAATTGTGAAGCAGCATAGAACTGATCCAAACCAGGCAGGGGCAGCCAATTGTATTTCTGTTGAATTAACCATGATAAGGAGTTTATGTTGCCTTTATGCACATTATGCCTGGTGTGGGAACACAGCCAGCGTAGAGTCTATCCAGCGTAAACCCAGAACGATGAGGACAGACCACCTGATCCAGCATAAAGCCTAGCAGAGCAATACTATCATAATAAACTTTCTGAATTAGCAAAGTGACCCCGTACTGTGTCAGTATTTTACAACACTTTTACCATCTTTCAGACAACCATGTCATCTTTGATACGCTACTAGAAGTCATAAAGTGATCAAATTTCACTTTGCTACAGATATTTAAAAAATTACTCTCAAGAAGATTGTTCTGATTGATAATCCCTCGTTTAGTAAGTAAATAAAGATTAACGTGAGGCATAATGAAACTCTTGGCCTTTCTTGTAAGATAAGGTTTCATAAAGGCTGTGGCTTGATCAGGAGACTACAGGAAAAAACTAGGGCAGGTTCACACAGTAAACATGAAGAGCAGAAATCACCATAGTACAGATCACAACAAAGAGTGGAAAAACTTGAGAGCTCATTAAACTATGTCCACCTCACACGCAGCACAAGCTTCAAGATATGAGACAACCAGCATCTACTTGTTTTCTCATCATTAAATACGCTAGTTCAGACAACAACATGGTAACTGCACTGATAGTAGGGAAGATGGGAACAGAATATCAAGTTTTTCCAAGATCTAACTAGATTGGAATCAGCGAAGAACATCACCAGGGAGGGAGATCCAGGATGACAGACGCATGGCCTGAAGCTCACCTCAAGCTCACGTGGGACCACAAGTTTACACACGCAGCTGGTAAGTGAAGATTCGAGTCTAGGCACAGGCTTATAATCAGTATGCAAACACCCCTTCAGAGAAAGAGGAACTTTTGGGCTGGAAAACAGTAGAGGACTAAAAGAAAAAGAGCAGCCTATATTCTCTTTTCCACACTGATTGGAGGGACAAGGTCCTAATGCTTCACTACATGACGATCTTGCAAAATTATGCCAGGCTGCAACAAATAAAGATCACATAGCAGGTGACAGTGACATTTTCATCAGACCATGGATGCCCTCCTGGGCATATCATGAAGAGCTACAGGGCGCAGAGGGAGATGGCTACTGGAACAATTGATCCAGACAATAGCAGACTATTACCAACACCAGAGGATCCTCTGGGATGACACAGTTAAGTTGTTCTGCCACATTAGATTTGGCACTTGAGCCAAAGAATACAGATTCCTGATTAAAAAAAAAAAAAAACCACACCCAAAAAAACAGAGGTTTGGAAATCTACATCTTATAAGAGTCAGAAAAGAATCGTGAACTTTTTGTTTGATGGGCACTGGGTAGTAATAATGAGGAAGAATTAAATTCATCTCTTGCTTTTGTAGCATTTGTAAGCCTACAGCCAATGCTGGCATTCAGTAAGGCACGGGAATCATCTGAAAAGTTTTCAGTCATAAAGAAATCGCAGAAAGAGCATCACCTGACATCCAAAATATTGGTGCGTTTTGTCATTTTCACAGACAATTTCTCATCCTATGAGATGCACTTCTCCTAAAGGCTACCTGACATGCCCCTGAAGCTAAAACAGGCTGGCTGGCAAAACAAGAAGTAGTGCAATGCCAGCTGCGTAGTCCTGGAACCTGGCTAATTTGATAACATTGACAGTATGGGCATGCAGGGCAAATTAACTTGGGAAATGCTGACAGGCGAACCATACAGAATTAAAAGCTAAGTGAACAGAAGCTGTATCCTTACTAAATAAGAAGAAAGAAAGAAGAAAGAGGGGGGGGGGGGGGAAGAGATCACAAATCTATTTTGTGGCACAAGCAGCTTGCAGTGCTTCACTGACCACCAAGTTACACCACCTGTACAAATAGAAGTTCCCATATTTCCTATAATGAAAACAAGCAAAAAAAAAAAAAGAAAAGAAAAATCTATTAAGAAAGAATAGTTATCAGCTGATAATTGTTGATGTAAACTAGTGACCAAATTGGTGCTACAACTTCAGGTATCAAGGGAAAACTAACCTCATACCCAAACAATTTTTAAAAGCATTTATCTCCAGGTGTTAAGGGATACACAACTGCTAATTATTAAGGAATTTTCAGAATTCTCTGAACTTTGCAGTTTACTCTTGCTGTATTTCACAATTTTGTTTAACACTACTTTACCAGAGCTGGAGCCAACGAATGTACTTACAGATGAATCACAAATGTGTGTTAATCATTAATCTCTGACCCAATATTGTTCATTTTACACTCAATTTTGAAGCATGATTTTGTAATCAAAAGCTGTCACTACAGCACATGAAGAAGAAAGGAATCACCATAGAAATTCCCATCCTTCAGCACCTGATGTCAAGACATATCAGAATGAGAGATGATTTTTTAAACAAGAAAAAAAAAAAAGCAGTTTTAACAAAACAGCCATGGCTTTTGAAGATACCTACAGGGAAATTAACATTGTAAACTACATACTGAAATTAGTTACAAGTAACATAACTAAGGTCAGAATTGATTGATTATGTCATATACCTACATTCCTTTGTAGTTATCTGATGGATTCTTAAATCGTTGTAAAACTAAGGTTTGAAGAAAATATTGCAGGTATATTCAAACAATACCTGGATTGAAAGAAGCTCCCATTATAAGTGAACTGGATCAAAGCCAGCATAAGTGTTCCGACATCTGTAATTGGGACAGGTTATTTGAAAAATCTAAAAGTAATACTAAAGGTCCTGGATTGCTTTACGCATAGCAGCACGCCCTTCATGGGACCAGGGTTTTCTGTGGCTGAACTTTGCAGAGACAGGCAGTAAGTGTGTTCATATGTCAGCCTTGTGACTGTTTCGGTATTCCAAATTCAATCTTCCTATGCTTGTCATCGTCCTAGCCTTCTTTTGAAACGCACCCTTGATAAAACATCAAATCACACTTTATTTACTAAGGGAAGAGAGGGAGCGGTCTGACAATTTAAGTTCAGGGCACTGATATTCTGTCCTCGGAGAAGTAGTGTTAAAACAGCAGCAACTCCTGGGCAGCTACGTTAGAAAATGGAGCAGCGGACTGTAGCACAAACTTTGTCTCATTTCCCATCAGGAAACAACACGAGCAGTTCAAATCATCTGCTAGAAGCTGCCAACTCTGCTGGTGAAAGGAACTACTGCTCCGCAACTACTAGGGAATACTTAAGGAAGCTGCGAAACGTGAATGAACATGCGAATATAAAAATCCCGCAAATAAAATGGGAAATTCGAGGGAGAAAGCAGTATTTTTGAAACACCGATAAGCAAACCGTGGCCAAATAAATGTCGAGGAGCAAAACTGCGAACACTAGGTTTTGTTTCACGGGTTGGCGTTTTTGGGGTTTTTTTTGGGTTTTTTTTGTAATTTGTCGGCAGCGGCGTTACGATAAAACGTGACGAGGTAACACGCCCGGTTTCGTAACAGTTTTGCAAGAGAGCCCCAAAGAACGCACGGAGGGATCGCTCCGGATGGGAGTTCCCCGGTCCGGGTCCCGGTTCCCATCCGGGACAGCCCCCGAACTTCCACCGCTGCCGGGGAAGGGCTCTGCGCGCACACGGCGGGGCCCCCGCTACCCCCGGCCGGCTCCCCCCCGCGCCGGGGGAGGCTCGGGAAGGATTCGGGGCGGCGGCAGCAGTTAAACGCCCGTTTCGGCACAGCCGACAGCGGTCCGCAGCCGCCGAGAGACTCCCCCCGCGGTGCCCGCCGGCAGCACCCCGCGCCGGCAGCCGACGCCGGGCTCTCCGCCCGAGGCTGGGGACGCGCAACTTGCCCGCCCTGGGGACGCTCTGCGGAGCCAGGCGGGACAGAGCCTCGCACGGCGCCGGCCATGCGGGGGGCAACCCCGCGCCCGCCCGCCCGCCCGCTGCCCCCGCTCCTCCCGGCTCCGCTAACAAGCCCGGGGCGAGCCCGGCACGGCGCGGGGAACAGCCCGCTCGCCCGTCCGGCCCCTCCGACGCCCCGCGCCGCCGCCGTACCTGCAGGACACGGAGAGCTCCACCTTGGTGGCCGGGATGCTGGAGCTGAGGACGTTAAAATCCCCCACGGACGCCATCTTCGGAAACCCACCGCTCCCTCCCGGCTCCCGCCGCCCCGCCGGCTTCTCCAGCCCGAACATGGGGCAGCGCAGGGAGGGACGGAAGGAGGGACGGAGGAGGCGGCGCCAGGCAGGTCCCTGCACCGCGCGTCGCCGCCGCCCGTGTGGCGGAGCCCCGGCCCGCGGGCGGCCACCGCCGGCAGCGGGGCCGTGACGTCACCGCCAGCGAGAGCCGCGCGTGACCGTGCCCCAGCCCGGGGTGCCCGGTGCGGGCGGGATCGTCGCCGCCCCGAAGGGACGCGGCCTCCTCGGCCTCCTCCCCCGCGCGGAACGCCCCGTCCCGTCCCGTCCCGTCCCACGGGCTAGCCGGGGAATCCCCCTTCCTGCCCCGGGCGACCGAGCGACTCCCGGTCCTTCCCCCCCGCCCCAGCTGGGGAGAGCGCCCCGGCCGGTAACGTCCCAAACTTCAGCGCGAGGCCCGCGGCGAGGCGGAATTATTCTCCCGGGAAGCGCAGCCCCTCGGGGTGTCCCGGAGCGGGCGGGGCGGGGACGGGGCGCGGCGGCGGCGCTGCCGGGAGGGAGGGCGGGCGCGGGTCCGCCAGGGGGCGCTGCAGCGGGGCCGCCGGCGGCAGAGCGCGGGGCGGGATGCTGCCCAGGGTACCCGGGGAAGAGAAAAAGGGGAAAACAAACCCACAGAATGAGACGTGGACGTTAATTGTTAACGAGAACAACGCTTGTTACTACAAGAGGCTTGAGGGAAAGACGTGGGTCTCTCTCGGTTATTATATGCGTTAAGTAACATGTTGAAAAACGTGAATTTCACCCTCTGATGTGCTTGTGCAGGCCCTTACCTGTTTTTAAAGCCCACTACCGCAGCCGTCCTGGATCACAGAATCACAGAGCAGCTCGGGTTGGAAGGGACCCATAACGGTCATCGAGTCCAACTCCCTGCTCCTCAGAGGACTACCGTAACACTAAACCACATGACAAAGAGCATCATCCAGAAGCTCCTTGAACTCTGACAGCCTTGGTGCCGTGACCACTTCCCCGGGGAGCCTGTTCCAGTGACCGACCACCCTCTCGGTGAAGAACCTTTTCCTAATGTCCAATCTGAACTTCCCCCGATGCAGCTTCATTCCATTTCCTCGTGCCCTGGCACTGGTCACCAGAGAGAGGAGATCAGCACCTCCCCCTCTGCTGCCCCCCCATGAGGAGGTTGTAGACTGGGATGAGGTCACCCCCCAGCCTTCTCTTCTCCAAGCTGAACAAACCAAGTGACCTCAGCTGCTCCTCATAAGTCTTGCCCTCAAGGCCTTTCACCACCTTGGTCACCCTCCTCTGGACGCACTCCAATGTTTGATGTCCTTATACTGAGGTACCCGAAGCCACCCACAGTACTGGAGGTGAGACCGCACCAGTGCAGTGTCGAGTGGGACAGTCATCTCCCTCGACTGGCTAGCTATGCTGTGCTTGAAGCACCCCAGGACACGGCTGGCCCTTTTGGCTGCCAGGGCACAACGTTGCCTCATATTCAACTTACCATCAACCCAAACCCCCAGATCTCTTTCCCCTTTCCACAAGGCTCCTCTCCAGCCTCTCGTCCCCCAGTTTGTGCATATAACCAGGATTACCCTGTCCCAGGTGGAGAATCCAGCACTTGCTCTTGTTAAATTTCATATGACTCTGTTCATAATAATTCACAATAATCGTAACAGTTCCATCATCTTTTTTCTCATGTATTTAATTTGTATCCATTATGATGGCATCCAGGGAGCCCCTAGTCAAGCCCCCAGTCTTCATTTCTCATCATAGCTGTTTGATCAGATATGGAAGTGCTACCATCCCCATGTCACAGATGGGAAGATAAGGCACAGGCAATTAAACGCCATGTCTATAGTCACATAACAAGTAGGGCAGGTCAAACATCATAGGCTATCACCCCAAACCCAATACAGAAATCCTCTACTACTCTGTCTATGGTTCTACACACACAAAAAAACAGAGTTTAATGTGTTTATAAAAGACAAATGTGACTCTAAAGCCACAGTTTCATTTCTAAATCCTTGTTGGTGTAATTCAAGTTCAGTGCATGATCTTGGGTAGTACATCAAAATAATGATGGACAGAGAACTTGAATATGGACACCTAGTTAGCTCCTAACCAACGGATTAAGCAGTGGGAATACAGAAGAGAAGAGAGTAACATGGTCTTATTTACAGGACATATACTCCCTGTGGGCAGCACACATCTGAAACATAACTTCAGTAGCAGAAACTCAAGGAAGATATCACTGATATTTTTATTCATAACCTTCTAACGTCACACCCTACTTCTAATCTGCCTCTCTTCAGGAAGGTATCACCCAAATTTTCTTTTCTTTCTTTTCCTTCTCTTGTCCGGTTGTCGAACACAAAGCAATTTCTCACCAGGTATCTCCAAAGTATTTCCTCTTAAACCAGCTGGTGTGAAGTTTTCGATACAGCAGAGAAACCACATACCTTCACAAGTATTCTAGGTGTGTCTGCAGGCGGCCAAACCAGTAAGCCTACAGCTGAAACTGCTAAAAAAAGAAAAAACCAAAGGCAAATTTAGTTCACTACTATCTTTGTCCATACAGTTGCGTGAAGGGATGGGTGAGGGACCACTGGTGTCTTGAGAGGCTAATGCTGAGTACAAATAGGGCACTGGATGACTAAAACCTAAAGAGCAGCCTTTAAGAAAAAAAATAAAATTCTTTTCTCAGGATTATAATACGGTTCCTCCCTCTTTTATAGTCTACTGTAAAAATCTAAACATAATCAGTGGATCCCACAGGGCATGGCATGAATAACTTAAAAGGCATGAATAGTTATTATCGTAACTATAATATATTACTATATATTATATAACTATTGTAATAACTATAGGCATGGGTGACTTAAAAGTATGTCATGTAAGTGTGATACCCTTCCCTACTAATCCGCTTTAGATCACTGCTTTGGGTTCGGTGGGGGTTTTGTTTGATAATTTTTGTATTTTCTGCTCTGAATAATTTATTTTGCTAGAAAAATGGAAATAGTTGGTTATTGGTGATCCCATAAATGGAGCATCCTATGAAAATAATGGAGGAGTTAAGGAACTTCAAGTTTTCAGTGTTGCTGTGGAGATATTCACCTTCTCTCATCATGTTTATAACGGCACAGTTATTTTGTCTTCTAGTGTTTCGTCTTAGAGTAGGTACATAGTTGTCAAGCACTGAGAGTGATTTATATGGGAAAGAGATAAAATAAAAACTAAAATGAGGGATAGTTAAAAGATATGCACCAATGGGGCTAAATATACTTTATTATAATTCCGGAGAGGCACCTTGTGTTTGCTCATTCTTAAACGGCACTGAGGCGTGGGGGCTGGAACAATGCCTGAGTATTAGGACAGTACCTGGAATTTACGTACAAAATAGCTATCAGATTACAGTGCGAAAGAAACATCAGGGCTGTGTTGTTGTATGTGCTACGCTGACATCTGAATGTGAGCATTGACTCTGTGAAAATCTTGCCGTGGAAAGCAGGACATATTCTCCTCGCTTTCTTTTGTGATTGTTACTTTATTATTGTCAGCTGTTGCTAATTATCGGATATCTACATAACTAGTTTCAATGTGTGCAACCTAATTTAAGGAATGAGGGATATACTTGCAGTAATTACAGCGTAAACTATGAACAAACTACAGATTCCAGAATAGCTGTAGTGTGCAACAGAGTGATTGCTTCACAACATCACTGCTTCCAGGTTTCAGGAGTATAATTGAACCCAAATGCCACAGGATGCAAACACTGATTACTCCCCGCCACCCCCTCAGCTTTCTGCCTTTGTAGATCATTAATTAGACATCTCAAGAAAAGAAGTCTTATGATTCAATCTTTGTGCTCCTAAAAAAAAAAAAAACACACACAAAATCAACACAAACTATTCTGTAGGACGTTAAGGAACTGGAAATGGCATCTGTTCTTCTGTAGATGTGAAAGAATACGTGGATGAGTATAGGAGTGAGCTTAGAAGTGAGCTTCAGTGTTATTGAAACAAAACAACTGCGACTATAGCACAATACCATTTTCATGACAACTAAAATATTGCTTACTAAGTCTGGATTTGTGATGAACACACCATATTCCCTGGTTCTTCCTCAAGTATTTGCTCAGTAATTATCTTAATTAACATCTTGTAAATTCCATCTTTTTATCCTGGCTGCTGTGAAACTGTTTCTTTCCAGAACCTGAAGAATTAATTTAGCCGTAACTTGGTCGGTCCTTTCTGATAGCTGAACACAGCGCCAAAACAATGCCAGTATCCCATTACACACCGCAGTTTGAGAATTGTTACATCTTTCTTTCCCGCCTTTGATTACTAGACTTAGCTTCCTCTTTCTTTGCTACTGCTGATTGTTTTAATCCATTGACCAAAGACAAGGCATTTGCTAGGGCAGGTGGAACCATCGGCGCCACCATCGTTACTGGAACCATCAGCAAGGACCGTGGCTGAATCCAGACCACAGGCTTCAAAAACCACCTGTGATATACCATGCTGATGGATATGTTTAGTGCCTTTATTCTTCCAGTGTGAATTATCTCCTACAACTCTGCGACTTTGTAATCCGCTTTCAAAACACACAAATACTGATGAAGCTGGTTTTGAGATAGTAAAGTCTAAAGGAGGTGTCTGACTCAGAGGTTAGACATAAAGAAGAAATCTCCACTCCTTCAAGGTTTTCACTTTAAATGCTAGTTTTTCAAAGGCTTATGTCTGCAGTCTCGCAGGTGTCAAGGAGAATACATTCTTCAGTAAAAAGTATCTAGGCCTATGTTTCAAAGCCTTTGAAACATATCCCTGCTGTCTTCAGGAGAAAAGAGCACCTTGTCACCATGGCATAAGCATGAGGAAGTTAGTGAGTCATCAGTGCAGAAACGGCTAATGATTTCACCATTTCTCTACCATGACAAAGTTAGTAATGCGTTTGTTTGTATACCTCTCTACCGATTCCATGCAGAATAAAATCACGAGGTATAAATATCAGTTCCCCTCTGCAAAGAGACAAAGGATAGCTATCCAACAAATATTCACGTCTCACTGTATTGTCTATAGTGGAAGTGGCTATGTTATCTGTCAAAGCATCTGTAGCACTAAATAGTTTCCTGGATTATTTCAAGCTTTCTTCCAGTTTGATCCAGGCCAGAAGAGGCAGGTCATCAGCAGCGCAACCGTAAGGCTCCTTCCTTCCACATCCAGAGGAAAGCATTCTTCCATAGGATCAGCACAGCTGTTCCAGGTTAAGTAGTGGTAGCATCAATTCCTGTCAGAGTTGTCAGTTTGTTCAAGAGCTCTTCAAAATGCCAAACACCTCCAAAGCACTCTCAGAGTCATCCAGGGGGTGTCATGGGATCCATTTCACATCTTACACTTAGTACTGTGTAGTTAGGTCTCTACATCTACGGACAGAGGAATTTTAGATTTACTCAACACTTTTTCTGGCTCTCAACTCAGAGGGAAGCATGTAGCATGGATCTCAAGTTCTAAACGTGATTTGGGAGTATTTTTAGTACTAGTTTTTAACAGTCAACAAAGTCAGATTACGGTTCAGATTTCATTTTAAAGGACAAGGAATCAAACTGATTAGGTCTTTTTGAATGAAAGAAATATTATTCATACACCTGCGACTCTGCCATAGGCCAGACTGATTTTATTTCTGGTCAGGTTGCCAGAAAAATGAAAGGATGCATTTAAAACCATTTTTCTAGAAAGACAACTCATGACTAACTCATGGCAGCAATTTCAGGTGCTGCTAATAGTAAGGGGGTTTGTTTTGGCAGCAAGGATGGTAACAAAAAGATTGTCTGCATACTATTTGTCTTGAGAAGTCTAAATAACAACCGAGGGTTTTCCTTCCAATGAACATAACGTCAGACAGCCCCAAAATGAAACCTCAACATGTTCATCACAAGATCAGTCCAGCACTTAAGGAAAGTACCTTAATTTCAGAAGGGGAAATCTACTTCTTCCTCTTCAGTCACTTCCCATGTTCTTGGACTACCCTTGAAGACTGGAGATTAATTTTTTCTAGCCTTCCCTGCCATGCCCACTCACCTCTAAACCTTTCATTTTTCTAAGAAATATCAGCTGATTTGCAGAAAATACGTGAGTATTACAAATCTCTTAGGAATAATATACTTCACAGCTTCTTTCTCTGCCTAATCTCTACCCACATCTTTTCCTTCAGCCTGCTTCCAGGGTGTTCATAAAAGCACTGCCACTGTCAGCAACACATCTTTGAAGGCAAAGGTTTCACATGTAAAACTTGCTTTGGGAATTAGCTAATTCAGAAGAAATTAGCACGCTCAGCCTCTACAGTGAATAGGTGTGTTTTCCAGTTATTTTCTTCATTGCAACTAAAGTCAAACTCAGTTCTTTCAGCAAAAAAAAATATTAATTACAGCAATTCTGAACCCAAAGGCAGCAAAAATACCCAAACTGCTACGTTTGAACCATCCTTCTCCATCAGTCCAGTTGCGTCTCTCCTTACTTATGCACATGGTTTCATTTCCTAATACCGTAGAGGAGACTTCAGCCCACACTGTTTAGAGCATGGAAGAAATTGGTATCTCTGCCAAAATAGTCACAGATTTAATCTTTGAGTGTAAATTTCACCACAGATTCAATCAGGGAGCACCGACTGCTGATCTATTACCTACCTGTAAATATTCAGGCAAACGTGTACATGGTGAGGGTGATAAACTGGATTAATCTGGGTAAGTGTTAGACCCACTGCCTGTCAATAGTCACACACTCTAACTCACATAAATATATAATCTGGATGATATATCGGGTTCACGTATCGTTTCAGCTTCCCAGAAGGATCCCAGCGGAGTCAGGGTAACACTGTACATTCTAAATAACCAGCAAGAAGCAAACCCAAATTTTTCTGTCAAATTTTTTTTAACATTCTTTCACGTATTTCTCAATACAAGCCAAGACAGTGGAATTTTAAAAAACCTGTCACCGTATGTGCCCATGCTATGTCTATTGCTTCATCATTCTGAAAGAAAGTAGTGGGCGTTTTTGCATTCCTTCAAAGATAAATGAAATCCCAGCATGTTGCCAGGTGTCCCCCCACATGTACTATTTCCATGCAGTCAGGCTTACAGGGAAGCTCTGTCCCAAATTCATTTTGAAAGCTGTGTTTGATTTTTATGTTAATTAGTTCATTCACTTTTTGATTCTTTTTTTCCCCCAAGATTACACTTTTTTTTTGTGTGTGTGTGGAAGAAACCAACAAATGCCCTTTGGGCATAAAGAGAAGGTGACTATACTTTCATAGAGGAAAAACTTCATGGCTCCTTAAGGCTCTCGGTTGTATCTGATAACCCAGGGTGAGATATGGAACCAGGAAGCACAAGCCTTTCCCACACGATGGGGTCCTATCGTCTGGATTCTGGAAAGAGAAGGAATTGTGTCTGGAAAGATTTGTGAAATCGTGAGAGGATATAAAATAAAACATCCTCTGTTTTCCAGCAGAAAGGCTTTCTGAGTGGATCACAAACCCTATCAGTACCATCTATGATGTTGATTTCGCTTCTGCAATTGATTTTATGTCTCAACCTACAAAAGACTCGAGCAACAGTAACTGAAATACTAGGAATACTATTAAAAACCTCCACTTCCACAATTATCAATCATTATTCCTTGCTAGGAGCTTTAAGGTCAGATGCTCAGTCTGGCAAAGCAGACTTTAATCCGTTAAATCACTTCGGCTTTCACCTCCAGAAAAGGCCTCCAGCAGTACAGTCTTTTTGTTTAGATACTCAAAGTAAGTTTATCATTTTAGAGTGAAAGTAGTTTTCTGAGCTGCTTGGCATGGACGGGTTCTACAGAGCCCGGAGTTTTCTCCCAGCATGCGGACACCAGGTTTGTGGGCAGGGAGGGAGATGGGCAGTGGTGTGGGTTGCTCTGCCGCTTGGTGTGGGGTGGAGGGTGGGCTATCGCAGAGGCAGAAGTGGGGGAAGTCCTTGTACACCAGATGTTATGGAGAACGACAGTTATTGTGGGGCAAAGGCTTCTTTTTCTGCCCATTTACCAAATGGGCAAGCTCCAAAGTGAATACACTGACTCTCTGAGATGCTGATTTTAATCACTCGTGACTCATTTATATGTATGAACTAAATTTTCCTACTTTACGGCATTTATTTTGATTGCATTTTATAATGACAGTTATAGCCCCAGTTACCAAACATTAATTTATGATATAGGTTGATTTTGCGTTATTAATGAACTATCAAAAAGGCAGTGTGACTTACAGTAATGACATTTAGCAACTCACTAAAATATCTAGAGAAGAAATAAGTGAGAACTTCAGAGAATTGTTTCTCTTCCTTTTGTAGAAACAGAAAAAGGACCTCGGATGGGCAAAGTGAATTTTTAAAAATATTTCTTCCTTTCCCGTCATTATTTATTCCATTGTTCATGAATTTTGATTTTATATTATTTTCCGTGACATTAGAATACCTTAAACAAACAGTTGACAACATGTGGATTGTCTTTCGGGAACGCTGTCCGTCAGATTTTCCTCATTTCATGGCAACATTCAAACAATTAGGGCTTTAATGAGGCTGAAAATTTGTAGCCCAAATAATGTAATGAGGTCGACTATCTTCCAGAACAACTGTGGCAGTAACGCAGGAACGCATTTAACCATATGCTTGAATTCATAACTGTGTTGTTGGGCAGCAGCAGTCTGCCCGACTTAAGTGAGGTGTAAGCACACACTTAACATTTCATGAGTTTGGAGGATTTATTGTACTATTTCTTCGCCTGTGTGGAAAGTACAAGTACCACATTTCCATTTTCTCACATGTCGCATTCTACTGTCTCAATGTACTTATTCATATTCACAAATTATTCAAATGAGACCTGATCCATTACTTATTTTCAGTTTTAAAATACCACTTAGAATGGCACAATATTTCTCAAATGGGAGGTAAATTAGATTCTGTTGCTTAATAGAATATGAAAGATTAAACTGCATCAGTACCGTAGACTGAACTGTGCTGATGGCTGTCAGGACTTCTAATTCTGTACCTCTGATAAATGAGAACCTTTTGTTTCCTCTTCTTTTCAGAAAGGTCTTGCATCCTAGTAAAAATGGTTTGGTTTGTTTTTTTTTTTTTCCTAAAGTGACTTCATATACATTATTTATCCAACTGTGGAATAAACATTCATCCTCAAAAATAAAGAACTAATTAGTTTGGAGCAACTGCCAGATACCAGCAGCATACATTCCAGAGTCACAGTAGCAAGAATTCTATGAAAATTATCCTACTATTTAGGTAACCATAGCACAGTTGTGTTAAAGTTATTCTGCAAAAAAGATGCTGGCTAGCTGCCAGCGCAACCAGCATTTGTCAAAGCTGAGAAAGTAACTTCATGAACACTTCATTTTTATTTTTTTTTGGTGAAAAATAAATCAAAACAAAAAACAAAGCACAGAAGATCCTAAAATAAATGTAAAGCAAAAGTAAATGGCAGATTTTAAAATACTCACATGGATTGCATTCTGAATTTTCCTAAGAGCTCCCTGTAATAAATTAAAAAAATAAAAATTATTTGAATAGTGGTTCCCCATTTCATATTTATATATTTGATTTAGAATATAACTATAGACACAAAAAAAATAAATTTGCTAGTTCAGTAGCTTTAAAAATGGTAAATTAATCTTACTTTGCATGACTAAGAAAAATTAGAAAAAGAATGATTCTTAAACATATTAGATATCCAAATCATTGTAGAAAATTAAACAACCTAGGCCAAATTCATCTTTATAGGAACTCAAGGAAATTTTAGGAGCCCTGCTTCAAAACCTGCTTTATCATCCCTTTTCAAATTAAAAACATGTTTTGCCTGGTTATTCTATGATTCTAACATTTTAACATCTATATTTAGCCTTGTGTTAGGAGTCCTTCCAGGTAGAGAATCGTAATGATGCAAATTAGTTATTCTTCATTATTATATAAACCTTAGTGTAATCCAACTTTTTAAACTCAGTAACTTTAATTTTACTTATTGCTGTAGATGTCTAACTATAAATCTAACGCAAACCTTAAATACAGCTTTGCATCACGAGGCCGTCTCAGCATGGTGGCTGACTTAGCAGGGAAAGCACTATTTCACATTGTCCAAAACGTGGAAACCTGCTGTTTTTAATCAAAGAATGGTAGGATCATTGAGGTTAGAAGCGACCTCTATGTTTCACCTAGCCCTCCTGCTCTGACCGTGGCCAACTTCAAAGCTGGGTCAAGTTGCTCAGGGCCTTGTTCAGCTGGGGTTCAAAACTCTTCAAGGCAGGGATCGTAGAGCTTCACCGGGTGACCCTTTCCAATGTTTAACCACTTGTAAAACGTTGTCCTGTATCCAATTAGGATTTCCCTTGCTGCAGCTTGAGACTGTTGCCTCTTGTCCTTTTTGTTGTGCACCTCAGAGGCAACCCTCACGCTATCAGGCAGCTCCACTCAGGTAGTGGAAGACAGGAGTTAGACTCCTCCTCATCCTTCTCATCTCCAGGATACACAAGGAGAGCTCCCTCTGCTCTTCTTGCTTATTATGTTCTAATCATCATCTCCCTAACCATCTGAATGATCTTGCGCTGGCGTCTCTGCAGCTTGACTGCCTTATAGCAGGGGTCCCAATGCTGTACTCAGATGTGACCTGGGGGAAAAAATCAGTGCCGTTGCCTGCTGGCTCTGCTATGGCTCGCACACCAGGGTGTTGTTAACCTTCACGGCTGCCAGGGTGCCCTGCTCACTCATGTTCAGCTTGTTGTCTGCCAAGAGCTTTGCTGCAGAGCTGCAATCCGGCTGCATCCTGTCCCCATGCCTGGTTTGTCCATCCCAAGTGCAGGGCTTTGCGTTTGTCTGCGTTGACACCCGTGAGGCTCCTGTTGGCCTGGTCCTCCAGGCTGCGGAGCAGGTCAGCGCCGTGGATGCCGAAGCCCTCACCCTAGCCCTAGCTGTGGCACCGGAGCCTCTCTCAACACAGCGCATCAATGTGATAAAAGTCTTTACTAATTATCCTCTCAAAATGATTGTATTTTTTTGTTTTCGATAGTAGCTTTTCACCACACAACATAGTACGGTAAAGAAATAAACATTGGTCATGGTACAAAAAGTAGCTCAATTTGTTCTTTTTAACTAAACCTTTAATTTTTATTTCATTCAGAAGAAGTCCAAACCATAAGCAGAATGTAGCACTGGTCTTAATATCAGTATTGGTACAGCTTCCCAACCAGTCTGTGAACTTAATATCCTGGAAGAGTTTCTCAGGTGGCAGAAGCCATAACCACCTTCTGCGCCACTGCCTGATGTCTGCCCCATGGCCCTTGGACTTCCTATAAAGTAAATACAGCCCAAGAGTCTCTTTGAATTACTCTTCAAAACTTACATATATATTTCACTGTGCAGTGAATCTTTGCACTTTGCGTTTACCCTATTCTTTGTATTGTCTGAAACTGAATTTCTAATATTACCCTTGTAGTTTATCTTTGAAAAGCTTTCTTCAAATATGCTATTCTTTTTATAGTTGCTTTCCAAAATAAGCTTCTTACAGACATTTGCTATCTAAATCTAATTAATTAAGTTGATTCTTCTTTTGTAGTAAAGGAAGACAGACAGGGTGAGAAATGTGAATACTAACACATATCGCATATCCATCAGAGGCTTTTTTTCCCAGTATGCTTTCTGGGAAATTGCATCCGGAATGCAAATGAAGAATAGCAGAAGTAGCTCTACTAAACAAATTAAGATATATAGGTTTCTTTAACTCTCATTTTTTGGTGTTTAAAACATTTCTAAATATCCTTTCCCCTTTGAGGAAAGAGACCTTTCAAACACAAATATCTCATTTTAGAGCTGCAGATTTTTTCAGATTTTAACTAATTGTGTCCTATTGCTTTAATCCCTTTTCTTTCTTGATGTCAATGGAATGCATATACTTTATTTACAACGACACTGAAAGTAATACTTTCATGAACTGTTTGTCATATTGAGGAATAGATTAGATATGTAAAAAAGGCACTGCAATAAAAAGGGACAGCTTCTATTTTAGAAAAATCATTTTTACTGCAGAGTTTAGGACTGCAGAAGTTATTTAGCTAAATATGTGGAACTATAACTGCAGGGGAAAAACCAGAGCTTTTATTAATTATTTGCTCAGACAAAAATAAAGTTAAAAAATTAATAGAATTAAACTATGATGTGGTGATTGTTTATGTTGCCACTGCTCCTTGCTGTGGTCACTGAATGAAAGTGAGTTCTAAGACAAGCGTTGCACCCAAAAACTTGTTACGGATAGAAAAGAAAATGCGCTTTATATGGGAGGCCAAGAATTTATTGTCAGTCTAATGAAAATCTTAATAACTGTCTATTGTGTTGGAATTAGTCTTAAGATTAGTCTAGTCACAATAATACTACCTGCCACACTACAAATTATCTGATTAATACAGAATGACATTAATAAAAGAGTTAAAATTGTTGTACAAAAACCTACCCGGTATCTACCTCTGCTGTTGGGCTGACTTTTAGGCTTCCGTTTTTGGTCCTGTATTTGATGGCATCAGGATTGCTAGAGAAGAAGACGGGGGTTGCAGCAAGCCAACAGCGTCCCATGCCCTCTGCCAGGAGAACTGTGACGTTCATGATGGAGTTTCTTCCACTTCTTTGCAGGGAGGAGGAATATGGTGTTGCTGGCTTCTTTCTCCCCACTCTAAGGATCCCCACCTGGGGCTATTTTTCCAACACACAGTTAAAAAATCACAGAATCACAGAATTCTAGGGGTTGGAAAGGACCTTCAGAGATCATCTAGCCTGACCCCCCTGCCACAGGTTCACCTAGAGCAGCCTGGACAGGAATGCGTCCAGGCGGGTTTTGAATATCTCCAGAGAAGGAGATATTCTTGGTCTTCCCTCATTGGTCTCCAACTACATTTTATGTCCAAATTTACTGTATATGGTGTGTACTACATCAGCTTGAGACTTGCTCTTTCATCTTTTTGTTATCCCAAAAACCAGTTTTGCCCCGCTCCCAGCCCACAGCTCTTTACCAACCACTGGTGACCTCTTCACAGCGCTGGGGTCCCCGGTGGCATCCCCAGCCCCCTCTCTTCAGCCTCTGCTCCTCCACCCTCCATCCTGTGTCCCCACTTGCAAGGCCCCTGCTGTCACACCACGCTGACGCTCCTCTGCACTGCACCCTTCTGTGAGGGTCACAAATATTCCACACAGAACAACTACTTGCTGCTACTGTCTATAGAAAAATTGTGGTTTGACACTAGGTGGTAGACACCTGGTCATTAGAAAAACTGCTGTTGCAGCTAAGTGAACCCAAACAAAGCTCCATGGAGGCAAAGGCAAGTTTAGCTTTTGTCAGAAACCTGACAAGTTGTGAGCCCTTGCACGGTTGGTTTGAAACCCAGGGCCTGTCCCCAGCAGTAGCAGTACAGGGCTGTGGGGCTACATGAGATCCTTCTTTCATATCCATATCTTGGCCATTATTTTTCAAGGTAACACTTCCACCTGGGGACCTGACCTGACGGTCTGCAAGACCCCTTCATCTCTGAGAATCTTATGTTCCTTTTCCAAACTCGGGACTCCAGACTCGGGAATAAAAGGAGTCTGTCCCAGTGTTCAAACCACCGCACCTGTACGCAGGAGACAGGAGAGAGGGGTGCTGCTCTTCATGGTTTATAGGAAAAGAGTGAATCTTATTCTGTTTCTGAAAGAATAAGTATTCTGGGATAGTGAACTGACATGCAGCAGAATTTGTCAGTCATGGAGAGTGGTGGGATCTCAAACACAGCCTTGTTGTCAGTGTTTCTTAGAGGCTAATTCTAAATAGCTGTCTTTTCCAGGTGTCTATATGTATATATGCTCCATTTAAGAAGTGTAGTCTTCTAACATAGGCTTTAAAATTCTTCTTGGAGGAAGAATCCTATAATACGGACACTCCAAGATGTAACTTGTAGGTACCAAAGCCGTCTTCTGGACTTCAAATTCTTTCCTGACTAAAGTAATGCAATAAATGTGAAACAACTAGATCACAGCAGAGCGCCGAAGAACAGTCCGCATACGGTTATTATTAGTAGTTCTCTGAATTCCCTTTGTGCTCTGCACTGTCTTAGCACTGGAATTGTTCCTCCCTCAAAGAGATTAAATTAGGCTAAGGTTCAACATGTGGATTTTAAAGATAACTGCAGAGGATGGGCAACAGAGAGCACATAGAAAACAAATAGTGCCAGATAATTACTTCTATTGATAAAATCAGTGAATGGAGACAATGCAATGTAATACATCTAGATTTTACCAAAAGATTTGATATAATTTCTCACCGAATGATGTGTTGATTAAAAATTAGCACTATACAAAATGAATGCAGCACATGCTAAAAGGATTATGACTCAGAAAGTAATTCTAGAGAGCATTTACAATGGCGTGTTGCAGGATCAGTTCTATTCAATGTATTTATCATTTACTGGGAAACTTCACAGATAAAACATAATGGAGACCATTAATAAGGAAAAAAAGTAGTTCTATCAAGTGATTGGAATTTCATGGTAAACTGGGTTCCCTGGAATAATGGTGCAGCGTAGCTCAATGCAAACGCATGCCTATAAGATGCAAAGATATAGATCGTACACACAGTATACAGAGCTCTCTTTTAGAGAGCATCATGTCCAACACCGAATTGGAGACAAGATGGATATCAGCTGTAAAGAGTTCACAGCACCGTAGAACAGGAGAAGGCAAGTTGTAGCCCTTTGCCCAAGCCTGGGCTGACCACAAGCAGCAGATGATGTTTCCAAGGGGCCTTCGGAAATACGGAACAGGAGTCTGAGTGTCAGCCTGAAACTCAGGGGAATTAAATTAATGCACCTAAGACAGGGAAATTTTTCCCCGTTGACAAAAAATATTTTGCACACATGAGTTTAAATAAGAGAAACTTTTAACGGATTGAGTGAGAAACAATTTACGGCAAACAAAACTACCCTTCCTTAGAAAATACCAGCTGCAGCCCTGACCCGGAGAGCAAAGGAAATATCGGCCACGACCCTCCTCCCTTAATCATCCCCCACTTCTCATCGCATAATCCACCTGATCGGGGGTCGAGCTGTTGTCCCAAGAGACAGAGCTTGGCTGGTGCTGTATCAGCTTAACGTGTCACCGCTCTGCTTCGGTACGGAGAAGCCAGAAAGGACCCCCATGGTCTAAGCTGAACTTCGCAACTCCACTTGGCTGCTCGCCACCCCCTCGCCGCTGGACTGGCTCGTAGCTGCTGCTGCCAGCTGTGCTCTCTGCCAGTTGTCCCCATCAGCTGCGTTTGCCATCGGCAAGCTGCTCTGCGGTGCCACGAGCAGGCGGAGCAGCCGCTCGGCTCCCTCAGCCGCAGGCCGCTGGCGTGTTGTGCTGGGTTATTGCACGCAGCAGGGCCTGGGATGCTGCAGCTCTTCGGGAAGGTTCGGTGATGCATAGGGATGCAGTAAAGTCACGGATGCAGAGAGTCCCCAAATACCATCTCTTAAAACTCCCTTCAGTCACTCTCTCCTTGGGGTTTCTTCACCAACTATTCCTGCTTCAGCAATTATTTACCATAAATTTGTAGGATTGCCCAAGCTTGTCACCTCCTTATCCCTTTGCCGATTTTAACAGAAATGCTGTCAGTATTGCAAAATACCTTTGAAATTTAAATCTGCGAAGGCCTGTCGCGTTGTCTGTTGTGTCAGCAGCTCCCACTGTCCTGCAGGTGCCCAGAGTGGGGGTGCGTCCTACACCACAGCCTGCTGCTCCCAAGGAAGGTCCACTAGTCTCTCCAGAGCTCAGGCTTACCTGAGCAGAAAAAAAGCCCAGCAGATAATGTGTCCCTGTACTTGTATTCAACACAACAAACAGCAAAAATATCCTTGTAAAATAACGATTCGGATTGTGGTGGTTTTATTCATGTGGAGTGTATATCTGCAAGGAACAGTCCTACTTCCTTGGTTTTCCTACAGCTTCAATTAAATAGTTAAAACATCCCAAGTTTTCCTATTTGTAGGATTCTCTGCAGTACTGAAGCAACGGGGAAAGAGCAAACTGATTAGGCAACATCAGTAAGACCAATCATTTGCCTATTTTTGGCTGGTTGTCAGAGTTAGATTAAGGAACCGGTTATCCTACAGAACATTACGGCTGACCGTTAGTCGGTACCCTGCAGTGGTCTTACAGATGACTAAGCTGAACCAAATAAGTTAGACGGTCACTGCTGTCATACGTACAAAATGCAAATATCTCCCAAATTTGATGCTTAAACTATTAGCCTTGCTCTTCCCTTAGAATCATGGAATGGTTTGGGTTGGAAGGGACCTTAAAGATCATCTAGTTCCCACCCACCTGCCATGGGCAGGGACGCCTCGCGCTGGACCAGGTTGCTCAAAGCCCCATCCAGCCTGGCCTTGGACACTTCCAGGGACGGAACGTAAGAAAAGAGAGATGAGCCTAAAACTAGCGTAATGGTTACGTGCTAGGTTCTCCAAGCCAGGCAAGGTTTGAAGCAGAACTACAGGTTGAATGCGGAAGGGAAGAAAAACTATAAAACTACTACTACTATAAAACTACTACTACAACAGTACTAACAGGAAAACCATAGCCCCTTTTCCTGTCCTATAACCCACCCTCACCCCCTCACAGTCATTGCCTCCCTGTTGTTGTTGACAAAAACTTTACAGTATGAGCACCATAATCTACTTTATCTTTGTGATTGCTTTTTCAGTGTTTTAATTAAGATTATTTTTCTGCAGCACTATGCATTTCATTATGAAAGACAACATATGTAAGACTTAGCAGCTGTGCAAAGCTGGCTTGCCTGGGAAGTTTTAAGGATCAGTGCCTGGGAACTTCTAGGTATCACTTCCTGGGAAGCAAAGGACCATCTCAAGAAGGAGCCCTCCCTCCTACACCCTGCTGGGAATTCATCTAGGGAAAAAAAACATCACAGTGGGATCGGCGATCCGGTTCTAAACTAGTCCCTGATGATCTGAATGACTGCAATTTTGAAGCAGTTGAAACTCCTTGGATGGAAATCCTCTCGCCTACTGTTAGACGTCTACAGAGTAGGTGTGTATGTGGGGCTAGGTGTCAAGGCTCCTGTTGTGATCAGTGAGACCTAGTGAATGCTAGAGATGGGATTCAGGGTGGGATTCACACAGCCAGAAGCAGGATCCTGCCTCAGCGTGGGGTGAGACACTGTGGAGGTGCCACTGCCTGCACTGGCGGCGAGGGGCACCCCACTCATCTCCAGGTCTGGGCTGCAGGTACCTACATTTAAACAGGAGGAATTTCACTCCATAATTTTTTTAATGCCCTGTGTTCAGTAAGACCAGAAGCAGCATAGCACATACCAATAAGCCCATAGCAATTTCTAGTCCTAAATGAGACAAAACAAATAGAATTAAGAAAAGGAACTGTAATAGGTTTGACTTGTAAAACATGTGCAAGCATTGGTTGCATAGGAACTAACACATAAAACTCATTGTGTCAGTGATAGTAACTACGGGGAAGATTAATTTCATACTGTCTCTAAATTAGCATCTTCTGTTTTCTAGAAGTGGAAAAGAAGAAAGCATGAAGAAAGCATTTGCACTTGAAGGGGTGGATTTTAAGATCTACTTATAATAAGATAATTATTGCTTTTTAAAGTTCAGCAGGAGATATACTTATTACACTTAATAATGCCTCTATTAAGAACACAGAGCCAAATAATCAACAGTTGTCCTGCCTCACAAGATTTACAATTAAAGGGTGTGATCTGGAGCAGTAAAAGGAAGAACAGAAAAGAAGACAAAAGTGAGAGATAAACTGCTCTGCTTGGAAACTGAACAGAGCAAAACAAAAGGCTATTAAAGAATATCTGAAGTAAGTTAATAAAATTACTGTTGCCAGTACCTGTAATGCCTATAGTAGAGTGTATTTGCCAAACCTCTGAGTATCATTAAAGCAAAAATTGAAGTCATGTTTAAAAGGATGAGCTTCCTAGAGCAGTATTTCAGTAATTGCTATTTTGACCTCTGCACTTCAAAACAAAATATCGTAGCAGCATTATAGATGTAACATTAGGAATCATGACGGTTGATTCACTGTCCCAGAAAAATCAGCAGTAGCAGGTGAAACTAATAAAGCAGAAAGAGGAGCGCTAGGAGTATTTTAACAGCCTGATGGGAGTGCTGGGTTCACACCATGACTCCAGCAATTAGTCTGAAAGTTTTTCACGTTTCTGTTACAGATGAGGTTTCAGAGGGGAAAAAGGCACAGCACATTCATCCTACAGCTCCTCTCTGGTGTGTAACAACAAAATAAAAAGCCCAAACTTTTCCATAAATATTTTGTCTGATTTCTTTCTGTCCCCCTACCAGTTCTGTTAATCTTTGGGGGAAACTTCAAACAATTTTCAGGCTATTTAGCCCAACTACTGGCCTAAATTTGTCCTTGAAGCCAATATCTACTTTAGAAAGTGCAAGAGGAGAAAACTGCAGAGTGAAAGGCTAAGTGCTGAAGAGCCAACACTTACCCCATACATGGATGATTTACTTCCATATAGCCTGAGTGCTCCTTGATGGTTGGAGTGCGTTGCATGCTGTCCTGGAGAACCTATTCTCGTTTAGCTCATGTGTAAGAAATTCACTTCACATGTTCCCAGACTCAGGTGCGGCAAATGGAGGCAGTCAGGAGGTTCACTTCAACAGCTTGCTCCTCATCCGAACTAAAATGCCAATATAGGGGCACCTTTGTCGTATACATCACCTGCAGAAAAGTCAGTAGGAATTCTGTGCATCACCCAAAATATTAAATTTACCCCTCAGACAATTTGAAATTAAGGATGCATGCAAATATTTTACATAACAGTGGTTTCATAATCTCCTTTTAAATCCTAAATAAAACATCCTGTTACTCTATTTTTATTGCCAGCTTGACATGAACATTTAATGTGCAAGTATATTTTATGCATATATAAATAGCTACTTTTTCAAAACAGGGCTCTAATGTGTAGCTGCAGGTGATTCACTAAGAAAAAAAGAAGTACATAATACACAAAGAAGTATATAAGAAAGTTATAATATAAAAATGGAGCTGTCTGGTAAGTGTACACAAAAGAAGGTTCATCCACACACAGAAAAGCTCTTGAAGACATAAGAGACATCTTCAAATAGTTGCTTCATGGTTTGAAACTCCCCTGAGATGCTGAAAACCAGGAAGCATCTTTTTCAGATAGGCAACCAGACTCTTGGCATCTCCCAAGATGTTTTTACTTCCATCGCTTTTTAGCTACGTGTTCATTCCAGACATTGTAATTTGGAGTTTCTCAAACGCCTTCTCCTTTTCTAACCTCTAAACCTCTATGATCACATGAAACAGACTAGGAAATAATGAAATGCTGTGTAGTTTTTGCACTATATTATTTTCTTTTATGTATTACTAAAAAAAAGTGTTTCTTCTGTGCCATAAAGTACATTACCACCAGCTGCTTGATCTAAAACCACATCAGTATTAAGGAAGTGTTCTTTTGTCTTTGACAACTTGGCAATGGCTTGTAACAGTTTTTCCTTCAGATTTTGCCCATGGAATGAAAAAGAGAGGAACATTGCTTGTATCTTCAAAATTATTGTGTAAAGTTTTATATAAGTGTACATAAGCATATATATAGATCCAGAAATTGCCATGCTTTTTATCTCAGCTTTCACAGATTTATTCTCCAGAAAGCATAATCAGGTGGTGAAAAAAAAATGATCAACAGCTTTTCAAAGCGCGGAGAACAGTGTTGCTTTCCTTTTTGCTTCCTCTGAATTTCTATTGAAATGTCTATATTTTATCTGGGTTTAAAAATTATTAAACCAGAAGTTTAGAGACATTTTATGGATGGTTGGGACACTATTGTGATAACACAGTCTACCAAACAAGTATTACAAATCTGTGATCTGGACTCTTGATATAGAGGGAAAATACCCCAAAATGGTGTTATTACTGCTTGGAGAAGGCAGCAGGACCAACATTTAAAGGAAGAGGCTCAGATGGCCCTAGAGCAGGAAACCATGGCAGGACTGAGGAACTTCCTTATCCACCATCACCTATGGATGAAGACAGGATCTGGAGAAGGCAGCTAGCAACTGAAAGGACATTTCTCATGACAGTTTTGGTATTGGTTATTCAGAGATCACAGATGTCCCGCTTGGCAGACGCAACGTAGTCTAGTCACTCCTGAAGATTAAAGGTCAACTAGGACCTCTATCTGGAGGCACACCAGGAGTAAAAGTAGGGCCAAAGAAGAGAAGGGGTAAAATACTGAGCAGCCTTCCTGATGTGAGCAACCTCACAGGTGTGAGTTTCAGCAGTATCCCAGAACACCCAGCTCTGCAGTCTTTGCAATCCTTGTTTGATCACTAGGTATAACATAAATGAGAAGTAGGTTGTATTTCACAGCACTTTTCCATCTAAGAGTGAGGTCCTTCATGCATCAAATAATCCCTGGGTCTGCAGGAGTTTGTAGAAGGTCAGCAGCACGTTTAATTTCTGCGCATCCTCATTATCCCCCCTACATATATGTGTGTTTATATGGGGGAGAGAGAGGGAAAAGGAGTGAGGAAGCAGAGTAGTCCTCCTGAGCAAGGTCATGAGAACATTTTATTGCATCCCACAAGTGCTAGGCTCTGGTCACATACCAGAAATGGAGGTAGGGCTGTTAGTGAGTGCTCAGGAAGCACAGGTGAAGCAGCGTGAACCAAGAGTGGAGAGAGCAGAAAAACTTCCTCAGCAGGAAACTGGGTTGCTCTGAGCCAATGGATCTACAATACCTTTTCTTTAAAAACAGCACCCCAAAACAGTTTTGGTAAACCCTTGAAGGTCCGTTATGTTTGAGCACGAGCTACAACTGCAACAATCTCCTGAACAAAGTTCAACGAACAGAGAAGACTCACCCACAACTCTCATTACTTTAGGATCGTTTCCACTTGTGTCTTTCTCTGTGGTGTAACTCTCCAACAAGCTTCAGAGATCGTCTAGTTGCTACAAGGTCTACATAATCCCTTCTGGGTCACTAGGAAAAGCCTCCCCATCTGTCTCAGGCCTGGAACTGCTCAGAATAGCTCCCGGGCTTTGCTCCTGCTAGCCGTGTCCCTCTCCCTCCCTCTCTCCCTCCCTCCCTCTCAGGACTTCTCCAGCTGACTGTGTTGCGCTCAGGGAAGAGCACTTTCCTCCCCTCCTTTGTGACTTTCACCGTGCCCTGAATGCAGCAGCCAGGACAGTGCACCGGAGCGTCTGGGGACCTCCAGCCTTGCTATTTGGAACTGTGGTGTCTCTCTAAAATTCGTGGGACTTGCTCAGTCTATTGAGTGACTGCAAACAGGAGAGGACACCAGAATACTCTGCTACACATTTCTTTTCTTTGAGATGCTTATAGGGCGGCTCCTCAGTGGACATGGGGCAGCGGCTGCCAGAGCTGGGGCATGACCTGGGAGCGTTGCTAGGGCAGCATTAGATAGGCAGCATTCTGCATCTGTGCACGTTTTAATCCCAGTAGTTTGTTAGTCCCTAAAGAGGGACCCCAATTTTGTCAGCACATCCTCTGGCATCTCCATTTCCCCCTTGTGACGGAAATGCTCCCTGCAAGAGAAAGCCCCGGGAGTCTCCTTCTCTCTGAGCCCATCTTGCCTTCATTTCATAATCCTCCATGGCAGCATTTTATGCATTTGCAGTGAGCACAGTGACAGGTCTCCCAGCAGAAGGACACAAAGATGATCAGAGGGCTGGAGCACCTCTGCTATAAGGACAGGCTGAGAGAGTTGGGGTTGTTCAGCCTGGAGAAGAGAAGGCTCCGGGGAGACCTTATAGCTGCCTTCCAGTACCTGAAGGGGGCCTACAGGAAAGATGGGGAGGGACTCTTTGTCAGGGAGTGTAGTGATAGGATGAGGAGTAACGGTTTTAAACTGAAAAAGCGTAGATTTAGATTGGATATCAGGAAGAAATTCTTTACTGTGAGGGTGGTGAGACACTGGAACAGGTTGCCCAGAGAAGCTGTGGATGCCCCATCCCTGGAAGTGTTCAAGGCCAGGCTGGATGGGGCTTTGGGTAACCTGGTCTAGTGGGAGGTGTCCCTGCCCAGGGCAGGGGGTTGGAACTAGGTGATCTTTAAGGTCCCTTCCAACCCAAACCATTCTGTGATTCTATGATTCTACATGCCGTTGCTGGGGCTCCAGCCACCTGCACCCACGGATCTGGGAGCAGGGAAGCCCAGGAGCCACTTCACAGCCCAGGGCAGGGATCCTGGTGGAACCCTGTGCTCGGGGGCATCCCAGGGAGGTTGCATTCTCACTTGCATCGTGGTGCTGAGCATTGACGTCTGACTGTTCCTACATCCACCCCCGGTCACCTTACCCCAAACCCAGGGGTAACAGACGTGCCCGGGTATCACCTCACCTTTCTGTGTCATAGCAGCGGCCGAGGGGTTTTTGCAAACCTGTCCCTGGGCAAGGGGTGAGGGCCAGGAATGGGGTCACTGCTCCGCACAGCCAGGCAGCAACTCTGCCGTGGGGCTGTCTCGTCCTCTACTTCATGTTCGTCATGGACACAGTGATATTTTTCTTCTTTGTTCTAGACACGTTGGCAACCTGAGCGGCAAATAGGGCCTGCATGAGAATGGCAACAACTTGCTTTAACTTTCAAGGAGACTCCAGTTACACCTGGTGGCAGGAAAAAGTAATTGCCAGAACCTTCACAAAAAGTTAAACATCCAAAATATATTACATATCAAAGGTTACCAAAAAGACGATTATATCAATGACATTTTATGATCTTAGTAATTATGAGGAGACCTTCAAAAGCACTGACTTGTCACAGGAATCTGTTTTGCAAGAAACCTACAAAACACCCCTTTCATTATTCATAATTGCAAACCCAAGAGAGACCGCTGTGATCAGTTGGTATGACACAGGCTAAGGATACAGTTCCAAAAAATTCCTGAATTATTGAGCAAGAGCATTTCTTTCAAAAAAGATTCACTTCTCATTTAAAAATTTCCACTACAGGAGAATTCACCACAGCTCTTGACAAGCTGCTCCTACAGTTAAAATATCAGCCTTTGCATTTGTCTAGTTTCATTAACAGCCACTGAATCTTACCTTTGCAAGTTTAAAGAGCTTCTGCCACCGTATTTCTGCTCCTATAGTTACACTGGGACTCTCATGGCACTGAGCCTTCTCTTGGCCATTAGGCACAGGTTGAGCTCCTTGGTGCTCTCACTGGAAGATGCATTTTACTAGTTCTTCAGACATTTTTGTGGCTTTTCTTTGTAGCAAGCTTATTTTTTCAGTATATTCCACAAATTTCTGACACCAGAGTGTTCCAGCAAGATGGTAGCAGTATAACACAGCTGAATTATAACACCTCTGCCTTTACTTGTCTGTATATCAGAAGTTGCTCTACCTCCTTTTTGACTGAACCTTTCGTTGGGAACTCATTCTCAGGCGGTCATCCAACAAGACCCCAAATTTCCTCCAGTGTCTCTTTGCTCTAGCAGTGGCCCATCTTCTTTTGTCCATTCTTTGTTCCAAGACATACAGTAAGGCATCTGGCCATATCAAAATATCGGGTTTTGTGTCCACCTTACTGAGCACAGCAGAGCCCTCTGTGTATGTTCCCTTCATTTAATTTGTGCTACTTCTCTCGGTGTAACTAATTTGGGCTACCACCGTCTTTTCATGTTACACAAAATCAGCATGAAACTTTCGCAAGAATGGGCAGCAGGATCCTTTGAGATTAAACCTAAAATCACCCATTTGAGGTGAAAAAAAATCGAAGTGTACACGGAGTAGCATGGAGAATGTTCACTTTTTCTTTCTCTGCAGAAGTGAAGCTTAATGGCATATTCTTAGTGGTCAGTGGGCATTGGCTGGTGATTTTCTGTGTTCCCTTTATGGCTTTGTAAGGCAGGAGCCTAGAATTAACAGGGTTTTGAAATGCAAAGTAAGATTTTTCTCTTTACATTTCAACTCCTTCAGGTTCTGTAGGACTCAGCTGGTGAGTTTTATGGCTAACAAAAGCAGGCTGCAGCCAGCAGCTAACTACGGACGCTTTTAAATCCCAGCCTGAGAAGTTCTCTCTCCACTGAAGATCTGTATCTGTAATAAATTTAATCCACTCCAACATTTGGGAAATTTCATGTTTAATCTAATCTAATCTAATCTTAAAAGACAGTAAAATATTTGGCTGTGGATTCTTGGAGCCAGCTCATATCACTTGTAACACGTGTTCCGTATTTTTCACTGAAGTCTTTATCCATTTCTCAAAAACAAAAAAAGAAAGAAATTGTTGGGATGGGAAAGAACAAGCAGTGTAACGAGAACTTCAAAAAAGTGTAAAAGATCTAAAATTACACCTGCAGCTCCATACTCAGAGAGGATAAATAGCCAGATACACACGCGCGCGCACACAAACTCCATTTTTCTTTGATGTCCCTAATACAAATGATGTCCAAGAGCTGCTGTGCTTACTTTTACGAAATAAACATGTGAAATCAGAGCCCAAGGCAGATGTATTACTGACTAGTGATTTCCTATTGTGTTCACTGAAGCTACAAGGAGCAAGATAACAAGAAAGGAATAAAATCCAGGTTGTAATACAAGCCTGAACAGCATATTGATGCCGGTAGGAGTGTATTTTTCTGCACTTCTTTTATTTAAATATATATGAAATTGCTAGGTTAGTCACTGATTTCACAGAAAAGCAGTGAGCACTGGCTGGGTCCACGTGGTTATCCGAGCCAAGGGCTCTTGATGGAGGTGACATCCCCCCTGCTCTCCAGCCATATCCATGCTCCAACTTCCACACCAGTCTCCTCTTTCAGCATTTGTCATCAAATTTACCACCTCCCCTCTCATCTCCCACTCCCACTTTTACCCACCCTGTAAGGCAGATCAGAGACAAACCCTCTGCACTGAAAAAATCCAGCCCTCCCCCCAAAACAAACCAAAACATCACGTCCCCCCGCTCCCAGCCAGGATGTTCACAAATTTGTTTTCTCTGACCCAGTGCTCAGATTTCCCTCTCTCTTTGCTCTTTTGCCATGATGAGGAGCTAACATCCTCACTCTTGGGGGAACTCTGAGAGCAGGTACCTCTTTGATGCCATCTCTGCAAAGACCACGTGGGAGAGGTTGGATTCTGCACAAGACTGCTCTGCTTTAGTTGTCCTCACCCGTCCCACGTTGTCAAGCCAAGAGGTTTCTCTGGTTATATCTGCAACATGCAGGGGGTGAGCAGCCACAAGGCCCACACAGGGAGCACGAGAGGATGACTGGCAGGGTGGCTGAGCCCCAAGACAACGTGTGAGAAACCAGTGGCAGCAGGGACAGCATCTCCTGTGCCAGCTGGAGCCTCCAGAGAAAGGCAAGAAAGCTGGTGAGGGGTCTAGAGAACAAGTCTTATGAGGAGCAGCTGAGGGAGCTGGGATTGTTTAGTCTGGAGAAAAGGAGATTGGTGGTTGGATTTGATGATCTGAAAGGTCACTTCCAACCTATACAATTCTATGATTCTATGCTATTATTCCAGCTTGTTTGGCCCCACTCTGAGCTCTCTGGTGCAGAGCTGTGACACACACTACAGGCACGTCCTCTAGGTCTCTGTTCTTCCTCAGATTTATGCAGCAAGTGCCGCTCTTTCTGGCTGCCTGCCTCTGGTGTCTGCTCTGACAGAGGTTCGCCTGCTTTCCTCTCTCTGAAACACACACAGCTCCCACAAACCGTGCTGGCACCCTTCCTTTACACAAGGCCCTTACTCTGCCCAGTCCACAGACTCAGAGGGGCACACTTTTAGGTGTTTATTTCATCAAGGAGTCTAGTTATGGGCTGTATTCTTAAGCAAGCAATATGGTTGTCTCACCCGTCACCTTAGATCGGCTTTTGCCCCACTGCCCATATTCTGCTCTTCCTCAGCCCTTTCTCACCTTCTTCAGATTTTTGTCGTAACTTCTCTAGCTTCTTCCCACAGAAGAGCAGGTGAGCAAGTTGCTTTCCCTGCACTGTGCAGAGCAGACATGTTTCACAGCAGACCTTGCTGCAGCCAGCAAAGGCTCTGGAGAGACCCAGGCCTTAATGTTTCTCCACAAGACTCAGCTTGCTTTGAGAAAGCAGCTTTTAGCAGCCAGACAGAACTGCATTGGTCTTCGTGCAGCTGACATAAACTGGAGGTGTTTATACTGCTGCCTTGTGTGTCCTGGCTAATTCAGAAGAAATGCGATCACGTGAAAACACCTGGATGAACTCCGAGTCCTTGGGTGGCCTAGAACCGATCGTTGTGAAAACCAGACATTCTTGTTAAAACGTGCAGCACTTGCACTCGTGTCTGTATGTCAGCAGCAGTTTCTCAAGGAGAAGTAGTGTTGGGGATCTTTTTGCAAGAGTAGTCTGCAGCTGAGACCTTTCCCTGCAGAGTTTAGGAAGCAGAATTCATCTGCTGGGAACTGACACGGCATTTCTGCCATGAGAAAGATTTTCTGTACATTTTTGTGGGAGACGTGTACGTGGTGGGAGACAGGAACAGGAAGAGTCACAAACACCTTGAGGAGCTTGAGATGAAGCTTAACACTGCCTGCAACGTTCTGGGGCGAGCTTCACTGCTGGAGAAGGGAGAGCAGGTACTAGCAGCCTAAACCGGACCACAGTCCCTTCCCAGCCTCCTTGCTGGAGTATCTGTTCACTATTGAAGCTCTTATGGTTGCGAACAGTGACTCAAGTTTCTCATGAGTATACATCAGCAAAAGTAAAAAGAGCTGTCTAGCTTGGAGTTAAAAGTTTGTGAACAGCTGAGTTTGTGAAGCTCTGCCCCTGCCGTGATGTCGGTCCCCACCACATGTCAGAAGTCATGGTGTACATTTAGGGGCACCAACCATTCACCGCAGTAAGGGCTGCTTAACACTGGGAACATTCTCCAGAGAGAAACAAATTCTTGAAAGAAATCCCCCAAGTTTTCAACAAATCCCCTCTATGATCACTGGATCCCAAGACATACCTGGGCTGTGCTAATTACAGTGCATGAACACAGGAAAAAGCAAGTGGTCGCTGCAGTTGCAGATTTTGTAGTCTGGGTCTATTGGCTGATTTATACCAGCTGGTCATATAATATTCCATATAGTACTGTATTAATATTTATTATATTGTATATGATATGTACTACATATTGTATTGATGGCTGATTACGTATTATATTATTAAAATAAAAGTTGCTCCTTAGAGCCATTTCCATAAGCTGGAGCTTCTTACAGTCTTGGGAGATCATTCTGCGGCTAGAGATAGCTGAAGTACAATGATCTAGGTATCTCCAACCTTTGATTAGCTGGGTTACCCAAGCATTCTCTTGACAAATGACAATCCCTCCCACAGGTCAGGGCTATGTAAGTTAAGCTGATGGTCCGGCTGTTCCTTTTTCTTTTTTTTTTGCCACCATAGGTTTGAAAAAAAAAACCCAGTGTATGCTGTCCAGAATATGGTCCCAGCAAGAACAATTCCAAACACTATCTCCATCTGAGGTGAGAGAGAGCTTACAGGAAGATTTCTTCCATGCTATTTTGAACACACACCAGTTTATGGTAATACTCATTAACTACTATTGAAAATTTTATTTGAAGAATACTGAGTTACAAATACCGCATAGGAAATGAACAGTCATCACGTACATAAGCAATGTTTTAATGGCTAAATGCTTTTTCTACCTTAAAATCAAAGTAAGATCAATATCTGAGAGCCAAGGGTCCTAAATTATGTCAGTGTTTTCTGACCATTCTAGTAAATCTTAATGTTGAGTTCCTGAGTAAGTGGGGCAGAAATCCATAAAGTGAGTTTCTGTGGAAAAAAAAAAAAAAGACAAAACATTAATGAACCACATTAATTAACTTTATGTTAACTTAAGAAAGACCAGCTCAAAACAGAGAACAAGAAGGGAAACTTGAGCTTAGACCTTCATGATTCCCTTAACCTCATCTGGTAGGCAGGACTGACTTGGTGGCAGCATGCATCTTTCTACCGCTGTATCCAATTTGACATCCCTTTTAGAAATTCAGGAACAGTTTAAAACTAATTAAGAACATGAATTAAATATGAAATTATAAATACAATACATGTCCTGCTCTGTCTCTGTTCAATGTTAAATTTGATGTATTTTATGCTGCTTGCATAATTTCCATTTTCAGTACTTCACCAGTTTTATCTTTAGGTTTCAGAATTAATAATCTCTTAAAATGCGTAATACCCATTCACACCTCTTAGCTATTTCTTTGCCCACCCACAAATTCATGTTAACATCACTCTAACAGCCTATGCTTAGATCACTTTTTCAAAGTATGTAATGTTTTCGTCTTTCATCAGAAACAGTTCCCTGCCACTACTTGGTAAACAGGCATTCCACTTCTTGAAGAATTTGCCTTTTATTCAAATACAGGGCCAGATCCAGACAAAAATACTACAGCCCCATCCAAACACAAACCCAAAAGCGCCAGGCAACCAGAAGGGCTGCTCCAGACTGCACTACTGTACGGACATTGGGAAGTAAGGACACTGGGAACCTCCCCGCACTTCCCAGCAGAGGATGCAAGTGGAGGAAAAAGGAGAACCTTCCTACGCCCAGGTCATTTTGTTGCCTGGTCAACAGAAGCGCTCGTCCAGCATCCGCACTGCAGTTTCAATACAGTCCCTGTGGCTCTTAGGCTACGATACTCCGGGGCAAAAAAATAGATGAGAGACTCCTAATAATAGGAAGATTCTGCGATATTACAAATGTCAGATTAGGGCACCGCTGCATGAATCAGAGGGGAAAAAAAGTGGCTTATTACTAAGCAAACTGCTTCTATTTATATACAAATAACTATGGCTCAATTATGCACTTAAGCACTGCTTTTAGGCAAATTTGCCTTCTGTAAAGCAAAAGCGATATGGTAGAAGTTACTTTCTGCTACGTCCCTTCAAACAGTACAGTCTGTGTGCTTGTTAAACTATTGTACAGTATGTAATCTCATTAAGCCTGTGAGAAAGTGGCAAATTTGCCCTTTGGATTTTGTTATTTTTTAATTACATGGATTGTAGACTTTCAAGTTCTAAACCCAAGCTGCTAGTACTTTTTTTTTTTTTTTGATAGAGAGTCAAACATGAGAGGATTCTAGGTAATGGCATTACAACATCTGTATTGGGATGGTGGGAGCGGTTGGACTGAATCTCTTAGAATTGTGAGAGGAATATATTTAGCTGGTTTAAATAATATAATTTTTGTGCCGTTTTGTACCTTCCCTACTATGGCAGCTTCATGTTTTTTCCTCCGTTATTTGAAGTAGTTCTTAATTCACTGAGATCACCTTTTGCACTTAAATGAAATTTTAAATGATACTTTTGTGACAAGCTTTTAAGTCTGTCTTAATCATCTTTTTATGTGATGCTGGTAGTAAGCAGTTATCTCTTGGATTTCTGTGATTGGTGCCTTCAAGCACATCTCAATGGAGTGTTTTCTTTACCCTGCCACATTTATGTTGCTTTCAGCTTGCTTAGAGGCTGTTAAACAATTTCTTCCCTTGAGGCAATACTGATTACACTTATTTACGACATCATCTCTGAAAGTGAGTTTTTTACGATTCTCCAAGGCAGAAATTTATTCTCAGCAATTTTCTTCCTTTACAGATTCTGTCAATAAAATAAATGTTAGAACCAGGTGCGTATAATGGGGATCACACTTTGCTTACAAATAAACTTAAATCATTTAGCCAAGTGGGTAGAGTAACATGAGATGTGACACCAATTGCTTGTTGCCTCAGCTACCTTTGATTGAACGATGAGTTAGTGGCATCTTATAGTGTTAGCACTGGGAGTTCCCTAGATGCAAACCAGTGCTGAGACGCGAGTACCGCATCTCATACAAAGTGTGCAAGACCCACTTCAGCCTGGTGGCTGGTGACAGATATGGGACAAGTGACCAGAGCAAAGGAATTTTACTCAGTGTTGCTCCTTTTGTCTGTTCTCCTGCGGAAAAGGATATTGGGACCACAGAGGCTGTTGCAGCTGTTTATTAAGGACGTCTGTCCCCTCTGGGGCATCTCCTTGTTGGTGCTAGAGGAGCACTGCACAATCGAGTCATGCATTTTGATCTGCGACACTGAGGCTGGACACTTTAAGATGCTGCAACTGTAGCTGTTGTCTCACTGTAGTGATAGTTTCCTTAGGAACACAATAGTAGAGCAGAGATTTGCCCTGCCCTCGTCTGAAGTCAGGGAGACGCTCATTAGAGCCAGCTATACTGTAATCATTTGTGGCCACTAAGTAATTGTGAGAAAAGATCTCCACCACTTCTTTTCAGCAGCTGATAAATAACTTTGACAAGTTTTCTCATTTTAGCAGAGTGATAATAATGCCTGTAAAACTGCTAACTTTTCTCCCAGTTTGTGGAGCTCTATCTTCTTTTCATTATTTCATTAGTTTAAAAACTTGTATAACTGGCAGACGTTAAGTAAAAGACAGCGTATGTGTAATAGCAAAGATTAAAGTTTCCTAAAAAAGCTCTTGCTTTTGTTTTTTTTTTTTTCCCCCCTGTAAAACTCAGTCTGTTGTATTAATAATTGGTGTCTGGTTATACTTGGAAACGTAAACGGATGTGGATGAGAAACTCTTCATTGACTATCCCCTTTTCCTAAGGTTTTTCATAGCTGCTCAGTGCAGCTCTTACCCCGTTCAGCTCATAAGAGAAAGCATCTCCACGGATGGCTCTTCCATTCAGAGCAACAGCATGAGGTCTCAGACTCAGGCCAAGAACCGTAATTTTGTTGTACTTCAGGGTGTCAGCTCCTCGGTAGCCATTTTTAAGAATTTCTGTCTTCAGGTTTCCCTGGAAAAAGCCACAGAAAAAATTTTAGGACCACGACAACTCTTTAGAGGTGACATACTGCATACTGTTACTGTTATGGTCTCATCTTTGTCAGTGAACATACAGAATGTCTTCCAATGTAGACATTAAAGTCTGAGATCATAAAGGAAAAACAACAGTCACATTAATTTTCACATAAGAAAGGTTTCATGTATGATTATAAACTAACACAGACACAGCATTCATTTGGAATCCTCTTGGGCATGTTTTTTCTACTTGTAATCAATGCAAATTTGGTTCTTGTACCTATTTACAGGGTACAGTGGCATATGCAAAGCCAAAATCCAGATTCGGAGATTCAATTAGTGACCTTAAGGCAGATTTAATTAACATCCAAAACTAACTGCTTTAAACCATTAGCATCTTCCACAAACATCAGCTGCTAGATATTTTGCCCCTATTTTAGGTTCCACATCTCCACAGCTCTTGCTAGAAATCTCTGTTATATATGTCCCAGCTTTAAGGACACTGAAGGAACACCACATGTTCACAGAGCTTTCTTAGTTGTACTTCTTATTTACTGTATATTCTGTATTTGGGGATGTACCAAGAGGACATACAAAGTCATTAAGCAAATTCATTTGGATCACCAGTGACAGTAATTTCCCATACAAGCAATGAAGAGGAATCATTGCATTTGTTATGTGATCAAAGTTGTTAAGGAAATAAAGATGAATTACACTGCTCGGGAAATGATGAATCGCTATGCAATCATGACTTTTTAAAAATACGCCAAGGAGAAACCCATGATGGAAACTTTTGCATAGATTAGCTTATGCTATTTCAATGGTGCATGGTAGGAGGGGAGCAGAAGCTAGATCACAGTATTTGTAAGTTAGGGTTGTGCTTAGACTTTTTATTTCAGGCATCCGCACTAAAAATAAGTGCTAATCCTCAGCACACTGATTTAAACTGCCTAAAATAAGGAACGTTGGCTATTATGGAGCAAACGGGGAGAGGCCTCTAAAAGCCTCTGGAGAATTTGTTAGGGTACATACATGTGGTGTCTTGCTATTGGCAGAGCTCCAGCATAGGGGGAGGTTCAGCGTGGGGAGACCACCTCCCTACGGTCATTTATTGCTGTCTCAGGTGTGGCTGAGCAGGAGAGCTAGCTCGAGGCGGCCACATAGACCCAAGTAAGCTCAGTGTGATGCTGAGCTCAGTGATTGCAGCTGTATTAATAAATAAGGTTGCAATCAAGCTCTGAGGCTCTGAGACGGGACTCTGCAGCACACATCATTGTGCCTCTGACCAAGGTCTAGAACTGAAGGTCTTGGAGAGACAGGGAGGTGACAGTCCATGGAATGAATGACCCTTTCCTCCCCAAGCATCTAGTGGTTAATGCAATTGCACAGGAAAGCCCTGAGTTCTCGTCAGAGGGAGGGAACTTATGGATATCACTCAAAGCCCCATAAATGCAAAGCTAAAAGAAGGTCAGAGACCAGAAGCCAGGACTTCCTCCTGCACTTCTGAGCAGCAGAGTCATGATTTTTCTTTTTTACTGTCTTGCTCTGGTCCTATGAACTTCACCTTTTTTTTCTCCCTACATTTTCCCCCTGAAAATTGTACCAGTTTTAGGAGGAACTTGCTTTCAGACTATTCAGTTACCTAGTGGCTAGCATATCCTTTCAGAAGCTCCCGTTTCCTTGGGCAAACCTTCCCGTCACTATCCCTTTAGTGTAGTCTGGACTCGGTACAGTCTGAACCCCTCTCCCTCTGCCTTGTCTGCCACCTCTGGGGATGGAGGCAGAGTTTATGGCACTCTCTGCTCATACCTGAGGTACAGCAGATCTTATATATCCGGCTTATCTATTTTTCGAGACTGGTAGGCTTAATATATGGGGCACTTTGACTTGGGGCACTTTGACTTAGGTCACTTAGCCATTATATTTGTCAAAATGGAGGTGTCAAGTGGATTAAAATACCAACCGCAGTGAGACAGTACCAGAGAGCAAGCAGCCTGAATCATTCTCTGAGACTTAAGTGCCTGCACTAGTCTTGAATTCTTCTTTGTACTTCTGGGTTCTTTAAATAAAAATATAAGTGAGAGGGTCTAATCCTCTAGCTGTTACTTGCGCAACACTCTGTGCTGGGTTCAGGGTAAATGCTGTGATGTCAGACCTTACCAGTAAATCATCTAGGGAACAAAACTTGTGTGTTCTCCTAAAACTAGGTGTGATTAAATTATTCATCCACGATTTTTTAAGAATATAGAAATATGCAACAAATACCAAGGCTTTCATACATTTCTCATACCTCTACAATTTGCTATTTGAGATGGATTGTTTCCTTTATAAACACATAATAAAAAATCTACATTAGAGATTATTGGAATGCAGATAGGGACTTCAGTCATGGATTTACAGGCAGAAGTCAAATATGAGCAATGAGAAATAAAAGTGCCAGTGAATCAACAATCTAATTTGCACAGATCAGAATTTAATATAAAGCTGGATATTGTTTTTCTGTAGCCTTCCTGCAATAAATTACTATATAGAGAATACAGAAAGTCAGAGTGATTTTTCTTCCTTTTTGCTGTTGAAATACCCTTTTTTTGAAGAAGAATTTCTTTTTCTTGGTAAATCAAGAAACAAAAATATAAAAAATTAAATTTAAAGTCTAGACATGTGTTATTATTTCCAGGAAAATATCTTACAAATACACAAGACTACATAATAAAACCCATTGGCTTACCCTGGCTTGCGCTTGCTCCTAGAAGATACACATTCTAAGAGCAATATCACAATAGGAGTTAACACAATGTCATTCTTTTGAATATTTTCTGTAGACTACTGTGGGGCTTTTAGGAATACATGGCATGAAAATCATATAATCATATTGGTTGGAAAAGACCTTTAACATCATCAAGCCCAACTATAAACCTAGCACAGCCAAGTCCACCACTAAACCATGTCCCTTAGTGCCACATCTGCATGTCTTTTAAATACCTCCAGGGATGGTCACTCCACCACTTCCCTGGGCAGTCTGTTCCAATGCTTGACAACCCTTTCGGTGAAGAAATTTTTCCTAGTATCCAATTTAAACCTCCGCTGGCACAACCTGAGGCCATTTCGTCTCATCCTATCCCTTCTAACTTGGGAAAATAGACCAACCCCCATCTCTCTACAACTCCTTTCAGGGCGTTGTAGAGAGCGATAAGGTCTCCCCTCAGCTACCTTTTCTCCAGGCTAAACACCCCCAGCTCCCTCAGCCGCTCCTCATAAGACTTGTTCTCCAGAGCCTTCACCAGCTTCGTTGCCCTTCTCTGGACACACTCCAGCACCTCAATGTTTTTCTTGTAGTGAGGGGCCCAAAACTGAACACAGGACTCAAGGTGAGGCCTCACCAGTGCAGAGTACAGGGGGACAATCACTTCCCTGGCCACACAATTTCTGATACAGGCCAGGATGCCACTGGCCTTCTTGGCCACCTGGGCACGCTGCTGGCTCGTATTCAGCCGGCTGTTGACTAAAACCATGCAACTGTCTACATACAACATCCTATTTCTTATCAAATGCTAGACTGTAGACAAAATATGATCTGCATAGATTATTGAAGTAGGTTAAGGTTTTTTACAATAACTCCAGCAACTTACTATCATATACTTAATGAGCTTCTAGTAGATTTATTTTATAGTATTTTTCTCTGTTGTTTTTTTCTATTGATCTTTCTCAGGACATGTCTGCACAGAAGTGAGCGCTGTGTGAAAGGCATTAGTGCACTGACCCCAAACTAATCTATTCCTGCGCTGCGTGGAGCATCTGATCAGCACGGTGGGTTGCCGGTAGCGTGCTGAATCACTCCGTGTGAGATCGACCATGGGAGCAATCTCTGTGCTGTCAGACAAGGAAATGACAGCTAAAGAAGTGAGACTACGTAATTCTCTGGTCCGCGAAATAAAAACTTCGAGTGATCAAAGTCAAAAAGTTGCGGGGATATCCTGAAGAGAGGAACATAGCCTTCTCCCACCCATCAGACTGAAAATGTTCCCCGGAGGAAAACAAGGGAAAGGTCCCTCATCCCCAGAAGCTGTGACTCGGGGGAAAAAAAAATCTGAGCTGAAAAAGTGGATTTTCAGATTCACAGTACAACAGGGACATTAATGACGTGTCACTATGATACTCAATGAAGCAAACAGAATTGCAGCATCATAGCTGGATTATTTTGTAGCTGTCTGTAAATTAAAACATTAAATAGTTTACCAGGTTTAAAGGCCGAGCTATTAGAAAAAAGCTTTCTAGAGAAAAGTTAGACATCAGCACCTTACAATGGCTACACTAAAATATGTATGTAGGTAGGTACCTTGTACGTTGCTACTTACTTTGCTGAATGTGTATTTAGCCAAGAAGTAGTTCTCCTTTTCAATAGTATCTGTCAAAACACAGAGCAAGGAAGATTGGTATCAAAACAAGGAGCAAAATCCATAAGCAGTTCACGTTAATTGTAGCGAGTGGCTAACATCGGACTAAGATGATTTGTAGGCTATTTAATCTTTTCCTCTAGTCTTCTTAGGGTGGCCTCAGGGGAACACGGCATGAGTGATTGCCCTCTCTAGCAGACCAGCTGTTCACAGTGTCACACCTTTCTCATATCAAAACGCTGACTTCAAGAGCAATCTGCTTTTCACATCTCTAACATTCAACTTCGGGTCAGTTCTGCAGCTATTTCTAGCAGGAGTCAGTGCCATTATACCACTGAAAAGGTGGCCTGAGGAGAGCCCTGTATACAGATACCACGTCACAGCAGGGGACCAGGCTTACCGATTGAATCACCATCATCCCAGAAGAGAGACCCAGAAGCTTCTCCTTGTTCATCCAGGGCAATAATGAGCCCAAATGGGTTCAGACGGCTGTTGAAAAAACATGTTGAGAAGCGTCAGTACAAACCTGTGGGCACTGTCCCTTCCAAGTTATTTAACAACAACTTCTGAACAAAATTATCTCTAATTTTAAGGTTACAAAAAAGGCCGCAAGAGAAGAATGACCACCATGCTTACCAAAAGGGCTCCTGAAATGATGACAAAAGCTTTGCCTTGCCTTGTCCCACTGATGTGTAAAATTCCCACCTTTTGAGCGCTCGTGTGGACAAGTTTCCCCCTCTTTAGTGGCCTTAATGTAGGGTAACTGGGCAGTCTGAGAGACAACTGGTCACCACTGCTACCTTGCTATGGTTTAGATTGGTTGCTGCACAGTGCTTTTCCCTTCCTTCCCTACTCACATTAGCTTCTGAGCAGGGTTCAGGCTTGAGACCAGTGTATTACCTATTGGCACAGGGAAATAATTTTCCTCAAAAGAGATCTGAGCTTTTCCACCTTGCCCACTGCATTTGATAAATTCATCCAAGGAGAAGTTTTGCGTTTTCCCTTTGCATATGTTTACTTTGAATGACTGACTGCAGGTCAGCGCGGCAGCAAGAGGTGCAAAAACCTTTTCTGAGCATAACCACGGAGCCAGGAGTAGGTTTCAGCTGCGCAAATGATGACGTGGGTCATCTCTGGGGTGACTTCCCCTAATGCAATGGAGCGAATAGTAGGATAAAAATACTGTGCTTATCGCCTGGGTTGGCAGCTGGGAGCTGCAGGTAGCCTCTCTTCACTTTCTTTTGATTGCTTTTTTGGCCGTCTGTGGGTCTGACCCACACCTTGGCTGGTTGGTGACAAACACAGATGACATTACCTCTTAGTTGTGGTCGTGGCTGGTGCCTGTTCTGGCAGGATGTAGCCTCCACGGATGAACAGAGGGATCTTGCTCAGTGGGGCGGCCACGGTAGCATATTTCTTGGTCCAGGTGCTTGGCACTCTATGACCCTATTGCAAAAATTAATGCTGTTAAAAAACCACAAATCCGGACACTATACATTGTGCCAATATACCTCTGAAAGAGACCAAGGGGTACATTTTCATCTCAATCACATCAGTGAGGATCCAAACAAAAAAGCAGATTTCAGGGGTATTATTCCAGTTCCTTTTTTAACATGAAAGAGGATCTAGCCCCTGCAGTTATGCATATGCATGAGATAGAAGGATCATGAATGAAAGACAGCGAATCGTCTTTAAAAATGGTATCATTATTCCATATGCTGTGGGAAAAAAAAAAATCCTCATCAGGACTCTAAGCAAAAAGAAAGAGAAACTTTTGCTTCCTCTTTTTATGCATATGGAGCCTGTCACATTTCAGTTTAAGGTAAGTGATTCATAATCGTTTGGGAACGTAAACTGTAGATTTTCTTCTCTTTTAAGGACAAGCATTCCCCTTTCAAAAGGTAATTACAGCATTCAGTGAGTGAAATTCATATACGTGTAGACAACCAGCATTAAGTTCTCTCCATCGCTCCTTTCTGGTTTAATGCCTCAAAACCAGGTGTAGGCAAGGCTTACATATAGATAACAGCAAGGCTTTGCTCTTGCCCTCTGTAAACAGTAATTTTAAGTTATGGTAAGTACCCAACCTTGGTTTTGGATAAGCGCCATCTGTATGGCAAATGCGTGCCAAATGCTGGGAGCTGAGCTTAGCTAATGCCGGAGACGTGCCCCATAGGCAGAGCAAAGGACACCGGTGTGGCCGTCCCCGTGACCAGCCCGGCTGGGGGGGCCCAGGGCGAACCACAACAAGGAGAGCCGAACAAAATGCTCTACTCCGCAGCACCACAGCCTTATGAAAATAGAAAGGGGAAAGGGTTGGATGAACATCCATCTGAGGACACCATCCAAATGCTGAAAATGACCGAACTTCTTCACAAATAAGTCTGAATTTCCTCTGAGAGCATTTCTGTCCTACCCGCTCCTCCGCCAGCCTCGCTCAGGGTAGTTAACAACAGCCTGATGCTCCTGAGCTCCCATTTCTGATAGCTCTCAGCATCAGCCTAACTACTCCTCCTGAAGCCAACGCTGGCCTCATCCTGCAGATTGCAGCAGAGCGCGGTTAGGTTGAAACGGAGCTTTTGGGAATGCAGTGCTGGGGATGGTGTTTGAAAGGTCAACGCTTGTAGTCCCTGAAACTAGAAGAGGCCGGCATTTTCCAGGGTGCAAATTGTTCTGCATCTCTTGGAAGCATCTTTCAGAGGGTTGCCTCACCCTGCTCTCTAAATATGCCTCCTGTCAAAAGTGAGGCATGCGTGAAACTGCACGCACAAAATAGTGTGCAGCACGTTCTCGGGAGTACGACTCAGGTTTCTGTCTCCGTTTCTGTGCAGAGCAGTGTATCGGTAAAAGATTTAAATCATGCAATAAGGGGAGTGAGGAGGGGAAGAAAGAAATCTTGACAGTTTCATTAATTTCTGGGCTGCTCTTGAAAATTCAGTTCTCTGTGTCTTAGAGCTCTACAAACCAAAAATAGAAAATAAAATGCTACTGAAAGCTGTGTAATTTACTCTCCCAGCTAGGCTGGAGTAGACTTTTTGTGCTCTAGTTTTCTTAAACACAGATGCTGAGGTAAAAATACTGCTGAACATAGCTAAAAGTTATTTTGCTGGAATTGCGCCATTACGAATTATGTGAAAAATGTAAGAAACGAAATCTTAAAAATACATACCGTGTAGTAGTCATACCAACGTGCTTCAGGGAAGTATACATCCACAGATCTTGCTCCCTGTAATTGTTATAAAGTGATTAAATTCTTTTTTCTTTTTGCATTTCTGATATTACATTAGCTTTATTATATTTGCGCATGGAGAGATGTATGCTGAATATTCTAATAACGTCAAATCTTGGATATTATGGCTGAGTTATTACAATAGCAGTGGACTAGTGCTGGCTAACCTATAACACTAAACAGACCTATCTGGGGTTTTTTACTGCCATTCCGTGGGATGAGTCAATGTTATATGATTATTTCGGACTAGCACATAGCTCTATGTCTTGCAAAAGTAATGGGCCTGGGTGAACTCCTCTAACGTCTGGGCAATCCCAGCGAGGTCTACGGCAGCCTTTGCAAGACAGGACTTCACATCTGATGATGGAGTGTGGGGACACCACTGCTCGGTGCCTCTTGCACCGTTCCTGTGGCAGAAACAGGCAGAGAGTAGGGTCTGGCAAGGAGGTTACACAGCTACTTGTCTTCTTGGCAACAATTTAAAGTTGCAGATAAATAATAATAAATAATGTGCTGCTAATTGCACAATTGCCGTACTTCGTTTTGCAGCATGCATTGTATCATATTGCTGCAGGGATGAAACCACGCTAAAGGCACTTTGAATTAGTAACTCCGGGAAAAGTTGGAATCCTTCCTCTTTTGTCTCAAATTGTTTTTTCTCACAAACAGATTAATTTTGATTCTCAACATAGATGTCTGCCCCTTTGCAGAATTATGCTTTACCCCCAAGGTCTACTCCAGGGAGCAGGTGGAGCATGAAAAGTAAAGGTGGAAGAAACGAATTAAGGCAAAGTTACCACTTTAGGGATTTTATACATAGATACATAGATATAGATATATATAAAAACCAATAGAAGGAGTAAGAAATAGCTGATTTATGAAAGTATGCAAAGCTCACATTGGAATACAAGAGTTGCTTGCTAAGCTGGAAATTTGTCTTGTCCTGCAGCCTGTCTGCCACATTGGACGGTGCTAGAGGTTCCAGGCGAAGTGTCCTGGTGCTGCGGAAAGGAAGGTTGGGGTAGTTTGCTCTGTCTGTTTAGACCTTACTAGCTGCTTAACAAAGAGAGGTAGGCTCAATCTGTAAGGCGCCTTGAAAACTTGAAGGAAAAAAACCTGTAAAGTCAAGATGCTCCTCTCTCCGTATTTTCTCTGCATTATTATGACAACCCTGGATATTCTGGTCTGCAGAGAAGTGTATAACCACCATCTGAATCGTGGTGAGCCTTGCCTTCACGGCTCCCTAAAAAACAAGCCAGTGCATAAGGAAGTTTCCCATTTTAATTTTGGTGGCGGTCTCACTTGCTCATACCCTAGGACCCAAGGAGTGAAGGGAAAGATGTCTCTGACCCAAAGGTAAAGCTGTCCGTGACCCACCTTCTCTAGACAAGCCAGCGCCATGCTGCAGTTTGACACAGTCACTGCTGGCCTGCGATGCCACGGTGAGGGGCTTACAGCTCAACTCTGCCCCCTGCCCTGCTAGCTGGCACAAGCCCTGGCTGCCACCTCTCTCCCACTGCAAGACCCAGATAAGTGTTGCCTCCAAAGCTCTGCTTCCCCCATCAGGCCCCAGGTTCCCAGTGTTACTTCTGTGCTGCAGTTCCCCAAAAAACATTAGGAACCCATTTCCTAGACCCCCTATCATTTTATCTAGCTGTATAATGTTTCCTTTCATTCACTTCTTTGCAGGGGGCTTGTCACCCGCTCTTCCTGGGAATGTTTCTCTCACATCGTTCATCCTCTTGCTGGTCTGAGACCCTGTGGAATCTCTTTGTTAGTCATCAGCTATTAGAAACCCGGGTGAATCTGAAGATGAAGGACTGGCAAATGAAGTGCCTCAATGGAGTAAGAACGGTTTTAGATGCAGGAATAAGAATTTCATTTTAAACCCACAGAGGCACAAGGGCCGGTTAAAATAAAGTGACTAACAGTGGCCTGTTTATATGTTTGATCATCAGCAATGTCTAGAAAATATATCAGGTATTCTGGCAGCATGCTGATCGCAAACAGCTCTCGAATATGCCACATGCAAATATTTAGCTCTGCTCAGACATACCTTGCTGGTGCTGTCAGCAGTCAGTGGTGGGGCAAGGAGAGAAACCCACCCCTGCTCTGGCCAAGCAGTGAGAGCCCTGACCCCAGCGCCGTGCCCAGCACAGCCAGAGGATAATGCTGCTTTTTAAAACCTGTCATACTAGCAGCCAACATTGTCATTACCATTTCCGTAATGGCTGTGTTTGCCTGTGATGCTGGGAAACTCCTATCACAGCCCTCGAGATGCTGCAGTTCCAAAACGCCATGGGTGAGTGGTAATGTGGAAACCAGTCTGCTTTAATATCCGCGTGTCTCTTCCTGGCTTCGACAATTACTGCTCTGTGTGTGTCCTTGGAGGGAGCTGCCAGCACAATAGCAGGAGCGCACAAGGGGCAGCACCCAGCCTGTTTACATCCCTTCAGCACTTGGAGTAGCAGGGAAATGCTGTGCCCTCCCTTTCATCCTCCCATTTCAAGCACTGGGCATCTCTGCACTGTCTGTGCTGCTCAGAAATGCATTCTGCAAGCTTTGACAGTGGAGGGAAGAAATGGGTGGATATGAGCAAACATGCCCTGAATGTCATCCAATGCCCTAAGCGCAGTTCATTTCTTTTATTCCAATATGATGGCATTTTTTAATTACAGTACTTGCCTCTTCAAGAACAGGAGCAATCATAAAAGCAGGTCCCCAAAGGAAGGCAGTGTCTATTCCATGAGTCTGCTGATCAGTGGTAAATCTAGTGTTGAAAGTGAGATGCACAATGTTAATTCACATTTCTATAGAACTTGCAGAATATTTTGGTATTACTCGCTGCGACGAGAAATCTGCTTCCTCGCGACATCCTTCAACACCTCCAAATATTTTTCCTGGCTGAGGGAATGCCAAAAGGTGGACAGAGATCCAGAAATTACAGTAGCACCTACCATACTGGAGCAGAACAGAATCCCCACAAAACGCTGGGGGTGATTTCTTTTCAGAATAGCAGCAGTGGGAAAACAGCTAACTTAATTTCTGTCCAGTGGGTTGAGATTTCATAGAGGGAGCCAGAGAGCAGGACAGGGGCCAGGGCCAGGGGAGGGAGCACAGAGGAATACCACTGTGCTCTAGGACCTAAAGCATTTGTGAAATTCCTTGGATTCGGCTTCCCGCATCTTTCACAGATTTACATTAGAAATCTTTTGCAGGACAAACACGAAGCAACATTCATTCATATTGCGCTTTTTAGCTGCCTTTCCCAGATGGATGAAAACGTATGGAATTCAGTCCATTTTATTCAGTGCATTAAAATCATTTTGGATTCTGATCACGTTCCCCGGAGTGCTTACAGTCCCTTTCGCCTGGCATCATCTGCCAGCTTGGGAAGAGATCTCTATTCCACCATGCATCAGCTAAGGAAAATATTGAATAGCACCTGGCAAACAGGAGAGATCCTCCCCATCTCAGGAACCGCCACTCATCTGGCATAAAATCCTCGAGAATTTAAATAGGCTTTCAATCATTTGTAAGCTTATCTCTGAGGAAATTCATAATGGATCCTCGTTCCTTATAAGAATGTCACGTGGAGCCTTTCTAAAATCAAGGTGTCTTGTACCTCCTGCTTTCTCCTGCTCCTCTGCCCCCTTTCCCATCCAACGTTCCTGCTGCCTTGTCAAAGATGGCAACCGGGCTGGTTTACCATCATTCGTTTTTGACAAGTTCGCACCGGCTGTTGCACATTAGCGTATTACTCACTCAGGTTGTACGAATTATTTATTTTAAAAAAAATGTATTTACTGTATCTGTTTAACTGACTTTGTGGCTGCCCCCATCTAAAGACAGGTTTCTGTTGCACGCTGGCCGGAGCAGAGCGGGTCGGTGTCGGTGTCCCGCTCTGCCCCCCTGCCCGCTCAGGGCATGGGCATACACTGCAGCCAGCCAGGACTCAGAGAAATTAACCCAAAATGACAAAACCACCTTGCAATAAAAAGACATCTATTCCGTGTTTAGATTTCTAAAATATTGGAAGTTTAGGGGAGTACATGGAACTCGGGAAAAAAATATTCTTGAAGGCATGCCTCGGGCTCTGCCTGAAAGAAACCTCAATATATTCAGAGTTTATTTTCCTGTCAAAAACACCAGCTCTTTTGGACGAGTAATCTTGGTCATGACTGCATTTTGACATAATACGTTGTAAATATTTAAAGTGGGGTGTGGTTTTTGATGAATTACCTTGCCCTAAAGATTTTGAAATTTAAAACATTACTTTTTTCTTGCCATCTTAATAGCTTCTCTGTATTTTTAATTTTGCTATCATAAAGATATAATACTGATTCAATATACTTTGTTGTGGGAGATTTCAGGAGAAAAACCTGATCAAGAAATTATGACGAAAGAGAAGTCGATCTTATTTTCATGTGGAGACCAGGATCTCACCATCTAACTCAGCATTGTTTTCTCTTGCAATTATAGCAACCACGGGCCCAAATTCAGCAAACAAAGGAACTTTCCTATTTTGAAAACAGAAGCCATTAAGCCATACCTGTGATCTATGAAAGGTGCTTAATATCACCTACGTGCTTCCTATGGTTAGATGCTGGCCTCTCTTCTGGCTTATTTTTCCCCTGTTCAGCCATGAAGCAGAGCTTTCCCTTCCAGTAATGGACTACCACCTCCCGGTCTTTTTGGACAGCTGAGCTACTGGCGCTTCTGTTTCACCGAGTGAAAGCCTCAGAGGCCCCTAAAATGCTTATAGGAATCTACTGGCATGTTGTTGTTCTTTGTGATTTGAAATGAGCACCTAAAATATTTGAAATGAAATGAAAAATCTGGAATGACCACATGAAATAGCTATTGCTTGGAGACTCCCTGCCCAGGCAGAGCCGTTCTCACGGTGAGCCTTGTGAACTCATAACAGCTCCACCTGAAAAACGAGTGCAATTTTTTTAGCTCTCCTTTGTATTTGTTACAAGGGAAAGGTTTGATGTAAAATTCCATCATCCACACATCGAAAATTCTGTTTCAGTTCTCTCTTTCTCTAAACCCCACATTTCTCCTCCTGTCAGCATCTGGGTCACTTTCTCTTCTTGAACAGACCCACTAAACCAATGAACACTAATTTAGAAATAGTAAGAAATACTCGTTAAGTAACAATAATAAACAGAATTAACTAATAATAGTAAGAAATGCTTTTAAGCCATTTTAGGATCTAGCTATGGCAACATTAGCAAGTGATGTGGCCACTAGGATGGGACCTGGGTAGTGAAACAGTTTGTGCTGATCTCCCGATGCTTACACTCCCTACATGCATTTGAGAGGTTTTATTTCCTAGTAATCCCAGCCTGGTCACACTGACTAAACTCCCATCGATGGCTGGAGCCCACCTTTCAGCTCAGTTTCATCCGACAGAAGTCTCACTGGTGCATCTGAGACTGCTCCACAATTCAAATCAAAGCGAATTTGGAAATTTGCTAAATGTAGATGTGGCCCAAATAGAGCCCAAGTATGCCGGGAACAGGCAGAAAGGCAGCTTTAACACCACTGAAGTAATTCTGTAGTAGCAGACATTAGCTAATATTAATGCCAAAATGAACTCAGACATTTCCAATATTAACACAAATCTCATTAAGCGAAAATAGAGCTAAAATAAATACTTGAAATAGCATATAGCCCCTTGTAAGACATGAGTACCTATAACACTTCTCCTTAATGTAGCCCAGTTAAGTAAGGTAGCAGAGTAGAAGGGGGAAGGATACTGCTTTTAAAACTTATCAGTCAGCCATTACACTGCGTAGGCAAAGCAGGTTTTGTGCACATCCTTTCCATACCTCAACGGTCTGCACTTTACTGTAATCTCAGTTTAATTTGCAAAAAATGCCTTACCCTTTAACCAAAATGTTTTTAACCTAAAGGGAAAAAGAACATTAAACAGTCCTGGACGTAGCCTGCACCTATGAGACTAAATTGTGTCAGAGCTTCGGGCAGTAGCCTTTCATATGTACTATTTGCACTTCTTTGGCTCAAGTCTTTGCATAAAGCATTCTGAAGTAGAAAATTTACCAAAAGCAGGTTAAAAGCTAATTAAGAGATGCTGAGAGGGGAAACTAAACCTCACTTTGATTCCTGCTTCTTCTAAATTGAAAAAACGAGTTGTTCCAAAAATCTGTGGTCTCGTTTTCCGAGGGGTTTTTCAGTCTGTATTTATTAATCTCGGGTTTGCACCTGCTTCTACACTCAGACATCTCTATCTCTGTTTTCTCTGTGCGTTTTGTGGACACAGATGTAGGTTTCATACATAGCATACAGATGCGAGTGCTAAATTGGAAAATGCAAATGCTGTGGATGATTGGAAAACGGAGAGTTCTCTGTATGAGGCCTTCTTGACATTCTGGACCAGAATACAGATTTCATATATTTAATTCAAATATAGGAAATACAGGTATGTGATTCTTATTTTTAAAATAAAAGAGAACTGCGTATTTGCCTAAGATCAGAAATTTTCAGAATTCTCCTTACTTAGGTTTTTTTTTTCCCTGCACTGGAAACAAACAGAGGGTATATTTTAATGAAAATCCATTGCGTATATTAGAAGTTATTTTTGTGCGTATAGTTTGATTAGATTTCATTGTAAAACTGTTCTTTTTAAGGGAGAGCATGCAGTAATATTACTGTGACTATTCTCAAACAGATATCAACTAATTTATACGTAGCTCAACCACTTTTGTGAGTAAAATATGATAAAAAAGAGTCCAAACTCACTCGTGCATCAGTGACCGTGCCACCGTGTTTCCATGAACGTGAGACTCGTAGAACAAGGTGTATAAGTATGGCAGCAGCGAGTATCTGATCCGAAGCGTAGCACGAGCTATCTTGGCAAACTCCTTTCCGAACACTGCCGGGTCTTGTTCCTGTTAAAGAAAAGCTTTGATTTGTACTGAATTCAACAGAGAACCTGTGTGCAACCTAAGGAGAGCTGTGGCTGACAGAATGCTACGGAAGTAAATGTTTAAATAAGAAGTAGCACTGATTTGTGAACTGGAAGATGTATTAAGTAAAACATCCATTATCACCAAACTAATATTTGCATAAAATTTTTCAACATGAAAAATTCCAGTGAGTTCAGAGAGATCACGCCCCACTGTGGTCTATGTGAGCCATCTGCAGCCACCCCTAACCTCGTGATGGGAGCGGACCTGGCGTTTCACGTCTGGGCTTGGGAACAGCCACCCTGTCTCTAGAAACTAATTTATCCTGGAGATGCAAGTCCTCTGGGACTGAGAAGGTGAAACACAGGAAAAAGGGAAGACTGATAAGCTGCAAAGCAAAGGCAAAAGCATAATTATGTTGGCCAGGAACATAAAGGCAAATCTATTTAAGAGTAAGAATAAGTTCATGGCCCTGCTGAAGCCAACAGGAGTGGCTGAAGTCACTGTGCGGTGGGGAAAACATTTCATCTGTGCAAAGAAACTTGATTTCTCCTCCTGTGCCCACTGTTTTAGGATGTTCTGACCAAAGGGACGCCCACACATCAGCAGTGCCCTCGCTTCCTCACTGCCAGCAATGCTCTCCTGGGAGAGAGGGCACCCATGCTGGGTCCCACCATCAGGAGGGCAGGTTTAAGCCATCTGTCTACACTCGTTGGCTGCTTCAGGTCTACTTCAAGGCAATCTCATGTCTCCCCTGCAATGTAGCACACAGCCCAGGGCAGTGCTGATACGGGAAAGAGCTACATCTCCTTTAATTCCTCCTGTCCGACCTTCTCCAGCTCTAAACTGAGTCAGCTAACAAGTCACACAGCTCTCTTCCTCCTTCACAAAATTTTCCCATAATACTCAGTTTTCTCATTAAAATTGAAGAATGCATGATGAATTCCAAGGATAATGAAACATAAAAGGAACAGAAGTAACAAAGCTTTTTTATATTATCTAGTGCTTTTCAGACAAGAAATGTATTAATTAAACCATTTCAAATCCCCAATGGATTAGGCAAAGTGGATATTTAAGATTTTATTTTAACACTAACTTAATATTAATTAAACTCAATATTTAAGTTAAATTTCTCCATTACTATGTTTACATAAGAGTTAGTCACTGATAATATTCCCTGCTGGCTCTGAGCTCCAGAGCATCCACCTATTATTTCAAAAATTGCACAATATTTTTACCGGTATTCTGACACTGTACAAATATTGCCAAAGTTCACAAAAAAACAGTCACACTCCTTAGGTGATGCTGAGTCACCCAAAATGCCTTGTTCATTTCTTTCAGTGAACACAATGTTTTAAATAGATTTAAGTAATCCAATAAAACCAAATGTATCTTCTGTCACTTCTGTCATTCACTCAACACTCGGTTGCAGCTCCTGTCAAGGAGACCCATTGCGCTTTCTCTGCTTATTGAATTTTTCATATGTGATTAATACCCACTCACCCAGACCAGTCCCCATTTGCATACCTAAAGGGCAGAGCAAAAATATACAGATAAGCTACCTCTGATTTTAGTGGAGAGGTAAATAGAAAATATTTATCAACAGCAGCAGCTAACACCTTGCAGACATTTGTTCTCCTAGAGAGAAATATCTCAGCATATCTCAGGGATTACCATGCCTGGCCCTCTTAATGACAGCACTATAGTTTATTAGTCCCACATTTGCCCAGCTGCTGAATTTCCTGCAGAAACAAAGGTCTTTTTGAGGATGTAAATGTTGCAACATTTTGATGATGCAACTTCAAAGAAAACTGGAGTTTAGCTAACAACCTGAGCTCCAGCGTTGCACAGCTCAGTTTACATTAAAAAAAAAAAAAAGGCATTTATTGAACTAGCAGAACTGTTTCATCGTGGTTGCTGATAAACACAGTGTACTGACAAAGGCTGCAAGACCTTCAAACTGGTCATAGTTAGAAACTACCTGATACTTCTTTCTATCTGTGACAAGTCTTGAAATGACTTTATGATAAGACAAAGCCAGGGCATGGGTCTGGACTGAGACTGCACTTTTTCATCCTTCTCATGGACTCATTGGCCTTTTTCAGTCTTTGTTGCTTCTTGGCTGATAATTGCTGTGGCTATCACTGGCTCTCCTTGGAGTTCTCACATGTTTGTCTGAAGTTTGTAAATGTGACATTTGTCTGAAACTTGCTTTTACATGACAAAGATGGTGTATAACGCCCTCTCTCCCCTTCCTGCAATACCTATTATAGTTACAGAAACAAAAATTGAAGTAAACAAGGGAATAGGAAGATGTGCTGACACTCACTGGCTCTTAAATAAAACCTGGGCTTCAGTAGGTAAATGATGGAGGAGATGAATCTTGCCAACAGCATGGGAAGACCATTTTCTGCCATTCAAAGTACACAGCACACATTTCTGCATGGCTTTCGGATGTTACATACTACGTATTTTTCAATGTTTCTAAGTCACCTTTATGCTATGGATGGGAAAAATTTACGCTTCAGTGTGTAATTCCTGGTCTCCGTGTAGCACCTTTTCACCCGTCGCTCCAGATTACCCGAGAACGGCAGGTTAATTTCTGACAAAATACAAATCACCATTGTTGTTACTGTAATCATAGACTACAGCTTTGTGTACCTTTGTTTACTTACCATATTTCCCTCTGCATTGTGGTTTCTGGAAAATGGATAGAAAGAGCCAAGCTGCATCCAGCGCAAGCAGAGTTCATAGGTAGTGTTATAGTTAAACCCACAGATATCGGCACCGATCTACAGAAAAAATAAGATCATTGGATAAGTGCTTGTGATTGTGGCCGAGGTCCAAAAATGAGAAACGACAGAAGTTTGTTAATAAAAATAATTTTCAGAAAAGATACCTATTTCTGATGATTTTATGAGAATGCTCCATAGTGATATGAATTTTTCCACAATTGAGATTGTACTGGTTCCTAGAGCATTAATGTCACTGTGGAAGATCTGAGTATTTCAATAATTCTACAGATTCTTCAGCCCCGCTTGCAAAACCAGAAATATATGGAGGGACCTCAATGGTAGAATACATAATATAAAGAGATCGGTTTTGGATGGCATGCAGTGATTTAATATGAATCTCGCAGTGCTATTTTTGTTTCTCTTCAGCCATCCAAGATTGATGACATTTAGCTTTTTTTAATCTGCAGTTCCTTATGCTGTGGAGGCCGTTCCTGCTGGCCGTCTCAAGCAGCTTATTTGAGAAAACATTTGAGTTAATTTAAAGTTGAGCCAGCAACTGCCTGAAGGACACTGGACTTACATAGGGGATGCCAAAGAGGTTGAATTCCAGGACTCCAATGATTGACAAGTGCATGTCCCTCCACTGAGAGAAGTTGTCACCCAGCCAGTGGCCCCCATGCTTCCCACTGCCAACAAATGTAGACCGACTCAAGACAAACGCTCTCTTTCCAGTTGCCTGCTGGACAACACTGCAAAAAAATGCAACAAAATCATTAAAAATAAGAATGGTAACCAAAAGGGTCATACGATCAACCCGAGCTTTCAGGCACAGTTTTATCTGAAGGGGTGTTATTCGTGAAACGATAATTATTGTGGTCCTGAGTCATGTGAAAATGTGGCTGCAAAACTGCAAATAATGGGAAGTTTTACTCAATGGCCCAAAATAAAAAACTAAGATCTATCTGATCCACAAAACAATCTGTTTCAGGTTTTTTTAGTGTTTAATTTGTGTTTAATTTATTCTCAACAGCGTCTCAAACTGAAAAACTGAAACACAATTTCCTTTCTATATTAGAACTTTTAATTTAGTATCCTACACGTTCCTAAAAAACGGTATAATATGTACTTTTTTCAATATAGGATTTATTTAGAGATTTGTATTGGTAAATAAAGTTCTAATACCCTGTAATTAAAAGTTTAAAAAAAAATCAAAACAATATCTGAACATCTTAAAAAAAGAAATAATCAATAAAGAAAGCAAAAATGTAATAATTCAAAATGTCACCCCATCCTTGTAGTATTTCCTCTGGTTTCCTGTCACTGTTTGATATATGAGGTTTCATTACAGAATTAATGGTGTAATGAATTTTTCCTTGCCTTTTGAAAATACTTTTGCTGCATCACCAGAAAAATCAAGGAAGTGCAATATGCCTTATTAACAAACCTGTTACAAAATTCCTCAACATAGGATAATCTCTGTACCTGATTATATATTGCGCTATTATATATTGCAGGAACTCAAATTCAGCTCTGCTTTAACATGATTTGGGTAACGCAACTTAGATTCTCTGGGAAATCCTAGAGTGAAATATTAATCATGTTGTTCACCATCCACCTCCTTCTCCCGTTCCTTAATGAGATTTGATCAAGAGCTCTTTCATCCGTATTCAGGTTGGCCAATATTTGGTATTGGCTCTGTCACAGCACAGAGCCTTTAAAATGCTTCATCATTTGTTTCTGAAGCAAAAAACCCAACAGCTTTCATGCAAGCCTAAATATATTAACCTTATGGGCCATATGCAGCAAGAGGGGCAATTCTTGAACCATGCGAGACCTGCTGGTTGTGGGTTGTAGGTGCTCTGCTGGGCCCAATAATGGCACAAGACCCCATGTGGTTTGTATAAGTGGCATTTTGGAGCCATTTCGTGGATGTCCTGAGCATAAGTCCTCTCCTCTGGTTGTGCAGCACAATTTTTAGGCTCCATTTGCAAATGCAGGTGCTAATGAGGGCAACATCGCATCAACTCAACTATGACCCAGAGCTGCATAAACAATTTGCAACAATTAATTCATTGAACACATTTCAGTCTGCTGCAAACCATTGCCGAACAGGTCCTAATGTTGTCAAATGTATTTGTTGATTGAAATTATTTACAGAATATCATGTGCGAATAACTCCTGGCATTAAGCTATGCACAAGCTGATTGCTGCTACTTCATGTATCCAAATTCAAGCCATTTGACATGGGTCAGGTGACACATTTCCTATTCTCTGGCTACATTAGAATAATTCTTAGAATTGTCTTTTATACGATTATGAACTTGTCACTTGTTTTCAGCCAATATCCTGCAATTGATGCTGGTTTGCTAAATATTCCTGACAGTAATTTAATTTAGTATATTATTTGTGAAGAGCGAATGCAGAAAGGGTATACAGCCAGCCTTGAAAAGAAATGAGTTTGAGAGACCCACATGAATATGCACGAAAAATTCTTCACCAAAGTTTCCCAACTTTGCAGCGAACCCAACCTCTGCCGATGCTTTTAGGGTGGTTCTCCAGCCTTGAAAGACTCTACATTAGGCTAAGCAAAACAGGTGTTTCTTTGGAAGGAGCCCTGGAAGCAAGTGCTGCAGGAATGGGGAAGGTTCACAGCCTTGGGGGAGGCTGCAAGGAGCCATGCAGCAGTAATGGTCCCAGCATCATTGGTCTGGGTGAGCATGGCCAGGACAGTGTGAACACCGAAGGGGCTGGGGCAGATGTGCCGGCACACGGAGTTTTTCCTGATAAATTCACAGGGTTTGTCTCAGGCAATTGGCTTTGCTGGCACAGAGCCTGAATAAAACTAAGAAAACAGCTCAAGAAGATAGGCAAATCCAAAGTCTCTATTCAAAAAGTGTTACCAAGACAGTGTATGGTTACACAGGCCCAAGTGTGCAGAGGACAAATCCTGATGGAGAGACCAGAGATGGGAGGATCTTTGCTGAGATTGGCGTATAGGGGCCAAAAAACCATGCTAAGTCCCATGAGTCCTAGCTGGGCTGGGTGGCCAGCAAGGTCAAGGGTTTGAGGGTTTCTGCTCCTTCTCTCAACAGCTGGACTGCTCTTCAGCCAGGCCCACAAGAGCTGGGAAACTGCTTCCAGCTTTTACCCGGTGCTTCCCTTCCCCCAGGCTTGGCGTGTAAAATACAAGTGCATCAACACCATAAGTAGGCTCACTTAGCCATGTCCCCTGGATGCTATCACAATACAATTGCTGAAAATGAGTGCTAAATACCAAAACAAGCCAGCACAGGGATCCCTGCTTTGGCACTTACATTAAGGTATTAAACTTATCCATGTTTTAGCTCAACCTCTGCCAGAAAAGGCATGATTTGCCCATTTGATTTAATCCAACAGCTAGCTTTCCACTGTGACTCCAGCTTCACAGCAACGGTCTGCCTGTGTAAGCTAGCCTTGAGTGCTTCCCAGCTGCAAAATTAGTTTTACATTAGCCGACAGCAACTCTGCCCTCCCGGACTGACTCAGCCCCAAGCTAAAATGCAAAACGCTGCCCTGCCGGGAGCAAGAGGCAGCTCCAGAAGAAGCCGGGGGAGATGCATGGTTCAGATCCTGCACTGGCAGTGATAGAAATTCCTCTGCTTGGGCCACGGGAACAAAGGGATGGAAAAATTCCCCTGATGCCACACAAGGCTGTGTCTGCAGCAGCTGCACGTGAGCAGCTTTAGCGGAGCACAGGAACATCTTGCTCTAGTTATGCAAAAGCAGTAGCTGAAGAGTCGGGTCCTACAAGCAGATCCAGATTTTAGCTAAGAAAAGTAAAATTGTAAAAGATTCTGTTTCTTCTTCCAAGATACTTGTCAAAACTTCTTACTAAATGCCAAATGGTAAAATGAAGCATGGGGCTCTTTCTTATTAGATACTATTACCAATTTCCCAGGTAAAATCAGTGGCTTTTAAAATGTATTTCAACCACCTGAAATCTGCTTAGAAATACTTGGAAAACTTACTTGAAGGTTGGTTCTGTCTGTGACCAGCCGAAGAGAGAGTGTGTGTCATAATGCTCTCCAAGGTAAGTCTTGGAGTCGGGACACAATGTCTTTTGTGCCAGGGAACGATCAGTAATGGCTGAGAATGATAGAAAACATTGTAAAATTATACACATCGCAATTCAACTTTCTTCATATTTCTACTCAGTTAGGGGTGAAAAAAACAAAGGATTTTGTTAAGAGGAACAGCTGAAGAATTGCCAGGCCTGCACTGATTCGAGGTTAGCACGTAGCCATGAATACCTGCTTGCAGACAGGCACACGTGTGCTCAGGTGGGTGAGAGGACTGAGAAAACACTGCTAATTTAGTTCAAGTTTTATGTCCAATAATTCAAAACACCTCTACAGATACCATGTATTCAGTAAGTAATAGCCAGAAAGAAAATTTCTGCATTGCTGAATTAAAAATACATCTACGTGTTCTTTTACATAGTGACAAAGTTTACTTAAAAGCAAAGATGTCGCAAGAAAAAAAAACAAAACAAAATCAGAAATTCAGACATCCAGGGAACTTAGATGGTTGTGTGAAATGATGAGACCTCGGTGTGCCTATCACTCAGCTGCAGAGGTAGGTAGGCAGCACAATTCTGCCCTAGCTCAACTCCTAGCAACACCTAAGCTCAACTCTGGCCCCTCCCTTCCCTTGAGGCATCTAGGACTGAAGGACAGCAGGACTGATGGCACGGCCCCAGGTAGCTTTGGGAGTGATGAGTGGGGGGTGCCAGGGGTGTGCAGGGGAGTAAAAAGCATGAGGTGCGGCAGTCACAGAACCACAGAATTGTAGGGGTTGGAAGGGACCTCTGGAGATCATCTAGTCCAAACCCCTGCCAGAGCAGGGTCACCTAGAGCAGGTTGCACAGGAACGCGTCCAGGTGGGTTTTGAATGTCTCCAGAGATGGAGACTCCACCACCTCTCTGGGCAGCCTGTGCCAGGGCTCTGCCACCCTCAAAGAAGTTCCTCCTCATGTTTAGGTGGAACTTCCTCTGCTCAAGTTTGTGCCCATTACCTCTGGTCCTGTCACTGGGCTCCACTGAAAAGATCCTGGCCCCATCCTCCTGACACCCACCCTTTAAGTATTTATAAGTGTTGATAAGATCCTCCCTCAGTCATCTTTTTTCCAGACTAAAAAGACCCAAATCCCTCAGCCTTTCTTCATAAGAGAGGTGTTCGAGTCCCCTAATCATCTTGGTAGCCCTTTGCTGCACCCTCTCCAGCAGTTCCCTTGAACTGGGGAGCCCAGAACTGGACACAGTCCATTGGGTGTCACCTGCTATGGCCCAATACACTGCACAGAAGAGAGCAAGGGTAAGTTATAATGGGTATATTCACATGCAGGTGAATTATCCAGTAACTTTCTATCAGCACGTCACAGGCAGTGAAGGCTTTTTTCCTTCAGTAGCAGCTTTTTTCCCTCAGTAATAGTCGGGGTAGACCTGACATCACTGGCACAGCACCCATTTAGCTGAGCCAAGGGGGAGCAATATGAGGCACAAATTGGCTGCACAGACGCTGCCTGGTCTTTGATCCCATATTAAGGAGGCGCTGGCAAAGCCCATTTGGTACAGAAAAATGTGACTCTCATCCTCTGCAGCTAACCTCCATGAAAATGCCACGTGAAGTTCAGCAGGAAGTGGGCAGGTCAGATGTTTCATTTATACAATGTATTTATTTTTAGAGACGAAGTTGAAAATGTTATAAAATCCTCTCAAAAAAAGAAAGAAAGTAGATTCTTAAATATTCTTCTTTTGCATGCTTAATTAGGTGCATGCACTGTTGTAAATATTTCCCCATGAGCAAGCAATCTCACTGCCTGATTGCACGTTACTGTATGTTTGCAGTTCATTACTACAAAGTGCATTTCTCTGTACCTGAAACCCCATTAGCCTCTCTGCTCTGCTGTGCCACCACAGCTGGAATCCCCGTGTTTGGATTTTTAGACACAAGGACTCCAGTATGGCTGATCTGCATCACAAATAAATTTATGGGCAATTTCCAAGTAACTTTGACTGATATGGCTCCGAAGAAGACACTAAGGTTCTGGGGAAAGTCACACTTAATGTCCCAGTGGCACTTAATTATTAGCCCCATAAAATTAAGATGGGATATGAAAGAAAATGCTTCCACATGAGTGAAATTTTCACGCTTCATTCTTAGTCTAGTTTGTATTCTGCCTCAGTAATACTGATTATTTTACAATTGCACATTAATCTTCAGTATAAAATGTTTTATAGAAAATTGATTTGAAGGAAATCTGCCTTTAGAAGTTCAAACCATGGTTACGTGTAATCGTGGTTATAATTTAGATAAGGAGGCTGAACGCCACATGGACAAAAAGCCAGAGGCACTGAACCTGGGACTTGCGCAGGTTCAGTCACCTAAGACAACAGTGAACCCCTAAACCCCTGCCAACTCCAGGAAGGTCCTAATGTCTTATTGGACTAAGCAACTTGGGTCCCACCTCACACCTACACCAGTCAAGGGCTTGGACAGCCAAGGGCATGCACAGTGCTGGCATAAAGTGGAATATAAAAGAAAGCCCTTAAACACTGGTTGAAAACAGATCTCCTACACCTTGTAAAAAATGCCTTAGGCTCCTGTCTGCAGAAGGGAGACCAACACTGTGAGTCGCAAGCAGAAGTAGGTGCATACGTGCACAAGAAGGAGCAAGTCAGGGGAGAAACTGGGCTCAAAACACACCTGCCTTCAGCATCACTCATTGTCCTTACATGTCGTGTAGGCGTCTAGGTCTCTGACTCCTGTGTAATGGCTCAGACTTCAACACTAGTTGTTGCAAAGCTCAGCTTCATGGCCCAGAAGCCTCTTTATAGGTCCATCCCTCAGTCCTTTATTTGTGACGGTAAAGGGAGCCCTGCCCTTTTGGCCATCTTCCCCAAAGTCGCACACCTTTTTTTTTTCAGCTCTGAATGCTGACAAAAATGGAGGTAATGTAAGGCAAAGGTGGAAATGTTTCATCAGTTCCTGGGCTTTCGTCAATGACGAGACCCACAGGGCCAGTATACAACAGTCACAATCAGCGGTTTCTCCGCAAAGAGAGCAAACACCAAAATCATAATTAAAAGCTCTGCTTCTGGTTTCAATAATTTACAATCTTTTTAGAATATTTTGTCATGTTTTTGTTACGTTTATGTTTCTGTTGCATCCGGAGTGAAAAGGAATGAGACTTAATAAATAAAATGAAGAATTCACATGACAGTACAACAGCCTGAAGGGAAAAAGGGGACATTTCCAATACTTCACTGTCAATAACTCATTTATGTATCAACTTCCTGCTGCATATTAGCATTGCTCAGGCAGCCGGGCTTTCCTGGGGAAATGTTGGCTGGATTAATTGCCAGGACCACTGGCACTAATTGTAAGTACTCATGGCTTCCTGGGGAAGAATGAGCATGTCATTAACACGGCTACTGGAAAAGGTGTTCCCATTCCTATCAGTCTCCCATAAGCTTGGACATTTTTTAACTTATTTTTAGCCCGTTTCTAGGAAGGCAATGAAAATTCCTTTCCTAAGAGAAAGAAGAGATATTGAATTAAGGCATCAGGGAGATATGTCTTCCTTGACATGGTTTGTGGAAAAGGCAGAGACTGCCCATCCCTGGGACTAGCAGTGGTGATGGTAAGGCAGAAGGGTTGCTGAGTTACAGTATATAGGTACCTTGCCCTTTCTCTGATGCAAACCGGTTGCTCAGAGAATGGCAGGGATGGCCGTTTTTCTAGTCCTGCTACGAGGCAGCCCCCATGAGAGAGAAAAGTCCCTTAGACAGAGTAAAGCTGAGCCAATGAAGTCCTGAACAAATATGTAACTGAACGCATAGGACAGGCAGAGAAAGATGAAAAATGAGAGGATGGATTTTTTTTCTAAGAAATAACCTATCTGTGATTAAAAAAAAAAAAATATTATCAAGGAAACTTTACTTACTCGGAATGAAAGGAGGGTTATTGATATTATTAGCAGCACATCCAGGAAACTGGCCTTTCAAGAAATTGGATGGTTCATTCATATCCTTTAATAAAGAGAGTGAGACACATGTCAAAAGCCTCATTTTCTTTTTTTAAAAGAAGGGAGGGCAAATATAACGAGACGTACAATCCAGATCCCATCGTAGTCAAGGACATCCTTAAGCTCCAGACACAGCTGGGTCCACCACTCGACTGTGCTGGGGTTGGTGTAGTCAGGAAACACCGAGTCTCCGGGTGGCCAGGCCTGGAGTTCACAGGTAAAACAACCAGTTATCTTCTCATTTCTGTTACACAGCTGCTTTATCACTTTGAAGCAGCACTAGACCAAATGCATGAGAGAATTTAATAAAATAACCTTTCCAACAGCAGGAGTGCCATTGGAGTTGTTCACCCAGACTCCCATTTCCTCTCCGAGATCATAAGGCCTGTAAGTGCCCGGTTCTTCATCTTTAGTTATGAAAGGGTCCTGAAAACAGAGATTGCATTTCCATTATTGAAATCCCAAAGGTAACAATTACTTTTCTATTTGTATATTTTAGAAAAATTTGGATGATGTTCTTAATGCAGATTGCAATAATATTGAAAGAAAACAGCATTAAAATTTAATAAGAGTTGAGAGCACATAATAATTTAGGAAAAGTCATTAAAGATGTGTCGTGAGTATTTCTTGTATAAGGCAAAAGTAATGTGAAATTATTAAATAACCTCATGTTTATTTTTATGAGACATTCTATGTTAAAATGGTTTTAGAGAGGCACTAGATTTTACTTTTCCCCCTGCCGAGGTCTCTGCTTGGCAGAGCAGGGTGCCACGCTGGGCTTTCCCACACTTGGACACCTCTGGATTTCCCTCCAAGGCAACCCTCATTCCAGCTGCCTCAGCAGCTCAGTGCTGGAATAACTCAAACTTCTCAAGGGGCTTGAAGCTGGGACACATCCAACCTCAAAAGGACCTCGCTAACCCTCCCTTCAGATCCAATGTCAGACAAGGATGTTTTAGGCCAGGCTGGTGCAGAGTAACCCAACCCACCCTACACGCCTGCAGGGCCATATGTCTCTGTTCCCCCCTGGCATGACAACAACAGCATTTCACACCCCCATAGCTCATCCTTGCCACCCATTTCACTGCTTGGGTTGTCACCACCTCCCATTGCTGACAGTGACATTGACACCACCAGCTTCTCTGCCTCAGGATGGCCGTCCGTAACCACCAAGCTCATCGAAAAGGAGCCTAATCTGCTCCTGGGGAAGATGGTGGCCCCCCATGTCAGTAAGTAGTAAAGTCAGGAATACTTTGAGATGCCAGTGAATGAAGAGATACTATTCAATTCTGCTCAGTAGTCAACTGGGACTAAAAGGAGATCAGCGCGCTTCGCAATATGTCCCTAATTGGGAGCAGCTATCTGCTTAGTGTTATTTACAACAGAGGAAGATTGCAGCCATTTTACAAGAAGGGAATTCTTCACCTTTCTCTTAGAAAATGTTATTCCCTCAGGTTCTGCTTAAGGCAAAACCTTTCAGTTATGAAACACAATGGAGAAAAACACCACTGGAACAATTCTTCCGTTCACTCATAGCTTGTGCAATAATTTAAGTGAACTTTAATTCACATGTGATAGAAGTCTAACTAATAAGCTTCTCAAGAACAACAAAAAAAAATCCCATCCCAAATGGTAAATTTCTTTAAAGGCATGTTTTAAAGCTCATTTTAATACCTAAATTAATTGCCTGATTTACTTGTAAGCCCTCTGATAGCTATAGCCCTGGTGAGGAAAGTATATTCTTCCTTGCCTCAAAAATAAAAGCCCCTGCTAAATCCCTACCTTAAGTGCAAAATTCTCTTCAATTTTAACTATCTAGCTCAAGTGTCACCTCCATAAAGAGTATAAGTGTCCATTACCTTTTTAACTTGTTTAATGGTTCAGCTTTGGAAAAGAGAAAACTGTCCATCTGCGATAATTAGCTTATAATTGCAGAAAAGATGTCTCTCAAGGGACTTGAAGGCTGTAAGAAGTCAGCTTAATTAGCTACTCCTAATCCAAACTTCTGGTTTCCTTCAGCTGAAAGGTTATTCCAGTGCATAAATCTAATATATTATGCAAGTTTAGTATCGTCCTAAAGAGAACAAAACCCTCCCATGCATTCATGGGTTGTTTGTGGGGGAGGAAGTTCATGTCTGTTAAATCTTCCCTAACTCATCTTTTTAGCAGCTCTTGGAGAGGAGGAGCTGAGCATCCTTAACTCCAGCTGAGTTAGGTGCCCAGAGACCTGGGGCACCCAGCACTTATCCAGACCGATGCACCTATGGCCCCGAACATAGATTTTGATGCACATCCATAAAAACTCATCTCCGGAAATTTTAGCCTCTACAGCTCATAGAGCTGGACTTTAAAATGTTAAAGCTATCAAGCATTATTTTGAATCATGAGCATGTTGCTATTGACTTGCACGTAATTTGTCACTCCTGTCATTCCTAGCTGTTTTTATTTTTAGTGTGATTTAATGGAAGGTATGCAAGGTCTTTCATTAAAGCTGCTCTTCAGTAATGATGTTTATAATTTTACATTGTAGTCATTGTTACTTTTAGAACTTCTTTCTTCGTTTCTAAAGAATATATTTGTTCTGACTCAGCTGAAGCATGCACATTATTCAGCGCAATAATGATGACCAAGTACTGGCACTCTTAGACAAAATTTCCCTTAAATGGAGGTGGCCTCTGGAAGAGATCAGGAGAGAGAAGTGCTGAAGGGCTGCATTTAGAGACTCTGATAATGGGGCCATGCTACTATCAAGGTGGCCACAGGCACGGCGGGCGCTCAGCTTTGGATGCAAGCGTGGGGACTGGACTTAGTGGTGGCGAGGCACCAGGTGCCCCAGCGGTGGTGGCACAACCGAGTGCAGGGTCCTGTCCTCAGGCAGCTTGCCGGTGTTAATACTGCTGGCTGTTAGGATCTGCACTTTGCTTGTGACCATAGCGGCCCAAGATGAGGAGGACTGAACCCGCCTCCCCCAGATCCATTTACTAGAGGTTTTACATGACGCTAAGTGGCTGCAATCAGAGCCCATTTCCTGAACTCTTCATGAGGGAGGCAACAATCTGCTACACTTGGGGAACTCACTCATCGCTGTCACTATCCAAAGGGAATCTAAATAGAAAGTTGTTCTTGCAGTATCAAACTGCATTACACTTGCCTTGATTGCAGTTAGCATGGCTTTGCTGCCACTTGGGAATGAAACCCTTCATACTCTTCCAGCTCCTGACTCAACTTATGGGAATGCTTTACATCACTAAAGAATGCTAACGGAGTCAGAGTTTGACAGAAATATTGGCAACTGTAATAAAGTGAAAATAGAAAACTTCGCTACCAGTGCAACCTGTATTTCCCATTATCTTTTAAAAAGTTAAGGACAAACTGCATCAGCTTTTGTTCTTTTTCACAAGCTTACCTAAAGAACTAGAACAGAAGACAGTCCTCAGTTAGAGGTTAGCAGAAAGAGGAAAGAAGGGCTTGCTATCCGGATGTCCATTTGCTCATTGCACAAATTAAGAATTGTTGTTATATTCCTTGCATCGGCCTAACAGCTGAATTTAGATTTATATAGCAGCAGCTCCTTGCACTGCGTTAGCATGCACCATCTGAAGAACTGAAAGGGCTTTAAAAATGTGGTTGAAGTTAAACTCACAAGTAAGAGGGTAACATAGGTCACCCACTAAACCGTGACTGCTTGCCTGCAGCTTCTTAACCAGCAGCAAGTGCAAAATAACCGGAGGCATCCTAACTTTGATGAAAGAGAGGTGACTACCATGTATTTACTGAAGGGGAAGGGTGTGTATAGGAAGAGCTACACCAGACTCATGGTATTTAGCTGGTATATTCATGTCTCGCAAACTTTTTTGAGATAAACCAATAAATAGGCGGGTGGTATTTAATGTTACAGCTCTAAGAGATCAGATCATTTTTAGAGCGGTATTGAGGATATAGGGAGCCTAAAATGCCTAATAGCTGGAAAGAGCACTCAGCCCTGACAGCACATGTGCTCATCTACCACTTGGTTAGTTATTTACAATGATGTATCCGGTTAATTTTGGACTATTTTTGTCTTGAAGTTGCTCTCCATTAGAGTGATTTAGTAATCTGTTACTGTTTAAACTCTGTGCCTTGGACCTCCAGTGACAGAAACTCTTTTCACTGCTGCACCCTGGAGCTTCTCATGATATACAGCTGTAGAAGAACCAGGACCTTCATGGGAACGAATATGCAAATAGCACTCACTGTATAGGCTGCTATTTCCATTATCAATATGTAATTGATCACCTGGGCTGTGTGGTTTTGTTTCAGATTCCCAGCAGCAAATGCAATTATAGTACAACAAAGTGAAGATTAGGCCAGTAATAAATACAGAGCAGGTATTTTTAATGAAACTACCAAAAAAACCCCAGCAGACTGAAGAACAGCAAACCTTCTAACTGTATTTTAAAAAGAAAACACTAATATGGGTACCTGTGTTGCTGACTAGTCGTATGCCAAACTTTACAACAAATTGTGGAGGAAAAAATAAGGCCAGGGAGGCACTTCTGAGTTAATCTATCTATTTGACAAGGTAATGTGATTTTAAGTCAGGAAACTGCAGTAACTCTCGGTTGTCTTGACTCCAGTAAGCATCCGATACACCACCACAAGTGAAAGAGGAATTGTCCCACAATTTCAGACTCTGCTATTCAGTCTCTCTTCCCACAAGCCTTTGACAGGACCCCCATGACAAGATGAGGAACGTGGCCCTTATTTTAAAGAGGCTGGATCAACTTAGAGACTGTTGACATTAGTGGCTTGTCCATTATGATTCAGCTGGATTTATTGGTCTCTTTAGGAGTATGAGCCATCAATATAACATAGGTAAATACGATGCAGGGTTTTGTCATACAAGACAATTTTTAGCAGAAAGAAGGAAATATTTCTGCCATTCTCCAAACACTGTGGGGGCATCATCTGGAGCGCTGTGAAATCCAGTTATATCTGCTCCACAGGCAAATGCATTCAAACTGGGGCACACGCAGCGGGGAGAGATACTACAATGAGATCTGAAGAACCTCCCCCAACGAAAAGAGAATAAAATACTTCAGTTTGTTTAGCCTAGCAAAAAAGGCTGAGGGAGAACACGCTTGTTTGAATAAGTATATCAAGAAAGAAAGTAGGACAAGAGACTGGCAGTTTGAGGTAAATAAGAATAATAGCACCCAAATGAAAGGTGTAAGCTGACCATTTAGGCTGCAATTACAGCAAAAAAAAGTCCTGAGAGGGACTCTGTGGGACTGTATCCTCCTCTTTCCCCTGTGGGTCAGTGCAGCTTGACCCATCCCTGATGCATCTGCTGGACATGTTCACGCCAGCTCGGGGAGGGACCCCAGGCCACCAGCTCCCTGCTCTGTTCACCCTGCAGACAGGCAGCTTTGTCCTAATGTCTACCTTAAATCTTTTCTGCCACAATTTTAAAGCACTTTTCTTCTTATCCTGTCCTTAATGGTTATGGAGAACAAATTACACCTCTCTTCTCTGTGGTGATGTTTCACACCCACTTGAGCTGCTCCAGGTCCCGCACTCCTGAGCCTTCCCACCCCGATCCTTCCCAGGTGGTGTGACTGGTGTGACTGCCCCAGGCAGTGCTAGGACAGGCCTTACACATCTATCAAGGACTTTTCTTTAATTTCTGGCTATCAATTTCCTTGCCACCATTGTCACTCACTCAGCTGTTGTGGAAAAAAGTAACTCCAGTGCAAGAACACATATGGGAACTTGCTGGAGAAAAGCAGCAATCTTTGCTGGAAAAATTGACGGGAGAAGATGGAAATCTTCAGTTTTCACTTCTGACCAAATTCATTCATTGGGTCATACATCAATTGTGGTTACAGGTTCAAGATACATTTTCCACCAGTTTTCATGCAAACAAACTTCTCTTACATTAATTTAGATTAAAAATATAAGGTAACATGAACTGTTGCTACTAGCTCTCCAGAGTATTTATGAGTGGATTTTTCCCACTATTCTACAATTTTTATGTGTGTATTAAACTCATTTGGGTTTTTTTCAGGAAAAGAATTGCATTAAAGCAATCATATCTCAACTCAGCCCCGAACAGAGGCAAAATTTCTCATAACTGAGTGGGAAAAAGTAAAAGAGAATTAATGCTAGGGTATAGAGATGGTGCTGGTACACAGATACCCGATAAATGCAACAAATTTAAATATGAATCTGAAATATGAACAAATTGTTCTTCAGCTTTTCTCAACAAATGACAAAAACGGAAAATCTGCTACAATAGCATGTGTGCGTTAGCACCTAGATACTGCTATAAACACTATGCTGCAAATAGTTCATATAAATGGAGAAATAATTAGCAATATTGTTAATTTACCAGAATCACGACATTATGCATTCCTTCCTTCTTCAGCTGTTTGAGGTACTCTGGCAGACCTGCATAATTCACTTTATCATAGGTAAAGTCCATGCGACGTTCCATGTAGTCGATATCAAGATGTTGGACATCCTAAACATTTTTAAAGTAAACATTACGTAAGTACTTCATCCAGTTCTGGGGTCCTCAGTACAGGAAAGACATGGGTCTGTTGGAGTGGGTCCAGAGGAGGACCACAAAAATGATCAGAGGGATCAGAGAGAACACCTCTCTGATGAGGACAGGCTGAGATAGCTGAGGTTGTTCAGCCTGGAGAAGAGAAGGCTCTGGGGAGACCTTATTGTGGCCTTCCAGTACTCATAGGGGGCTTATAAGAAAGATGGGGACAGAGTTTTTGGCAGGGCCTCTTGCGATAGGACAAGGGGAAATGGTTTTAAACTGAAAGAGGGTAGATTCAGCCTAGATATAAGGAAGAATTTTTTTTATGATGAGGGTGGTGAAACGCTGGAACAGGTTTCCCAGAGAGGTGGTAGATGCCCCGTCCCTTGAAAAATTCAAGGTCAGGTTGGATGGGGCTCTGAGCAACCTGATCTAGTTGGATGTCCCTGCTTATGGCAGGGGAGTTGGATGACCTTTAAAGGTCCCTTCCAATCAAAACGATTCTATGATTGAAGTATTTGATAGGGAAAATCAGAATGTATGCAACTGTATTTCTAAAAGGTAGCTAATGTGTGAAACGAAACCTAAGAGATTGGCTATAATAACTGTAAATAATCGTCAGGCCAAATTCATCTCCTATAAACTTACATGGTAGCAATGGACAAAACGGAAACATAGAAGTCCTAGTTTAGCAACTGTTTGGCAGTGATATGCATCAGAAGTACCATAATTTAGTTTTAAAAACCTAGCATCTCATACTGCACAACAGTAAATCCACACCAAAATTGCCTGCTATGCAGCCAAGAGCAGCACTTAAACCTTACGTTCAAAGCCCACTTTAAATGTTCTTTTAGGCATTATGAAGATATTACATGCAAAACGACTACGTAAGATTATGAACATCCTTGTATTCTACAATTCTCTTTGTAGGATAGTCACTTTTCCTCTATTATAATTTTATTCATCTCACTTTGGATTGTAAAATTAGCATACACAGTGAAAAATTCATACTTACGTATGGGATATCATAGTAGTGCATGCGATCGACAGTCTTCTTTAAAGCCTCAATGCTGCCATAACCCCACCGGGAGAGATGAAATCCAAGAGACCAGTATGCAGGCATGTGTGGGCGTCCAATGGCCTACAGCAGGAATGAGGAATACAGAAATGCAAAAGGTGAGATGAAGAGAAGTTATTCTGAAACACCAGGAGAGGCACCCAGCTCATTTAAGCCACAAAGATCAGGGCACAGGTATCACCCACCCATGAAATACCCTTTCCTTTCTCAGAATGGCTCACTGTACTGTATGTTTGGCTTCAAAAAAGCACTTCTCCTGGTGGACCCTTGACCTTAGCAGAGGCTCCGAGTGACACTCACACTGAGCGTTGCTTTTAAGAACACCCCAGTGGAAGACACAGTGTATAAAATCCAGGCTAATGTCAAATGAGGGTCTCACTGAGGTTTCAGCCTTCAGTCAGTAGCATGTGCCTTCACTCACATGACACATGCCGGCAGAAACCCGGCGTGGAGCCTCGCACAGCCTGCCCTGTGCCAAGTCCACAAACCCTTTGGTCAACAGCAGGCAAAGCTCCAACGCTACACAGCAACTTCAGCTTTCCTAACTTCTCTTGCTGCATCCAGCTGAACTAACTCATCAAGAGTCTGATGTTTATTTGAGCTCTCTGAAGTTTTAATTATATTTACACACTACCCTGATGAAATTCAGTTACTTATGACTGACTGCTCTTATTGCTCGCCCACATCATTGTGTTGCCAGGCATTGACAAGCCTCTTCAAAGTCAGAGTTACTGTTTGGTCCTGAAATTCTCTACTGAAACATGAGGTAATGAGTTAAATATGATTTTATAAATATTTGATTTCCACCGGCTCCACATAATCCAGCTGTAAATTGCATGAGGAAACTCGATTGAGAGCACAGGGGAGCGAGGCATCCTGCTCTGCTTCCCCCGGTGAGAGACGCTCTGGCAACCTGGGACAAGCAGCGAGCAATCACGATGTGTCTGTTCTAGAAATAAGCTGAAATCTGGCCTTGCTTCATTACTACACACTGGTGTTTTCTGGGGGACATCTCTTGAAATCCTTTCTCCAGTTTTAGACAGTTAGATCCCATGAAATTAACCTTTGTTCAGTATTTGTACCATCCTTGCAGGCAATACATGGAAATCAGGTAGCTAGTAAGCACCATGACTTATTTAATCAGTTGCAGCTATTTACTCCCTTTGGCTAAATAACTGTTCCTCCCTTATTTCCTTATGGTCCTCCATAGTTAGGTAATTAGGCTAGGAAGTTAAAAAGAACAAAACTTGCATATCGGCAGCTGAACCCCACATACTTTAATCAAATAAAACAAGGCACTCCCGGCACTCTGTATCTATTGCATTGCTAAGCTCTCTGGAGATTGCAATGCGTAAAGGCACATCTTCCCGTGGGATTTTCTCCAGTAAGGGTCTAACCTGGGAGAGCAATGCTGAACTTGAAATTGCTCTAAAACACGTCATGGATGCTAGAGCTGGTGGGATGCGCAAACTGCACCAGACAGAAAAACTGATGCAGGAGAGAAGCAGGGAAAAACAGAGGATGTTCTAATGCACCCGAGCTGGGGGAACACGCAGGGTAAATTGCTTCCAAATGAGAATGGCTTGTGGACAGACAGGTGAACTTTAAGCACTAAGCATTACAAATCCGGCTACACAGTGTGCTTTTGCTTTTTGGGATGCTGCTATCTCACCTAAGAAAAAGCAGGAGGAGACCAGAACAACCGGTGAGGTTAGTGGTTTGAGTCCCTCCAGGAGGGATGCTCCAGCTGAGCAGCACAGCTGCCCCATACTCCTGCTATTCATCCCATTCCACCAGACTTAACCCTCTTCACCCTCCTCAACACCTACTTCACCTCCAACTTAGCTGGAGACTAAGCCCTTCAGAGGAAGCAAGAGCAGATGAAGATGGCCCCCTACCATGCAGGGTGAGGCTGGTGGGCAGAGACACGCCGTTGCCACCACAGTGCAGTCTCGTCTGGTTACATGTGTCATTAGTTATTTCCAGCTTGTGTGGACACACCGGATCCCTCAGACCATCTTTCAAGCTCTGCTAGGGTTTTCTGTGGAGACCTGAATGGGGCACGATGGCTCAGGATGATCTCCTACACACCCAGTGAGCCGCCATTGAGGTGTCCAGCAGAGCACAGCAAGCCTCAGGGCAGGAAGTCTGCTTCTCCATCAGAACTGCATTCGCCATATTAAGGATAAATTCATCTGAGGAGGCAGCAGAGCTTGTTTTAGACCAGCCAAGGCTGCAAGATGGGCTCTGTGAACCCCACCACTTTGTGCTCCTAAAGCAGATGCGCATTTTGCCCTCGCTTTCTCTACTGTAAACAGAGAGTGACCTCTACAAACAAGGTTAAAAAGACAGACCAAAACAAAAGAACGCCCTAATGAAATAAAATGTTTTGTGCACAGGCTTCTACCCTTGGACAAGAGGAAGAAGGAAAACCAGCTGATAAATATTCACCCTGTGGTCAAACACAGAGCCCCGTGCCCTGGCAGAATGTCTGCGTGGGGTCCGCTGCCTCTCCCAAGTGGGCTGGGAAACTGGAACCACCACAGGGGTGACCAGCCTGGTCAGAGACAGCAGGAACCGCTGGGCAGCTCCAAGTCCTGCAATACCCTGGGATCGCTCCTGGCTGGGGAAGACAGTCAGCCTGGGACATCACCAATACAATGTGGTTCAAGAGCTGGATGGGGATTTGCTTCTGCCCCCACGTCCTATCAAGCACCCAGGTGGACACCAGCGGGGCTGGAGGTGGAGCTGTGGCCACCAGCGTGTCAGCCAGGGTCCTTCCCAAACAGCGCATCCTCAGCACTGGTGTTTGATGAGGTTGGCGCTGTCTTCCTGTGGACTACAGAGCTGCCCCGTGGCAAGGCAGTACTTCGTGACAGCATCCCTTGAGAAGTTTGGGATTACAGCTGAACCAACTGAAGAAAATGCACCTTGCAAGCAAGGTATTAAGTTTTAAAGCAATTAGTTCCCCAGGTTCACCAGGCTGGCGCATCTATGGTGAGCTTAATTGAAATCAGCAGAACATTTGAAGAGGAAGGATGAAAACAGGGCAGCTGGGAAAACAAATGTTCTTTTTTCTAATTATGCTGCGGACTCTCTCTAATGGATCCCCCTGAAGCTTCCTGATAAAGTAACTGACATATGGTACCTACTCGCAGATGGATCAGCAGAGGCAGGGATGTAATTTTGCAAACCTGAAAACTCATGTTGGATTTGATATATATTTAGGATCTAGTTAATTCGTATAGATTGCATTCTGCATACAAATGATCATAAAATGCAGTAGGCAGAGAAAGCCTGCTTGGCAAAACTGACTCCCATAGAATCAGAAAAGGTAAATGAGGTATAGCAGGGGAACTGAGGGAGGAAAACATGAGAAATGCAGAAACAGCAAACATATGGAGTATCCAAACTGAGAAAAAAAAAGGAAGATATGGTAGTGCAGAAGCAGAAAAAAAAAAAGGTCCTATTTTCTGTTCCACAATTCCTCCTGCACTTGGTTCTTAAATAACTCCTGGTGTTGTTTAATAAATTCACTGCTAGTTTTTCCAAGTTTACATAACTTGGCATTACATAACTTTTTTCCCACTTTTTTCAAATACACCCGAGAGCTGATGAATCTAGGAGGTACCCTGGAAGCATTTTGCAGTAAGACCAAAGTGCAGAGAAAACGTGTACCTAACAGCTAAAATCTGTGCCCAGGGAGCAAGTGATCTGTATCCACTTCCCATGTGTTGGGTTATTGCACAAGTATCTTTATTACTGTGAGCATCAAGGACATCAACTATATAAATGCTACATAGTAAATGAGGATCCTATTCTATTAACACTATGACCAAAGACTTTCACGCAAGAGTCAGCTGGAGAGTTATGCCCTATATATCACAGAGACCACAGAGAGAGATACTCTTTCCCATGCTCACAAAGGAGCTGAGATCTCCAGCAATGCACGTACAGGGGCTCAACATGAAAGAGTGCTAATGTTGCACCCTGATTAGCCATACGAAATGACTCTTGAAGCTTGATATTTGCTTCACCTTCCTTTCTTTAAGGAAGAGCTGTAGGAGGAAACTGTAAACATCCAAGTGGGCTAATGCTCTGGATTCAGACACAGAAATAGTGTGGATAGTCACACAATGGCTAAATTTCACCAGGGCTGCTATGGCCCAGATACATGTATCCAGCTCACCCCCTATGGTTGAGGCAGGCAGGCGAGTGCGGTGGGCACTCAGTCAGGCAGGGGGTAACCTTCACTCAAAGTCTATGCACAGAAGCTGAACTTTGTTTTAGGAGAGGAAGAAGAAAGGTACTGCAACAGCTGAACCACTAAGAAGATGCTCACAACCTCAGGAGTCTAAAAAGTTTAAGGACTTTCAATGCCAAGGTCTTCAAACCTTGTTCTTTGCTGCACAAACACTTATCAGCTGCTTGGTCTTTCTTGGGGGATCCATGAATTCAACTATGAGACTCTCACTGAATCATCTGTGATAAACTGTAGGTTCAAGCAAGTTCCCCATGTTACCTCCCAAAGAGGAGGCTGGACTAGAGACCTCCTGAGGTCCCTTCTACCCAGAACTATCCTATGGTTCTATAAGGAGGAAGTAAACCAGTAATTTGCTCTCAAAACAGAATTAGGAGACACGCAGTATGCCCTCTTAAAGCTTATCATTGGATAATCTGTGCTAAAATAACAGTCATGGCCTTCACTCCACCCAGACACTGTTAATGTCCATTTGTTGAACTATAACTTTCCTGAGTGTCCTGTTATGGAGCTCATATCCCACTGCTGAGCACTGTTACTCTGTCCTGAAAGGCCACCAGTGGACTTGGCAATGGTGGTCTGGTATTAGGTCTGTCTGTAGAGACTCAGCTAGGCTCAGCTCAATGGCTGAGCTCTTTAGCTTGTTGTTGCTTTTCCCCATCCTCCTGCAAAACAAGGCATTTGCCATAAAAAGTGAGATTTGTGTTATATAACTGTTCTGCACACCGGACCTCTTCTGTAGTGGGAGAAAATTGTGATTACTGTCAAATATACACATATAGCTGTGGCAGGACCGTCTCTCATGTTCTAGGAGCAGCACTCCTCACAGCTGGGCCCAGGGACAGGAGGGAGCAGAAGAATCGGGATGGAGAATTCTCCTTCCCATTGCATGATGCCCAGTACATGTCCGGTCACTGCCGTCACAGCTGTGGCACTGTGGTGCCACTGGCAGGATGCATCCTATAGCCCACCTCTGCTCCATGCAAGACACAGCAGGGGGGACAGCGGCACTGACATTCAACCCTCTGCTCCCTTCCCACTCCCTGCATCGCCCCCGGAGCCCAGTTAAAGCAGACTGGCCTGGGCCAGGCTAGTAGCCAGGGCCACCACATCTTTCTGCTGACACCCATCCTGGCCTCTAGGATGCACGGAGAGGCTGTTGGCTCTGGAAGGGCAGCCGCAATCATCCCTGATCACCATGCAGGGAGCCCTGCTCCTGGCACAGCCCAGCTGCCCCCAATGGCCACACAGCACCAGCTCTGGGCAAGAGCCCATGGGCCACCTCTGGGTATTGGCAGAAACCTGGAGAGGTGCACAGGGAAAGCTTACATACTCCAGAGACCCAGTAAAGATCTTCGTTACAAAGCTGTCCTAACTCACTGTTTTGGAGGGGGCTGCATAATAGCACTGAGCAGAGCTAAGCTCCTAAATCTTTCACAGCAACAAGCACGACAAGGGCCAGTGGGGTGGCCCAGGTCTTGAAGTGGCACTGAAGGCAACAGCACAAGATGTTTGAGAAAGCTGTGGAGCACTTTGCTCTGGACACAGCTCCCTTGCTCCCAATGGCCATGCACTGGCTGGCACCTGGCCAACACTGCCATGCCACTAGGGCCACCCTGGAGACATGGTCCCTGCAGCAAGCCCCACTCAGTGATTTTGGGCAGATGCTTGCACAGGTGGGAGGTGGGTGCCATTCCCCCAACTTGCTCATTGCAGCAGGGCAGCCTGGCCCGACCAGGGCCTCCTGCAGCCAGGAGCTCCCAAAACACCAATTCCCAAAGGAGACCCATGCAAACAGCCAGGAGAGCTGAGGGATGGTGCTGAGTGGTGCCTTGCAGACATGGGTCACGTTGCTTCTTCCCTGGGGCATGACAGTGAACGCGCGGGAGAGTCTTCTCGGTGTGACAGAAAATACAATTGAAAAATAAAGTCTTTTCTGTCTCCTTCACCTTCCCACATATCTTGTACATAAAAGCCAAATCATTACCCTAGAGACTAATAATATGGTAATTGTAACATTTGCGATCTGGGAATTTCAGGATGTTTACTGAAGACGTTATTATTTCACTGTGAAATTGCCCCCATGCATTCTTTAAGATTCCCTAGAGAGCCGAGCGCAAGCTCGAAGAATACAGAAACAGAGGATTTTTTTGTCCTGGCATGTGACATGTCTAGTTAGGAGACGCCCACCGGCTCCCCTTTACCTTATTTTCTTCACCCCAGCTCCATTTCCAGGGAGGCAGGGGTGGAAAGGGAGCTGCCAATACCCATCAGCTGGGGAGTGAGAACTCTCTCATTTTATTTTCAGCTGTTGGCCACCTGCTAAGCCACAGAAATGCTGCCTTCAAACACCAGTAAAAGACTTTGTAAAGAAAAGGGGATGGCTCTAATCTCCATCACACCACCGCAGCAACTCCCTTGAAATAGGTGCTTTCATCGCAGGGATCCCGGCTGCGTCTAGGGGGAGGGTTGCTCTACTTTTCCTTTCTTACTTTGTGGTTTTTGGTTTTTTTTGTTTGATTGACTATTGTCTAAGGTCAAAACCCTGTTTGCTGGTTGGTTTGTGGCTCTGGGGTCAGAGGCGGCTGGTGGGCAGGACACTCAGAGGGAGCTGGAAACCTCCGAGTGGCAGAGCAGTCGCCCCTGCTCGGGGACGCTGAGGGGCACCAGCAGCCTCCCACCTCTCTGGGAGGCACCACCTGAACCTCTGCTTGGAAAAGGCAGAGCCCAGCCTTCCCAAAATGACAGCCTCCCAACGTGAGGCTTCTCCCTTCCATCACCAAAACAGAACCCAGCACTACTTTCCTTCTGGGCTAAATCCTCTTTTTCCCCCTCAGTCTAACCCACGATATTTCTGTTCCTATTTCAGGCATCTTATACATCAGCAAACAAAGGATATAGAGGCTTTAAAAAGCCAGGCAAGACAAACTATTTGCTGAGAATAAGAGCTCAGACCCTTCGACGGGGTGGCGGAGAGGAAGGCAGAGAGTGTGCACGTGTCACCGTGAGCTGCGGCTGCCCGGCTCCAGGACACCCTACCACAGGCTGCTGGCACCTCCGGCTACAGCTTAATGCTCAGGGTCTGCGCCTGTGAGTCCCCCTTCTCACAGTGACATGCCCCTTCTCAGCTTTGCTCCAGGCTCTTTAGGCTTTGTGCTGGTTTCTTTGTGCGCAGAGCTTGCTGCTGAGGTGGCAATTTTCTGTGCAAGTGCTCGGTTAACACATCACCTGGCATTTAGTGACCAGGAAGAACATGTTACCTGCCACTTTTTTCCAGGCAGCCCTCACTGGAGAAGAATTGTATGCATGCTCCCAAAACAGCTATTTGCGTGTCTACCCTCAGTTCTTTGGAAAAGACTGGGCAAGTGAGACTGCAGTAAATACGTTTTTTTCACATTTATGCTCTCCAGTGCAATTACATGGGTTTTCATTAGTAAAAAAACAGGCTGACGGCTCCAAAATTGACAGGCAATTCCACTGGCAAATAAAGGCTTGAAGCCTTTGAAGTTCATTCAAAATCTCTGAAAGTCCAGCAGACGTAAAGTTCCCAAACATCCCCATCTGTTCTCCACCTAGTTTGTTTTCTCTATCCACAGTGTCAAAACACAGTTATGGGTAAGCTTGGACAAATTTCTTTCTAATCATTGCATCCCTTTAATGCACTTTCTGCTCTCAATACTGTTCATTAAAAGATACTGCCCCATGTGCCGTATGGGCCTTTCTACTAACCTCTGTGTATTGCTGAACTACGTTTTCGGGAGTGGGTCCAAGGAAGACATAGAAGTCCAGGATCCCTCCAATAGTGCGGAAGGTTAAGGCTGGGTTTGGACTCAGAGAAACATCTGAAAAGAAAAAAAAAAAACAGCTTCTCAGTACAAACCAACTCTGCACTAGGCATGGGAATGGTTCAAAGCTGCTCCAGGGGAGGTTTAGACTAGACATTAGGTGTTTCTTTACTGAGAGGCTGGTCAAACACTGGAAGTGGCTTCCTAGAGAGGTGGTCGATGCCCCAGGCCTGTCAGTGTTTAAGAGGCATTTGGAAAATGCCATTAATAATACACTTTAACTTTCAGTCAGCCCTGAAGTGGTCAGGCATTTGGACTAGATGTTCGTTAGAGGTCCCTTCCAACTGAAATTATTCTATTCTATTCCACCCTGTCCCATCCCAGGTGTATGCACCCTGGGCTCTTCCGTGCACAAATGTATCCCCAGGCAGAGGTGGCTACACATTCAAGTCACAACCCGGCACCTCGGGATACGATTGGATGAGCAAACAGGACCTGTACGTAGGCTAGCAGTTGCCCAGTGTTTCTGTAATCTCTGCTTTCATATTGGCATTGTGCAGCAATAAATCACAGAAACCCACACAGAGTAGATTGTACAGATCCATTTTCTCAGTTTCATTTATATAAAAAGGAACCACAAGCTTGTGTTTAGGGTTCCTCTATGCTATTTTAATCTTCTTATTGGAAGTCATTGCCTGCCAAGGGAAACTGATTTTATAGACTGAGTGAAGATTCCCCTTTTCTGAAATTATACCACTGGATTAATACAGTAAGGTGACCATGGCAACGCACAAAACTATGCTCCACAGACAGAATATAGGACTAACTTAAATTGATTTGATTCAGTTATGCCGATCCCAGAGGAAATTTTTTCCACCTTCTCCTTTCCCTGTATGTGCATTTATTTTCAAAAAAATATTAATCATGTATTTTTACTAAAAATACCTTACCTTCTTAAACGGTCATTCTGATAAAATCCCTTTGAAAACTTTATAGTAATTCCTGGAACCTCAGTTCTGGAACAGTCACTCATATTTGTACTCATTGTACTTGAAAAAGCAATCAGTAAAACAGTTTTTTATACTTACTAATTTACCTTCTTTCTATATGCAGTCCATGTAGAGAACCCATATATCTTTTTACCTTGTGCATTGGAGTTCAGAAGGAGAACACCGTGGGCATTGGAGTCAGCTTCTACACACATATAGAAAGGGTGAACTCCATAGAGGTTGGCAAATGGCTGAAACATAAACAGCACATTAGGTATGGCTTGACTTTGCTTTTTTCCCATAGATTTTGCCAGCTAGGTACATATGCAAACACAAGGAAACAAATTTATTCAGAATTAGACACTTGTTTTGAAAGGTTGGGCATTTTTTCGTCTAAAGTGATGTGAAGTCAAGTTGATAGAAAAGAGTTGTTTTTCTGTCTCATCACAATGGTACTTTTTAGCCTCTCTCAGTTAAACCTTCCATATTCTGCCAAACCCTCCAAAACAGCATGGGTAAAAAACACAACTGACCAACCACTGACCCCAGTTTAGCCAAACATCTAATGAGTCCTGCTGAAGTCCAGCCTGTTTGGATGAACAGGGATTGATCCAAGCATGAAATGAAATGAAATGAAATGAAATGCTTTCCTGCACCAGGATCTTGGCACCCAAAATACCTTTTTCTGAACTCTAACCGCACCATGAGAAAGCTTCAGATGAAAGGTTTCAAAGTCCCCTTAAAATGCCCCATGGTTTTGTCAGTTAATTAAAACTTACGACACCTGCAAAACCTGTGACATCCCCTATTTGCCACTGACTCACATCAGCAGTGCTACCATCCAGAGAGAGGTGCTCCCTCAGCAAAGCTGTACCTCGCCACCTCCTTTTGGTGCTACAAGTTAGGACAAAGTGCGGCACAAAGTGAATTACCGTTGGTGCCTGATCCCTGCTGAACATGCCATAGGTAACAAAGTCCATGTTGTGTTTGAAGGACAGGTGCTCCTGTTCGCCAAACCCGTACACCGAAGTGGATGGCACAGCAGTCGTGATCTGAAGATACTGGTTGGAGAAAAACAGATCAACCAGGGGGCTGTCCCACCTGCGACAATTAGAGGGAGACATGATTAGTTTGCTTATCTTTGGTATGCATCATTTTAAGTTCATGTCTGGCTATTTATATTTTTTCTGTACTTTGGAGAGTAACAATATTTTAAAAATGTTAAATTCTATGCATGCCCCTAACGTGCTTCACCTAACACACATTAAATTAATCTTGCAATGGCTATAGACATCTCACCTACTTATACTATAAAATTCATCGGTATCGTTTTGAAAAGAACAACCAAAATAACAGAATACGCTATCTATAACCCTATTACCAAAATAAGTGGTTGCTTGTGCTATTTCTATGACAACCAACAGGGAAGGCTAAAAATTGTTATTACGCAGTGGGGTTCAGAATCTTTAATGAGAACAACAGACATTTAGTTGTTATCAGTTTTTACTTTTTAATGCTTTGCTGGATCAGGACCCGAATACTCTTGTTACCCCTGACTTTGTGCAGGCACCTAAAACAGAGCGATAACTTCCTCCAGACTTTGCTTGAATGAGATGTTTATATTGTGATGACTCTCCCCTGCTTCTCTCGCCAGCTTAATGCCTTTATTTCTATTGACTCATCTGTGGACATGGGCTCACATTTTAATTAGGTGTTACATTCTGTTTCCTATCTCTAGTGCTATAATGAGCTGCAAGCTAGATGGGGGAGAACATAGTCAAGCTGTGGAGAAGTGTTTCGTTAATGGTATTGTGTATGCCATGAGTATCACATTTAGATAGCACCCTCTCGAGCCTTGTTTAACCATGAATTTGTTACAGCTAATTAAAATAAATGAGCCAAAGCCATAGAGTGTAGAAGTGGCATAACTCTCCTTTTAATGGTCTTTTGTCAATGATTTTGACAAAATTAAATGGTTGATCAAATTGACCGGTAAATCAGAGAAGCAGAAGACAGGCTGTGTCGTTGGGGACCAGCGCTACCCCTGCGAGGACAACGCTCTCTGATGAGCCCTGGCTGCCACCCACGCCACTGGCACCGCTGCTTGGGGACAAGTCCCCGCTGCTGGGAGAACTGGGAGGGCACCACCGCTCCCACCGCGCCAGCTCTGCTCTCCCCACAGGGAAGCAAGGACAACCACTCACAGAGATGCCTGGAGGTGGATCCAAGGTACCCTCCTACCTCTCCATGCAAAAAGCAGGCACAATCTACCCCTAAAGTGTCCTAGACAAGTCTTAAATCGACCACGTGTACTGAAGGGTCTATGTATTTCTGAAAAAGTCTATTTGACCTTTCCACAAGCAGGAAAATTAAGAATTTGTTTTTAAGTCTTGATGTTGTTGTTTGACAGCAGCCACCCTCCCCTCCTTTCCATCATCTCCTCCACCCACACGCAGCACTGAATGAGGCTATTTTCTTATAGGAAGGTTAATGCACGCAAAATATCCCTGATCCAGCCCTTGGCAAACAGAGGCCTTTCTTCAAGAGGCTGCTGCTGTGTAGGAACAGGGATGGGCTCTGGAGCTATATTCCTGTCCCAAGGAGTGCCGTCACGTAGCTCTGCTGTGTGCCAAGGCAGGCACGGTCACTGCTCTGAGCAGACCACGGGCTTATGCAAAAAACAAAGGATGCCAGAGGGGAAATGCTTTGGGAAGAGCTTAAATATCTGTCCTAACTCATTGAGCAGTCTCCGTAATATCTGTTCAGAGGACATGAGGCTTTGTACGTTCATGGTACCCACATTGCGGCACTGACGTTTCCCACCGTGAGAGCAATTAGTGTTACCATGGCATTGAAAGTGCTCCTTCCACTCAGCAAGTCCTCTCCCTGCCCAGGAGGGTCACTGGGGTGGTACGAACCGCGGTCCTAGGAACAGCCCCTCTGCCCCACCATGCTTTCGCACGGCACGAAGAAACTGCTTTATACCTCATGTATTTCCCTCGGGACACTGTCAAGCACTCAACTCCTGCACGGCATCGCCAAGCAGCGCCCCTCTCTGCAGCCCTCCATCACTCGGCTCCCCGCGCCGCGCTGCCAGCCACCACTCTCCATCAGCCTCGGCTTTTGTTAGACCGCCGCTTGCCAGAGCCGCCATGCGCTAAATATAGCACTAACTATGACATTAAAAGACTGGTAGTGACTCTCTCTTTTTTTCCAGGCACCATTATGTCTTCTCCACCTGAGGGGGAAGCACGGACAGGTTTTCCCTTGGCACCTCTCTCTGCCTCCACTCCCAAGCAGCTGCCCTCGTGCTCTGCAGCGCGCTGTGGGAAGCTGTTGTGTTACTTTATGTGTTTGCTTGTGTTGTGTTGGCAAAGAGCAATCACTTCAATGAAAAAAAAAAAAAGAAAAGTCTGTCTTTCCTTAAATGCTTGGAGACAATAAAAGAAAATGTTATATTTCTCCCACCTCCCTCCCTGCTGGTTTAAAGCAGATAGAAGGAACAAAACAGGAGGGAGCATAAAATGACTCCATGCGCGCAGGAATTTGCGTGATTCTCGTCCGACAGTCCTACAAAACATAACAGTGCTGTGATGGACGACAGAAGGGATCTAAAAATCTAAAAATACAGCTGAGCAGTTGTTCACTGCCAAAAACTCAACCCCTACCCGCAGTTAGACATGGCAAAGCCTGCGAAGATGAGAATCCTTTTCTTCGCACAAGAGGTAACGGCTGCACTCAGGTTCACTGCTGGAAGTCCTAACCTTTGTGGTGGGAACAGTTCCGCCTGTGGAAATACAAACTGGGGTCCCCACACGTCTGCCTGGCCCATCCCCTGCTGACAGTTGCCTGCTGCCTCTCCGGGAGGTCTGACTGGTAAAAGCTCGTGTTTTCTTCCAAACACCGTGCACTACACTCAAGAGTAAACCTCTCAATTTTTTAAGCTCACATCAGGAAAAAAAAAAAAAAATGATTCAGGATTGAAAAGATCCATGTGAAAATTAACATTTCTGGCCAGCAGGTGAACTGGTCTCACATCCAGCAGTCAGCCCTCAGGCCACCAGGGCGAAACATAACCACAGCGGAGCAGGGAAGCAGTATTAAAGGAAGGGGGGTAGGCAGATAGATAAAACGTCTTGTTCATGTTGAAGGTGTAGTTTATGACTAACGTTGTCACAACATTCGAGGGGGATGACTAAAAGGCAATATAAAATGGTTTTCAGAAGTGCAGTCATCAGTCCTTTGTAATACCAACTGGACATGCCGATTTATCTGGCTGAATGATTTCTCTCTGTTGAAGTTTTTTGGAGACCAATAACTGCAGTGTGTGCAGCGGCCTGGAGCACTGACTCACCTGCCCTGAGCAAGCAGCTGGTGACACTTGTAAAGGTGGTCTTATAAAACCTCCAGAACGAGGAGACTTGGGACACACATGATACATCATTAAGATATGCATCATGCATTATCTGGACATTCAAAAATCATTTTAGATTGGGAAAGGGGTTATTTTCCTCTTGTTGCAATGAGTCCAAGAGAAATGAGCTCATTACTTTCAGGTGTGAACACCTGTCCCACTCAGTTGCCTGGAGAAAATGTCCTCTCTAACATCTGCTTTTCTTGGCCTCCAGACCCTTTGGAAATGTAGCCTTGTGAAAGCAAGCACACCGTATATATTATCTGTGTGCAAATTAAGGCGAACGCTTCACATGCCTATCAGAAAAGTGGGTCTAAGGCTGCTGGCAGAGCTTTGGCATACCTTTTCAGAGGGCACGGGCTATCGCTGTACGTGCAGGATGCCTATAAAGCAGTAAAGCACCTCAGGGACTGGGAACTACAGGCCCTATTTTCAGAAGAAACTCATGGCCCCTGAGTCACCCACTTGAGCTGCTGGGGAACATCAGGATCCCAGGTCTCCATGATTTTCCGTTGCTCTCAGATTGCTGAAAAATACTTCCAACATCTCACAACAGCCACGTTCCTTATTTTCTATAAGTCTTGGGGCAAGCCCAGGCACCACTGGCCTGCAGAATGCACACCAAGAAGGAATTTTTAAATGCTTATCTTATTTCTAAGGTGATTTAGCAAATAGGAGGAGAAAGTCAGCACCAGCGACCAACAGCTTTTCCACAAACATGACATTTTAAAAGAAAGAATTGCAGGGTATATTTACAGTTATTGACACTTCTGTTCTACTGTATTCATCGTCATGTTACCAGGGCATCTCCTATAAATGGCTGGATATATAGTGCTTCATTTTTGTTCTGAAAAATGCTTGGATAAGTGATATACCTGCAATAATTCTCGCCTACATAACATAAATCTTAATGATTAGAAGACTAAAATAATGGTTCTTACAAACCAGGAGCAAACCTAAGCTACCCATGATGCACACGATTTGCTCCTGTTGCTTTCAGCAAAATTGCAGTTTAAGACAATAGCATTATAAATCATTCTAATAGCCTTGCCTACGTAAAAACGTCTTCATGGTGAGTGGCGCCTGTGCTTACTACCACAATCAATAAAAGAGGCAGCTGAACTCTGCAGCAGCCTTTTTGGAAATTAGGGAAAATCTTGATTAGATTTCAGTTATTTGTGCCGTATCTTCCCAAGTGTGATACCAAACGAGGTATTCCAAACTCTTAATAGAGAGAGAGAAGCACTTATCTGGCTCGGGAAAAATGTTCTGCCTTCCATTATTCGTATGACATCATGAAAGAAAAGTCAGTTGGAGAACGGATATTAAAGTGGAGAATCAAATCAATAGTCCAGCCCTCTGCAGCCTGTCTCCAGCAATGGCCCAGGCCAGATATCGCAGAGGAAGGCATAAGATGTCACTCAGAGCCAGTCTTGCAATAATCTGTTTATGCAGGAAGTTTCTGGCTGTTTTCATAGAATTAGCTTATGTTGAGAAACATGGAGACAAAAATAGTTGGGTGTTGCTTTTTTTTTTTCTACAGATGATTTTTTTATGATGTGTGAACGTGTATCCTGCTAAGCCTCCCGTGTCAGTACTGCCCTGGGGCAACGAGTCCCACAGAGCACTCACACGCTGCAAAATGAGGATGTCTCTGTTATTTATTGCTGCCTTAAAGCAAACCGTTCCTGGCCTTTTACTCTCTGTTCTTGAGGAAATCTATGCTTTCTTGAGGAAATCTATGCTTTCTTGAAGCCTTCACACTTGATACTACCTCCTCCCATGGTTGCTGCTGTTAGTGGCAGCGCAGAAGGGAGAACAGGACTCAACCTGAGAGCGTGGGCCACTAAATAATGCAGAGGCTCCATTTTGCTCCCTCGCCTGCGTTATTACAACCCAATATTTTCTCTCCTGTTTTTATTACTGTAGGGCCCTGGCCAACGATGGGCCAGCTTCCCAGCAGAGCTGCAAGATCAGCTAGGATAGTGTGAGTGAGGATTTATTAAACTAAAGCCAATTGCAAATTTCTTGACAACACATTTTGCCATTGGTCACGCCGATTTGCCAAAAGAGATATTTTTCCCAGCACCACGGGAGCAGGGAGAGGTTCCCCACAGCCTCAACAGTCCCACAAGGCTGGTAGTTTGGGCGCTTCACCTCCGTGGTGAGAGACCGAGACCGAGACCCAGACCCAGACCAAGACCCAGACCCCAGTCCCTGGTGGTTCAGATCTAAGGCTTGGAGCCTTAAATCAGCTGGAGGTTTGGGTTACATCCCTGGTAAAATGGAAAACATCTGAATAGGAGCAGTGGGTCTGCCTTCCCCTGCTGTCATCTGACCTCCTTGGCACTTCACCAGTGATCACATAGAGGTAGCACCTCTTCACCCCATGGGTGGACCTTCCCCAGCTGCCAGTGAAGCAGCAGGAACACAGGAGAGGGTGAAGAAGAGCAGGCAGGACTGGAGGGCACGGGGAGAAGGACAGCAGTGGAGCAGGAGAGAGCTAAGAGGGAGGAAGCCAAGAGGCATTACCAGGAGGAGAAAGGGAGGCAGCCCAAGAGCTCCTGGTCCCAGAGTCCCCCGCAGCGCCTGGATCATTCCCTGCATGAACCTGTCTAATTTTTGCCCCATGCAGGCGAAGCAGCAGCTGTCGCCTGATTACCTTGGAGCAAGCTGAAAATGTAGCGGGACTTACTTGGCCTTTTATTCTTGCTCCTGGCTCCGCGTGAGGTTTGCAATCAGCTGTTAATGGCTCTCCCCTCACATAATTCATTCCTCTCCCCTGTTATTGTGATTACACGGGGCCCTGAGTTTGTCCTGCCCTCCCTGAGCTGCTGCTTTGGCAGCTCGGCTACGGCAAAGGCTCCCTGCACCCAGCGAGCGGGAGAAACACCAGTAAAGCACATTCAGGAACGTCTCAAAGTCTGCGCTGCCTCTCCCCTGCAACATTTCCAACACGGTATTAAATCCCGCCTTACCAGGAGGAAGCTTTGTGTGTACGAGTGGCAGAGCAGGGATGGGGTTTTATATCACGCAGACAGGTGGGGAGCCTGCTGTCAGCCACCCCCCCCGCCCCATGGCAAAGTCTGCGGCGCAGACACACCGACGGCGGGACAGGCTGCACCGCGGAAGGGAGAGAAGAGAAATACCAGCACAGACTTTCAAAGAACAACCCAAACCCATACCATGTCTCCGCTCGGGCCCGGCTGCTCCCTCCCCACGTGGGCTGGGTCAGCCATGCCACAGCACGCTGGGGATCATGAGGGATTTTAGACATTTTGGGGGGGTGAGTCATCCAACAGTATGAAGCTGCTTAAGGAGCACCATGTAAAACAGATTTCTGAGCAGCTGGGATCGCTTTACAATGGCAAAGCTTTCCTCAGAGATATTAGAAAGGTCCAGCAGAGCACCTGGACCCGGTTTGGTGCAGATACTAGTTATTTTCCACTCACATCTGGGGAGTGCAACCTGTGGAAGAGGTTTTATTTGCACACATCAACTGTTCTGAGCAGTATTTGTGCGTGTGTGAAGATTATCAATTGATTCAGCTGTTCATTGAGACAACAAGGCCACGGCTCTTCACCTCTTAAAATAGGAGTCTGAAGTCCCCCCAGGTGTTACGTGCTTGCCTGTTTCTCAGGGACCCTTGCCTACACAGCCTGCCCTGGCCTGGCGTAGCCGCGGAGGCTCTGCAGCTCCAGGAGCGATGGGTGGCCTGGAGAGCAGCAGCTCCCACCTCTGCAGGGAGCCCAGAAGAAAAGATTTGGCCTTTAGCACTTTCTCTGCAGACTGCACCTGGGAAAGGCACACAGGACAGGACAGTGACGAAGATGCTCTGCAGCGGTTCCTGCTGAGCCCTTGCTGCAGCTGTGGAGCACGCTCAGACCCACCTCCCACGTGTCCAAACCTGCTTTTGGGCAGGTTGAACTAACATGAAAATCTACTTAAGAAGCCAGATGCCACCAGCGCTCCCCCGACCCAGCCAGCCGGTGCAGTCACTGGTGGGGATGCTCCTGTAACACTGCTTGATGAGGGTTCATCCTCCCCAGTCGAGCAAATGCAGCCTCCCACAGCTTTTAGGTCAGGATATATAACATGCTCTCCTGTTTTGAAAGATTTCCATCTGCATAGCTCTGCTGGTGGCTAAGGAGGTTGCAAATCCCTCTAAGTCAGGCTGTGCAGGTATCCCTGAGCATCTGCATTCACTCACACTGATGGAACACACAGGTGAGCAAATGAAAGGGAAGAACTTTTTGCTCCTCACACAGGGAATTTAACTCCAAATATGATTCAGCTGTGAGAGGAATGGCTCCCTGCCGGGATGTGATCCTTCAGTCTATAAGTACCGGCTGTGCCATTTCACATGAAACAAAAATTCCCAGGAACATATAATTCCCCTTTCTATATGCAAAATCCTGTGTCTCTGCTGATGAGAATCTTTCGGCAGCAGCCCTGCCCTTGTTTGCACGACAAAACCCTATTAACTGCACGTTACATTCACCTGCAGTTTCCTCTTTTTGGGGTCGGTTGGGTTTCAGGAGAACTCCTTGACCCGCCCCGGAGGCAGCGTACACTTTTCCAGCTGTGATGCTCGGCAGCGAGAGCATCGCAGCCCAGTGCTGCGCCGGTGCTGCTAACCAAGGCTGCCCTCTACCTCCCCATCCTCTGCAGCACATCGCTGCTGCACCCCACGGCTGCGCCGCTGCTGAGCAGAGATTTTGGGGGACACGGGGTGGCCCCCTGCCAGGAGCATGGAGGAGGCTTCCCTGGGCCGGCAAATGTGTCCTCCTGGAAACCTGCTCAGAAGGAACCAAGCCGTGCTCCTCTGCCTCTCGCTGGCGCTGCGCCTTTGGCAGCTCAGCTGATCAAACCCTTCATCTGCTTCAAAGCCCCTTCCTTTAACCGGGACGTCCCATATTTGACCATGCCCTGACTAACCAAGCCTAAACCCTTGGGGTCTGGCTGAGGGTGGGGAGGACTGAATGGGAACGGGCCATGAGCTAGCCGCTCACCATGTCTCATTGTGCATTCACCTCTTACATCACCATTCCAATTAATGAGTCTTTACAAAAATCTCTCATTACAAAGAGAGGAAAATTGGGCCTTTAAAGTAAGCCCACTGTTTTCACAAAGCTGTTAAGTCTAACAAGGAATTAAATTATTTTTGTTATCAGAGCAATGCATAATTTATTCATTTACAATAGCCTGCAAAAAGAAAACTTTACAGAATTGGCCATGACGTGTATGAAAAGAGGTGCCACAAGACTGTAATTTAAAAGGATGGGCAGCTAATTAAAAACCAAGTGCAGCAGTTCCATCTGCAGACTCGAACCATTCTAGAGGCTGTATTGTCTTATTTGCATCACACATGTTAAGCCATCCTTACATTGCTCTCAAAGGTAACGCTTGTATTTTGAGTCTGTTTAACAAAGAGTTTCTTGCAAGGGGCAAATCTGAGCTGATTTTTTAAGTTCTTGACTGGGGGTTAGATTTTCTAATGTGTGAAATCCACTTGGGTCCCGATGACCTTCTGGGAACGTGCTTGCACTAGTGACGGGGTGCAAGATGGGCAGAGCTGGTGCTGGGAACCCAGCGGCCGCACACGTGTCAGGAGCTTGCTCAGAAGCAGCCCGTTAGCGGCTGGGTCGCATTGCGTGTGAGAAGACACCTCCCAGTAACGTTGCGTGGAAGGGACCTGATCCATGTTCCTCGGGACCGGTGCAAGGTCAGCCAACGCTCAAGAAGTGGGTATGATCATGAGATTCACTTCAAACACGCCACTGGTCTGAATTAAAATGCTAATATGGACACAACCGCAGCCTGATGCGAACGGTACCCATGTTTCTATATTCTGTGCATCTCCTTCGCCCGCCTGAGTCAAGCGGCGATAACCCAGAGCGGTCTGTGACACTGTCATTTGTCACCACAGACAGCCAGAGATGGCTGCTAACACCGTGCAGTAGCATCCCCAAATGCAGTGGCAGGAGCGCACCTGAATCACGACTCTCTTGCTAAGTAGCATTACACACTAGAGACGTGTTGGTGGAAGCCAAGAAAATGGGAAATTATGACACCTGGTGACATTTGTTGGTGAGGGCAGCTTTTGCTGAGGTTAAACTTACAGTACCAGCTTGCAGAGTGACAAACTAGACCCACAAATGCCATTGACTGAAACCAGTGGAAGTTAGAGGCTTATGGCCTCTGTGGCTTTGAGATTTGGTTTCCTAGGCCTACCTCTTGGAGAGCGCCAGGAGATTTGGTGCTCAATTTCTGACATATTAAAACACCCCACATTTCAGAAATCTTAGTTCAGCGCTTTCACGAGTTGAGTCTACCAGCGTCCCAAGCTGGGACATTGTAGCCTCAGAAGTTATTTGACTTGCTGAATAACCTTTCATATATATGCACGCAGATAATTGTCTGTTGTGCAGGCACATACTTCTATTAATAATGAGTGTTTTCCAGGGACAAGGCATAAATCTGTATTTACGCCACATCCAGTTCGTGCTCGAGCCTGTGTCGCGCAGACACGAGCAATAGGGTGTGAGGAAACAGTGCTCGCCCCGTCAGGCTTAATTTCGGCACAAAATGACATGAACGTCATCTGGTACTCACAGCACAGTGCCGGTGCTTTTCCTCTTGATCTTGAAGTGTGAGGAGTCATCTGCAAACTCCACCTCGTAGTTGGCCTCATCGGCGGTAACCCCGGGGGAGTCGATCTTGAGCGGGACTTCAAACCGCTCTTTGTTGGGGTCGTAGAGCTACAGCACGGCAAGGAGGAGGCAGGTTAGCCCATTCGTTAGCGTGCGTTGCTCTGGTTAAATCATTGCCCCGCACACAAAATACTCACCCGGAACCGCAGTCTGTCCTTTGTCTGGAACTCCACTTCCAAGACGACCGGGGAAATGTCGTCTCCGAAGAGGGACAAGGCCTGGCGCTTGTTCAGCGTTACCCTGCGGCAGAAACAGGCGCTGGTGCCCACCACAACCGCTGGCTGCCTGCGACCAGCCTGGCATGGGCTGGGGGGAGCACCTCAGCTGTTCTACCTCAGCTCTTTAAACATAAGTCATTGACTTATCGAGAGAAATACTCTCTGAGGTTAGCTTAGGCTCTCCTTGCTGTTAATGGATAGGACGGGTGCTGCTGAAGCAAGGAGGCCTCCTGGGACGTGGCTTCCAGAGTGGGAAGGACCACCCCGTGACGGAGCATGGTTTCCTCACCATCAGCCTGGAGTGGTGAGGAAACACCAACTCTGCGTGGCTTTATACACAGGAAAATATGCCTATTATCCTCCTTGTCACAAGCTGAGCACGTGTTAGCGAAGCAGCTTGGGGAAGGTCTCCATCAAGCTGCCCCCAGGGCGGCAGCGGCGGTCGCCGTGCCGTGCCGGACTGCAGCACCGCAGGAGCCACCCACACTTACCTCCAGCCTTTGGCTGTCTCCTCGGTGTTCCCGCTCAGGGAGTAGCCATAAGGAGTGTCCTCGGGGAAGAAGCACCAGGGAGCGTTGGCCACGTCGGTGGGGCACCAGCTGCAGCCCCGCGCCTCGCAGACCTCCTGGCTGGCGCCCGGCTGGGGGTGACAGTCGATGCGCTTCGCCACCGCCCCGGAGCACTGCCCGTCCTGGCCTGCGCCCAGGCAGCCCCCCAGGGCTAGACACGGGGAAAAGCCATCAGAGACGCAGAAAACCACGTTAAACCCCCTCCCACAATGCAGTTCTTCAGTTCCTCTTATTTTTGGTTGTGTTTTTTTCCCACTTTTGGGATTAATACGCATGATTCTTAACCGAGATGGCGGCAGAGCAGCCTGCTCCCCACCGAGACGAGAGCAACCGGTTTCATTTACAAGGCAAAGCAGAGGGGCTGAAGCGTTCAGTGCTCAGAGCTGCTGGTGCTCAGCTGAAGCACGACTTGCTTCAAATACATATAGGAAGTTAAATAGCAGGCTAGTGAACTTGCCGGTGATGCGTGAGAGCGGCCCTGCAGGCGTACTTCAGTAAGGAATAAAACTGGTATTGATCTTAAAAGGCTACTTTTTCTGTATAGTTACTCTCTCTCATGTTATACACAGAAATTATCCCTGTATCTGTAGAGAAATAAATATGTGAAATCAACATGCACCTGTACAATATATAAATATAAAAATACCAATTTTATATATATATATGTTTGTGTTGGGTTTCACTTCTATATTGCATGACTACAACATATCTGTGGTATTAGTAGTTTGTGTTAATACAGGTATGGTGATGAGTAAAGGGAAGATGCCAGCAGTAAAAGAAAAGGCACAAATGAGTCACTTGCAGAATCATCCTGACAAAAACCTTAGTAACGTACTAAATCTTTTCCCTTCGTGCAGCTGCAGGTTGAGCCCTGTGGTTCCCCCGTACGGAGCGAGCCGCCCGAGACGGGGGGGACCACGGGACCGGGTCCCTGCTGTGCTGACAAAATGCTCTGTTACCAAATATTCTTAAAGAGAGCAGGCGTACTGCAGGCAGAATACTTATTTTGAAGTTAACTTATGTCATTTCAGTCATTACGGCAATATTCAAAGATTAAATCTACTTGAACGATAATTGCTCTTTTCCATAAAATGACTAATACCTCTGCTTTAAACTTTTTTTATGTGGACTGTTGTGTGCTTGAAAGCTTAAAATGTGATTGCTGATGCAGGCTGGGCTTCTCCATATGAAGAACTTTACAAGCATATGTGCACAAACAATAATTCTATATACCAGGGAAACTTACAGAATAAAACTGCAGCTTCACTAGAAAATGCCATCATGCTGCCATGCCAAAGTTGATTTGCAAGCAGGGGATGGGAATGCAGGAAAAGCAGGAGCTGGGTGCCATCTACATTTGTCTTTTGAGAGAACCCTCACCCTCCCTTTGATGTAGCAGCATCTGACACTTGGGTCTGATGCTCCCAGGACGCGCGGCAGAGCTGGCTCCTCGCTGCCATGACGCCTGTGTCACCTTCAAGAAGCGGGAATTAACAGGCGAAATCCTGTTAACCTTCGCCCGCTGCCAGAGAGGCAGGCTGGGCTTCCACCTTTCTTTTCTAGGGCGGACAGTCATGCCCCACAGGCTGGCTGCTTTCTGTCCAGCATCCACCCCTTGTGACCCGTCACGTGGGAAAGACCTCAATTCTGATCCTCTTTTTCACCCAAAGCATAATAGGAATAGGAACATCCCTCCGCAATCCCTAAATTATTTCATTTTGGAGCACAAATCAGAGAGGATTCATCAATGGTCTGATGAAACACTGAAGACTCGGGGCTGGGTGGGTAAAGCCTCGTCTTTTTGTACCGCGTCCCTGCTGCGGACGTGGAAAAGACAGACAGATTGCAAGTCCCATGGAAATAACTACCACTACGCACTGAATGCTCTGCTTATGGAGGGAGGTGGAAGGATTTCAAAGGCTTCCTGCAGCCCTCTGGGTCCCGAGGTCCTTAAACCTGTGCAACCGATGAGGCTAAAAAAAACGCCGTACGGAGCACCACCTCTGCAGTCAGCGCACGGTTCTGCGTCCAGCAGCTTTGCCCTGCCATGCCTTGCACATTCGAGTTAACACCTTGGCAGACAACGCACAAAATAGAGCGAACCCATCACATTTCATTTAGTTTGGGGTTGGTTTTTTTTTTTCCTGATGGGACGCAAAGGCAGCATCAGTGTGTTCATTGCTGAAATCAAAGAAAATGACTGAACGCACTACAGCAGAATATTAACAAGGCGTCATTTTACATTGCATAGGTTCACAGGACACAACTCATTTGTATAATAAAATCCTTTCAAAATACTTCATAAGAAGGATAATGTGAATGAAAAAGCTAGTTCAAGGCAAAAAAAAAACTTGCTGCAGCAGAAGCCAAGACGTTTCTTTAAATTCCTCCCCCCGCATCAATGTGAAGATAAATTTTCCAGCAAATTTGGAAAAGAAGCGCTTGCAGGTATGAGCAGCTGAACAAGGCTGCAACCTCCTTCATCCCTTGGTTCCAGATTGGCTTCTATTAGAGTACAAATGGGACAGTAGCAAGTGGGAAGATGCAATTTTCCTCGCCTACTTTTTAAAAACGTTTTGATTTTAAAAGCTCTGCATCATTATCACTGCATTTATGGCCCATGTCTGTAAACATACACAGAACATGAAATGCAAATGAGCGGTTGAATATAGCAACAGCTGTGGCTACTTGCTGCTTTTCCACGATAATTTCCATGGGAACAGAAGCTAAAGCAAGGTAGTTTGAAAGATATATACGTGAAAAACTATCCCCATTTATTTTTTTAAAACCTCGACTTCGATTTTGTGAAATTAGATTAGAAAATGCTGCAGTAAAGCATAAGCATGGAATTAAAGTATCGCCACACACCTTTTAATTTAATAATATTAGTCTCTACATTTTGGGATCATCCACGTTTCAGAGGCATTTGCTGCAGAGGTTCCCTCTTTATCTAGCAACATGAGACGTATTCTCCCTTTATTAGACTCTGGGCCAAATTAACCTCTGTTATACTGGGATAAAAATCACAGCAAACAATAACTTTCAGCAACTGAACGGTCCCATTGACACCAGTGTGTCTCTGCTGGTGTCCAAGAGCTGCCTGGGATATACTTCTGTACAAGCCCTGCTGTCTTCTCCAGAGTCACCTCAGGAGGAGTTAAAGCCATGCCCATTCTCTCCTTTTCTATGTAAAAAGAAGATCTCCTCTTCTAATAGCTCTTCTGTTACCACGTGCGGATCTTGCTCTGAAGCCTATGCCAATATACAAAAGCCACGCGTTTACCTGCTAGCACAACAGCCAGGAAACACAGGATCCTCATCCTCTCCGTGGTCGAACGCTGATCTCTGCGGGCAGCACGGAGCCTTTTATACAAGGCAGGGGCACGATAAGCACTTGTTCTGATACGCAACAAGAAACATTGCAAATATTTTCTCAGCATCCGTATCTTACACGAGATTAATTGTAACACATGACCTTGTGTGTATTTAAGAACATGTCTAAGCAGATAAGATGAGATGTAGTTATTTATTTGTCCACCAATTTCGATCAACTTTCGAATTCTAACTTTGAGAAAAAACATGCTTTTCCCAGGACTTCTTAGAAAATTAATTTCTCAGAAAATTCAGTTCTCAGAGATCGCCTCCATTTTATTTTTTTTTTTTAAACAAACATCTTCAGACAATCCGAGTCCAGCGCCTACCTTTTCCTGATTTCATATTATCTTTTGTTACGTGTGTAGTCTTATAGTGCAAATGAAAAGTTCGGAGAAAAATAGCCAGCTGAAGAATTCTCCATTGAAACAAGACCCTGATACTGTGACTTTTACAAAATGACAATTTTATTCCAATTACTTGATGGCAAAAACTTTCAGAATAAAGCTGTGTTCTGTGGTAAGATCTGGTTTAGGTGGAATGTCTTCCTGGAGGGGGGGCGGGGGGGGAAGAGTCTCTCTATACACACATTATCGAAGTTATATCGGTGCCTATCAGGAGATGGGTTTGTAAGACAGAACGTCTGTGCTGACAAGCATCACCAGAGAGAAGCATCTGCAGTTTGGACTGCTGCCACCACAGCCCTTCACCATAGGGTCCATCAAAGCGGAGCAGCCTGACAGCAGGTTGTCATTTCCTAGGTTTGGAAGGACTTTTGTCCTGCAGTTGCAGAACCCAATATTCACATGAATCTTACACACACACACACTAAAAAACCACAACTACCCAGGGATCCCAGATGGCAGCCATCCAAAACCAGGGGTCACCAAGCTGTTGGCACCATTGGTGTAGCTCGGGACAGCGGGTGGCCAGGCGGAACAGGGACCCTGCACCGGGCACATAAAGCCTCTCCCGAGAGCCTTGCACATAAATCCACTCTCCACGGGGAGGTTTGCACAAAGTTGTGATGTGGTCCTAGATCTTACACGTGTGCGCCCCTTGCGTAGTCAGAAAGCATGGTAGATAAGCAGTCATTGGTAGCGCTGCTGTTTACTTTAACTAACCTCTACGTTTTTTCTTAACAATATGTATCATTACTCATTTCTGCCAAAAACTGGGATAAATCAGTAGCCTCGTACCACAAGCAGTATGCATTTTCATCTCCTTTCAAGCTGGGCTGAGAAGGAAATAATTCCTCTAAGACCAGTGAGAGGCATCAGAACTTTTCTTTGTTTGACAGACCATGTGTAATAAGGTAAGAACTGCCATCTCTCAGGAACAGGAGCCATCTGCTTCATCTTAAGCCCGTACTCTACTTAGCGTGAGGGAATCCTACTAGGGTTCCTAAGTACTATCAAAACACAAATAATGGCCGACGAGAAGGCAGACGTGGGATACCAGTACAAGCTATGGGCTCCATTAATCAGCAAGCTGTGCTCCTGCATTGTATAAAATTGTGCTTTTTATATTTGGAGCCTTTGCAAGGGAAGTGATTTTTTTTTTTATAAGGAAGTACGATGAAGGCGGCAAAGAGAAATAGTTCACATTCACATCTTTATTTAAGTGTTACCTACATAAGCTATAATTTACAGACTGATACTTTCAGGGAAGAAAAAAAAACAACAAAACAAAATCAAAAAAAACCTCAATATCCAAACACTGTATCTGAATCTACACAATTTTTTAAAATTTGCAGAATTTACAAATTAATAATCAGAGCAGTTGGGTAAATCATACATCCTCCCTCAATATCCACACTCTAAGAGCTTTAAAAGTCATACAGGCACAAGATAAGATATTTTCTTTGTACAACCACCTATTTACAAAGCTTTTTCCAATACACGTGGTTCAGTTCTCAAAGTAACTGCCAAGGTTTGCAAAACAGTGTATTTAAAATACATTTAGCAGCATATAAAATTAGATAAAAAGGAAAGACATTTTGCTTTAAAAAAGAAAACGTGAGATGATAGAAACAAATCCGTAAGAAAAATAGATTAAGATCTATTTCTGTCATGACATTAAGAACACCTAGTCATTACAGAATATAGGCAAAACACTAATCAAACATACCAATTTATGAGCATTTGAGTTCTAGTCCTGAGCACAGAGTATACATAGCTGCACAGCTTTGGTCAACCAGGATTATATGCTAACATTAACACAAATCATATGGCATTCGCTGTCAGCGGAATGCAGCCATGACAGATAGATGTGTCATTAACAGCTTCTTCCCACCTTTTATTCACTCCACTTTCCTAACAACAGTGTAAGTGACCTTTAGAGCCTTGAAACTGCTTGTCATAATCAAAGGCTTATTACTGGGACATCATCATTCCCCTGCTACCCTAAAATGCAAAACAGCTGATCAGACTTGTGAGTGAAATACAGCAGAGCACTTCTGTTATATGTTCCAGGTTATAATTTTGAGATGGCCATTAGAGAAGACTGATTTCCAGTTAATTTAAACTGCAAGTGTTACTTATGCACACAAATTCAGCCATAATATATAGACATATACACGTGACCATTGAGACACAAGCATGTTACCAAGAGGTTATTTTTTTTCTTAAATACAGTACGTATTTTAAAGACAGCAGGTCTAGTAGAGGAGTTCAATCTTATTTGTCAGTTCATTCCAGTCATCAGTGTTTACCTAACAAGCATGCAGCAAACTGCATAGAGTGCACCTCCAGTTCATCAATATATTCCTTTATCCCCGTCATTTCAGTTACTGGCAAGATCTTCACTCGCATCTCCTGTATCTGAGATCTGTCCATCTATTACATTTCGAGCTTTCCAGATCCTCACAGTCCGGTCACTGAAAAACATAATGCAGCAGTATTAGAGGTAGGTAATTAAATTGGGGATGTGGGGGAGCTTTCTTAAAAACTCAGCTGCCTTACTCAGAAAGGCATTGTTGGCAAAATAAGATTTCCTTAATGGATGTGCAAGGGTCGTTCCACCTCAAGGAGGCTTTGTAATCTAAGATGTACCACATTTAAAATTCTCTAACCTTATCGTCACAGCACTGGCTGCTACCTTTAACCATCTCGGCAAGTATAAAGATTATGCCTAAGGAAAAGTAAAACCCTACTCCAACATTACTTAATTTTTTAAAATACAGCTAATGGTAATAGGCTTCAGTAGACCGGCATCAGAGAAGAGCTTCCACCATGTAACTATTTGCAACTCAGCAGACTACGAGTAAACAGCCAGTGTACTCCAGAATGAGAGACAGACTCAATAGGACAAGACTGCTTCCCGCCGTTAAAAAAGTGTGCAAAGTTATAAGAGGTTAAATCAAACAGGACCTGAAACGTGCCTCATTTGCACAAGAGCTCTCAGTCTTTAATAGGAAAAGGTAGAAAAAAAAAAAAACACAAAAAAAACCCAAAACAAAAGCACAGAACCACAAGGCAACAGAAATTCTTAACCGCTCTCCCCTCAAAAAAACCCCTTTGCCAGGTGCCAGAAAGTGAATACCGGTGAGCTGGTGTTCAGAAGCCCAGGAGAGGCAAACTATAATTCTGTACTTTCGGCAACGATCACTTTTACACATATTTTAAAATATGCGTAAGTAAAGTATCACATGGAATGTGTTACAAAACTCTATTATCATAATTACAAAGTAAAATAAAGAACTAGTCTTATTAAATAGCAATTTATCCTGTGCAAGAGAAGCAGAAGTTATGAACTCCTCAAACATTGAATTATGTGACTAGCAAACATTGACTCATGTATTCCTTATAACACCCTCAAAAAAGCCAGGAGGCAGGACAGACTTTATCACAGCACAGAGGTTTTGTGACTTGAGCCTTCACTTCACTGTAAATTGTCAGGAGCACCATAAGTTCTGTAGACCTTCACCACAAGTGCCAAAAGGCTGGGATTTTCTTTCACTAGTAATAAAGAATAGATTTCAGGTGAGTGCACGTACTAAAATTATTAATAATCTTTAGGCAGAGACATAAGCTTTGACATCTCTACTCCTATCTATTAATGATTAAACATAAAAATTGGCCACCAACTGTGGAAACTTGGCAACTTCGAAATCCTGCTTCGATTCAGAAAGACTTGCTTTCAATTCAAAAGGCCGGAAGCTTCTGTGATTGGCACTAGAAGATAACAGGACAGCGTTCACAGCTCCTGTGCTCAGGCTACACCACTAAGTGGGCCGTCTCCCGCATGTTTTCCAGAATGAGATCTTTTTCTTGGTCAAGCCCCCTGAGATTTCAGGTACTCAATTTGCTCACTTTTACTGATGAAGCAAACGTTCAAATCAAGGTGTTTAAAGGACAGTGGGATGGCTTGCAAAGCCTTCACTATACGCCAGCACTTAAAAAACAAACAAACAAAAAAACAAAGAACTACATACCATGGCATTTAGAAAAATTCCCACAGGTCAGGAATCAGTCCTAGCAGTACATAGCCCAACTGTAAAGACTAGCTAGTAAAGTTCTCAACTACTGCCAAATTTTCCCTGCCACACAGTTGTCTCTAAACTTTTTTGATCGTGCACCCCTACCACTAAAAATTTTTTGAGCACACGCCTCCATGTGTATTTATTTATTTATAAATTATATACATGTACTACTGAAGCTCTATCTAAGATTTTCTTCCTGCAGCCCCATAGATCATGTTGTGCATCCTCTGGGGGGCACGCACCCCGCTTGGAGTTCACTGCAGTAGATTATGAGCATTTAGGGGCATGGACCAGCTCTTCCCATGCATGTTATGAAGTGAGTTACACAACTGAAGCTCTCCTAAATGCATTTGCATGGACAGAAATCTAGCAGGAGCTATGGAAAAGAAAGATTCAGGGAGAAGAAAAACTCACTCCGCTGCTGTGAAAATCTGGCTGGAGTTGGTGCAGATTGCATTTATAGGGCTGTCGTGTCCCTTCATCTCCCCAATGGGTGCGAAGGTATCCACGTTCCAGAGTTTGAGGGTGCCTCCTCGGCAGCCGCTGAGCAGAACCGGAGCGCCAGGTACCAGGCCAAGAGCACACACCCAGTCTTTATGAGCGTTAGGAACTTGCTGAAAAAGAGAAACAGAGAAGTGTCACAAGGGCTGTGAAATCTTTTAAAGGAACAAGCGCAGAAATGGAAAAAGTTCCAAGTTCTAAGCTCGATTCCTGTCTTGCGGTAGATTTGCTACATGACACTGAGTATATCCTAGCCCCGTGGCTTCTCCTCCTTTAGGGCAAGGAGGGGGCTACTTCTATACCGCAAGTTTGTTTCTCTTTGTGAAATAGTACTGCAAAACAAGGAAATTCAATATGCACAACTGACCTGACTTGGAACAGAAGTTAATTTAGGCTAACACTAAATCTGCATATGTTCAAATGCATATTTGAATCCATATTTGAACATATGGTCTCCATATATGTTTGAAGTCTGTCTGTAAGACAGTTATAAAACACTTAAAAAGAAAACCCAAAATACTGCTCAAAAAATTCACCAGGGAGACAGAAACTGTTTCTATATCTGATTTTCTCCTTTCTTCTTTTCCCATTACACATTATAAATTGATTTTGTGATGTTGCACTTAAAAATACATCCATTCTTTATTGAGGAAGGACACTAGCATTTTACAGCTAATTCAGAAAGCAAAATGCTGCACAGAGCAGCTGAGAACAACATCCATTTGGTACCAACACTGGGGAAATAGTAGCCCAAGTTCACTCTCTTTTCAGGGGACCCAAGAGTGGCTCTTCTGCAGCTCAGTTTGGTAGGAACTGCTTTGGTTTGCTGCCTCTCTCATATCACGGAGTACATTCAGCTTTCTAGGATCATCTTGGTATTTTATCTATAATATCCGCTGCTATCACAACACTGGTGGTCTAGTCCTGCAGAACTTATTGAAACTGGCAGGGGGGTGGGGAGATGTTGTTCTTACAAATGTTAATTTAGTCATAGAAGCGTTTTGTGGCTTGGGTTGTATAGCACCAAATGAAGAAGATGAGGTCTAAATTCTTTTGAATAGCATGTTTGTTAAGGGGTTTTCATGAATTTTAGAGGACCAACCCTGTTTAACACAGGTGTGCCAAACTAGGGCCTCTGTTGAAGTGCTATACTTTAAAGCAGCCCAGCTCATTTTCAGGGTAGGGATTTTTTTCCCCTTCACCTACAACAGTCAAGTGTACACACCAAAAGAAAGTTGCAACAATAGAAATTCTGACTGGATATGGGGGAGTGGGGAAAATTCATACAAGAGTAGTTTAAGGCTTCCAGTGGGTCACCCAGAGCAGGTGTGCAATCTGTGACCTCAGAGACCTTGAAAACTGGTCAAGGCCTTGAGTAACCAAACCTAATCACAAAGTTGGCCTTGCTTGGATCAGCAGGTCAGCTTTGCCCTGTGTGGCCTCCAGTGGCCTGTTCCCTCTGAACTACCCCATGCTTAGCAAAAGTAACAGCACTCTTCTTCATTCCCTAAAAAGGCAGTGAATAAAAATTATGTAAATTGTTTTGTCAAATGCTTTATTGTCACTGCCTTGAAAAACACACGACATTTTATAGAAATAAGAAAAAGAATGCAAGATAATTTTTATTAAAGTATACTTTGAAATCCAACAAATAAGGGAACATGAAGTATAGAAAACATGAAACTCCCATACACAAAAAGGAAAATAAGAAAAGGAATACAACTAGTCCACTGTTACATACTACTTCACCCCTGCCCCTGTCTTTTTTCTGTTGTTAAATGAATTACAACGGTAAAAATGCACATTGCATAATATTTTAATGAGCCCAAAATGCAAGAGTGAAGATGTTTTTTACAACTTTAATGAAGTCATCCTGAAATCAAAATCTTTCCTGTTCCTGTGGTCCTCCTGATGTTGCTAACAAGCTGTTTAGTACCTATCCCTAGACAGACAGATATAAGGGCAGGTGCCCCAATATGGCCAATTGAAGATTTTCTGTAAGAAGCTGAATTTCTGAATCCCTATATTAGCTGTGAAATCTTAGTAGTATTCTGAAAAGGAACTGGCACCCAGTTGGACAATTTTCAAAGAACATCACAGAAGATTGTATATTTGTGGAATACTAAATATGCCCATATAGAAATTTGCTTCTCAAAGTGACCAATCCTTTATTATCTCATGTTCCAAAACTTTAATATTCTATTTGTTTCCTTGCACATTAGTCTGCACATTAAATACATATAAAGACACGCTCCTCCTTCCTCCAAAAATTATTAAGTGACTGGTATCTAAGCAAACCTTTGCAAGAACAGCAGTATCTTCTGGCATTTGTTTTTCTGCCTTCTGTATCTCACACCGTCTCAACTTAATTGTATTTCTACCTCAACCACCTCTCATAAGACCTCGAAGAACAGAATTGCTTATAGCAAGTAGCAGAAAAATCAAAGTTCTCCATGTCAGACAAATTACAATGAACTTCCAAGTTTCCGTGGATTTGGAGTCTGGTTTTGCTCCCCTCATACCCTCCCCTTGTTGGTATTTTTTTTTAATGATAAAAAACTTACAGCAAATATGTTCTAGCAGCAAACAGATTATTACATGTGTATTGTATACACTACCTAACATATGCATTGTAGAACAAGATGAATGGAGATCTAAGGACTAAGCTTTTTATTAATAAGGCTGGGTGGAGCAAGGTAGGTTGTAAACCCTCTTCGCAAGAAAATATTCTGCAGCCTGATCTAAAGCATTGTTTGCCATTAATGGGTTCCCAGTCCAAAATTTACCAACTTGACAATGACAAGGATGATACCCCATGATTCCAATCATAGAGGAGGCAGGTGCTGCCTTCATTCTGAAGCAAAAAAGCCAAAATCCACCTACTCGGAGCAAAAATAGAGGGCTAACCACTTCATCAGAACTTCCTGGTGCTACACACACTGAAAAGAAAAGCAACTGCCTTCCTAGTGTAAAGGATCAAATACATTATCGATTTCTGTCTTAGTCAGTGCTCTATGCCTTCCCTATTAAAAACATCAGTATCTAAGTGAAGAGTCATTGAATGAGCCTGAACATTTACACAGCCTGAAAACAGTTCTACAGCATGACTGTCACATTAGCCACGTGATTTTTTCCATTACCTGAAGAAGGTCTTTTTGAGTCAAATCCCATTTCTTAATTCCATTATCTCTGGATCCACTAAAGAGGTTGTCTCCCATAATAGCAAGTGCTTCAATGCCATCATAATGAGGAGGTTCAAAATTGTGTGTAGGGCTTACGCTTCCAAGAGCCCCTTCAGTCACATCAAACATCTAAAATAAATAAAAGATCAAATACGTTAAGCAAAATTATCTGCCATCTAACCAGCTTGGAAGACATTGCAGTGAAAAACTTCAGGGGAAACATTAGGAAGTCTTATTACAGGCCACTGTACCATGATGTATATTTGACAGAATTTATCTACCAGAACAAGTCTTTTGTCCTCTTCTACCTCTTGCCTGAAGCAGGAATGCTTCACTGACTTCAGAGAAGACCATTCTGGGAAGAAGTGCTACTACGTGGGTATGAAATACACAGTATCTTCACAAGAAAGAGTCTATGTAGGTACCGTGTGGTGGGCTAGAGAAACAAAGCTCACGAGTGAGTATGGAAAACACGATTCACACTGGGAGAATTGTACAAGCAGCTGCAGGATGATGCATTAATATATTTTTCTGAATAAGGTGTTTTAGCAAGGGCAATACCATTACATGCTGATGCTTTCCATGGACAAGACTCACATCTCTCCTTGCCTGTGCTCTAAGAATGGGGGCTTAAAACAGACTCTTTAAGCGAGGGCATTTTAGGAATTTAAGGCATAATCGACCCCATCAGCTCTTTGTCCCCAGAGAAGCAATGTAAGCAACCCTGTTTTGTTACGCATCGTAATGATCCAGAACTCACCCAGTGAGACTGAGCTGAGGAGGAACAGAGGAGCCATAACTTTTTAAACCACTACCACTGTTTCACAAGCAAATGTCAGACTTCATCCCCCATTATTTGCTCTTCATTGACCTTTTAAAATGAATAAGCTTGGCAGTAAAAAAGGGACTGAATGGTAGAGTAAAAGAATGCCTTGAGTGAGTTAAAGGTATATTCAGTTACAGTATTCCATTAACATGCATCGGTTCCAATTGTAACAAAAAAGTTCAACGATACACCAGAAAAATGAGGCACTTAGAGGTGACTAATATTGCTGGCTTAGTAGAGAAAACAGTAGTTTCCTGTGGCAGGGGAAGGCAGTATCTGTGACCAGACTTATTACCCGCAGTGGTAGCCTACCCATGTGGAGAAGCATTGAGAATTCCCAACCTGTTGTGCTGACCATGCACACACAGATCATTTCTACTATCCAAAGCAGCGTGACAATTTATGGTCGCACTCACCTTGCCGAACACCCACTACTCCGCAGCACATACACATGGCCAAATATCCCTAGTATTCTAGGTCTAACTCAAGAATCAGGTGGCCTCATAAGGATTTATGTAGCCTGCCCACAGCAAGGGAGCACACAAGAATAGCAGATAAACTTCTCTGACTGTTGACAGCTCTCTTTTCCAAAAGCCTTTTTACCTCCTTGCTCGTCACATGAGTTGGTAGCACGACAAACTTGCATTACATGATCGCATCCTCTTGTCCCCACTGAGGTCCTACTGTGCCAGGATGGTAGCCCTTAACTGACTCAATATTCTGAGCTGTGCAGAGAAGTAATTATTAGAGTGCCTCTCTGCCACCCTACTGCCCAAGAATCCTCTGGCCTCTAACCATAGAGACTGCTGAGAGGATTCAAACCCATGGCCCAAACCGTCAAGCTATGCACCCCCCTCCCAGGCAATCTTCTGAGGCTGGCCCACAGCACAGCCAAGCACCCAAGAATTGCAGGATAACATCAAAAAGAGAAAGGCCAGCTCCCTGAGAAAGCTTACTCAGGTTCTGGCTTCTGCTCCACTCCCAGGTGTGTTTATACACTTTTTCCAGGGTGCAAGAAGTATAAAGCCGAGACCGAAGGGTGCCCCATCACAACAGGCTAGAGTGTCTTGCTCATTCTCTCTTTGGCCTCATGAATTACACACTTTGCAACGTGAGTGTCAGCTTTGTGGGCAAGATGATGTACAGTTCCCACAGTCTGCTGCTTTGGGCATACTCCTCAGAAACAAGAGCTTGTGGGTTCAAATACCACCTGGCTGAAGTGGGCCCAAAAAGAAAAAAAAAAGGAGAAAAAAATCCCACAAAATACCAGACACACCCACCCCACCCCCCAAAAAAAAATCCCAACCAGATTTCCCATTCTTGAGTGAATTAATTCCAATGCCCAGAAGCAGGAAAGTATCGTAACACCACTGGCAATTCAGAGCAACTTGCATGCTACTGAATACACCAAGTAGACTGGGCACGTTGGCTGGGATGTGCTGAACTCTCTCTCCTTCCCCACTCCAGAACTCTGATAACACTTAAGCAAGAGCTTGGGTAGACCCCACTCTTTTCTGTGGGGAGCACACAGTGTCTCTTGCTGAGGCAGTTAGGTCTGTACTCCAAAACAGAGGCACTGACTTAAGATACTTTCAAGAGCTAAATGTTTCTTAAAAGTAGGTGTTATGGATACTTCTCCAAGACTTCACACACCTGATGTCCACCTTACCGAGGATTAAGAAAAAGTTTAACTACAGGCAACCATCCACATAAAAATAGCAATGAAGTGATTATTAAGATTAAGAGATTATTAAGAGTTTATTAAGACTGAACATTATTCATAGTCTATAAATGATGAAAGAATTTCCACCTTGGCTATCACGTTTCAGATGTGGAGATGTGAGTCACTTCTGCTGAAGCCTGCATGCCAGGCTGATGTGAAGAGTCAAAATAAATAAGCAAATTCTAAGGGTTTACCTTTATATAATGATCCTTTGAACCAGTGACAATAAGATCTTGTCCATTGGAAATTCGATCTACAGTAAGGCACATAACGGGACCCTGGTGACCAGTTAACTTTCCTGTAGATTGAAACCTTCAGGAATAAGAGAAGAAATGAGGATTTGTTATTTTGTATATGTATTTGTTATATATATACACACAACCTATAGCACAGTTTGACAGAATAGATCTTTTCATTTTCCCCATGTCTTCACTATTCATCCCACGGTTACGTATACTCTATTGCGCATGCATGCCCATGTGTAAATGTTAAATCTATGTTAAATGTAAACAAAAGCATCTATTTATGTAAAATAAGAATTAAAAAAATTAAGTAAAGACAAATCAAACCCCTCAAAGTATTCTCTAATTTGAACACACTCTTTGGGTGCGGGTTGTTTGGAAAACTGCTATTATAGTGTGGCTATCATAGCCCTGTATTATATTCCTTTACATCAGCTGGTTTTCATCATCTCATCAACAATTACTAGCCAGGATTCATGCATCTGTCACCTTACAAGAGTATGTTTTATAGAGCCTATCTTAAACAAAACCTTGTATTTTTCTTTTCAATGCATTTTGTCCTTTTTCCTTTCCTGTGTTTGTCCTTTCAATACTTAAAGAGTGTTTTTAAGAAAGGTGGGGACAGACTTTTTAGTAGGGCCTGTTGTGATAGGACAAGGGGTAACAGTTCTAAACCAAAAGAGGGAAGATTTAGACTAGATATCAGGAAGAAATCTTTTACAATGAGTATAGTGAAACACTGGAACAGGTTGCCCAGAGAGGTGGTAGATGCCCCATCCCTGGAAACGTTCAAGTTCAGATTGGACGGGGCTCTGAGCAACCTGGTCTAATTGAAGATGTCCCTGCTCATTGCAGGGGGTTGTTGGACTAGATGACCCTTAAAGGTTCTTTCCAAACCAAACTATTCTGTGGTTCTGTGATTTTTCCAATCATTTTTACTGAAACTATTCGCCATAACTTTAATACACGAGGAGATCATGAGCACCTTCATTATCTCAGTAACCACCACAGCGTGGATTAGTTGATCCATATCTTGACCATATTTTGCCCAGGTTATGGACATTACCATAAACAGGAAACACTTAATTGACTTGGTATCCACATGTAACCACCTAGAGAACATTCTCTTCTGCTGGGGTTCTGTACCTTTTCAGGTCCCACATCCTCACTGAGTTTCCAGCAGCTGCATAGAGGAATGTGCCAGTTGGATTTAGTGCAATCTGATTGATCTGGTTCTCTCCAGCTGGGATAGTGACTGTTCTGTTAGTACTTCCTGAACACACATCACCAGGCATCGCCTGGCCCGAAGACCTAAATATGGTGAGGAAGGAGGAGGGAAAAAAAAAAAGAAAACAAAGAAAAACTCCCTTTATTATGCATTCATAATGAGCCAATTATGAATACTAAACATTTGATAAAAACACTATAGGCGTGAATGCAAATTGGTTTGTGTTTCCATATATTACCAATGACCTAGAGTGACTTAGCCTGAACATGTAAAGAAAGCCTCTGGTCCCAAACAGCGTACTTAAATTATAGTGCTACACTATAGAATTAAATCCTTTTTTTTTTTTTTTTTTTTAAATCTGTGACAGTAAGATTCATTTATACTCTTTGCATTTGTGGTTTAGCATACTTACGTCAAAGTCCGAATACACTTAGCAGAATCTCTGATGTCCCACACCTTGATATAGGAGGTTGAGACTGTGAAGACCAGGCTAGTGTAATTGCAATATTTTATAGAAACAACATTATTTGGATGACCGCCCAGAGACATAATCTCTTGTCCAGTTACCAGATTCCAGACTTTACAGGTACGATCTAAATAAAGACAAGCAAAAAGAGTAAAAAAAATTAAAAATAAAAAAATTAAACAAACAAACACCAAAGAAAACATGTCTTTCCAAAAATCAATTAATTTTAAAAAGTCCATACATTCATTTGCACTCATACATAACCCTCCCTTTTGGTAGGCACTTTTAAAGACCTAATTAATTAATCCATTTTTTGAGTACACATGGGCATCGTCTACTATCATCAAAACTAAGCAAGATTAATCATTAGATGTAGAAGATTAGATGTAGTGTAGAAGATGTGCATATTAGGTCCCACGGCATTTTAAAAGGATAAAATCCCATGTCAAGCCTAAACTGTCAAACAAACAGTTTGGAGACTGTAAAGTTTAGATGATGAGTGATCAAGAGAACTACTCAATTTTTCATTCAAGGATCCTTCATCAAGAACATAGTTCATGAGACACTTAGAGCCTCAGCGTGACAGGAGGCTGACAGCTACAACAAAATTACGGAGGCAAGAAGTGATCCAAACTATTTAGTGCTTTTAAAAGCCTTTGAAAATCCCATTGTAAGTGCTTTAGTCACACTTTTCATTCAGTAGCAGAGGAATTTAAATACTGCAACCTTTTGTGTACTGAAGGCTCAGATGCCTAGATGTTCTCAAGACTTTTGCAACACAAATGGAGCCCACACAGAAAGCTCTCTTTGTTGCACCATGTTTGTATCAATCCTTGTACTTTAGAAGTACTTTTTTCCTGGAATAAATACTGGGAGGATGAAGAAAATGTGTAGACAGTGTTTATAGGAGCACAAAGAAAGCAAATACACTAGGAACTCATCAACCACTTTAAAAATCCCATCTATCAAGACCAGAGCCCAATATCCGCCATGCACCTGAAAGCTTATTGGCATTCCTGGATTGGCAGTATCTGGTGGTGTAATGGCTGTCAGTGAGCTGAGGCTTTCTGCTTCAGCAACAATTTCCAAAAGATTTAACTTTAATTAAACTGTTGTCTATGCTCTTGTCCTCTTGAGTACAAGTATACTCTGTAAAGTTTTCCCCTCCAAAAATATATACAGCAAAAATTCTTCCATAAATATGGGAAGCTAGCATATGACAAGAAAGAGCAAATATTGACAACATCTGCAAACACCCCTATGTTAAAAGCAAACAAAACCTTTAGAACACAAACATAGACGTAAAATAAAAAAATAAATTTGAAAGTCTTTCCCCCCCCCACATAGCCACTATATTTGAAATATCAATACAAATTAACCAAGCAACATTTACAGAAGCTAAAACTACGTCCTTTTTTTTGTATTTGTGTCCACTTGCACCAATGCTAGAACATTGGCTTAAAAATTATTAGACCAAAAGTTTGCGAATCCACTGTAAGAACGTGTCTTGGTATGTTTAACAGCCAGGTAGTAGAATAGCCCCAGAAAGCATACCTTTCTTCCAAAGCACTATTTCCACCAGCTTGAAAAGTTCATAGAGTGGCTGCAGCATCCATCAGGGAACTCAGTCACTACTAGATCTACCCCCTCTCACAACAGCCATTCAACACTTACACTCACAAGGGACAGGACGAGGTGCATGGGGGAAGCAGAAAATGGCCCTAGCTCTGCTCAAATATCAACTATGGCAGGAAGCATCTGTTCTGTAGGTAAGTCTGTAGGTAGCGCCGCCAGAGATTTGCTAATTTCCACCTCTACCCCTACCCTGAGGCTATTACTTTGCATTGCATACCATGTGTGCACATGTTTCCATGATTGGTTCCACCGTATCACTCAACAAACGTTAATGTTATTCTTGAGAGTTACTTTTTTCCACTACAAACAGATACTACCCATTGGAATGAAAAACTTGTAGATAATTACTGTAAATCCTTCTCCAGCTTATGTTGCAAAATATATCCTCGCACTTTTCCAGCGTGTTTACAGCACCAAGCACAAACTGAGACTTTCACAATACTGCAAGTTGTCAAAGCAGCCTCTAAAGGCAGCACAGATGAATGAAGCTTGCCTAACCTTTAGATCCAGTAAAGAGAAGATCATCAGTTGCATCCACACAAAGCACAGCCTTGGTATGTCCTTCAGCTGTATAGATACACTGAAGCGGAGATGATCTGATGCATTTTGAAGCAGGGTATGGGTTAATTATCCCCCTAAAGGAAAAAAAAGAGTGTGAGTTGGGCATAGTAATAGACACACATCAAAATAATTTACTTTAGGGAAAAAATTAATCTAGTTTTCTTACATGAGCAGAACAGCTGAATGCCTTTCATAAACTATGTAAGATTTTTTACTGTTTAGCGTCAACAAGCGTCAACTCTGGACTATCAGTTAAAGGAAATCACATGCGAAAACAAACAAATGAAAAAGACAAGATGCTGGGTATTTGGTATATGGGAAAGACTGCGTAATGCTAAAAGGACTGGAATGCTTAAAATTCCTGGATTCTTAGGACCAACCTTAAGACTGCAAACTGCATAAAGTCTAGTTAGTCTAAATAGCACATCTGAAAAATGGAGCAAATGTAGTGTGCACTGCCAATTCCAAACAGCAGGCATTTTGTATCAGCTGCCTTCTACAGGCAGGCTTGGAGAACTGCTGCGAACTTGGTTGCCAAAGTAAGGTTCCTACTGCACCCTGTACCCAACACCACACTTGTACTCAAACGGCTAAAAGGAAGTACGGTTGGAGTACAGATACCCCAGAGGAATCTTCCTGGGGATTTGTAGCTAGTTCTGTGGGGATGCCATAAGACTGTAACTCAGCCTCAAAAGAAACCAACCAAACAAAAAAAACACACAAAAAACCCCCACCAGCCAACAACTCATCACCAAACAAAAGTTATTAGAGGTCTAAAATACCACACACACAACTGCACAGACACAGACCCCCGCTGACTTCTGTGAAGTGTAGAAAAGCCTCAAGGTGATGCCCACAAACATGCAACACAACGCTGTGACCCAACCAGCTTGCAGCTAAGACTGACTGTCCTGTTCTTCTGGGGATTACACATATGACTGTGAGAAAAAGGAACTAAGCCATAGCCCTATCTCACACAAAAAAAAAAGAAAAAAAAAGTGTCAGATACTTTAAGAAAATGTAAAAACTCCTTATTGCCCAGCGGCTTGCTACAGAACGGAAAAAGTCCTTCCTGATACTATCTAACTTTGTGACAATTAGCTGGTTTATCTAGTATAGTCTTACAAGTTAGATGTCTCAGGACGTCTTCATTCATATAATTCATTAACCCACAACCCTTTTACAGATTTTACTAATATTAATATTGCCTTAAATTGTTTGACATTAACTTCCTCATTTTGGAAAAGCATTCACCTTTCAATCTGCACCTTTTTACGTTTTCAGCAATACAGGAACAATTTACTTTATTATTATTATTATTATTAATTTAGGTCTCTATGCTTTAGTTTTCTAACACCAGACAAACCTAATATAGTTTTCTCTGTAGTATTCCCCAGTGGATCATGCTGTCTCTAGACTGAGTTATTCCTACTGCTGTTCTCACCCACTCAATTCCCTTGACAAGCCATGTAAAATACATGTCCCAGAGTTATTTATCTACCTCTGTGCAGTACCCTGCAATCTACAGACAAATAATGCTACAATGGCTACAATGACCAGACAAAGCCACCATCACATTATTATTAGCCCTTTGATGGCCCTTCTCTTGATAAATTAATTTTCACTTAGTACCAAAATCCAACATGAGTGGTGACATTTCCTTCATCTCTTAAGCCACTGTGGGTTCTGTCAGAAAGACAAAATAAACAACCTACTAATTTTTATTTGCACGAGGATTTAATTTTTACTGACCAAAGCATACAACTGAACAAAAAGAGAAGCACGTAAAACCTAAGAAAATGTCTGCTCCTCTTTCTTTAAAGAAAAGAGAGAAAGAATATCCCTAAGGAAAGGTTTATATCATATTTCATTTAAAAAGGAAAAATCTGACAGGCTCAACAACAAGAACATCCTAAAAAAGGAAAGGGGGAGACATGCTTGACCAAAATTTCAGGTTTTAAAACTTCCATCAAAAGCAAAAGAGATACAGTACACAAGTATGAGGAAAATTCATGCAGCAAAATGAGATTTTCTAAGAACTGGAATAACTTCAGTGAGAGATGCCAACAGAAAAGAGAAAGAGAGAGTACCTGTGTACCTCCGACAGAGAGGAATCACTTTCATCAGACCTACAATCAACAGTGGTGGAATTGTGAGGAGAAAGAATATAGGTATCAGCAAAGTAAAGCCTCCATTATAAGAAGAACAAACAACAGCATGTCCAGTTCAGAAAAGCAATGCAAATCCACATACAGTACACAGCATTGCTCAGGGTATCCTCTAAACTCCTGATAATGGAGGGGGAGAACAATAATCTTAAGATAGCACTCTCAGTAGTAAGCTACACTGGTAGACTCTCTCAGCCCAAAAAGCTGAGTAACACCAGCTGAGCCATTTCTTATTTCCCAAACAATTTTTTTTACAGAAGCGAAGGCAACAAAGTAAAAGGAGAAGATGGATGCATAATTTAACCTCTGTAACATAGTGCTTGTTGAAGATATCAAAAGGAAAAAAGATAAAAGATTTCTGAACATCAATGCCTGTTAAGTGTAGAAGAAACATGTAAAGTGTTAATCATAAAAAATACAAATATTAAATGTAATGATAGCCCACTGAAATAGGAACAGTAATTTGCAGACAATCCTAAGTTTAAAATCCTTCATCTTTCATTTTCAAAAATGTTTAAAAATACAAATGAGAAAACACACAACAAGGAAAAAATCCCTCCCCCCCCCCCCCATGCCAGAGACATGAACATTTGCAGTACATCTTAAGATGTCCTTCATTTTCAATTCAAATCAAACAGATTCAGCAGGTTCGATTTGACTTCGAAGTTAGTCCAGAGAAAATGAAAAGGGTTAGCTGGGAGTTAGCAGTAAGATAAAGGTAACATAGCTAAGATAAAGAAGTTACAAGCGCAGTTAAACTACTGGAAGCCTTGCAAGCTACTGCTTGGTTACTCTGTAGACCACTGAAAAAAGCCCACAGTTTTATAAAAAAAAAAACAATAGCATAAACAGACAAGAGCAATTTCTCGTCTTGCTACAGTCAGAGCTAAAGGTTTATATAAGTTTGAGGTGTGGTTCATAAGCACCCCATGGCACTAGTATCTGTAGTGAAACCTGCAGTAAAGATTCTGCTCAAGTCAAGTCCACTGTAATTTGGAGTAAGGCTCCTACAGGAACAGATGCCTAACATGCCAGGAAACCGAGCTCTACTTCTAAATGAGGTATGAATATCACCTCCTCCTCCAGATCACCTCCTGAAGTCAGTCTGTTCAATAATATGGATAATCTCTGAACAACCGCGTTCCAGCCATTTCAACATCCCATCCTCTAGGGTGCTGTTGTGACAGCACTCAGAGCAGCACTGGAATAACTGAATAACTGTCAAAAGCGCTATTTCCTAAATTGTCAGCTAAATCCTACTTCCAAGTGTAAACACACACACAAATACACGTACATCTAAGAATTCTACCATTCTTGTCTATTTTGGGTTTAAAACTACAAATACCAGACATAGCCTAGAAAACAGGAAACAAGGTTCAGCAGGAAATTGCTTTTCTTGAATTTTTACAATGATTCCATGGAAGTTTAAAATATTTTCTTTGAAAACTACATGAAAACACAAGAAACGTCTCCTCCTGTCTTGCAGGGGAAGGGAAAATATCTAACAGATACTACACTGAGTGCACTTTGCAATTCCCTGGTTGGGGGCTGAGGCTTCCCTCTGTGACTTACTTATCCTGCTGAACTGATGTGTTTCCCTGAGAAACAGTAAGACGACTAAAAACATTCATTTCATTACGGGGCCGGCTTGGTGGGGAAGTAGGAGGTGACAGACTAGCCTCTGGGGCTCCAGAATCTGAGCTACAAGAAAAAAAGAACATCTTCTTTAACAGGTTATGAATGGTTAGAGAAGTTAAATTCAACATGCCTCAAATGTTAGATGCTCTTTTCTTAAGCAAATAAATAAAATTATTAATGCCAGCTGCAGATGTTTCCCAGAAAAGGTAAAAAGCTTAAGACTACAAACTGCTGCAGAGTGCAAGGTGGCACAATGTTCAAAGTTTATGTGCTAACAGTGAAAGCTCCGGCCAGAACACACATATGTAAAATGAAGAAATTCTTATAAAACTCCAGGTTTTTTACATAAATTGATGACTTCTGTTAAAAAAAAAAAAAAAGAAAAAGTAATTTGCAAATGCTCCAAAGGACATTTCCTTGGGGCTCTGCTCCCAAGTTATTTTGTACAGAAATACAGAAAAATATTCTGGCAAAAAAAAAAAAAACCACACACAGAAGTCCAACAGTGAATAATTTCACTGCTAACTATAAAAACTGTCCTAGAATTAAAGAAAGAGAAAAAATTATTTTTCAAGAAAATACACCCATGGTTTAAATTATTTCAGAGGAAAAGAAATTTAAAAGAATCTTACAGTTTCTGTTCTTTTGCCTTTGTCTTTTCCACTGTTTTCTCATAGGCTTTTCTCTTTGCTAGAGGTGAAGGCTCAGGTATCTTCTTCTCTGACAGAGATGGCTGCCTAGAACTAAAGCAAGAGGAATCATTATCTTACTTTAAGGCCCTTTGCAAACCTGCTTTTCTTACATTAGCTGTCATTCTCCCACTCAGATTGCAGGTTTCAGAACGTGCTTAATCTACTATTGTCTCTCTTGAATCTATGGCTCTACATGTGTTCTCACATTTTAATATAAAAATACACCAAGTTTATTACCTTTCATAGTTCATCAACATATAAAGAGCCAGATATTGAATATGCAATGGAGATCGACTAATTCAATAATAAAAGGGACTGACAAAAAGAAATACAGCAGAGTATGCATCTCAAATTAAGACCATGGAAAAGATGGAAGGTCTGACTAAGGTCTAAAATTTCAGATTCCACAACTTTCATCTACAATAGACCACTTCCAGACATGAAGAACAGAGAAATCACGATGACTCTTACATATTAATCAAACTTTGCATTAACATATTCATGCTTCAATATCAAATTCAAAACTAGGAAATGAGAAAAAGTATTTCCCATTGACAGCCTGACTGTTATAATATTGCTTCTCTTCATCCCCCCCTTCCCTTCTTCCTTGCTTTCCATCCCTCCTTTGTCTCTCTAGTTCTTTCTCTGAAATAATTCCAGAGTGCAACATTAATGCTGACATCCCAATGTCGTCATTTCACCACACTCAGATAAAAAAAAAAGAAGGGAATCTGGATGGTCTCCACTCTCCTGAACTCTCATTTCCTACTAGCTGGGCAATCAGAAAAGCAACATCTGCTTTGATTTATCCTCTTTTTCTTGTGTTTAGAAGTTGTTTCTACTAAAATAAGGACCAGAAACACTTGCTAAAAGAGAAAGCAGATTCTGAAAGTGCTTTTGTGCCACACAATTTTATTAAGCAGACAAAAGTTCACTTGGCAGGCCACCTGCTTGACACAGTTACTAGCATCTGGTCTCAGAGCTCTGCAGGCTCTGGATTTACATAGCTGCAACTTCTCTGCGTGAGAAAAGCTGTACCAGTTTCCCTTGAGAAGGAGTCTGTGCTCTATAAAATCCATCTGGGGACTGGCACGCAGAATAACATGGTTTACGAAGGAAAGCACAACCAAGAACAGCTATTGACCCAAGTAGCCGAGACCATCTCAAGAGATCACATGCACACTGAACACAAGCCCTAATTGGAAGGTGAAGGTCCTACCTGTAGGACCTAGTGCCAGGAGTTGTGTGACAGCCCTGGATTCCCCCCAGGCTCTTCAAAGGATTTGGGGGGGAGCGGGGGGAGAAGCCAGGGGGAAAGGAGGACAAGTCTGGTTTTGCACAAAAGTCTAGCAGTTAAAGCACACAAAGAGAAGGGGAAGGTGGATTCAATTCTCTCCTCAAAGCCAGAGCACCCATTTCTCTGCAGGCTTCCCTTACCTCTAGGCATACTCTGCAAAGAACATAAGAAGAGGTGGAACAGGACGCACACCTTCCCTCACTTTATGATGGACCAGTATGCATTTAGGAATGCAGAAGTGCTGGGGTCACAAGGCAAATCCTATGATCAGCCTGATAGCTAGATCTTTCAGCAGGGATGACAAACTTGGGTTACGGTTTCCACTGCCGTGGTCGCCTATGTGTCTACTGTGCAGCTACTACATTAAATAAACCACAGCAGAAACTGGAATCCAAGCTCCTCTGCCTCACACCAGCGTCCCACATACTCAGAAATGGAACCAGCTAACTCTCACTCTCTCTCTGTCTCCCCCTTGAGCCTTCCATCTTTGACTCCACAGTGGCACATCATCAGATGTAAAGAGCATGATTATATTATGAATTCTTTTTGTAAGCCTGGAAATGCAGGTATTATAAAAATGCAGCAGTCGCACTGGAATGAACTTCCTAAGCATAGATGTAAAACGCAGGTGCATGATGTCAGTGACCTGAATAAAAAGGAGCAAGACACACACCTAATTACAGTTTCCAGTGCTCTTTTAGATTTCCCTGGATATCAGACATCTGAACAGAGCTGACATAAGACCTACAGGAGACTACTCTACTCCAAGCATATCAAAGGACAATGGCACTAGCCATCTTTGTAAACCGAATTCCAACTAAACTAACTGTTGCCCATGTGCATTTATGTGCTTCTCTGAATCACCACAGATCTGAGAAAATGGCGGGTGGAAAAAACTGCGTGGAGCAGTTTGTACATATGCAGACACCTACATTTGCACCTAAGCATAAAATTCATTTCTGTCTCTTCCAGAGAATGCATATTTTGGATCACTGTTACTGCTTCTACATCCCCGAATGCCACCTAAGTGGCACAAGGGAGATAATGTTCATTGCAGATAAGACCATGCTCTGCTCCAGGAGAATTTATTACAAGAGATATGATGGCACTACAAGCCCATATAGGAAGGCCTGATGGCTCAAAGACAACCTTTCTTCAACAGTGACCAGCAAAACCAGCAACAGTGCATAAAGTATACTGCTGAGTTCTAGTTTTGGAAAAAGCATCTCAATTACAGTGAGGAAGTCACTGCAGACTGATTGTGGGAACTTTTGATCACTTATCTGCTAAAACATGATCAATAACAAAACGAAATACGCGTGAGGCCTGCTGCTGATTGAATTGAGTTACTGACAGTGCATAACTCTAACGCTCACAGAACAAAGTTTCAGGAAAATCTTGGTTTGCCTTGTTGCTGGCTCACTTTCATAGATGGATACATTTTAGAAGATGGAGTGAGACAAAAGCTGGTATTACCTGAGTCCTGGATGCCAGGTCATAACACTTGACGTTTTAAATCCTGAAGCTTCAAGAGTCTCTAGTGATCTCACACTAACTGCTGAAACAAGTGGGTTTCTCCACCTATCCTCATCCCCAAGAGCATTCTTTCCAAGCAGATTCTACTTGTAAAATGCACTGAAGCCATCAGCATGGGTTAATAATTGCTGTCAGCAGTGTTTTACTATTCATGATTGCCACCTCAAGCACATGCTAGAAATACGTAGTAAAAATAATACTCATTGCAAATGTACATTAGGTAGAGACTGCTGTAAAAATATTATGCAAATAGGAGAGATGGATAGCAAAAGATGCATAATTCCAGAATCTGTAACACAAAGATAGCTATGGGACACAGTTTTTCCATATCACTGAATGTGGCAAGAACATTCAGTTTACGCATGAGTTTGTGCAATTATAGGAGCTAGTACCTAAAAAGCCAAGAAAAGGGTCTCTAGCAGTGAATGGCTAATAACCAACAGTGATATTGGTAGATATAAAAGGAACAGCAAGAGCAAGTGAAAAAAACCAAACAAACAAAAAAGAGACTGCATGAGAGAGACCTGCTGGCCCCAGTGTAAAAAAGACAAAAAATAGTATTTTTAATTCTATTTGGCATCAAGTAATACTTTCAATTAGTAAAACTGTTCTGCAGGGAAGTGCAACCTGCAAATAGAAAGGATTTTTGAGGATTCGTAAAATCCAACACGTTTCTTTCAACTTTATACTTGCATACTCTACTATTGTATAGATGTCTTCGTTTTAAGCATGGTCCACACAAGATGACCCACAGAAAGATTTTACGTAATACTTAGGACCATATACAGATACTGTTACTACATCATATAAAGTCTTTGGGTTTTTTTTTTTTTAATCTCTCTGCTGTTCTAAGCAGATTCTCACTACCTCCCTAGAATGCGCATTTCCCATAGCACTAATAAAGCCAAGTATCCAAGGTACTAGGTGGGATTTTCCCCCTACCTAGGAACAAGGCTACAATAATTGTACTATGATAAAGCAACTTAACAGAACTTATATCTTCAGTACAAAACACGTCACTTACAACAGTGCATTTATACTTTCTAGAGTAGTGATGGTAGAAAAGAAGGAGGAGCTTTGTCAGTATTATTTAGTAAGCTTAAAGTATATCAATCTCCTTTGTAAAATTAAACTAATAGATTACAAGAAGTTGGCAACATGCATTTTTTATAAGCAAAGGATAATTAGTACAGCATGGTGAAACTTACATGCTGCCTATCTTAGAAGGTAAGCCAGATGGTGGGGGAATAAACTCTCTGTCCCTAGCAGAGGTATCATTTGTGTCAGCAGCCATCCCACTGTCTTGGGTTTCTGCGACTGATGCGAGAGGGCCAGCTGAAGTAGAGTCTGCGGCACTAGCATCAGAGACTAAATCACTGCTGTCTGCATATAGCAATTCCATCTGGGTAGTGGTCCTCCGGCGGGCCTGGAGACAAATAAAAACCAAGTTGTGACTTAAGCATTTCATGGTATGTGTCAAAAGTGCTACATTTAAGCTTATTGTTAGCTGGTAATTAGCATCCCCCTCAATTCACTTAGCAACTACCTTTGGAAACTAAATCAAGGACCTCACCTCTACTCTTTGGCAGCAATTTCAGAGGAGGCAAGTCAAATTCAACAGCATGAAACACTGATTTGACAACTGGTTTCCAAGGATATCCTTTCAACCAGCTACAAGTACCTGTCATTACTACAGGAGTATAATATTGTTCTCCTAAGGTTTATCCAAATGAAATGTTATAAAGCAGAGAGAAATAAAGCAAAGTGTGAATTTATATAGCTACAATTATATTGGCATGGCTTCTTACATTGATGCTTCTTCTGATATAAAAAACCCTGCTTCTTACTTAGTTTATGTCACTTCAAAAACAGTTTAAGCCAACATGAATTAAGATTTGCTCAGCATTTCAACAATTTGAAAACAACGGAAAACCTCACAAAGGAGCCAAGTTTTGTGTAACACAGTCATTCTTAAAAACCTGTTAGGTTTTTATACGTGTTACGTGTGATGATGTTGTGAAATTAAGATCTATTCCTCAGGGAAAGAAAGGCTACTGGAGAAGATGAAGGTCCAGTCTGAACAGAACCATTACAGAACCGACATGTTTGTTTTATGCCAACATTTTCAAAAACTCGCTCACTTTACCTGCCCAAAGAGCTGCACACCAATGCACACTACTAATAATGCGACAGCCAACCAGGGTATATCCCTCCAAAGCCAACTACAGTTAGGAGAGTGGAGGTTAAGCTTTTATTTACTTTGCAAACTTGGTTTATGCTCCTGTGAGCACAGAAGCAAAATGGCAATCAATGCACATGTTTCCAATTCCCACTGCCATTAATATTAAACTGCAGACAGCCTAGATATAGTCCTCCAACACCAACTGTAATTAAGAGCCTGGAGGTCAAATTTCTATTTATTTTATAAACTTCCTTTACTTTTCTATGATCACAGAGGCAAATCACAAACAATAAGCATGTTCACAGTTCCCACTGGCATTAACATTAAACTGCAGCCTAACTAATGCTAAATTGCAAATCTACTCCAGTTTGGAGTGCTAGTAATTGGAAGAATGTATCTCTTTCTGGAACTGCAAAAATTCAGCCACAAGATATTGAAAAAGTGCATTTTTATCATTGCTTCTCAGAGAGAAGTATAAGACAAAAGAATATTACATACAAATCCTAGTATGTCATTTCACCTTTTGCACGTCTTTGTTCATTAATGTCTCCAGAGTAAAGCAAGAGCATTCCCCAGAAGATGCCATTAAAGTATGAATTATTGTTATTATCGTTGTACAGCCTACCTTGCTTTTCGGTTTGACTTCACCACAAAGCTTCAAAAGATCCGAAGACAATGAACTAAAAGAAAATTGCATCACAGTTAAAAAAAAAAAAAGCTCATATTTTTGCCAAATATGTATTGTTATTTGAGTCTTTCTACTGAAATGCTGGGCAAAGTGGAACGAAACAATATCAGAGATATCTTCTAATAATGTATACATGATGCATTATACTAAGAGTAAATGACAGTGTTTTTTCTAGAACCAGATCCAGTTACTGGTTAAGAAAGTTTGCTCACCTTCCTTCTGTCCCAGGACTATGCAATGGAGCATCCTCATCAGTACTATCTTCCAAATTTTCTACAAAATTTCCAAAAGAATAATGTTAGTCTGTCCATCTACAACAGGATGTGCAAGTTTTAAGTGCTATACAAAACAGCTCAGACAATGTTGAATGTAGATGAACAGCATATGAAAGGCAGGGATTTTCAAAATATCTCAACTATTTGCTAGCCAGTTCCCATTGAGTTTTCCTGGCATCACTTAAGTTTTTTTTCATACAATCTAAATAAATCATACGCCTAGGCACACTGTGCCAAATATGGTCCTCTTTTTTTTATTTATTGCAGCAGAGCGGCAGGGGTGACAGAAAACCACAAATAAATTCTAGAAGGAAATCTGGAAGAAAGAAGATAAAGCAGAAGAAATTAACTGCAAGACAGGATGTAAATCAATGATCAGTAAGGATGTCTCTCCCTCTTTTTTTTTTTTTTTTTAATCTTCTTACTCTAAGAGAGAATCAGGCTGGTTATAATAAAAAAAAAAACCCAAACAACTGTATTTTTAACTAGCTAGTGAGCTGAGGCTCAGCCTCAGCTTATATAAAATGGCACCATTTGGACTGACAAGAAGCAAGCACTTTATTAGTATGTAAGCATTTAGATTTCAAAGGATGATGCCACCATTTATTACTTTAGAACTGCTTCCTAAAAAGACATTAATTGTATTGAAGTTAATTGTAAAATGAAGCATTTCAGTAGAAATGCTCTTGAAGTAACACATGTACACAAACCTGTCCACAAAAGACAAAACCAGCATGCACGTCACACACTAACACTGTCAAACATCAGATCAACATGTCTGCATGCAAACTGTGCAAAACATTAAGCTGAGACAACCAGTTCAGGGCATATGTAAAATCAATTCCAAACTTTTGGGAAACCAAATCCCCTAACTTGCATATTATTCTAACAATATATTTTAAGCATAGATTAAAGACATAGGTAATACATTCCTGCAAGTAAAGCCCCTTATTTTTGAACATACTCATGAATTTCCATTACATCTCTTCTTTATTATTAAAGACACTTTATTTACTTAATTTCTGCCAGAAAGCAGATACAATTTGTAATGCATAGAACCAATATATTTGGCACCCATAGTAAAATAGGTTTGTCCATCTATACGTTTTAAGTGCAAGTTCATGCTTTAGAGAAAGGGAGGAAAGATACAGTGTCCAGCTGAATTCTGAAGAAGGAAGGAAGGAAGGAAGGAAGGAAGGAAGGAAGGAAGGAAAATGCTGCCTTCTTGTGTATGCTACATCTAAGAACGTTTCCTGAAATAAATCAAAACCATACATCAATCTAGCACCAACACCAACAATGCACTTCAGAGGTACTTAACTGCTGTATTAGTTTTAACAATGTAACCTTAACTATCAGAAATACAACAGTATTATAAAGAAAGCGGGGTCACAGAAATAGCACTCTGAACTTTCTTTTTTTGTTCCGTTCTGGATTTGAGCCCACATTAAATCTTTTCTATACACATCATTATTCTATGTATTCCGCAAAAGAGGGGATCTAGAGTACTGCTCCTTCTAGCAAGGCACAAAAGCAGCATCAATAAAATATGTTGTTTTTTTTTTTTAAATATATGATTCATATCAGGGTGATGTTACTTCACCCCCTTCTCAAAGAATTTGCGATCAGCTTTTACATGTAACAAAGTAGAAAGAGTGAGATGGCTACAAAAGATGGGATTTTATTTGTAGGTTCACACTCACGGGACCTGATATGTACTGATATTTTTCTTCAGTTTGTCTGCAATTCAGCACAGAAAGACTGCAGGAAGCCCCCAGATAGAACGCAGCACACGTAATCAACAAAAGAAAATGAGAAGAGACAGAAGAGAAAGATTCTGTAAGAAGTCCTGAGCGAGCAGAGATTAAAAGGAGCAATAAAGTTAGTACTGCTTGCGAGGAGCAGCAGAGATGACTGCTGATAGACCAATGACCGAAGAACAGTGGAGAGCATTTGTGATGACTGGTCTTCATCCTTATGCAGAGGCAACTGGACAGTAACCAGTACAATGCAGTACACCGGCACAGTTCATCCAGAAAAAGTGATGTTTGACCAGCCCTCACAAGATCTGTATGTATGTGGCTGTGAGTCACATCCATGAACGTCTAGATGTCACAGGTGGGAAGAAAAAGCAGCTCCCACAACACTCCAGCAACGCTTCAGGACTCAAGTTTGTGGTCATGTTAATTCTGCACAAGAGCAGATGGGATAGTGAATGGCAGCTAGTTTATCCCCACACAAGGTAGGTGTGCATTCAAAATCCATTCTGAGGGTCAAAACCTGAGCCTGTGATGCGCTTTGCTGCAGACTGAACCCTTTTCTTAAGTCTACACTTGAATACAGGTGCACAACTGTATTGTTGTGGGGGAATGCCCAAACTTGGGGGATGCCCAAACTTCAAGCCAAGCATGTCCAAATGGCTAAGAACTTCTGAATATATCAGAGCTGAAAGAAGGCATCAAGGGAGTGGCTAACAAGCAGCTCATGACAAGCACGCGGGAGGCGCAACCCCTCTGCTTGGGATGAGGTTGACTGGGTACCGCCCCTGAGCTGTCAGGCAGCCTGGAGAAATTGGTCTCTGGACCTGCTGCCACCCACACTTCCACCCCTGGGAAGCGTGCCAGGTTACCAGGGAGCCCCTGCACCAACAGAGTCCCTGCTGACCAGCTGGCAGTCCCAGCCTTGAAGCCCCACTATAATGGTGTCTGAACTTGCAGCTCACAAGATTTAGCCACTAGTGATCTACAAGACACAAGACGGTCAGCAGTTTGGATTTCAGTGTGGACTGAGGTTAGTGTGGCGTATTCAGCCAAGAAACACCCACAGTGTAGTTTTCTTCCTATAAAGCGTTAACACAGTCCTGAGTGGCTTCGGTGTTTTGAAAGGTTCAGTTCATGCGTGCAAAATGTTAAAAAGCTTCTTTAATGAGATATAGTCTACTAAAATTGTCATGATAGAGGTACTGTTTCAATGCATTTAACAAGTGTCTTTCCACTGCTCCAGATGCTGTTAATAAGTAAAAGCCTGTCCAGATCTAAGGAAAATGCAATGCTAACTTCCTGGATGGAGAAGCATCGTTCTCCCTCCAACAGCACTGAACACACACACACGCACACACATTAAGGGTCTATTTTAGATACACTGTGATACTAATAACCATAGAGGTTCCTGAATAAATAATGGCCTCATGCAGCAAGATGCCCTGACACAGATCTTCAGGTGTCACCTGTGAGGAATCTGGCAAAGTTCTCGCCAGTTTACACCAGATGTTGATGTATACACTTTCAGGCAGTCTTGTGCTTTTGAAATGTTTCAGATGCCTATGCAAATTAGCACAGGACAGCATAATGGGATTAGAAGTAATAACAAGACAATACAAAAGGAATTGTTACTGACATCATGAATATTTTTTTTCACATTTCAAACATAGCCAATTTTATGTCTAGGAGCAAGGGAGGGGAGAAAAGCATAATTTATTTGGAATCATTTCAAAGCAACAACAACAAAAGACTCATCTCCTCAAAATCAGTGAAGTCAGTAACTAAACCCCAATTGAAAAAGTGAGATATAATCTGCATTGTGTAAAATATTTACATTACAAAATAAGCTGTCAGCAAAACGTGAAAAATGGCCTGCACGTTAAGAATTACCTTTTTTCAGACCTAAAAAGATGAGCAGAATTTGTCACAACTACAGCAGCAGTATATAATGAAATTGCTTTATGTAGTCTGAACATACTATAGGTTCGTAAGCAGTAAGTCATAAATTCAAAATACAGCTCTGCTTACTGTGTTCACTTCTTATCTGACAAATCTAACTAGCATGAGGGCTACGGGTGACTTCAGAAGGGAAGAAATGCTCTGTAAGCTCATGATAATGAGTACATTTACAGAATAATTCATGCAAACTTCACAAACTCACAAATTCTAAGATGCACCAGTTAGTGAACATGAATGAATTAGTAACTCATGCAGCTGTACAGTACACAGAAAGCTAAATATACTTACCCAACGGTATGCTATCTAGGTCTGTGTAAATAACAGCAACAAGGAAACAAAAGCAACACTCCAATCAAAACATATCCATTTATAAAAAGAAATAAAACAAAAATACCCAAATGTACTCTAAATTTCTCTTAATATCATCTCATGAGAAGTAGAATAGATGCCGTAACAGACATATGATGCCACTCTCAAAATCACTAACATATGATGATTGAACAGGATTGCATACTTAGAATTTCACACTCAGAAGTTAAAGTCATACCAAATTGTAAATGCATAGGTCTTTTGTAAAAATAACAAGGAAATTATTTGAATTTTAAAAGTCCTGATAATAAAAAAAACCAACTTGTTTCCTACATTTCACTGCCAAGGGGATATGTTTAAAAATTACATACATGCACATCAATTGTGAAATAGAGTTTAAGATGTTAAAATACAGCATCTATTCAGAAAAGAAATAGTCTAGAATGCCCAGTACAGCATGCATGAAAGGCAAATGTGACGTGCAGCTGACTATTCAGAATACAAGATGACAAAATTACCTTGCAAAGCGTGACCCAGCAAAGCATCAAGTTCAGGATTTAACTCAGCTTTTTCTTTTAGCATATGAAACAGCAGCTGGTTTTGAGTAGCACTAGTAATTTCTATCTGCTTAAGGCGTCCCTCAAGAACTTTAATCTGAGCTTCTTTCTGAGCTGCTTGGAGACCCTAGGAAAGAGAAAAAAAGAAAAAGATGACACATGCTTTATCACAAATCTTTTGTTTACAAAATGAGAATTGCCAAAACTTTTTAAAAACTACAAACACAACCAACATTGCAACCTTCCTCTCACATCCTAAAGATCAGATGTCAACCGATCACGTGTCAACCAATGGACTATTTTCTTTTTTTTTTTTTTTTTTCCTTTTTCCATTTAACTTGTGTTCCTCGGACTCTGCTTTGCAAATATGTATGTAGTGACTAAGTTGGATGTGACTCCCAAGGACAATTCATAGATTCTTTATATTTATTTAAGAGCAGCAAGCATCTGAGAAATCAACACCTCTGTGTTTCACAAAGTACTTGTTTTTAATGATTACCTATGGTGTTACTCACATTAATGTTACTCTATAACAAACAGCAGAAAAACCAACAAAACAAAAAAAACCCACAAAACAAAACACACCCAACACCAGAACAGTAGTCTTTTCTACAGAATCGCCCAGTGAACTTTCAACTTCTGCTGAAAGATCTCAAGGCCCAACTTAAGAGAGAATCCATTCTAAGGAAAGTTCCCCTGGGCACATGGATTAGTAGGCATTTTTTAGTTGCAGAAAACGTAGCCAGGGAAATTTACAAGGAATAGTTTCCAAATAGAAGCAGCAGCAGGGGAAAATGAAGGTACAACACATCTTCTCAAAGACTTGCAGGATAACAGAGGACTTTGAGTGCCAGCACTTGAGAAAGAAGCGCAGTACTATAGACTTACACATTAAATTCTGATTTTATCATGAACTAAAATAAAATATCAATAGACATATTTTGCATGTGGAAACAAACGACAGAAGAGACAGCAGGCATGACCAATTTTACATGAAAATGTACCTTCAGTTTTTCTACACGATAATTACTTATGACAAAGAGGAGAAACACCTTCACATAATGGAGCTTTTTATCATGATAAGCAGAAATTGTTAACCGAGTAAGTCAGAGGCAATTCTCTCATATTAACTCTGCTGCAAGAAATCAGATACCCATTCAGCCCACCCAAGGGCTGAAAAAAAATCAAAAGATTGAAATTCTGAAATTTGCAGAAGCCAATGTGATTGTGTGATTTTTCTTTTCCTTTTTTTTTTTTTTTTTTAAGAAAAACAGTATGAACTTTTTTGATTACCTGCATAATGATGAATCAAGAATGCAAAAAAAAAAAAAAAGAACGGGTAATTGGTCAGTGGGACTAACACAAAGTCCATTTCAATAGCCTTGAAGTCTTTCATTTGATTCAATGACACTGAGTTTGGCCTCCAAACAGAAAGAAAAGCAGCAGCGAGAGCATATGATACATGTGTGCACAGGGTTATAAACTGCCAAATCTCATTTTGAAAATATTACTTCCCAAAGCTTTCAGAAAAAGCCCACATTGCTCTACTCAAAAGTAGAAGTCTGACTAAAATATGCCATACATCAATATACTTTAAAGGCTCATTTTTAAGCCACTCTTAAAAAGATCCTGAGCGTTCTGGAGCTTGTTGAAAAACATAGAAGCCCATTATTTATTTGATTACAAAGAGCTAGTGCTCTTATAAGAACAACATGAGGTAATTAGTGAAGCAGGCTCTACTGGGGGTTGAAAAAACAGGGAATAGATTGAAGGGGACAATGGATCTCAAGGGCCTTCACACTGAGAATCAGCACGGCTCTGTAGCATTGACCAGCTTACTTTTCACAGGTATGAATTCACGCTAGTTAGTCTTTATGACAGCACAAGTCTGCTCCTGGTACATGGCATAGGTCCTGGCATACGCATATTTTGCTTAATGCATTACCTTATTGATACCCATTGTGAGGAAGTGATCAAGCAAATATCGAGCTTCTGTCAAAGTGCAAGCATTAATCACTGCTGTTACATCCAAGGTCTCTCCTTCTTCCTATGTGTGCAACAAAAAGAACAGGCAGATGCAGAAAAATGCTTTATTTTAATTCATTACAGTGATCACAGAAAATAGAAACTGTGAAGAAGCTGCAATATCATCCAGTTCATCCTCTTGGTACCCCTAACCATGTCTGACAGACTTTTTTCCAAACTATCCCAAAACACCCCACAGAACAGACTCTGCAGCCTTCCCAGTCCTTCCAGTGTTTCAGTTCCATTCGTATTAGAAAGCACTTATCAGCCTCCAACTCAGATTCCTTCTTTCTGCAAGGTAATGCATTCACAATGGATGCAGAAGTGAGTGCATTACTTCACTGTCTGCAGCCTTCACACATTTGAAGAGTTCTTCCCCTAGCCTATTGCTCATTTTTCTTCAGATTATTCTCGGTCAGTATTAAGCACTCTGGTACCTTTAAGAATTATTAAACCTTTTGTGTTCACTACTTCTTTACTGGTAAAGTCCTGTAACCTTGTACCATGTTGTCCAAAATTCAAGAAACCCTGATGTGCGTAAAATAGTAAAAGCTGCTGGGGATGTAACAGATCGTAAACAGATGTAAAACACAGATTAGCCCATGGTGGGAGAGGAAGAACTCGAGCACTGCCATATAAAAATACTGGTAAGTATTACAGTTCAGACCTCATGTTACCTGTGCCAAGAGGTCTAGGAGATTGTACGTGGTGGATTCTTCCTGCTAGATCATGTAAGATATGATGCACATTGTAAGGGTTTTCATATTGGATTTCTGCTTTTGGTAATATTCAAATTTCTACATCAGTCATAATAGACAATTATTATCTGAAAAGTCAACCCTGAACAAGAAACTTGGCCTGAAAAGGCTCGTTAGTTATAAAAAGCCACTGTTCCATAATTGAAAATATACTTAAATGCAATATAAAGAACGTATATAAATTCTTACATACAAAAATACTTAAATATATTTAAAGCATACAAAAACAATACAAGGGAGTGGAAGCATATCAACAGCTGCAGGAAGACGATACAAGCTTTTAGCCTTCAGTCTCAAGAATTATATTAATTTAATGCCAGCAGAATAGAAAGCATCAACTTTGACATTTAAATGCTTTGCAATCTTAACTTGCATTACACTATTGACACTAAAATTCAAATCTGAAAGTTCAGTTATATAAACACTCTTCATTTCAGACTTCACCCAAGTTTTCACCAATTTTCACTTCCTGGTTCAATAATTATACAGACAAAACAAAATTCCGTTCTAAATGAGAGAATTTTTCAAGGCTAAAACAGTTGCTTTTTCTTTTCTTCATTTTACTATTTTTGCATAATACTTGACCTACCTTTGCTTCTTCCATTTGCATAATGTTTGCTTGGCAGTCAGAAATGCTGTCGTTAATGTAGTCTATATTCGCAGTTAGTGATTCCATCTCTTCATTTATGTTTTGGACATTTCTATCTGCTTCACTGCCACCCCCATCCTTGATGAGCTTCTCCCTTTTCTTTGAAAGCTTTTCTCTTCTTTTTGTAAGTTCTTCACGTTGCTATTTTCCCCAAAGACATAATATTGCATAAAAAGGAATTAGTAAACGCTTAAGGCATTTAAGCACCTTTTTGTTTTATTTTCCTTTCCTTGTTATACTTTAACTAACATATCATGATTTCTACAGGAAGAAGTTATATATACAGGTAAATATACCTTAGTATATTTGCCCATGATTACTGTGCTTTTTATTTCGTACTAAGCACAGCAATCCCATGGTCCAAATGCTTACTGGAGTTGTTTAGATCATCAATGGCTGCAATAGATTACAATAACTTTGCCTACGCCACCATCACAGCAATTAATTTACAGCAAACATAAACGCACTGCTCTCTCTCTATTTAATATGATGATACCACCAACAGCGTGTAGCAAATCACCCACCGTAAGTAACCTGTTCATATCTGCCTCCATATTGGAAATGGTCATCCTCTGCATAATGATATCAGTCACTCTGCGTTCAAGTAATTGCCACTTCATCCTGGCTGCCTTCGAGGAGTAAACTCTGCTTGTCACCGTTTTCCGCTGATATTTCTTGCTGTGATAAATTCAAGAGAAACATACAGCTAAGTGTGAAGTAGTCCAATCACACATTTGAATGCGGAAATGACCAGGCCAGAATATTTTTCGTGGACAACTTAAAAATTTCTTGCAGTTTTTCATTGCACCAGACAGCTACCTGCACCCAGCCCTGAACTCTACTGCGCTCTAAAATATTGCATTTGACAAACAGCTATCAAACACTGTGGCGTCTTGTATGATGCACCATCGAAATCGAATGCCACCTAAGAGCGGGTCTCTATTTAACAAGAGGATCTGTTTCAAATCACAGTGTAAGATCACCAATAAATCCAATACATTAAATTGTGTAATTGTGTTTTGCAACAAGTTTTTCCTTTGTTTGGGGGGGGGAGGGGGTGGGGGGGGGGGGGTGGTGTTTGGGTTTTTTGGGTTTTGGTTTTTTTTGTTGTTGTTGGTTGGGTTTTTTGGTTGTTTTTTTAACACTTAGGAATACTGCAGGCATTGTACCACTAAGGGCATTTCTCTTTAAGAGCAGATTAACTGGATTTTGAAATTTTAGGGTTTCTTAATGTGACTTGTTCTTTAATGCCATTTTATATTATTCCACACTGCCTTAAATACACAACTCAAATTACATTTGATAATGGTAAAATGCCCATTTTATGAGCATTACATGACAGCAGTTTGAAAAACAACTACTACAATATGTATCGTCACAAGATTATCTGCTAGAAAGTCCATGCAATACTCAGTTCTCTCAAGAGATTATGAAACATTTTTAATCCTTACGCTGTTCCATTTGTTGCAGTTACAGATAACGCTTGAACCCTTGCAACAGGAATTCTCATTTTCTGCTGTGCTGCTGTTCTTGAGCCATCGTGCTCAACTGATGAACTAGAACTTGCTTCCTGTATAGGATGCTCAGGCAGGCTCAGCTTCCGACTGACTTTTCCTGCCACTTTATCAGACAGAGGCCTTACTTGCCGACGAAGGGCTGTAACCTGAAACAGAGTGCAGAGATACGATTACCTCTCCCCAAAACTGCATTTGAAGTTACAGCAATACAATATAATTCTGTTTTTAAAGATGCATTACTGTTTTACCACAATACCTCTTCAGTTTTGCGACGCAAGATAACTTCTTGATTTCTTTTCTGAGCTTCCAGAAGCTTGAGCTGATGCTGTGAAAAAATACAAGCAGCACATGATATTTTTTCCATTATCTGCCACCAGGACTGTGTTGTATAAAAAAAGACCTTTACACATTAATACAAGTTTGCAAAACTGTTGTGACATGAAGTGGTCAAGTCACAATTGTTTCTTACTCTTCCTAGTGTATCAATTCTCTATCAAAAAGAATACTTCCATGCAGGCAAGGTGGTAGTTAACCAGTTTTGTGAAGATTCACTAAATAAAATAATACCAATATACATATTCAATAAGCCTTCTATTTTCTGCTGCACTTCAGACAGAAACTAGGAACTGAGTTATCATAGAAGTCAAAACACATTATGTGCCTTTTGACTGGTGAAAATATAGAGGTTCATGCCCGCCTCGGTGAATGCATATACACATGCTGTGTGCCTGCAAGCAGATGCACTTCATAATGATAGATGCTTATTCCAAACTAAAGTTCTTTATCTGTCAAATTACCTCTCGCTTGCGTTGCTCCTTTTTAAGCTGTGCAATCTCTCTGTTTCTTCTAGATTCAGTCATTCTAGCTTTCTCCTGCTCTTCTTTCATTTGTTTCATCAAGCGAACCTGTAAAGAGGTCATCACTTAGAAAAGCCGTTTACACTCAAGTGCTGCTCCCTGCCACCACTCATATAGAATTTCTTCTTCAAATTGCCATCTTCCAGCACATTACATGCTTTTAGCAGTTTACACCTCCTCCATCTAACGTGTCTTCTTCACTCTGTGCTGAGTAACAGCCAACAAGCAGTGCGAGCGTCTTCATGTTTGATACTGTAATTTCTGTTCATTAAGCCGAAAAGCCACCCCTCTCCCCCAGGAATAGCCTGGTCTTTGTATCTTTTCTGTTTTCAGACTTCTGAGCAGCTGACAGCAAGAACAGAGTTATCTGATAGGTAAATGCACAGGAGATTTCAACCCATTTTTCAGTGAAACACTCATTGTACAACACTTCAATATACTGAAATATACCTTGGTTTTCTTCATCTCTGTCACCTCCTGCTGCAATTTCTTCAGTTGCTTTTCATATTGAGACTGATTTTTAAGCAATCGTGCATGTTCCTTTTGCGCTGTTTGAAGCCTCTGTAGTTCTTTATTCATGGCTTGGAGTTTCTTTTCATATTCTGACTTGATTTTTTTTGCCTTTTCTTCTGAATAGGTCTCTACAGAACCTAGAGCAAAAAGGAGTTCTTAATCTGCTTTTGTTTAGGATATTTTCACTTTGCCAGCCACAGCAGATGACTGCTTCCTCTGCTTTTAGCATTATCTTCCAAAAATTTTGTCTCTAGCTCCTATCACCTCCACTGCTTCGAACCTTTCACCTTATCTGTGTTCTTGGATAAGAGATCGAGTATTAGCACTTTCCTTCTGATTTTGTTTTGCACTAGACAACAAATATGTGAGTACATGAAGACACAGACACACAGGTGCTTGTTCACACATATGTGCACACGGTCATAACAACAGCCCCAAGAGCCATCAAGCCTAGTATTCCTTTTCTGGCACTGAACAAACAGGAAGGTATAAGGAACAGTAAGGGAACAGCAAAAGCATGTAAAGTATAAAGCGTATATAGTATATTTTTAAAAAGAAAGCAACAAACAAAATACTTCCCCCAGTACTCTCCCCAAGTTCACCTACTTGTGGCTTACAATTTCCTGAGCCAGAGTTAGTTTTTCACTTCCACACGATTACATATTGAAAAAAGTTTGGTCAGTAAAACATCTCTGCAAGGCTGCCGATCCTAGTTCTTATTTTTATGCAAATCAAAAGAAAGAGTACTTTTAATTCAGGAACTATGTTAAAAATGAGAACTCGTAGAAAACTGAAAATGCTTATTCAACCAAATCAAATACCAGTTAGTAGCCGGACCTTTGTAAAAAATAAAAATCCCTCTCAAGTCTGGTAGAAATTAGAATGAGTAAAGTATGATTCATTGGCTCTATGGGTACAAACCTACTTCTGTTTTCTGCAATTTCTTATCACATTTGAAAAATTGAGGGAAGTAGTAAACAATTCAATTTGAATATCTTACACAACATCTAGATTTAAGTGATTTTGTACTTCTTACCCAAGTTCTGAAGAACCTGATCTCTTTCAAGCTGCGTGTCTCGAATCTTATGTTGCAGCATCATTAGTTTCTCTTCATATTGTTTTTTCAGTGTTTGCAACCTTCGCTGGCTGTTCTCTAGCTCATCTATCAGTTTCTGCTTAATGGCTATTTCACAGGTGATATTTGCCAAGTCAGCTTGATAATTTTCTGAAATAAAAAGTTTTGAGTAATGAAAAATTAAGACTTCTGTTCAAGTAACACCGAGGATCACATAAGTTTAGATACCCCCTGCAACATCAGGTTTATTTCCCAACATGTAAGTTGTGCACAGGGGAATTCTACACAAAGCACAATGCAGAAAGTGAAAGTATTATATGCAGTTCATGGTAAAGTCTCCTCCTTGAATGCTCTCCCCGTTCTAGAACTGGGAAAGTGGCAGGGAAAGATACCTCTCATTGGATCACAGTAGCCCGTGTGTTGTAAGTCCTCACCTTTAAATCTTAACATCAGCAATCTGTCCTTCCTCCTACAAAAGTTGCACAAGCTGTGAGACTTCGGTCACATCTCAGGGCTGGAGAATAATTGCCATTCATAAACCCAGCAGATTATAAAAGGAAAATTTGATTGCTGGCAGACTCTAAGGGGAGGCTTTCCTTTCTCTAGCTCTTAGAAAAATACAGTCAAAATTCTGAGAAGCGAGGAGCCGCCTCAATCATGGAAGTGGAACAGTGAAGGGAATGAGAAAAGGAGGAGGAAAAAGTAAGGAAAAAGGACTAATGCACATGCTAATTTATAAAAGTTTAATTAATTTCTGTAGTCAATTATGTCCTTTTTTTGGTTTAAGATTATGTGCTCCAGAATAAAGATGTCAGTTGAAGAGGGTTTGGTGGGTTTTTTTTCCAGGTACTGCAACTCCTGCTAATGGTCTCTGTGACTCTAAAACAAGAAGGAACCAACAGACTTGGTTTGCCCATTTAGCCCAACTCACATGAGAGAATTGCTGTTGATGCTCTCTCTGACTACAGCAGTCCTAATTTGTATACCACACATAAGCCAGTGCTTAACATTTTTACGAAAAGTCACAGCCTCTGAAAATGAAGAAGGCTGATGGGACTCCCAGCCTCTCAAAATTAAATTCTACTCATTTCTAAATTAGGTGAATGAGAGCTATCACCTTGGTGATTAGTTCCGAGACATAAAAATAAACCAGTACTTAAACCTTATGCTTTGGATAGTCTAACTAAGGAAGAAATGTGTTACCAAACATCTTATGGCCTCTGGTCAATTCTAAAGCCAGTACTGAGGCACTTGATCAGATGTATATTACATGTTTTAGTACCATAACCAGGAAAGAATTCACTGGACATACAATCCACAGAGAATTATGGACAGTGGGTTGAAAGCACACACTCTTGCCTACCACAACCCAAGGAATGACAGATTTTGTAAAATTCTACAAACTATTGCACTGACATCACCTTTTTCATCAGAGTCAGAATCCGATTCATCTGAGCTTTCGACTACTTCCATGTCATCTTCATCCTCATCATCTTCCTCTTCTTCATCCTCATGATCGCTTACTTCTTGAATCTCTTCCTGTAAAACGTACAAAATAGAAAGATGTTGAAGTACACCCTACACTTTTCCATCTCCCAGTCACTTGGTGACTATCACTGTGAAGCCACGGTATTCACCTAACCCATTCCTAATTTCACACAGAATCACAGAATGCCCTTGTAAATGTAAATCTTTAAACAGATATGTAAATCCTTAAACATACAATGAACAAATAAACCAAACACTTCTAAATACTTACTGCTTCCAATTCATTATTCTCTCTCTCTGAAGTGCCTTTTTCATCTCTTTTCTCCTGCTCGTTATCTGTGTTATCTTCTTTAACACTAGCAGAAGAGGCACAGAAACAAGATATTCACAAACTGAAATGACATGTTCTTCCCATCCCCCAAACCAATACAGTTGTAATTCCAAATACAGATGAAAGCCAAAGTGAAGTTAGACAAATGTACAGGTGTTGGGCATGGGTAAAACACAACTTCCAATCTCCCGCAGATAATAAAATAAAGCTTAGTTACTCCTAATCTTAACTTGCAAAATAATATTAATGATTAGCACATTGTTTTAGGGCATATTGCACAGCTAGGACAATCAGAATACACATCTTCATATACTACAGCAGTACTCATTTTGCATGGAAGTTGCAGTGTACCCAGAACAGCTTTCACAAAACAAAGTGAACATTGTGTGCAGGTACAACATACAAGTATTACTACACTCTCAAGGTGTAACAGAGCCTACTGGGCTTGCAATCATCTGAAAATTTATGCATAAGTCTTAAACAATATCCTAACTTATCATACTATAACTACTCTCGATCAGTTATCTACTTTGACATCAAGGGAATGCTCAAAATAGGCATTGATACAAAACCCAAAAGAGTTGAAAAATACTGAAGTTTTCCAATAGGACTGTCCAGCTGGAAAAGAAACCTTTCCCAACTATTAAGATCACTTTTTAGTATATTTCCATGCTTTTGTTTTTCAGACTATGGTTCAAAACTTATTTAAAAGCCAAGTATCTCTATATTCTTTCCTATCTTGGCAACCTGAACTGTAGTGATGGCTTATGCAAATTACGGCAGGGGTTTTTTGGTTTTGTTTTAAAGCTTTGGTGTATTAGCCATTAGGACAAGTTTTAACATTTTTAAGTGCATATTTGAGATGTCACATGCAAATGTAAAATTCAAAAACCAATCGCATTCTGCAAATTGTCATGGATCAAATGTCAGTTCCCTCTAGCACTACATGTGCAAAATCCAAACCATCCCCAATAGATGGGAAATCATGACAGAACTGGGATAGACACCATAGGGGGTAATAACAAAAAAACGTGGTTAGAATTGCCTAAAGTGGAATCCACCTCACCTAACTTCAGCTACATAAAAGTTTGGCAAATTATGTACTGTCACTGATCAGGAAGGGTAACTAGAAATGCACGTTTTTCTGCACTGACACCAGAAGCAGCCCAGGCTCGAGATCTAACTCTTAGACAAATCCAATTCTCAGTGAAGTGACAAGAAATGTCAGTAGATTCGAAACGCTATAATTTGGCAAGTGACACCTAAAAGCCACCTTTAAAACAGATATCTACTCTGAAGAGAGCCAGTTAAGTAACAAAGTGCTCCTGCGCACACATGATTTTTGTTATACTATTTTTTAACCTGTTCAGTGATAACGGGTTCCTTCTGCCCCACTTATCACCAGCGAAACCAAATCCAGCTACAGCTGACCATGAGCAAGACAGAAAGATTTTGCTTAGACTGTATGAATCCACGCAGCAGCCAGGGAGGCTGGAAGTAAAACGTCTAACCAGATTTGTACAGAAAAATATGCCAAACAGGGAACACTAAGACATGCAATCTCATTTCCACAGATTCTCAGCTCACTCAGCCCACAGTATGTTCTGTTTTATGTTGGTTAATAAGCCTAAGTGATAAAAGATCCTAGCTGCAATGCAGACTGAGGCAAATCCCTAGTTTCCCTTCTGCCCGCACGCAGCACAGAGCGCACCACTACAAGGTATTTGTCTTCTGCCTAGTAAAGGGGAGAGCCAGGAGGAAGGAGAGCCAGCAGCTCTCCCAGGCAGAACTGAACTGCTTCATTTGCAGGCTACTCATCTGTGGATTCACAACATCCCCAGGAATTAAGTGGAGGCTTGGGGGATCAAAGTAGACAGCTGAAACATAAAAGCTCCTTTACTTTCATTTTTAATGACAGTATATTTCTCTTTTTAGACCCCTCAACTGCTCTCTGTGACTAACTACGTTACGTACTACTTTGGCTGAAACTGAATGGAAGGAACGGTCAAGGATTCAGTCACATGCTTTCAAAAATAAAAGAAGCAGACTGAGGTGTGAAGGTCTAAGACTTTCTTGATCTCACATGCCAAAATTATTGTTGTCGTATACTGCCTGCTATATGTGTCATACCATGTGAGCTACTGCACCTTCCTCCTGCCTTTCATTCCGTACAGGCCATGCAAGAACAAAATCTACTTAATTCTATCGCAATTCCCAAAGGTACCACCTCCCCACAAACACTAGCTCAACACTCTGCAATCCCAGAGCCAACCTCAATTCCACAACAGGGGTTTCTTCCGAGTTAAAACACTTATTGAAAGTGAAAACACAGGAAATAATTCTGAAAAGCCAAATGAACTACTCTTGAAGTATTTATGAATCTGCCCAACTTATTTTCATGTATGACAACCAGTTAATTGAAATGACAGGTAATTAAAAACCTGGGAAATATTCCAACCTTCTTTCTTCTTGACTGCTTTCCTCAAGTTTCTGTAGCCTTCAAAAGCACGAGGTACAGTATTGGAAGGCCAAGCCAATGAAGGACAAACCAGACAGTGAAAAGCAAAAGTGATAAGAAGGTAAAAAAATGATATATGAGCTTGTGGAGTTCAAAATGAAATTTTAAAAGATACCATCAAGAGACAACAAGTAGTAAAAAGGCAATACATTTTGCACAGTTGGAAAGTAAACAGAAAACAAAGAAGAAGCATTTGTAGGTTAACTAATCTGTCACTGTCAACAATTGTAAATTCAAGTTACACTAAGAAAGAAGTTTTAGATATAGACAATGTATTTCACTTTGAGAATTATTTCTAATACGCATTCAAAAAAATCACTTAGTTCTTGAAAAAGCTTTCTCCTCTTTTGCCATTTAAAATTGGCAGGTAAAATACAAAAAATTGCAAGAAGTACTGCCACATTGAACCAAAGTTATATAATCTCAGGAATACGTCAGGAAAAAAACCAATGCACTAGTTCTATATATGCTGATAACATATTTTAATATAAAATAGTAATGAAAAAAATTTAGTACTGATATTCTAAATTATATATTCTGAATATAAAATCTTCAAACTGCATTTTTTTGGGGGGGGTGTAGTTTAAATAAAAAGCAGAAAACTGCAGTTTAGTTTTATGGGATTCAAAAAGTACATGCCAATGATTGCTTGTTATTTTTTAATAAATTAACAAAACATATGCATCAGAAGCAATGAGATGGACAGAATGTTAGTATTTTTACTCGTACTTTTTCCTCTTGAAGAAACATGGATGTATCAGTAAAGAAATGTCTGCATGACATATATAAGTGCAGAGATGGCTTAAATTTCAACAACTACTGGTATTCCTCATGTTCCCATTATAAGAAAGTTTTGAGCAAGAGGTTTTGTTTTGCTGCCTTTTCACCTTATACTGCCTGTCATCTTCCTTCAGTATCAGCCAGCAGCTAACATGCTGAACCCCATGTAATTTTATCACTAATTTAGTTTAATAAAGGTTAGGGAAGTCAACAGACAGCAGCCAAAAAAAGGTTACCAGGTACCCTAAGGCTGAATAACAATTGAAAGGGACATGGGAGGTTTGTTCTGGAGCTTCTGGCGAATAGGTCGCACTGTGGGACACCCCAGTCGAGCATGTCAGTATTTCAGTAGCCAAAACATTGCTGCTGTGTAAACTGGTTCTAATAAACTTTATGACAGATGCTTATTAAAGGCTACAGATGTATAGCAGTACATACCTGCTGCTCATTCAGAAACTGGCTCTTAGATCTTCAGGCTAGCTCACAACAATTTAGGTAAGTTGCATGTGCTTAAAATGACACACCTTTCATAATGCTGACCCGTAACCAGGAAACAAGCAGATCAGGAAAGGTAGCAGATGGGGCGGAACTAGTAACTAGGCTTACCGATCCCATTTGAATATGCTAGTCAGACAACTTTAAAAGAACAGCAACCCTAAAAAGAAATAGTACAGTAAAAGCAGCTAAATGCCTGTAGAAGACAGAAGTAGAGCAAAGAATCCTATCAAACTGCAGGGCAAATTGTCCCTTTGCTATACATTAGTATACCCATTGCCAATTCCTGACATTTCAATCGAATAAAAACTCACAGTGACATATTCTGAACACAGACTTTGCATTTCATTAATGAGGCAGAAGCACTCCATAGGTAAGAAGTATGGCTTTATGCATAATCCCTCAAATTCTAACATTTCTTAGCTTCTAAGGAATTTCTCTCCTAACATATGCACCTCAGAAATTTATAAAATTTATTACAAAGTGGTCTGCAGATGGACCAGGAGATAGATTCAAACCTTGCCAGCGCTTTGAAAAGCATGATGCCATCCTATAGAACGTAAGACCCACATTAAGATAGAGGCTGGACCATCAAAAGGTCTCTCCCAACTTAAATTTTTCTGTGGTTGTCTAATTCTATAATGCTAGGATAAAAAAAAAAAATCTCAGAAATAGTTTATGGTAACTAGTCCCTACTTCTGGATCAGACCACTTGGCTATCCCGTTCACAAGATTATTGTCCTAGTGTAAGCAAATATGACTGGATGCAGAAGCTTCCTTCAGAGAAGAAAAAAAAAAAAAAAAAAAAAGAAGAAAACCCAAAACCACACAACCAAAATGGACAGCCATGTGTTTTACTTACTACTGTATGTAGGGTAAAACTTCCAAATGTTTTTTTAAAGTGATCCTCTCCTACAATAACAGATGTTACTCAATATAGGTAGTAACCTTTATCCATTGTTTGGACACAAACCTGCGTGCTACCTAATGCTGAGCCCCCAGCCTAACAATTAGGGCTCTAGCTAAGCATGTATTTAAATGCATACTTGATTTTAAAATGTATTGAAATACACAATATCAAATCTCTTTGTTCTTGCATTTATGGTTAAAGAACATGGTTAAGTGTTTGGCTGAAGAGAGGACAGAACATTCTGCTGATCTCATTTAATACTTCTATCCTCCCCTCAAGTTCTTACAAACAGGAGACAAAACCTAACAAAATCAAAAGTATGAGTATCCTGAAAAATGATATGCAAAGGAAGAAGTTAGTTATTAAAATAAGTATTCTCTACAAGTATCAGACATTTTTGTGGTGAATGGATTTATAGATACAGGAATTCAAATCTACTCGATACTTCGACTACATTTCAGGCTTATACAGTTTTCATTTTACTCTAACTCGTAGAAGAAGTCTGAAGGACTATTAGTAGAAAGAGCAATAGGTTAGAAGTGTGGACAATTTCAAGGAAAAGGGAAAGATCTCTAACGGAATCAAAGTCCTGGAGTACACAAACAGACCCTTGCTGTACTAACTGCTGTCTGAACAGGCATTTATATCAATGACTATGAGCATTTTAGTAGATGAGAAGTTGGACAGCAAAAACCAGCAAAGCATGATGTTGCAGAGAATTAGGAAACCTCAAATTAGAAACATTCATAAAAGCAGAAGATAAAGCAAAAGAAGCCATTCCAAGAGCTACCAAAGAATTCCCAGTTATTCAGAATATCTTTTCTTCAGAAAGCTGTTTCAGTTTTGACATATGGTAGAAAACAGTTTATTATTTTTGTTTTTGAAAACTTCTGTTGGGTTTCAGATGCATTTCAGAAAAAAAACCTTAAATATCAAAATTTATGGAGAGCACCTGCGCTTTTACCATTGTGCATAACCGTGCAGAAAAATTCATTACAACAGAAACACTCATTCTACCAATACTGCGTACTTCACTGGAAGAAAAGATGCAAAAGAAAAATGCCTGTAACTTCAATGTGCAAAAGGGTTTAAAGGAACAGTAGTGTTGGATCCAAACCCACACAGCAACAACAAATGAATTTTAAAGTCTCAGTGGTTAAAAAAAATACACCTCTTTACTAATAAAGAGAAAACAAATAGTGTTATAATTTATACACCACCTCTTTTTCTTTTTTCTTTCTTTTTTTTTCAGCTTTTCTAGATCTTTCTTGGCTATATCTAGAATTTCCATTGTCTCTTTCTCTGAAGAAAGCATAGAAGCAGAAAATGCTGATGGTCCACCAAAGTACGTGGATCTTGTTGAAGCTCTTGACAAGTTGCGTCGAAGATTTTCATTCACTGCTTCACTTTCCAGTAATTTTGCTCTTAAAAAAAAAAAAGGCAGAATTGTAGATCACTAATCATACGTATTGCTATTGCATGAGATGTATACTTGTTAGCATCCATAACTGTAATGCATTACCTTCAGTCTAAAAAGAAACTATAAACCAAAGTGAAGTCTCACAAAATACAGGTGTAGTAAATCCCTTCATGAGACAGTTTTACACAACAGTTATGTATATTGTACATATATCATATACTGTAGACAGAATGTATATAAATGTCTGTCTCAACATACACACAGCTATAGATACAGATACACATCTGCCTACTTATACACATCACACTAAAGCTACAAAAGAGCTCTAACACTAAGTGGGTATAGGCCAGATTATTTCTTGGAGGTGTACCATGAAAAAAAAAATTGAGAAAAAATATCTGGAATATTTAAAACTTTTTTTAATTTAAAAAGGCAGCAGATGCTTTTTTTTTAAAACGCTAAATTGTAACAAGTAATTTATCAGTACTATCATTTATATACGAAGCTATGAAGTTATAAAACAATCGTTGCAAGCTTTGCTGTCCTTTGTGCAACAATATCAAGTTATCATCATTATTTAGGTAACATCTTACTTTTATTTCTACTGTCAGCTTCGTCTTTAACATTTTAATTTTTTGTGGCCACGAGCAACACCAGATGGTCTTAAAAGCTGAAGGACCACCGTCCTAAAGTTATCCCCACACAGGAAAACAGCGGAAGTATTTACTTATTAACACTTTTGTTATTTTTAATTTTTATTAAAAAAAGTTGTTCAAATATATATTACTACCTGAGATCTTCAATTTCCTTGATATAATTATGAATCATGTTGCTAATTTCTTCATTTCCTTCTCCTTTGAAGAACAGAGAGAAAGGGGGAAGTGGGGGAAAGAGAGAAATTGAGAAAGGATGGTAACAGTATAAATATCCAAATACAGCTACTAGGTACAAGGTACCAGGACAGAGAAACGGTCATATGGGATACGCATATAGATCTTATCTGATTTGTAAAATACATTTCCTCCTTAAGGTGCATTAAGTTTTTCGTTCCTGTGTCATATGATCAGGATTATTACAAGTAACTTTTTCTATCTTTCTCATTTGTTTTCCATATTAGCATCTTTTAACAATGCATGTGCTATAAATCAAAAGTAACCAGACAAACAGTGCACAAAAAGAACAGTGCAGTCATGGTAAGCCAATTGGGTAATTATTGTATGAGACGAAAAGCAAGACAACATTCACCCATCCGTGTCCAGGTCCTCATCCAAAGCAAAATATTTCAGTCCATGTAAAGCTAAGCATACAAGTAATTCCTATCCAAGGGTATTATTTCACATTTCATGTTGCTCGTAGTCCTAAATGAACTGTCAAATCAGGGTATCAAACTATTTCTATTATTAGAAGTCTCCAGAAAGAGAGGCAAGAATTAGATGGGGGCCTATCCCTGCCAAAGCAGGTCTACATTGCAGTTACAAAGGCATAACTTCATTCCAAGGGACCTGTGAAGCAAAACCAAATAACTGACTGAAGTTCGTGAACTTATTAAGCACACACGCACAACGCACCCACAGCATACCTGCTCTGGCTAGCACTTGATTAGCCTGATCGCTCATAAGTTGTGTTATTCTGGCTCTCAGTGCATCAATGGTCTCTTGCATTGCTTTAATTCTAACACGCAGGTTGTTGTTTTCTGTTTGCAGCATTGCATTTTCATGAAACATGTCATTGATGCTTTCAACACCTTCTTCATCTATAATCCTTTTACCCTTAAGAAAGTAAATACATTTTATTACTAGTAAAAGGTTGACCTATACATGAAAAAAATTTAACTTGGCAAAACAATCCACAGATTACTTGAAATTCCCAATAAGACACTCGTAGCAAAAGATAATCTTCTCTCAAAAAATGTAAAACAATGAATAAATAGATAGTTTTCAAAACATTGATGTCTGGCCAACACCTTAGCATTTGCATGCTGTGTAATTCCATCTTAGTCTGAAATACAAGCTCTTGAAGAGGTTAAAAAATGAGAAGATAATTCTTTATCAAATCAGGATACTATCAAGGATAACAATGGACGAGGGCGCTGTTTGGCAACCATATTTATTGCTTAAAACATTATTTCTTAAAAAATTCAGAAAGAAATGGACATTGCGTAGCATGAGTATTCGGCTCACACAATTTAAAATGTATTTTTAAAAACATGAGTTGTTTTAACTGTCTGCTAAGTTTTTAAGAGCAGCACACAATAACTGTCCACATTCTTTTATGTCCCAAACTTAATTCTGGTCATTTTTGCTTCAGAAGTGACTATTTCTCATTGCTGAGCATGACAAGGTCCATTTTTGCCTTTCAAAAAGCAAATAGCATGCAGCATCTGTTGGTGTCATTGGCATTCATTGATGTATCTTCTCTCTGGGGATGCAATCTAAGCTTTCTAAAAACATTTGGTAACCACTGGAATTAGAAGTGTTTTTTAAGCTAGGGTTGCTATTCAAATTTTTTAGCGTATAAAGTAGAAGTAGCCAAGAGAAAAACAAGCTGTAGAACTATAAGCATTTTAAAGCAGAAGTATTAAGAGGATAAACTTACTGTTTTGTATTCCATAAGTTCCATCTGTAGCCGTGTAATCTCACTGCGTAAAGCATTTATTTGTTGACTAGCCCTATCCTGATTAACCATCACCTTGTTCTTGATGTTCCGCGCCCGGTTGGCATACTTTAACGTGTTCAAGGTTTCCATGAAGTCTCGATCTGAAGGGCTCACACACGCTATCATGAGTGTTTGACTGCAAATTACATAGGTCAGCATTACACATCAAGAACAAAAAGGGTAGAGAGAAGCTAACAAGTCTTCAGAGGTAGAAGGTGAAACAAGAATAGTGACTTCATAACACCTGGGAAAATATTCCTCTAACTCACATTAGAAGACTGTCGGCTACAAAGTTCAGTGCTGTTACATCTCGTATCACCCCAGCATAGCACAGGAGATGACAGATCATTAATTGTTCTACATGTAAAGTTATAAGAGCAATTAATTGGTTCCTAGAAATGTTTTTCAAATTATATCCCATTTCTCTAACCATATGTAAACTGAGATTTAAGTCCTTAAGATCAACCTGAAGTCCTACACAGTGATTTGAATCATGCAGTAGTCAACCTCACTCATTAATTCCTGAGGTTCCTACCTACTTAATCTGAAAGTTGCCTGAAGGCTCATCTTAGCTGTCCATGCATGCACACACAACCGCCTAAGGTACTTACTGTTTACCTTGGGTTCTCCAAGATGCAAACTGCCTAAATTTTCCACTGCAAATTATCTCCTGCTGTCCAAAAGAAGCCCAAAAGCCAGTACTCACCCTTAGTACATCTGGCTATAACTATTTATTACATGTTTCATATCACCACTGCTTAGAGCATTTCCACAAAAAGCAGCAGGACCTGAGCCCTAGGCCTAAGAGGGCTACAACCAACCACCTTCCTTTCAGGTTCCTACAACACTGTCTAGCCATCCCATCATGGGGTACGCAGGGTGGGAACGTAACTCCCAAAGGAAAGATTGGGCAGACAGACCAGCAAGAATCAGTGGGACGAAAGAAAAAGGCAAAAAATTCTTCGCTCCAACCAAGTGGTTTCATCATTCAACAGGCAGATGGAGGAACCGGGGTCCCTTCCCTCTCTCCCTGGAGCACATTCTCATTTCACATCAGAGGAGAACAGCCTAGAGGGGTCAGAACCAGAGTTTCAGCTGTAGATCATACTCTGAAGGTGCCTACATGGCCTAAATGGAACAAATGGGGGAAACACCTATATTCAATGGACTGAGTCCTCCCCTCCAGGTTTGGAGGGATTTGCTTCTCTATTGTATATTAAAGCTTAGGTGGTTGCATTAGGAAGAGTGCACTGTCTCCAGGGCAATGGAGTAATCTTTGCATTAGGCAGACCAGATTCTGATCTTCATTTTCTATAAGTTCAGACCAAGACAAACAAATTAATCCCTTCAACCCTTTGTGAGGCAAACAACTACCTTCACCATAGATACTGGGAAACTAAACTGGAAAGAGTAACTAGCTTGAGGATACAAGGAAGATGCAGTTTCAACAATTCTTCCTCAGACCTCCTGCGTACACGTGTGTCAATTCTCCAAACTGTTGGAGTTTAGTCCTCAAGGTAAGAATATGTGAGATTAAGAACAAATTTTTAATTCGGACATCAGGACTACTTGTGCTTTCAGTTGAGAATGGAATTACCTTTCCAAACCTTAAAAGACTGGTTCTGCTAGGTGTCTGTCTAGAAAACTGAACAACTTGAATTCCACTTTCCTATCTGAACTGTATTATAGACCAGGGTGGGTTTTTTTTAAAAAATAAAAACACAAAACAAAACACAAACGTGGTTTACTCTCTTTATTTTACCACTTCTTTAAACTGCTCCCCCCAGAAGTTATGAAAGTTTTCATTTTTCATATCATATGCTATAAAAATCCTTTCCAAAAACACCAATACTCCATTTTCTTATTTGAATAATTCAAGAAACATAAATGCTGCTTCAGAACCGTTACAGCATTATATCTAAACTCACCGTTATGGCAAGAATAGTACAGTGATACAATGTTTTCATCATTGTTAACTCAGAACTCACTGCAATCTAGCCTGAATCACTACCAATAAATCTTTAAGTGTTTGCAAAAAAGAAACAATGTGGACTGTAGTATCTAGGGTGAAATTTGGAGTACTACAGAAACAGGCTAACAGAAATCTAATAATATGATTTCTCAGAAGAAAAACCTGCATATTTATTAACATTTAGCTTTCCCAAGCTTTTTGGTTGCCAAAGCATGGATAAGAAATTTTTCATATTATGTTAATGCATATAACTTCATTAACAGCAAACTGCTAATTTGACATGTCTCAGCATGTATTTCACCTGGACAAGCTCAAGAAGTGGGCCCATGTGGACGTCATGAAGTTAAACAAGGCCAAGTGCAGGATCCTGCACCGGGGTCAGGGCCATCCCTGCTATCAATACAGGCTGGGGGGAGAAGGGATTGAGAGCAGCCCTGCTGAGAAGGACTTGATGAAAAGGTGGATGAAAAGCTGGACATGAGCCAACAATGTGCACTCACAGCCCAGAAAGCCAACCACATCCTAGGCTGCATCAAAGGAAGCGTGGCCAGCAGGTCGAAGGAGGTGATTCTCTCCCTCTACTCCATTCTCATGAGACCCCACCTGGAGTCCTGCATCCAACTCTGGAGCTCTCAGCACAAGAAAAACAGACTTGTTGGAGCAGGTCCAGAGGAGGGCCGCAAAGACGATCAGAGGGCTGGAGCACCTGTGCTATGAGGACAGGCTGAGACAGTTGGGGTTGTTCAGCCTGGAGAAGAGAGGGCTCTGGGGCAACCTTACTGCAGCCTTTCAGTACTTAAAGGGGGCCTACAGGAGAGATGGGGACAGACTACTTAGCAGGGCCTGTTGCGATACGACAAGGGGAAATCACATTAAACTAAATGAGGGTAGATTTAGATTAGATTTAAGGAAGAAATCTTTTACAGAGAGGGTGGTGAAACCCTGGAACAGGCTGCCCAGAGAGGTGGTAGGTGCCCCATCCCTGGAAACATTCAGGTTCAGATTGGACGGGGCTCTGAGCAACCTGATGTAGTTGAAGATGTCCCTGATCATTGCAGGGGGTTAGACTACGTGACCTTTAAAAGGTCCCTTCCAACTCAAATGATTCTGTGATCACATAAATAAAAAGAGGTGGTGGTGGCAGGAGGTGTCCACAAATTTAACATCAGACAGAAACAGACAGAAAGAATATATCTGAATATCCTTTTAAATGCTCTAGGGCAGCATTTGCTACCTATACACTGTACACTAAACTTTGCAATTTCTTCTAAAGAACAGCAGGGGGAGAAGTGGAGCTGTAAAATGGGAAAACATTGTGGAGTCAAAATAGTATTTCAATAAAAGTGCAATTTTAGAAGTGTTCTGAAAAAATGCTCATTAGCTAGTGTACATATAAAATTTATTCTAGCAATGCTATTTGTAGTTGTTTCCAGAAAGAGCTTAGAAGAACTATGCTCTTCATTTCTGCTGATTATTTTTTTTTCATAATTCTCAAGTTTCTTCCTCCCCTTAAGCACTTCTGAAAATTCTAGCCTTTATTTTACTTCTTTTGTCTGGCTCTTTGCTTTTCCTCTCACTGCAGTGCTGCAGGGTGTTGTTGAAGCTATCTCTCTGAGGAGCAGAGCAACGATGTAAGAACTCTTCCACTTTTCCTTATTCCTTTGTGAATTATCCAGAAAACTTCCTGCCCTCCTAAAAATAGCAGTCAATGATATTGGATTAAATAGAGGAATAAGAGTACTAACTTGCTGAAGTATACTCAACTACACCCCCTTTTGTATTTGTTAGTGTTACAAATATAAAATTTGTATTGTTTTAACAAATTTATTAATGTTTGCTTAGACAAAGCTTCCAGAGGCCAAAGCCTCTCTTCCTTGCCTGTGCAGTAGGTATGCAGAACAGGTTCATACAAACAATTCTAATGATACAGTAGTTTGTTTTTATTAGTCTCTAAACCAACATCAGATAACTGGACATACACACCATACCCTGAGATATACAACCTCTACAAAACATGCCAGTGTCTGTGGTAAACTGACTCCAAGGTCCTGCGATGGTGATCAGAGCAAGCAATTAAGCACCATTTAAAAAAAAAAAAAGTAACAAAAAATAATTCCTGAAGGAGAAACTCATCACAGGTTTTAACTGTGCTGTAATTACTAAGAATCTAACACAATAACAAAGTTTACCATTTATGCTGTCTATAATCTAAAGGTGTCTTCATGGAAAGGACTTGTCCTGGAAATGGTAGCTTCTAAGTAACTTGAAGCATCATGTCTAGTAAAGCTATAACAGCATTGAAAAGAAGGATGCAAAAAGCCTCTTTAAACTCTTTCCCTGCATGGCCAGCGTTTTCTGTGATGACAGTAATTTACCTTCGGAACCTCTCCCCAACAAAAAGAGTGGCTATTTTTATCATTGTTAATGTTTATGTACTTTCTGAAGATTACATACTCATTCATGTTCATTCACAATGAAATACATAAAGAGTTCTAGTTTTCATACCTGTTTCCCCCAAGAGAGTCTTGAAGTAGCCTGGTAAGCTTTGAATCTCTGTATGGTACATGAGTTGCCTTCTTACTTTTATCTCCCAGCGCACTTATTACATTGCCAAGTGCCAGCTATAACACACCAAATCATATAACGCACAAGTTAGTTTATGGCTTTTTTTAAAAAAAATAAAACTACTTGGGAACTGATTCTAAGATCTACATATTGTGAAGAAATGGATATGCTTATGGAAGTTAACATAATAAAAAAAATTCTGAAGATTTTTACATTTTACAGTAGACAGCTGTCTACTGTATCACTGTTTCACGCTATCAACAGTGAATCAGATGACTTGCAGTCCAGTATCTGCAAGCGCTTAGCACAATTTGTGTCCACTGTCTATTGATATGTCAGATACACGCTGAAGTTAGAACTACTTCATGTAACAAGCATTTACTTTTTATGATTATTAAAGCTGATCTCTACTTCTAGCAGTAGCTATATTCTTTTTAAAATTAATTTTATCAAATCTGTTTTATGCTAGATTTAGAATAAGATATGGGGAATTAATATTAAAAAAAAAATCAGAATTTACTACCTCTACAGATATGAAATAAGGAACGTCTGATGAAGATTTAAGCATTTAGGACTTGAAATTACCTAGTCCATGGCTATCATATTTCATTGCTAAGAAAGAGTCTAATTCATGTTTACAAACAACCTAACATTTGGCTGTAAAATTATTTTTGATGTGCAACTGCATGTACTTCAATCAGATTATTCATATGCCAAATTAAAGAATATTCCTCTAGATGGCACCCTGTACAACCAGTTCATAGTCTTGAAAATGGTCTTAATGCATCCAGCAGTTGAAGAACTGCATACACACCACATTCTGCAACTTATTTGAAGTGTTTAAATCACTTTCAATCTGTTTCCCAAAGCTGAGGGCTAGAATTCACGGTAAATGAAAGTTTTGTGATCGTATAGAATATTACTTTTATCACACTGATTTTCACCTTCATGCATTTTGTATCCTATTTGTTAAGGATACTTCTATTCATTGAAACCCCCAAATTTCTTTTGGCTCTGGGCTTAAATCAATGATGAAATTGAACTGAATTCCCTTTCTCTTCCATACAATATCGCCAGAATAACTAGAGGAAATAAACACTGCTGTGATGGAGAGAGAATCACTAAGAAAGTTCTAGTTACAGAATACTTCTCTGGTACTACCACTAGACAAGAAAAAAAGGCATGTCTTCACATATAAAATAAATAGGTATTTTTAAGTCTTAAAGAGAACTGCACACAAGAATTGCACAAGAGAATTCACAAGAGCCTCCACACAGCCAAGCAGCTCAAAACAAAGGCATGAAACTACAATCCTCACTGATAATAATTAGTTCTATTTTTCAGTGTAGTCATAATTAGATAAAACACTTAATACGTTTCATTAAAAAATGCCAGTACACAAACCAAAAAAATATGAAGAGATGCTATAAGTTAAAAATTGTATTTCTACTTAGAAGTGTTTTGCCTAGGGTTGGTTTTACATTACGTTTCATAATTATAACAAGAAAACCAGCATTTATTGATCAATGAAGCTTATTCACTGTCCACATTTTACATGCCTGTACTCCTTGCAAACTGCTTGTAATGTTCTTCAATTGTTTGGGTCTTGTCAGAAAAAAAATAAAAATAAAAAAGTTAAAGGAATATCTCTACAATGTATTTTAAAAGTTAGAGTAACTAATTGTATTTCACCACAGTTAGAAGTACTATAATTTGCTTGTTAGAGTCTAGTGTAACTGAGAAAACATTAGCAAGCCAGAACCCATTAAGAATCAATATATGCTGTTACGTCTCACGCTACAGTCCTTGTTCTGCACATGATGCATTTCTACTTTAGGGATTACTAAAAAACAAGCACCACAAGAAGGAAGAAAAGAGTACCAACAGCCTATGGCAACAAATTGTATAGTCTTACTAGTCCACAGTTGATAGAAATGCCTTCTTTTGCCCTTTCCCCTGTAGCTCCTGTTCGCTTTAACCTTTCAGATCCCGCTAGATCAACAAAATGGAACTTGGCAGTAAGAGTTTCAAATTCATTCATCTCAGAAGATTCAGATATTATCCTGTTATCGGTGGCATTATCCTGAAATAAAGAAGAATCCATACAGCTTGGTAAGATCTTTCACATTAACATTTGTCTACTGCAAAGTTCAATCAACAATTACTTACCAGACTACCTATTTGTCATGTCCACCTCCTTCCTTATTTATTCATTCTCTTATAACAACATCAATATCTCTCAAAGCCTGTCTCTATTTTAGTCATATCCAGTAATGTATCATTTTTGAAGACCCAGCTCTAGATTCACATGAATACCAATATACCAATTACTTCTAAGTATGGGCTACAATTGTTTCAGGGCAGAGGAGAATACGCATATTAAAAAATACAAAACTCATCAACAAGTTGGGCAACGAAAGGTGTACCTCTCCTGGAATGCAAATCTTAAACAAATTCTCAAAGGAAACAGATTTTTAGAAAAGTAACAATAATATTACCATCTTAAATTAGCAGTTCATAAGCCTGCCAAATAACTTTTGATTTTACACCTCTCTAAACCCCATCATCAGCTTCCCTGTGGCGTGATTCTTCAGCTTTATTTTAGGAATTTTTTTTTTAAGTCTGTTTTCCCAGCAGCCAGTATTCCACCAGCACTTCTGACTTGACCAGGAAATACATGACAGGGGAACAAGGGAGAAAGAAGAGGTTCTTGTCTTTTCCACCCACCCAAGTAAGTTGAAATGACTGGCACCATCAGTGCAGGGAGTCTGCCCAGGAACACACTGCACTATGGGCAGGTACCAAACCCTCAGCCTCTTTCCACTTCACATCCCAAAGTACAGCAGTAAAATTAGCCTCTTTCATCAGATAATCCCAAGGGGTTTTTTCTGTCAATTAGTGTATCTGTACCAGGTACTGTGGAGATTTATTTTACTCTAAGTGTAGTTTGACCTGTTGCCATGAAAGCAACACTGAATGAGAAAAAATTTCTTTAAATCACTCAGTTCCTGACCTTCCTGCTAAGATACCCATTGCAGGGCAATTTCTACCTACTTGCCATGGCAGCATGTAATAGGCATGTATCAAGTGTATACTTGACTTATATTCACACAGCCCAATCTACAGGCTTTATTAGGAATGTTCTACCACAGTAAGCATGGATTGTTTTGGTTTTTTCTTTAAAAAAAAAAAAAGCCTTGGGTATTCTGTGGCAATGATCTTTGTGTCCTTACTCTGCTAGCCCACAGCTCCGTCTGCTATTGCAAGGGGTTATGTGTGGCTGCAGACCAAACTGTTCTCACAGTAATTAAACACTTCACGCTTCTCAAACGATCTCCTTTTGTACCAGTTTCAGAAGAGATCAGGAATTGTGCCACTTCCAGGAGACTGGACTATTACAACTTTTCAACTATTTTGACATTTACGCTGCTGGTGGACCACTCTCTCTTTCCCAGCCCTCAAAGCGACGATTAACCCATCCTTTCTCTCTCGCTTATTTAGCAAGTCAAATGTACATCCAGAAACTTCTGAGAAGCACGGCCAGGACGGCGTGAACACAGGGCGAGGAGCAGCATGGCTGTGGACTGCAGCCCTGGCTGCCTGCCCACCCCAGACACCAGGACCATGCACAGAGAGACAGGCACAGAGCCCACACCGTCATCCCTGGAATTGCATTGCCCTAGTAATGAAGGTCTCCCAAAACTCTTGTCTACAGGCAGCAGCAACAACAGAAACTTGAGCGGCATCTCTCTTGGCCATCCAATAAGGGCTTACATTAATTTGTATTCTGGGAGCATTCAGAGGCCAGTGTCAGGTCTAATCTCTACTCTCCTAAATACTACAGGGAAAGAAGAGGGTGCTGTCTTCGGATTCAGGATCTAGCAGTGTCCTGCTCTAGACAGTCAAATTATCTTGCTCATACCTCCTAAAAAAGAAGGAGCAAAACACGTTTTGACACAAGGTGGAAGGTGGCCACCTGTTCCCCTAAAAAAAGAGACAGGGCTAGGCCAGAGTCCTGCGGGTGGCTCAGCTGGTGGGGAAGGCTGCAAGTGCACCAGCGGATTGTTGTGCTGACAGCCCACAGGAAACGAGTTGTTCTCTCACTCTCCAGCTACACAGATGGTTTTCAATAAAACCTCCAAGCATACAGTGTCACTACGCAGTGACCAAGGTGCCCCGTCAGGGATCCGAGCATGCTGCCAGCCCCTCCTGAGTGAGAGGACAGACAGCTGCCCACACCACCAGGTCCACAGTTTCAGCGTCGAAAGCGTGAAAAAGTGTTTTTAACAGGTATAAAGCAGGTCTACATACCACAAAGGACCAGGGAGTGACCCTCATTTTGCCTGCAAATGATTATTTGTAGTGTCAAAATAAAATAAATAAAAAAAAAAGAACCCTCCCTGCCCCAAGAAAGCATTACAAATCCAGTTCACTGTTCCACATGCTTAAAAATGTGGTATCCATGTGTAAAATACTAGCCAGGCACTTAGGAGTTCACCAAAATATTTAAAACGTGATACTTTTAGAATAATCAAATTAAGTCCCCCTGAAACTACTACAGTTTTCAGTAGTATGGATTTATTCATAAGTCTGCTCTTTACAAGATATACCAACAGCAACTAACAACTGAACGTTCACATAAAAAAAAATCTTCTACAGAACACCTCTGTGTACATTCATAGTTTGAATTTCAGGTTAAGTGCATAGACTTAACAACACATCTGAACCCCAAATACATATTCGTTTGAAATACATATACTAAGCTTCAGAATCAAATACTTTTCTACTTGTCCCTTGTTGGATATCAACGCTTAATCTGGAATATTCAGGCATTTTCAGTTAGATGACTGCAAGCTTAAACCAAATAACTACTAAGACACTTAAAAACGCTTTCCCAATTAAAGACAAATTACATTTTAACTTTCTTACTTGTGTATGTTGCAATGAAATACTGAAGAAAACGCTAGAGGAGAATGGGCAGGTTCATGTAAGAGACTGCAGTTTATTGTTCCCTCTGGCTAGAGAATGGTTACATATGCACAGATTAAATCAAATTATTATAATGCTTAGCAAACTCATTGAGCATGATGATGACTGTAGCATCTTTACTAAGTGCAATTCAAAAAGCAGTGGCTGCCAAAACCATATTCGCATTTTGAAAAATGGTCGCTAAAGTGAAGTTTAGTAACAGCAAAGATACGTACAGTGTTAAATGCAGGACAGACTCGGGTTTGACATAAGTGTATAGTAAAGATAGCATGTGATCGTGAGCTCTGAACATTCATCTGAGTGCTGGCAGTGGTTCGAGACAAAGCCCCCAGCTTCAAGCACTGCATCATCTAGAAAACACACAAGAAGTACATTGCATCAATTGCAGTTTAAATAAAAATTTTTGCTATAATGCTTATTGTTTTACATATAAATAAGCTTTTTCTCTTTGCTATGATTTCAGTTCCTATATGCCAAAAAGCACAAAGATTCTTAAATAAGCAAACTAAAAGGGGTTTTTTTGTGGTTTCTGAAAGAAAATACTTAAATGTTTATACCCCTCTTTTTACTGTCTCCTGGTAGTAACATAGCAATCCTCCTTCCATTCACCTGTGGCAAAAATTGACAACTTTTGTACTTTTTGTTAAAAATGTATAGTACAATAACACTTGTATTTAGATTTACAATGCACAGACACTTATGAATGGCAATTTACATCACACCAGTCATCATGAAAAGCTTTCCCGTCACAGGAAAAACAACAAACTTAAGATTTAGGAGATTAGAATTACACACATGCCAAAATTTTGTCTCCCAGCAAAACTATACTATGAACAAAAGTCTGTTTCTAGCATTAAGTGAAAGCAGTATGCACTTAATATCAGACATTTGTCAGACTTAAGCCTACAGAAAATAAAGAAAATAAGAGTTTCAGCTAAACTCTAAAAACTTTAAATTGCCTGAGATGTAGATGTTAGCAAACATAACCTTTTTTTAACTGCTTATCAAAACAGACAACATTCGTAGAAAGCACTTGATATGTTACAGAGAAATTTATTTTCAATGATCACCTCCGATTCTCCATTCACAGTTCGGGTTGTAACACCCACTGTATAAATTCCTCCCGCTGAATCTTCATGTATTTTAATATTTGATTTTTTATTCTTTGCATCAATATCACGTGTGGTATCAAAGAGATCGAGAATTTCTTCATTGTAAAGCTGAAGAGAAAAGAAAAGAAAAAAAATGTATATTACTTTAGGAATTCCTCCAAAGACTGACAAATCTGCGCATGGCACATACGGAAGGTTCTAAAAGTCCAAATGCCAAGGCTCTCAAAAAGGATGCTGTGAAGCATCCAAGCTTACAAGGACAATAGGATGATAGACAGAGCAGCTGCAAATTAAGTCATCTGCCTGCCTTATTATTATGCCACCCAAAGAATCACAGAATGGTTTTGGGTTGGAAGGGACCTTAAAGATCATCTAGTTCCAACCCCCTGCCATGGGCAAGGACACCTTCCACTAGACCAGGTTACCCAAAGCCCCATCCAGCCTGGCCTTGAGCAGAAGCAGTGGTAACTTCCTCCACTTCGTCAGATCTGAGAGAAAATTCTTTGGTGGGACCAGGGAAGGGGAGGCACTTGGTGCCAGCAGAACAACTGCAGCAGTGGTTTCTGTGGCAGGCACATGCTGTCTTCAGGTTTGACCTTGGGCTTGGCTTTTGTTTTGTTGATTCAGTTGGCTGCACCCTCCTCCAAACACTTCAAACTCACTCCACTTGCTCTCCCTGCTATCGCACCTTTTCTCATCTCCACTCTCACACGTTAATAATTTTGTGTCTCTCATGCAGATGAGCTGTTCCTGCCCTGGAACAAATTTAACGTATAATAGTTTTTGTGCTGGCTGCTTATTATAGACACCAACCAGCAGGCCAAAAATACTATGCCGTGGTTTCTTGAGCAGGGCTTTTGTACTTCCCTCTGTACAATGCCTACACTTCGGTGTTCCAGATTTAGATACAACTTTCAAGCACAATCATATGAGCAACAGCAACTATTTACCACATGTTTTAGGCAGCTTAATGTTTACTGCCTGTTTCACTGGGCCTCCTGAAGGTAAGTACATGTACATTTAGTGGTTTTCAACTCAGAATCATTAAAGACATCAGACTTTTAGGGGCAGTAAATGATGTGAGAACGGGCAAAGACATGAGAAGTTACTATGCATTTATCAATATTAGAAGAGATGGATTATTGTTTCATGGGAATGTTCTGGGGTTTAGGAAAGGGGTTTAAATCCAATTGAAGGCAACCATCAAAAAAAAAAACCAAACCCAATGCAACAGAAAAAGCAGCATCTCACTGGGAATCTCATGGCTTAGGTCTCTGCTGATATACACTGGAACAGTTCCAGAGCCTTCAATTTGGTTATACCAATTCACTTCAGCAGACCATAAGCCAAACTGATTAAATCCCTGATCAACATCCCCAGGTAAAAGCTGAAGAACCACTGCAATAGATCTGTATTCACCCAATGTACTTTCTCATACACTGAAAGCAAGAGGCTTTGTCCTCTCACAGTGAAAATCCATTGGAGAAGAAAAGGCTGCATGATGCTTTTAATTCTTTACATAGTAAAAAGGAATTATATTTAATTATTAGACATAAATATTCTAAATAGGAGCCTTCTTACCAACATTTTACCTTGCTAAGTGCAAACAAATTGGTGCCACAATTTAGAGGATTCTGATAATGCACCCATAACTGCATGGGACTGCATATGCCTATCTTTTGGAAAAGTTAGCAGGAAAGCAAGGAGTTAAGACAGGCAGAGTGCAGCAAACTAAAAAGAAAAGCAAGCAAGTAGCGAACAGAAGTCATTGTTCCCAATAGTTATCCAGCTGTCAGACTTAAAAGTTATTCCAAAATAAAATGTTGCTTCAACTTGTTCAATGACTAAATTATTGTTTATGTAATCCAGCCCTAATGGTATGTAGGATGGAAGGAAGAGGATACTTTCTAATATAAGATTAGTGTACGATATGTAACTAATGAGAAAAAGCTCTTTCTAGGAAACTCCATTTTAGCCTCAGTATGATAAAAAAAGATTTACTAGAAGCAGTGGCATTTTGTTAAAGGAGAAACTATTATATACATCATTTAAACTTTCTCTAGATTAGATAAATAAGACAGGGTTTATTATGCACATTTCGTCTGAAATATGTTGTAATGGCTGCAATTCCACATACCATTATCACCGTAATATTCAATTACTGCTCTTTACTTTGGGACTCTCAGTCACATTGGTAATGTCATGTCAAAACACACAAGGAATTCAGAAACTACACTGGTTACTCCTCCTTAAACTACTACTCTTGCAGCTGCCTGAGCAGCAATGAAGCTGCAGATCCCCAATGTTCAAACAGAGAACAGAAGAGTACAGCATTCCCATGGCCCGTGCTAAAGCCTAGACTCTCGCTAGGCAAACATTAGCCAGAGCAACAGAAAGCTCTGCTTAAGGTTAGCAATGACAAACCTATACCAGTGCAAAACTAATGCCAGCTTGTTAATCTTTAAAACAATTATAGAAACGTGTGACTAAAGGATCTAGTTTACTTCATCAGTAATAAAACCAATAGCTTTCTCTTCAGTAATACAGAAATGGGCTTTCCCCCCCCCCAGAGTAGATAAAGTAAAGTTGCAGTTACTGAAATAAGAAATACACATTTACACCTGCTCTTCCTTAAATTGATTCTTCGTCTCCATGTGCTTGAAGTATCAGATTTTGCAGCTTGGTAGGGAATGTAAATATGTTACGCCCAAATCAATCAATTTAAAAAATAGTTGCAGGTGCAGGAGACACAGCATAAAAGTTGCAAGACTTAAGCCAACAGCTGCTGCAGGCCGGAAAGATCACGGGTCTTATGGCCTCTCTTACCGGTAGCTGTGTCTACAAGAACACACAAAGGGAACAGTTTTTCCACATACTGACTCAGGTTTTCTCTGGGTCTAATGAAAGCGGGAACAGTGACACAGAAGCCCAATTCTAAACCATTGGGGATCACAGAAAGAAGTATTTTTATGCTAGGTTTCTTCTTTATATAAGAAGTCTCCTGAACAGATTTTGAAAGCTCAAGAAATCTGTGGCAAAGTGACAAAAGCAGGCAAAGCACAGTCACTATACAAAGGCATAAAGTACAATTGATTTTTTTGGCTTTTTTTTGTTTTGTTTTGGTTTTTTTTTTTTTGAGTTTGTTTGTAGGGGTATTTTTGTATAGTTTCTTGCTTTAAGGTTTTGTAAAGAATTACAAACAGGCAAGAGCAACAGGCCTCACAAACATGTGTGTTGCAGAAAGGGACAAATGATGTCTAATATAGCTATTTCTACACTTCAAAATAATGCTGTAAAGGAAGCTAATAAAATAATTGGAATAAGATAAAAAGGCTCTTTTTCATAAATTGAAGAGCTGAAGCAAACTCCACAAGATTTCCTTTTGAAATCTTGAAGATGAATTCAAAACACCTCGTGGGAAATGAATGCAAAAGTAGCAACCAGAAAAAAATCTTTACTTGACTTTCTAAAAAAATACATGAAGTTATTTACACAAACACAGATCATATTTACCTCTAAGAACTGTGCATTCACTTTAAAATCTGGAGGTGGAAGTCCTTGTTTAATAGCAGCTTGTTTTTTTTCTTCAATACACCTGAAAAGATGCTTAACAGCACGAGATATAATCCCTTGTTCCTCTTCTGTTATGTTGACATCAAATCCAGTGCCCATGGTGTATGTTTTGCCAGCGCCTGTCTAAATTGAAAAAGGAGTAGTCACGAGAGCATGTGAATAGCACCAAATCATCAGAGAGAAACACAGTTTGTGAACACTAGTGGTAGACAGTGACCACTACGTCAGTTTGTCGTCTTTACAATACTAACATGCACAATAACAGTCCATTTGAAAAAAGGGTAAACAGCAGAAGTTGGACAAACTATACTGTTTATCCACAGATCACACAAAAAATTGAACTGGTTCCTGCATTCTTGTATAACCTTTCTCCTACAAGCTTCCTCTAAGCTGCTTACATCAGCCTTGAGCTATCATCTCTGAGGTCAAAAGAATAGTTAATGTTTTCAACCAAGACTGTTAATTAAAGCATATATTTTGAAGGTAGAAGCAGCATTTGCATTTCCTTACCAAAGTAGATCAAATGGCTCACTAATTATGATGTCTGAATATCTCAGGGAGAATATTACCATTGTTCTCAATTTATAGACAGCACTGAAGAACACAAGCTGTACCTTCACTAGGAAAGTAGCTTAATTGAAAGTGAAGTCCTCTAGAAGACAAGGTAGTGTTGTGTTTTCACTTAATTAGTGGGTCAAGTCTAAGACAAAGATAGTATCACAACGTAATCTACTAAACTGGCTCTGCAAACTGCTTTGTTTCACTAGGACTAGACTTCACTTAGCGAACTTGAGATATGACATTTAACAGTGGTGAAATTCAGCATCCAAGACCAAATTTTATGCAATCAATTCCTAAAGGAATAATCAGAAGACAATAACGCGTTCTCTTCACTGTACTCAATAATATTTCAGCTTTGAAAAGCAAGATGTGTGCCCAGTGTACTGAGAGGGTGTGTTCTCTATGAAAAGCTCTCTGACATTGGAATCTGATCTCTACATTTTGCCCACAAACAAACAGTGTGGCCTGAAGTTCCCTAGGACTATTTTTAAAAAAGCTCCTCTTCCCAAAAGTGTCTGAAAATGCAGAGGGATGGGAAATTGCTCAGAAAAGAATCTCGGTACAACTTCTGTCTATACATCAACTGATTAAGTCACTAATTTGTATTGCTGCATTGTGGTAAATTCAGGAATTATATGGACCCATGCTATTTTCAGTATTACTATTAATTCAGACCTACTCCATACATACATATATATATACACACACATATATACATATCTTCTGTGTTTCAACTGCCATTCTACACAGAATCTATATAGACTCCTAAACAGTCTCCTACAGGATCTCATTTAAAATAAAACTAAGACATTAAAGAAGAGGTTAATCCATTCCAAAATTTAAGAGAAAGATCAGTTACAAAAAACTGTTTATTCAAAAATAAAGACTTTAGAATAAAACTGTAAAGCTTACTTGGCCATAAGCAAAGACTGTGGCATTATAGCCTTCAAAGCAACCTTCAATCAGTTTTTCTATACACTGAATATAGATCTCTTCTTGCTGTGAGTCGATGTTAAAGACATAATCAAAAGTGAAGGCCTTATCTTTTCCCAAGAACACTTGAGGTTCACCAGGTGTGACAGATGTACAAATATGGCATCCTTCAATCTTCTCTTTGGCTAGCTGTGGTCTAATTCTGTTTTGGAAGAGACAAAAAGAACCATTAGAAATTCTCATCATCAGAAAGAGAAGCTTACAAACAATGTAAGTAAGAGATCTGAAAAGAATTCCTTACTGACTAAAATACTCTTGCAGTCTTGTCAAAATTGAATTAATGTACTAGCTCCACAATTAAAGAATATCGTGTCAGTTTGTGATTCAATTGGTTTAATGGTTAACTATTGGGAAGAAAAACTCTGGCCAACATAACATATCACTCTAGCTGTAATTAGCTAATAATTTGTTTTAATAACTACCTTTTATTTAAAAAAAAGTGTTTCCAAATTCTCAAAGTGGCACCAAATTAAAAAAAAAAATCAAACGTGTGCAGCTTAAAAAACAGGGGACAAATATAAGGGTGATAAAACACCAGCAGTACAGCTACATACAAAAAAAGTCATGGAACATTTAATATAGATTCTCCATTTGTGTCAAACTTCAAGTACCTATATTTACCTCGGAGTGACTTCTTTCAGTTACACAATGTCAAAGTTGAACATCTGTATACGCAGAGTATACTTTAAAGGCATTTATTCATTTCATATTTGATACTCTAAGGGCCATATCAACATCAGTGTTTGGTTTGGAATAGCTGTGCTGTCTTGAAGGAAAGTCCCCCAACGTCTTCACTTACCACACATTGGTTTGGATCACTGACCAGTTCCGGTGTGCACAAATTATACCCCTTTTAGAGGAAACGAAGCCAAAATGCTCCAGTCCAAACACATGAGACTTGTTCCAAAAATTAATGGTAACATAAGGGCCCAAAGCTACCTACTGATCTACCACAACGGTGCCAATGCTTGCTGATGCAGAGCGCGCTAGTCTCCAACAGCTCTGAGTGGACTGCAGACTAATTCAAATTACATCAGCACACATATACTTTAGTTCAAGTGAGAAATATCCTGTAAGAAAATCACACAGAGTACAGTGTATGTTCTTTTTATTGCAGATTACAAATTTTTCACTCAGGGGTGTGCATCGCTGTCAGGAGTATTTTTCAGAATTTTTGTTCTAAAGTTTTCATTCTATCCCACTGTGTGACACTAGAGAATAACCATAACTTATTTGTAAGGTTTTCTGCACACTAATTCCTTTACGGAAAATTCATTAATGATCAGGAGGTACCTCCCCTGTTCAGCATACCTTCTAGTATGGAGTGGAAATTAAACAAACCTTTGAAGAGTATCATTAAAAGCAACGATTATATGATGTGTAAAATAGGCACAAATATTCTACAAACAGTATTTGCATTTAACGACATAGTGTGTAATATAGGTCACAGATTTTCTCTTTAACATCACAATAATTATCATAAGGGTTTTTTCCCCTTAAATGAAATAAGAACACTAAAAATAATTCAGGAGTTACACAGCTCTTTCACTAACAACTGGATCCACTAGAACCTATGTCCACTAAACACAAAATCTGAGAAACACATACTGAAGCTTGTAATAAACTTACTTTCTTCTAGGCTAATGAAGATTTTCTAATAAAATAGCTTTTATTTCTAGGTAGGGAGAGAAAGCCTTCAAAAAGAAATCAATCATATGCCTTTCCTAAAAGCACTCCACACAACTGGAAAAGTTGACCATTCTGCCCATAACTCTTTGCAGCATGCTGCCTGTAACACTTAATATTTAGAAAATGCAACTTGGTGGGTTATTCCACTGCCTTATTTTAATACCGTGAAGTCAGTCAGAGGGCAAGCTTCTTTTTAAGACTAATCACTCTTATTCTTTCACTAATCCAGTGCAGACAGCACAAAGGCAATCAATTGTTCTTACAAGCATGAATGCTTCTAAACTGGGCTTCTAAAGTTCCAGAGGTACTCCTCCCATTGTTTTCTAGCACAAGAAATCCTAGAAAGGCCTTTTCTAAAAAAATCAAGATGGAAACTTTTCAAAATTAAGTAAACTTTTGTGCATCCCAAAAACCTAACTTTCCCAAAACCCCAACTTCTTCCCCAGTTCTGAAAGGCTTTTAGCACTGACTTGTAGAATGAAGGTTGACAACTAAAAAAAAAAGTTTTCTCCATATATTTTAATTCTGTCTTTTTTTTAAAAAAAAAGGTCAAAATTAATTTTCTACACTGAGGAATTGATGCAATTATGACAGGTGCTGAATAATTTTCTCCTTTATACTAAGTAAAGGCTCAGAGTGACCACAAAGAGAAACAGCATGCCTAAAATATCAATAATTTGCATGATAATTATTACAGTGATGACAGGACTGTCAAACAGTTTCGATGTCAGCCTTCGGAGACTTCCCATGAGAATCCTCCCAGCTAGCTCCCTGCCTTGCAGCCAGGCAGCACCTCCGAGTGCTCTGCTGCTATAAAACCCAGGACAACAGCAAGCTTCAAGTGCATTATGTATGACCATAATTAGGCCACAGCAAGATACCATTCCAGAGACCAGCTGAGCTGATGGGAATCTGTGTGACTACTAGCAGCTTGTTACCGGCTCAATCACTTTTCTTGGGTTGTAACATAACATCCAGAGACAAAGCAGCGATGATGGTGCCCTTCCTCCCCACCTTATCACTAAATTTGAAGGCACCACTGAGAGAAAGTAGTATTTCACCGGCACATATGCAACACAAAGGAAAAACAAAGCAAGTCTCACCACATCAGGAAATCTTCACCCCAAAGAGACTTCCCTTCTTATTTTGTAATTACTCTCACACAACGTCCCACCCTGCCACAGAGTTGGGAGGTAGCAACCAGAGAGAGATCACAGCTGCATCAGGTTTGAAAGACATCTTCCCCAAAAAAGATGTGCAGACAAGAGGTCTTCGACACCCAGCCTGAGGTCTGATCGAGGGCTACTTCATGCTCTGAAGTCTATATAGCTCTCTTGATCAGTTCGGCGCCAAGCTAACATGATGACCTTAATAGTAAGCAACAAATGGCTCACCTTCAACCTGACTTCTGGCCACTTACGATGTGAGTGGATGCCTGAACCTCATGGCTCCCAAAGTCTTACTATTCGCACTGAATGGGTGGTCCAGCAAGTAATAGTCCTCATGCAAGTCAGATTCTGCTCCAGCACTGATTACAGGAACACTTCCTCCTCCACCACCCCACACATCACTCAGGAAAGTGATTTTTCCTTCTGCTTACAGTCAAATTTTTCCTTGTCTTAATGTGGTCACTTCTGTCAGCAAAGCAGGCAGCACCCATGCTTTAAAATGTGAAAGAGTTCATTTTGGTCAACTCTCCTTGCCCAGTTCCTAGCCTGGCAGTCTGCCACTGGGATTTTTCTCCAGGACCAATTTGACTTCACCCATTTTGTCTTCTACATGGCCCCATCTCACCTGTTTTTCAGGCTACTCTCTTAATTATATACAATCAGGTGTTTTCTACATATTTCCAATCACATCATCTTAGATGCAGCAACTTTCCAAACAACATTTTGCCTTGCATCCTTCCCTCTCCTGCTCTCCAAAGCATGAACACACCCAACCCTTGTTTACATGTACTTTGCAGAACCTCCAGGCCACACACATGAAACTTAATCCCCTAAATCTATTCTGCCTCAGCACACCGGGACAAGCTGTCTAATTAGGGAGGGCTAAAATAGCTAGTGGTGGCACAGTAATGCACTGTATTGTACTGGAACTAATCTCTCAGTAGAATAAGTGCACAATGCCTCTGCTAAAAATATTGTTGGCTGGAACAAGCTCAGATAATACAGTTCAGGGACTATAGCAGTCATGGGGTCAATACCTTGTGTTATGCAAGACATTAGACTTCCCAGAACTGATGCCTGTTTAAACTAGATCATATCATAATATCCCCTCAAAAAACATCCTATCTTACTTTATTTCTAGGGATGGAAAACTGTCCCAGCGATTTAAATATATATTATCTAGATATATATAGATATATAAGGGTATAGATAGATATACATACACACACACATCCCCTTTCAGCTACTGAATAATTTTATCTCTCTCCATTCATTAAGAACCTCCACTTTATCTAATTTTCCCTCAGAGTCTCCACACATCTATGATCAAGCCATCCCTTAATCTCATTTCATATACTAAACAAAATGAGACCAGTGATTTTTTTGTTTTGCATGTGAAGTATTGCAAATATTACTCTAAAAAAGAGTAATCAGGACATTTACCATGTACCTTCTCAGCACCCGCACAGAATAGCAATAAGCAAACAAGAACTTCTAAGAGCAACCTAGAAAGCAGAAAGCATCAAATTATTCTTGTTTTATGGAAAAAAATGAAACAAAACAGATTAGCAGTAACTAGCCAGAAGCTGAGCATTGAAAAGAAGAAAACATGACAATGAAGCCCCATGTAAAGTTCTTTTTCATTAAACTCTGCTGTGGGAAAAGGACTGCGTTCACCTTGCTCAGAAAAGCATAAATTCAAACATCACTCAAACCACATGCAGTGCTGAGCAGGAAACAAGTTGACCTGTAAACCCAAGACTATCCAATACTCCTCTCACTACACTAAGCCTATTAAATTTCACACAATTAAGTTTCACATGTGGGTATACAAAACATTAAATCCAAGAGCACCTAATAAAACATTTAATGAGTTGTAGCAGGCAATATAAACTGTGAAACAAACAAACAAAAGCTCTCCAAAACCAGAATAAAACTTCCTGCCATTACTTTGGCATCATGATTCCCTCTCCTTTCTATTCCATTACATTTACACTCCTCAAACCACTTCCATTACGCATACTCCTTCACAACAAGGAGGGAGTAAAGAAAGCTGAACAGATTTCATCCAACAGACAATGAGTACTTCTGCTTGCATAAACCTTTCAGTCTTTTTGCTAGCACACATTGGAAGCATGCTTGGTTATCAGCACGTCCAAAGGAGACCACAAATGTAGCATCTGAATGCATTCATCTGAAATAGCTGATCGGTATATTAACTCTCTACCTCTCAGTGAGGTTTAAGAATACAAAAAAGGCTCATATATGACAAATGCCAGGTCTACCTCTTTTTAACACAGCAATAAGGACACAGGAACAAGTCTTTCTGCTCATGCCAGCAACCATCAGTCATTAAGAGTTTCTGTTCTGGTGCTGGCACGTCTCGGCACAATGGCCCCTGCACCTCTGCTGCCTGTGGCAACATAGTCTGTGGTGCTAAATAACGCCTACAGGTAAAAAAATGCTTATATTTGTTGGGTTATCATTCAGTAACCTTTAGTGTAGATGTGTTCTGTAATGTCCTTCTCAGCATTTCCAGTGCTGTTTTTGGTGGCCAGAGAAACAAGTATGAAAAGTCTGAGAATTGTTTTAGTATGCTTTTACCCTGCCTTTGTAACTCTAGAAACACACACAACCCAACTTCTCATAACAAAAAGCATAAAAGTCAATAACTCACCTTCCAACGCAACTCCTTCTGAAGAAACATCACAATGATTTTTTTTTTAACTCCACTTCAGAGTGAACCCATTTACAGATTAAATTCAAACCCAATGCCTACAAGTTATACCGCATAGCGATCTCTCCACAACGTTAGCATCAAAACAACCCCCTACACTGTTACAGTAAAACACAGGTAAAGTCCAGATGATTTGTCTCCTGCTTTTCTGTTTAAGTGCCAGCTAGGCAGTTGTCTCTGAACAAGCCATAAATATACCATACTATCAGTAGCCCTTGATGGCCTTCAACGGCAGAAGGAAGAAGCCTTCATAAAATACCTCAACGACTGAAAAAATAATGGAATAAAAGACATCCTTAAAAATAAAAGCAAATGAAGTGCAGGACAAATCCAGAGTACCTTTGTGACAATGCCACTTCTGCAGAAAGACTAACTCTGTTTATGGATGCTTGAATCATTAGTATTCGGTGATATCAGTTAATGATACAATTTCATATTAGTGATATCAATGACTACAATTATACATACTGGTATTAAGACATAAAAAGGACTAGCAATTGCAGATAGTAAGTTATAGCAATTATATGAGACACGGCTCAGCAGCCGAGCTGTGGCAATTGGCCACCCAGCCCATTGCCGAGCCTTTCCTCCCGCCATGGCTCAGCTCCCACACCGAGAACCTGCTTCACCTGTGAGAGGCAGGGGGGCATGCCAGTCACCCAGCCAGGGACACAAGCACCAGCTCCCTGCCACTGTAACTCAATCACTCTTATGCAAGACTTGGGCACCGCTCCCATCAATGTTTCTCCAAAGTTGCCATAGCTGCCACGGTCTAGACTGAGCTCAGCGCTGCCAGCAGGTGCTGTGTGTGCCCGGAGCCCACAGAAACCAGGCAGAGTCCAGGAGTTACTCGCCCTTAACTCGCCCCAGCTCCCCAGGCAAGTACAAGTGAGGCAGGTGTTTTGAACGTGTATCAATGCTTGCCTTGAGACACCAGGAAACTTTCAGGCACTTCAAGTAGATATCTCGATGCAAGTCTGGCAAAAAAAAAAAAACAGAAATAAAACTTCCTGGATAGCTCTTGGACTTAAAAGTGTATTAAAGACTGTGGCAGACGCTAGAGCGGCATCTATGTGGTCCAGATTTTACTCCAAAGTCCTATTAAGACACTGATAAAAAGGTATCAGCTCCACTTCAATTCATGTCTAGCTATTAAACGTGACCACTAAGCCCTTAGCTTAAAACACCCAGCAAAATCAGCCACTAAGTTACCAAATGGCTCCAAGATGTTACATTTGCAGTAGCTAACTTATTTTACTGCAAGCAAACAAAAAAATCCTATTCAAAAATACACGTGCAGAATACTTTGTTTCAGTGCTGCAGACTGTCACTTCCAGTTTGCACATAACAAGTAGGCAGCAAACAAAAAACTGGAATTAAATTAAGGCTGAGGAAATATATCACTGCTGTAACTAGATTTGTCCCGTTCTCCTCCTCTACACGCAATCTCTACAGCTACTTTTTAAAATATTATTATTATTATTTTTAAACACTAATTTAATTTCATAAAACAATTACCCTTTTCAGCAGCTTGAGTCTGATCAGCTCATCTACCCATTAGCCGTTCCTGCTGGGGATTACATCCGCAGTGCCAGGCCGAGGCGGTTTCGCAGGCTGCGGCCTCCACTCGCTCCCTGACGCACCGTACAATAGCTGCGTCTCCGGGCAGCCACCACAGCTAGCCAGAAAACAGTTTAGCAGTATGATTCCAGACTAATTCTTGTGCAATTCTGTAACAGCCTAGCAGGCTGTGCAGCGCAGATGGCACCCTCACACTGACACGCACAGTCCTGTGCTTTTGCCAAGAAAAGAAAACACGGGGAGGGGAAAGGCCCAAGCCTGCCCTCACGCAGACCTACCGCCCCGCAGGCTCCCTTCCCCGTCCCCCCCTCCCGGAGAAGAGCTAACACACCCTCCAGTACATCTAGTAAACCTCCAACATCTTTCCTTATAACGTGAATGAATGCTTTCATCCAAACCTCCTTCTTGTGATTTCTCCTGGACTAATTTACTCTCTAGTGAGTGAAGAAATCCACAGCTTTCGAGAACAATTTGACTCTTGAGAGAGACAGAGAGAGAGAAGGGGGACTGTGTTGCAGGATTTGTACAGGCCTTGATTATTTCTAGTTCAAGACAAGGTCAGCTGCAATAGAAAAGCAGCACTACCACAAGCTTCCACGTGCCTGCCAAGCACAGAACTGGCACCCCTCCAAATTCAAGTGCAATTTGATTAGAACTAAACTGATATTGGAAACAACATTTTCTAAGGCAAACAGATTTTTTTTTAAATTGTGCTACTTGCCTTGGGTTTTTTTGTGAACATTTAGTGTTACGTCTCACCATTGTCAGAAAGCCAGAAGAGAAATAATAACACGGTATCTCAGAGAAAATGAGATCTAAGCAAATGCAGCAAAGATTAATTTATTAAGACTTGAAGTATTTACAGTGTATTAACAAGAAATGAAACAAGGAGTTAGGCCTTCATAAAACTAAAGCTCAAAATTAATTTCATACCATGCGGGAATGCGAGCACATCTGTATCATGCAATAAAGTTGCAGAATAGAGACCTTGGTCCCAGCAATCATGGATCAAGCATGCTCCAGTGCTGAAAGGGACTACAGACACCTGATCTCCGTGTAGCTAATTAGCCTGGAGAGGCTGTCTTTCCTTATTAGGGAGCATGAACAAGTGCTTAAAAGAACAGAGAGGTGACAAATTCCAGAGGAAAGAAAGGTCTTTTGCTGCATCCCCAAACTAGTGACTACAACTACTGCATTCGTGATGGATACAAGGAGGACAACTGGGCAATCGAGCTTATCTGTGGATAAGGATTCATAAAGAAAGCAATTCGATATACAAAAGAAAGAGCATGGCACCCTATACTTCCTTTGCAAATTATGGTGTTTTTTCCTCCAAAATGTAGTTTTAACACCTAAATTAACAGCTCTCATCATTCCTGCTCTGGAGCTTGTAGCTGTAAGGAGTGGCTGAGTCATGCCACTGGTAAAGCTTACCAGCCCCTGGTATTAATTATGCGATTAGGGCAGTATCAGGAAAAGGAATACACTTTCTGTAGCATCTTTCTGCTATATGACTGAACGCTTAACAGAGATTAAATCTACTAAACAAATGTCATTATACGTAACTTAAGATGAAAAAAACCTAATCAAAAGAGAATTCAAGGAAAGCTTGTTGAAGAGTGCACAGCTCAGCATCCCAGTAATGAGTCATGATGACAAGTGCTGCCAGTATTTTAGAGACCTTTTGTTTCCAGAAATTTTAGAGTGCAAGAATTCAGCTGAGATAGAACAGTACCGTCAAAAGTAATGTGGTGAACATGAGCTCTCCAACCCCTCAAAATACTGCAGTCACTGCTGCTTTACCAAGTTACAGAATAACATTTATTTAGGTGTAAAGGGGAAAATGGTAAGGAATTTAAAAAAAAAAAAAACACAACACACCAAAGAAAAAAAAATACCCACAAAACAATCTGGGCACCTGCAAGCCTAAACTCAGTCACATTTAGAGTTCAGGGATTTGGGGGTAATCTGGATACCTTTTGTAAACCAGGGTGCAATCAGCTTAAGACATCCAAACACACCAAGATGTAAGAAGTATGCCACTCAACAAAAACGCAGGTGGTGTCAACTCTTCATAAAAAGCGCGTTTGTAACTACTATATAGTTACAAGAGTCAAACTCTACTAAAAAAAAAAACCCAGTTTTGTGAGACAGCTGGTTTCAGAAACATTGCCAACGGCATCACAGTACACCAACGAATGATGCCCACGTAGTATTTTCAATTAAAGGCACAGAATTGACAGTGGCTTTCTCTTTCAAAAGCTGAACACTTCTACTTGCAGAGCAATGACAGTATTTCTGCATACCCCCACGAAAGAATATGCTTTACCTGTAAAGTCAAAGGAATAACTTTAATTGTATGAAATATTTTTCTTTTAAGTGAAATATTTTAAGAATAAGTACATACATTCCAGAACTTCCTCACATTCCAAGTTACCAGTACCTTTAGGGAAATCAAGAATAAGTACCACAAGTCTATTCAGAAACAAGCAAACAAAATGATGTTTATTCACTACAGGAAAACAATTTTTTGAATAGGAGAGAAAAACTGATGTAATGCAAGATTATCCAGATGACCAAAAACCTTTCAGTCATGGCAACACTAGGTTTCATCCAATTTCTTCCTCTTAACAGTTAAATATATGCCTATTCTAGAAGTTCACCACTTCTTCAGAACAGCCTAATTTTTAAGATGTACTCTGTTATTTTTAAATAAATTTAAAAGGGTTTCCTATGTTTGCAGCAAAGAAGAACTCTTAATTATTGCCTCCCTTACCCAGACTTCCCCTTCCTTTCACAAACACTCACACATCCACCTACCCACACACATACACTTATTCTCCAAGCCCTTGGAGATACAATCCTGAAATCACTACACATTCATGCCAAGACTACTGTAGCTCTGAAATTTGTTTTCATTTGTTTCCCCTCCATACGCAGAATTTATCTTTCCAGTTCTATATTCTTAAGTCTAGGGCAGTTGGTTACTTTACACTTATGAGCCACGGGTCCAAGAATTACATTTCACCAACTTCATTTAACTAAAACACAAAGTTACTGACATACTTTTTATAGCTAAAGCTACAAGCCATTTCCCAAGTAACTACAGTTAAATAACACACAAAATAAAAGGAGGATCAGGTCAGTTAAGAGAAAATTACAAGTTGTCATTAATCATTACTGAAATGACTGTTTAGCTAACACTACTAAAATAACAACTAGACGCTTCACAATGGGACAAGACAGCTAAAAACAACCGTTCAGTAATCTGCTCTGAATAGTGCCTTCACTGTTAATCTTCAGTGCAACATTCTTGGAACAAAAACCACTGTATGACTTTTCTGCCACTCCTTGTAAAAAAAAAAAAAATAAAAGAAAAGGAAAAAAAGTGTTGTATCCATAACACCCGATCCACAAAGTTCCAAAGCAAACTACAGAAAATTTCTTCGTATTTATTGTTGACTGTTTCTACTGAACAGACATTGCTCTGTTTCAAAACAGAAGGTAGACTGTTCAGGCAGTGACTGAAAGCTCTGAGCTGGTAAATCCTAGCTGTGCAGTAAGGGAAATCACCCACTTGCTTTATTTAGTACTATCTGTTTTAAGACTTGCAAACCAGAAAGGAACAACATTATCTACCTTCTTCAGTCCTTCTGGTTCAGCTACACATTTTTATAAGTCTGAATGTCAATCCCCAAGTGTAATTCTTTCCTTCATGTCTCTTCATCCTATTTGTAAGGTTGCAAAGACACCCACAATAGCAGCAACAGCATTAAAAATTAAAGATCAGTTTTTCCATCCTTCTGTTCCTATGCAGTGACACTGTATTCAGCTGCCCTATGAAGACCTGATCACCTCGCTGCTCTTTGTTGGCTTCAGATAGTGCTTTAAAAGAAGGCCTCCAAAAAGTTAGTTAAAAGTCAGGGCAATTCAGGAAACTATGCTAGAAATTCAGTAGGTAGCATTTTTCCCCACACTGAGTCATACTCCAAATTGATTGCTCGGTACTATGCTGGATGCTCTTTTGTTGCAAGCAGGCATTAGGCAAATATAAACTGACAGTCCTCAAACTCCCCCCCTCCATTCTCCAAGCCCCCCAACAGTTGAGATGGTTGCAAGTCTCTTGGTACTAATTCAAACAACAGTCTCCATGAGGTTTCAACCAGGTGCAAAGCTTGGGTTATCTACCAGCCATAATCTTTTCTTCTGCTAACTGCAATCCAGTTTTCAGGTGTGGTGGAGATAGGACAGGAATAAAAAAAAAAAAAGGAAATGTTTCTGTTAATGCAAGAATATTTAGCATTTACATGTAAATACCAGTGGAAAGCTGAAATAATTGGAGCTTAAATAACAAAAGAAGTGAAAAGAAAGGGACTGGTCACAGCTGACTAGTGCAGTTGGTACAGCTGTGAAGACTATCAGGGCCTTGCTCAACACCGTCTCTGCAAAAAATCCACTGGAATCTGGAACTTCACAGGAAAGCCAGTTTCCACACACAACCTCACATCCCAAGGCTAGCAGGAAGAGAGCTCTGCACTGCAGTGACACCTGCACCAAGGGCCAAGCTGCCACCACTTCACATCCTCAGCCTTTTCTCCAGTCTGAGGGAAGTAAGTAATGCAGAAGAAGTTACAAGACAATGGATACATGGGATTACAGAAGTGCAGGGTAGTAGCTCCTCAGACAAATCCAATTCTCTACATTTATGTACCTTAAGTTCTCACAGAAGAAAACACTTGTAGCACACACTCAGATGTATTACCCTGAAGACAGACAAGAAACCATCAAGATCAAAAGCTTTTTTAATAAAACAGTTCTGGCAGAAAGTTGAGAATTTGATTAAAATGAAGAGCTGTGTCTAAATGTGGATACTGCATGGAAAATAAATTTCTGGATGATAAACCAGAAACTTACTAAATATTTTCATATTTTAGTAAATACATGAATACTTGGAATACTTTAACTTCTTGTTTGATTTGGGCAAAGATAATTATATTGGGCAAAAAGCTGCAGCCACTCTTGCTTCTTCCCCATTGCCTAGGGTATTAAATTTCCCCATTGCCAGTAGAAAAGAACATCCTCTATGTTGACTGAGGCTTATCACCTGACTAAAGTTTAAGATATGGTTCTTCAATATTACTTCTACTAGTTCTCCATTAACAGTTAAAACTATACAAATAACTTATTGACTATAACATCCAACATATCACTGGATATTTTAATCTAACAGAAAGTGCTGTTCCTGCTACCTGATCAGGAAAGCATGGGCTAATTTCATATTCTTGACCTTTGATAACATATAAAATAGAAAAGACTGTCTGATTGTCTAACAGTTGAACTTCCACTCCAGGCAGGTAGAAAGTCCTCGTAGCCTACGCTGAGCAAATTCAGTGCGGAAATCATTGTGGAAATACAATCATTCTCCTGTTTTAATTGCTACTAGCATACAGACCTCAGCCCACTAGCAAGCATACAGTTTGGAATTACCACTAATAAAAATAATACTGGCAACACCATTACAGCAAAATTTTAGCTCCAGGACAGAGCACGTCCATGAAAGGAGTGTACTCTGGTAATGCACCACAATATAAACTGACAGGTCCACAACTCAACTGCATAGTTAACTCATGACATACACACTGTGAATAAAATCTAGCAAGAACTGGCTACTTCCTTGCTATTTGTATCTGCTTTAAACAACTAACATTTATGCCATTGTAACATCGAGGCTAAGTACTTTCTGCTTCCCATTCTGGCTGTAGGCTTAATTTTTCATTAGGGCTCAGGTTCCCTGATTAGATTACAAGTCCAACCAGAACTCCAAAACTATTAAAGCAAAGTCACTTCATAAAAAAAAAAAAAAAGATAAATGATGCCACAAGGTACTTCACACAGATTAAAAGCCGTTCTCTCAATTTTACGTTAGATGCATGGGAGGCTCTTCCTCCATTTCTGGAACAATCCTCTTCTGCGTGCAGCTGCTGGGCACTGCTCTGCCAGCCTCCCGCGGCTCCAGTGCACACAAAGCAGCAACACCTGATCCTGGGACCATCTCTGTCTGCTGAACGCTTGGCTGCAGCTCCTTGGGGACAGAAAGAAAAGTTTGTCCTGACAAGCCTCTTCAGGGTCAAAACTCATTTCTTTGTCTTGACTGAATTAAATCAGCTCTTCTTGGCACGTAACGCTTTTCTATCGGGCATTTTGCAGCTGCTCTCGGAAATCATCAATGCAAACCACTTGTGGTTTGCCTGCATAAGAGTTCATAGTCCCTTGTGCACTGGAGGTAGCACAGATGCTTTCAAAACAAGTATTCTTACATAAAATAAACTGTTTCAAATTGCCTCAGAATTTAAGCTTACAGTAGCTGTTTACATATCAGGACTACAGTAAAACCAACCGAGATGGCTACAGTCCCTGCCACAAGACTTGTGATCAAATACCTAATTCCTGTGAGCACTTAACATCAGACAAGGTAAGAGTTCCTTTGGCTTAAATGAGACCTAACAGGACAGTGCATGAAGGGAGGCGTACACAAGGTTTTCCAGGATCAACACCTAAGCTAACAAAAAACTTTGCCAGGAAATGGAAAACTATGAGTTCACACAAAATAATGCAGTAATGGCATATGGGTAGAGCCTAAAGGCCAAGGAGGGTCTTATGCTAAGGCTCATATAAAGCTTTCATAAAGGGTCATACATTAATACATAGATACATCTGTCTGTAGCTTTTAATAAATCTAAAACTTTAAAGCTGTTTCAGACTGTTTCCTCACCAGCACCAAAAAGTCAGAAGACACAAGCTACAAACTTCACATCGCCAACTGCTATGAATCAGGCAGCTGCTCCCACACCTATGTATGACTTTCACTCCATTGCTGCACTCAGCTTCAACCACATACTACCACTGCTTTCACACTAAACCACAAAGAAAAAAAAAAAGCCAAAAAAGAAAAAAAATCATACAGCAATAAACAATAACAAAGCTCTAGTGTTTTGGCCAACCTTGTTTCCACCTGAAATAATTTCCTTTAACACTACAAACAACATTTGGGGGGTGGGGAGAAGAGGTAGAAGGCTGTATATTCCAGCTAAGGTGACAGGGATGTAGAAAGAAAAGTTGAATATTTACACAAAACTTCTTAGGTTAACTGGTGTTATACACAAATTGCCCAGAAGTATTAAGGAAGGTCTTATAAGGGTGTTAGTAGATCAATACTATTTATGTTTTCTAGAATTTCCAGTTTTCTCTAAAGCAGGTACATCTAATTCTTCCATGACAGTCTCCTTTTACAATTTCAGTATCAAAGCTAAAGAGAAAAAAATTCTGCACCATTTTAAATTTTAACATTTTCATAACTCATGGTACACAAAATTTTAATTGTACTATTTAACTGATTTTCACCACTGAATGTGAAGAAATGCTAAAGCAAGGAACAATGTTAGCAATGAAGGCTCTTTCAGTTCTGAAAAAAAGAGAAGTTTACTTTTTTGACTAAAATACTGTCAGGGTTTTTTCTTTTTTAAAAGAAACATGACAGTTAAGCAGATAGTGCCACCTTAAGATCCTCCCAGAAAAGATTGTTTTCCCCCTGGTTTCAACTATAGACTTTGCTTGCCCATGCCTTATCACTTGACTTTTGTTTACACAGAAATACAGAACTCTGTCATCAAATGAAGTGCAACTGCAATGCAGCCCTTATGTAAGCCTCATCACATGAATAATTAGTAGGGCCCATAGGAAACTACAAATAGCTTATTTCCCAACCATACTTACCAGAGTTAACCATTTCTAGACCACTCGAATATGAACCAGTGGCTGAAGAATGGGAACAGGACTAATTCAAACCATAAGTGGGCGACAGATTCAGTTCAGGGAGCAGGATTACCTGGAACGAATGAAAGGAGAGGATTTCCCTGCCTCTTGCAGTTTGAGGTCAGGACTGGTTGCACTTCACTTACAATCATGGTTTTAACTAAACACATAATTGGATTCTCAATCAAATCCATTGGACTGGTGTTGCACTATATGTCAGTTAAGATTATCAGCATCAAAATGGATCAAAAATGTACACAACTGCTTGTGTCTTTTCTATACAACCCATCATCATCCTAATCTGGAGGTATCACAAACAGTTTTCAGTTCAGAGTGAAAGGACTTCAACCCTGTCTTCCCAGGCAGCCATTGCAAAGCAGCACATTTAGATTGTTGACCTCTAATCTACAGCAGCAGTGCTGGCCGGGGGGTCTTGCAAAGGCAGCGAAAATGGAGCAACACAAAGACTCAGCAGTTACAAAATAGTACAGCAGTGACGCTCCACCTAAAACCTGCTGTCACAGCAGGAATGCCAGCATTGGTACCTCTAGCAATTCTTCCTGGAACAATGTTTGGGGTTTGTTTGTTTTTTTAAAAAAAAAAAAAAAAAAGATATTTTAAGTCCTTTGTCACCTACCTTAGCTAACAATTTAAAGGAAACAAAATAGACCAGGACTCAGACAAACCTGACCAAAAGAAAATGTAAAAAAAATTGGTTTTCCTTTTTAAAAAACAAAAGCCTACCCCCCACATAAGAGAAGCCCTCGTGGGATCTGTAGCTCTCCTGAGATTTTTGCATCAGTCACAAGCACACTGAGCTGCACAACTCCAGTACATAGTAGCACATAATAAGGACATCCAGAAAGATTTGGGGATTAGAAGAAAGTAAAAGATCTCTAGCTGTCCTTGAACCTTTCAAACTTCACTGAAAAACTGAAAAGTCCCTGGCTCTACACCCTCTTGCCGTTCCTACCTGGCTGTCGGGAAGAAAGGGAGAGCTTTGGAAGTCCATTTCCTTTGGGAACAAAACTTTTCAGCTATTTGCAAAGCAACTAAAGATATCCCCTACCTTCGTGCTCCAATCACATCTAGAACAATAAGCAATAGGAGTATCCCCAGCACATTAAATACTGAACAAATACTCAGAAGAGGGGATCATTAATACTCCAATACCAGAGCTGATGCTATAAACAGCAGCAGATGTCCAAGATTTTGTAGCTTTGCCCTGTGGTGAAGAAAAAAAACCTAAAACAAGCCACACAGATTATTTAAGTATTTCCAACTTCAGAAGCGAGATGGCCAGCATCTCCTAGCCAGAGATTTGCTCATGCTGGCATACGGAAGTGGGGACACTGGTGTACATAGGGTATATGGCATCGCCCATCTCAACAGGTAGTAGCATACCCAGAGAACTCCCAGAACTGGTAATGGCTGCAGCCCCTTAAATACAAGGGTCTCTTTCAACTATCTCTCCCAGCGGTACCTTATAAATTATCCATCCAGTATCACTTTACGTCAACCAACACTAGTGCTCACACATTAGTAGATCCATGTCTTTGGTTTTAGCCTAGCAGTTTTCCTTCTGATGTTTCCCCCATCTATGTTTAAGATCTCCAGAGATGGAGCTTTCAGCCTCAAAGGACAAAGAGATAAGAAAAATAAACCTCAATAATCTAAATTTATATATTGCACTTTAAAAGTAAAATGACTCAGAGGGAAAAGGTCTTACAACGTGTTGAATGCATTAATACCTGAAATCCTGGGTTACAACATAACTTAAAATCATGCATTAAACAGACTGGGTTTGAGTATTTGAATGCCCCCTCCAGAGCCATTCTGAGGCACCTGACATTCAGAAGCTGGAGCCAGATCTTGCAAAGATGCAAGACGACTACATGGCCAAAGCATTATTAGCTGACAAGGAAGAACCAAACCAAAAACACTACACCCCACAAAAACCAGCATATGACTCAAGAAAAACAAGTTTATAAATTTAGTATTTGAAATACAGTTACTATCACTACAACATTTAATGCATTAATACACTAAATTAAAATTGTAGCACTGTTGTTACTGTGAAGAGAAAGAGGGTTAACAGTCAGGATCCTAACATTTATTTTTTTTATTTTCAGAATGGAAAAATAACACAATGCCAATTCATGTAACTTCTGAGCAAAGGAGAGGACCTCTCACACACATTGCTGTGCTGGAGTGACCATCCCCCTCTATACCAAGACGACAACAAAATAGAAGAACAGTTTTCTCTAAAACAGCGCAGTACATTGCAAGTGTTCTGCCCCACTGGATATTCCTTGATTAGACATGTAGCCTTGCCCTAAAGAAGTTCAATCTTAAGATGAAAAATGCATGCATAAACAACAGAATACACTTATAAAAAAGCAGCCAGTTGTTCGGCTAGACTACAATTAGTCAAATTTCCTTGGCATTTCTGATAAAACTTGGAAGTCAGTAGCATTTCCTAGCTGCAATCTGAGAAATCAAAAGTACTTTCCTCAGTCTACCAATAAATTCCTACGTTTTAAACAGATTGAACTTCAACCAGAAAACTCTTACATGGATACTAGGCAGACGTCCAACAATACAAACCAAGCTGAATGTTAACTTTGCCCAGTGCTCCACACACATTATATGTACGCACAAACCCAAAGAAAGAAAATACAACTTTTAAATCCATTTTTCAATAGACAAGACAAAAACTAATAATACAAATAATAATTCATTTCTAAGAAGTCATAAGAAACTGTTCCAAGGTAAGTAACTGGTGCTTTGGGTTGTATTCACAAGATTATCATGTGCTTCATGTGATAAACCACTGACACTTGTCTGCATTTCTTTCGGACTTACAGAAGGTATTGTTTGAACAAGCCAAAAGAACTGAAAGACTGAAACATGAACTGTCCAGGGGGAACAGGGAAACAGACACGACTATTCTATGAGGTAGCTGAGGAGAGCATGAATATCTGAAAAGCACAGAAACATTAAACAGTGCTGGAGGTTAATTATTCTCACTAGTCAGCTTGGCCAAAGCAGTAAGTGAGCTTAAACTGTGGCAGAGAAAATGCAGGCAGAAGTTGACCTCCAGACATTCCTGCTGGGAGAAGAGGAAAGCAGACTGAATCGCACTCCAAATGCCTTCACAGCAGCAATATCGCGTGTACTATGAAATAGTCTTCAAGACAGGTAGGGAAGGGTTGGATGAGGGGGAAGAATAGACTTTAGAACAGAAAGAATATAGAAACCATGCAAACAAACAAAAGCTTCCAGTACTACATGCTTACAGTGCATTGCCTCCTAATACCAGCCATATCACCAGCACCACTGGATAGCTGTCAGTCCACCAAGAACCCGCTCTTTCATATTCAGAACTCATCAGGAGAAGAGGCTGCACCCCCTTTGCTGAAGCTGTCCGCCATACCTCACTCTTCCCAACAGATCATAGGCACAGACCTCTTCAACATCTTCCTGGCTTTTAGGCCCTGCCTGCTCTCTTCCAATACAAAAGATTACCAAGACAGCAGACCCAGACTCCTTACTGAGGCTTAAATCAGGAGGACAAGAGGCAGTAGTCACAAACCACTGCAAGCAAGAGACTTCCCAACTTGGCATAAGGAAAAAGTTTTGCCCATTAAGACAGTCAAGTATTGGTTGTCCAGAGAGATTGAGGACTCTCCACCCTCCAGGGTTTTTCCAAGATCTAACTTGCTAGAGCAACCTTGCCTGAATTTAGTTTTGACCCTACTTTGAGTGGGAGGTTGGATCAGATGACCTCCTGAGATCTCTTCAAACTTGAATTAGTCTAAGCTTACCCTTCCAAATCTGTAAGGCTTTACTGTCCATATGGGCATTTTCACACTCCTGTAAACATATTCTGACATCTGAATGGGATCATTCAACTGTGCTGAATTCAGGTCCTGGCACTCAACATGCAGCTTCACAGAATTACAGGCAAATGGGATGAAAGAGAGTTGGAAAGATAGTAGAGTTTATTCACCCACTCTTCTGGAACAAGGTAATACCAACTACGTCCAAGAAGTACCTGGCAGTTATCAGCTTGAATTGTTTATAAGAGTCTCCTATATGGGCAATTCCACGCCTCCACAGACAAATTGTTCCAGGCCATCCATCCTTACAACAGAAAAATATTTTCTTCCTATCTTTTACTTTTCTTACTGTAATTTAAGCCACTAACTACATGAAAGTGTAATTTATCCACTTCACCTTGAACATGAAGAACAATTTACTCCCTTCTACTTTTGTATTTGTATTTGACTCTAAGCATTTCAAGACATGTCTCTTGGCAATCTTCATTCCTGATACCTCACACCATGGAACTGGTCATGTTTTCTAGACAAAGAGTCATTTCCCTTCTCTTTTCAATTCGCCACAGTTAGTCCACATTTTTCTTGAAATGCAGCACCCAGACCCTAACACTAGACATGAGCCAATACACCAGCAGTATTGAACAAAGGGTACGGATTACTTTGCACCTTACATAAAACCTCCAATTTCTATATACACTAATTTTCTTCTTCTGCCACAATACAACGCTACTGATTCATGCTTAATTTTTACGCATTATTCCTAATCACTTGAATTCTTCCCTACAGTAACAGCAGAGAGCACACTGGCCCCGATGTTCAGTCAAGTATCATCCAAGATGTAGGCCAACACCATTTTATGTAAGCCCTCTCTTCCCAAAGAAAGATCTCAGCATCCAGCAGTCATGAGTGTTAAAAAAAAAAATCAACAGAAGCATTGGCCTGGCACAGGCCAGCCCTGCTTTCAGGGCTGCAAGCACAGAACAAAGCACTTCCATCTGAAGCCCTCAAGCTGTGCAATGGTTCTTCCTCTTTAGGGCCTACCAGGGCTTTACTTGTTGACATTTAGAGAACAATGAAAAGTCCATCTGTTCCTCAAAAGCTTTGCTAACAACGATAATGAAATATATCTACCGCTACACTTTAAAATGCGGAGTCAAGACTGTGGGTTAACTAGGTGACTAGCCAACGTATATCACTTGGGGAGTGTGTGGGGAAGAAAAAGAAAGAAAGAAAACAACAAAAAAACACCCCACCCATAAAACAACAACAACCACCACCACCCACCCAAACAAAACCCAGAAGTTTGAAGCTTTTGGGAGTACAAAAGAAAAAAAGTGACATTTAATTATACTGATGTTTAATTGTCGAATAATTTGCCTGTCAATACCAGTTCAGCCCTATCTCAGATCTCATTTTTAGAGCTCACTAAACACCAATCCACTTTTGCTGAACTCAAAAGTTCTGCTAGCGAAGATCAAAATGGCAGTTTTATTGTTTCTGAGTGATAGGCTGACTGATTAGATTAGACAGAAGCGTAAGCCGTGCTCTAAGTGGTATAGATTGAACAGGTGGCCTTTTCTCTGACCTACTACCTCTTCAAATGCTGTTAAAAGTGGAATCCTTCTCTTTTCTATCATGTCTAGAAAATATATATTCAGCTATTTACTCCCCCTTAACCCAATATAAAAATATTTTTCTAGTCTTTAATGTTTCAAATAGTTTGCTCACAAAACAAATCAACCTTTCCCAAATATACCAGTTATTCATACACACAATATAATTTTAACTTAGAAAAGAAGATACAGGAGATATTTAGATGGTATCAATATCCCTAGTCTGCAGAGTAATGTGTATAGATAAGATGTCCTAAAAACATAAAAAATAAAAATTCTAAGTCATCACATTACAGAGCCAGAGCCTAAGTATAATGATTTCATAAAATTAAAGACCAGAATTCAAAAGGAATGCATTTGAGACCAGGGAACGAAACAAACCTTACCTGGACAATTTATGTAGAGTGAAAACTGAAGCAATGTATGGTTTGCTTAGCAGGTAAAAAAAATAAAATAATGAGTACTCAGCTATATCCTACAGATCAAAGTGTCTGGTACAGGCATCATTTTTTTTCTCCTCACACAGAAACAAATGGTGAGGGAAGGGAGAAACAAAGGCATACACATGCTTTAGCAAAACAGAATTTGTAATTGTAATATTTTTCATAGAAGGTAAACTACAAAAACTCAGGTGTTTTAGTAGCAGTTGCTTTTTTCATGATACTATGTCATGTATTGTCTATATCACACCAGAAGCGTTTATTGAACTTTGAAGCTACATCTTTGGCCTGAGGAGCTTATGACATAATTCTGAGATGGTAATACACAAAGTGCCAGTGGAACATGGGGAGGGAAGAACAGGAAAACAATATTAAAAAAAGACAAAAGATTCACTACCTACACTCATAGCCCTCTCATATCCTCATAAGGGTGGAGATGGGGACATGGAGATTCTGTCCTATGACAGAATCATGCACAAACTAAGATAGAAGCACTGCTGCAGTTGGTAAATATATTTAATCAATACTACTGAGTGAGAGATTAGCAACTCGCAGATTTTGGGACAATGAGCTACTCAGAGTGACACAAAAGGTCTCAGGACTCATCTCCCAATTATTCCCACGCTAAAGGGAAGAAATGTCCAACAACCTGTGTGCTAAGAGTTACCACCGGCTTTGAAAAACAAAGTTAATTTAAGTAACATCTTCATTTTCAATATTTTGAATAAGTTATATAAACAGGCATCTTATTTAATTCTGCCTACCTTCCTATCACTATATTCCAAGAAGATGCAGTCTCACAGGCAATGTGGTACCAAATGCTTCAAAGAAAGTGGCTTATCTGGGTTCCTACATTCTATACGATACTAAGGGTTATACTGTACATGGGGCATTTCTTATCAGGCTTGCTAGTGACCCCAGAATTAGGTGAGACTATATTTCACTATTTGCAATGTATTTCTAGAGGATACTCTTATGTTTTAAACTATTACTGATGACTTGCATAACCTTTTGATCAACATTGCTAGAAAGTCACATACTTCAATATAATCTCTTGACCGATATTAATACTCCACAGATATATAGCTTTTCAGCTTAAGATGCTCCCTTAACTTTGTTTTAGTAGTATTACGCAAAAGACAACTACCATGGTTAGAAACAGGAAGAAAAAAATAGTTAATGAAAATAATGAAAAAATACACAGGCTTAAACAAAGACAATAAACAAGTGGTTGGAGCATTGACCTAAGATGTGGAAAGACCGTTATTCAAGATCCCCTAATGAGATTAAACCAGGTAAGCAGAGAAGACTGATCAAACTCTTCCATATGAGACATTTCACAGAAGAGAAACATTTTCTGTCCAGTGCTATTAGCCTACCGCACCTTCCATGTGTTCAGCTGTAGTAGCTGAACCGCCATGCTATAGCATGCTACAGTCCTTTAACTCTTATCCACCTTGAGAATCATGTTTTAGTCATATATTTAAAGGATCAATTATGTTGAACATAAATAAACATCATTCACAGCTACAGTGTACAAGAGAAAGCATTTCAAGGAACCTTGAGTACTTAAGAGCGAGCATGGAGAAACTACATTAAATCTAAAACATCCTGCAAAAAGTTAGGTATTTGCTAACCAACTGATGTATGCAGAGTTCCTGTGACAGCACGAATGCAAGAACCACCAGCGATTCACCAAAAATTAGCGAGACAACAAATCCTTTAATCCATTTTTAAATCCAACAATGGAAATGCACTATTCAACTTGAATTCACGTGAATTGCTGTGTATAGTAGAGCAATAATATCATAACCCTTTACTAAGGTTTTGTTGCTCTCAGCTTTCTGGGTTGAAACTCCACAGTAAACGGGCTCAAGGGATGTGTCACTCATTTTTGTTAGGTAGACTTAGAGACCTAAAGACACTTAAAGGGACCATTGTCCTAAACAGCAAGCCCAGCAGTTGTCAGCTGATTAAAAAAAAAAAAAAGTTTCTTTAAACAAAAATTAATTATTCCAGCAGTGGCCAACTTTACCAGATCTGTTGAGGATACTAACAAAAATAAAGGACCAGATGGTACACCCTCCTCACTCCTTATTTACATACAGAGTCTATCCAGGAAAAGTTTTATGCTCATCAGTTGTTAGCTCTGAATCAGCAGTTTTTCACATTTTAAAATACATATTGAATAGAACTTTTCTATGCATCAAGCTCACTGTGACTCTGACCTCAAAATCCTTTCACTGTTCTCCATTTGCATCTTGTTGCTATGGTAAAGACATCAAACAAGAAAACATGTTTGAAAAAAAAAAATCAGGCTGCATTTCTCTCTTTAGTCACACTGGAGCAGACACATTTATTCCAGAAAAGTTTCATCAGGGAAGAGTGGAAAAAAACATGGAGAGTTACAAAAAGGGAGGCAGGATGGGAAGAAAATGAACAAAACCTTAAAATAATTATAGAGGAGAAGAGAAAGAGGGCACAAGAAAAAGGCACAGCTCATGTAGTTACTCTTGTTGAACTTGTTCAGATCTGGTTTGATTTCTAATTAAACTTTCTTGTTCACCAGCACAACTGATACTTTTAACTTCTTGCAAGTGTTTTACACAGGAATAATAATAGCACAACAAAAAATTCTCTGCTCCAGCAGAAAAAAAAAAAAAAAAACCCCACACACCTAAAATGTCTTTATTTCCCCAGCAGTAATCAGGCAACAGAACATGAAAGTAAGAATTCCAGCAGCCATCTCTGAGTGGGCAGCAAGGGCGATCTATAAAACGCTTAAAGCAAATAAAGGGAAAACAGAGGGAGGGAGCAAGATTCCCTTGATCTCAAGCGCCATTCAGATACTATAGAAGAACTTACAGAAGTCACACAGAAAAACTGGAAATGTGAAGCCTTGAGTTCAGTAATAAAGGAATATCTAGGCCAACAATATAAAACCTAACTCTCCACTGAGCATGAGTAGTAGAGAAAACATTATTAAATGGAAATTGGCAACTAACTCAATGGATTTTCAAAGTAAAGTAAATTCACAAGTCTTCCACAAACTTTGGGAAATACCAGGTTAGAAATATAATTCATGCACAAGCATGAACAGACCACTTATCGCAACACTCATTGCTTTTTCTTCTTAAATTCAAGACATATCCATCTTTTGGCAAGGAATACATGACATCAAGGGAAACGACCGACTAGGATTTCTTTCCCCTCCCTCAAAGAATGAGTTTGCGTTTACATCGCATGAGTGGTGGAAAGGGAAGTTTATTTCCTAGAAAGCAAGATCAGAGCTTTCAGCCTGCCCCAAGCAATATCAGTTACGGATGATCAAGTCAGATATGATGAAACCTGAATTAATTCAGCAGCAGATGGTGTCGTGTCTTTTTTTTTCCAGCTAAAATGCAAAACATGTGAATGGGGTAGAGTAAAGTTTCAGGGAAGGACAAAGGAATGTTTAAATCGGGGAGCAAAAAGAAACATCAAAACCAACAAAAGATATGTAACATAAGCTTTCCAAAAACAAGATCTCTTTGGTAGCTTTCCACTAACAGGCTCTCTCTCCAAAAGAGGTATTTTCCAACACCTAAAATGATCCCCAAAAATTACTACATAGTACCGTTGAACAATTTTTTTCATCTTTGTTGGGGCATACTTGCTACTGGTAGACTGCTGAACTTCATGAATACAGTTACTTTGAGACATTTTCCCCAAAAAATTTTCACAGCTTCATAAGATTACAGGTAGGTAATAACTATTGTCTAGTAAAAGGAAAACTTTAGTTTGTTTTAAGGAGCCAGTGGGTAGTACTGTAATCTATTGCTGTTGCTTATCTAGTTACAGAATGATTTATGAGAATGCTTAGCACTGTATGGGAAGCACGAAATGAGCACCTCTGCCCTCCAGAGCTTATGATATATACCACAGCATACATGGCCATTCATCTGACATTTGAGGATCTATTCATGGTAGGAAGCCTAAAACACAGCTGTAAGTGTTTGTAGAACAGCAGCCCAAGAAAGAAAATAGATTTCAACAGCCACCAAAGTGCTTCAAAACACACCTATCAAGAACAGGTTCCTTCCACTCAGATGCTTCTTTCCTAATGCATTTTACAGTAGCTGGATCTAGCACAGAGAAGAACAACTTCAGTGTAAAAGCTATTAGAGGAAAAAAAAAAAAGGCTGAAAAAAAGGAATGCAAAAGATGAAAGGGTAGACAGAGGCACAACAACAACAAACAAACAGCAAATTCTGTGTGGTGAGAAAAAACACATAGAAGCTAGCAAAGGAAAAAAATAATGCAGAAGACATACAACTGGTCACATAGCTCAAGAACTGGCAGTACAAAAAGAAGAAACCCAGTGTTCCCACAACGAACCTTTGCAGTAGAAGGCTAACGTTACAAGGGATGGACATATCCCCTTTGCATTATCAAAAGTTAACACTGTATTCTGATTTCATGCCACAAGCAGCTTGATTAGTTGCTAAAATCTCTGTTCCTAAATTGATTTAGTAATCAATCCGTTCTTCTAGAGTACTTTATCTCCCTTTTGGAATACCAGAAACAGAAGCTGGGATGTTTTAATTCATCATCTCCACTTACTACTCCCACTGTTATTAGAAATGGATCCTGGTAGATCCATTACATTTTGCACACATAATTTCCATTCTTGCCAAACATCAACATTTCACCTTTGTAAAGCAGTGTCACAATGTATTGCAGACATCCAGGGTAAGTACAAGAAGGAAACTTTTTAGATGATTCAGGGAAGAGCTGGGTGGCTGGATCCCACAGCCTCTATGCATGTGAGGAGGAAGGTAGCAATATCCACCTTCCTCCTTTGGAGGACTAGAACGTAGATATTTACTTCAGCATTCTACTTTGTTATGTCTTCTCCATAACAGGATCCAAATAACAGACATCCTCCCATGCTTTATCAGATAGTAGTCCTCCATGCAAAGCTTTCTGGTGAGCTCTATCCAAACATTATTGGTCTCTAAGAGTTACCTGGTTTAGCACATATCAAAAAAAAAAAAAAAACAGAAAGGACGTAAGTTAAACTTTCTGGTCATATTAGATCATCACTGCTAGGATGTCCTAACACCACAGCTCCAATCCATACAAAGGGAGGACAGGCACTAACTGTTACCTCTCCAGTTGGAGCTATTTCAGTTCCTGTGATACAGCTCAGGTCTGGTTGGTAAAAGTAAGCGTAGCTCTGACCTAACGGTTATGGGCACTTAGTGCAGTGACCCTATCCAGGCCCTGGGTAGCTCATACAATGACTCTCAAACACAATACTAACACTGTGTCAGTATCTCAATCTTAGGCAAGAATTTCATCTACCCAGCATGCAGGAAGCCTACACGTTGTATTTTGGCTGTAGACACCACTAAAGCAGCAAGAAACACAAGAATTAGGAACTATAATCTATATCCTTTTTGTGGTCTTTGTTCCAGAAACATGAACTATGAAGTCTATATCGTTCCACAGACTCCTCAGGAAAAGCTAGTTTTCATATGCTGAAAAGATGTTTACAAAAGCAAGACGGCAATTTCAGATTTACAAAAAAAAAAAATGTAGTTTTTCCACAAATAAAAGAAAAACCATCCATTTGATTAAATAACTATCATGGGGGCCATCTGGATTCATCTGAAAACAGACACTATACAAAGTCACACAGAGAGCAAACCTCTTTGTTGAAGTTGCACACCATCATCAAAATTCTAAGTCCACAAGTCTTTTTTCAGTGGTGGCTGACAACAGAGAATTTTTTTCTTAATTGGGGAATTTAACATTAGCAACTGGATTATCTGCCAAACTATTTTCAGCTTTCATGCTTCACTAAACCAGAGTATTTAGCTCATTGCTCACAAACCCATTATTACACTAAAGAAAATGGGGAGCAATTAGCATACAAGATGATAGCTTAAAGGTGGTGCTAATTGGAAAGAATGAAGTATTTTTGAATCCTGTTGTATACAATTAGGTGAGATAACCAGGTTCTGAAAAAAATAATTTGCTAAACAATTTCAGTGATGTCTATCCTAGAAACTATGTTTAAAGTCTAAGCACATTCAGTTTTGCAGTAAGTTCAGTTGCAATATGCCTTTGTAGTATCTTACTTCAGTTACTACCACTGGGGTTGCAAACTAAAAGCTGGTCCTGCTGTAGAGCAAGCTTTAGTCGGGAAACATACAGACAAAAACACTGCTGTGATGAATTAGTTGTTGGAGATCATCGTTGAGCTAAGCTCTAGTTACCCAAACGAACTGAAAAACAAAATCAACAAGGAAACAGAACATAATATTCATAATGCACAGTACAGCATGGCGCTGATACACAGCGAGTTGCAAGACCAGTTGAATTATAGGACTGTGCAAAATACATAACCAGAAATAATAGAAAACCATCTACAAAGAACTACTGGTGGAAAAAAAAAAAATAGTTGTGCATGATTTTGTTCATGATTGCTAAGCAGAGAGGGAGAAATCTTGTACATGAATAGTTAGTCTGCCAAAAGGAAAAAGACAGGAGAAAAGATGCAATTCTTCATTACTAGTGAACTGAAAATATACAATTCTTCATTACTAGTGAACTGCAGTCAGACATAAGATGTTAGTTAGACAATTATATTGCAGAAATATGCCTCGTAACATTAGGGATTTGTTTTCAAGAGCCACAGCTGCGTGATTTTAATTCACTTTTACAAACCCTTTGCCATGTATTATCTCTAATCTATTTATCACACACCTACAACTATAAACATATTTGCACCAGTAGGTTTTATTTAATTCCTAGCTGCGACAAACCTCTGTATTTGTAAATGAACTTCTACATCACTATTTTTTTTGGCTCAGAACATATTTAATATTTTCTTCAAATGACAGAGCAGTCTGTAAACCTGTAACACGCCCTATTTTTAGGATCACACCTATCTCATATTTTCCTTTTTTAAAATACAGCCTAATTATGCTTTGGAATAATACCTCCCTGTACTTTATGTGAGAAATGCTTTGACAGATAACAACACTCACAAAAGCATCTCTCCCTATAGAAAATGCTACTGCAATCGGCAAGCAGACTTTGATGAACAACTGCAGCATACACCCCATGTTATCATGCAGGGGCGGTGTTTCTCTGTTTACTGAAAATGTTATTGAACCGTTCCCCCCACACGCACATACCAACAAGAGCATGCAGTAACATCACTTATTCCTACACCCTTCAGAGAAAAAACGATTCACCTTCTTTGTTTTCCTGCACAACCTTTGAATTATATAGCAAGGTGAGATGTATGTAGTGGTTCCAAGGATTCATTGGTAGGTACAGACCTTCCCCTAAAGTCTGATTTCTTGTGGCATAATGCTCTAAGTGCATCAGCATATAATATAATTCTTACTATAAAGGAAAGAAATAAATCGTCATTCAGTATCACAACCAAAACTCAAATACTGACATGTATGTACATATATACATGCATATATATACGCATACACGTACGTGTATATATATGTATTTTTTTTTTCTCCTCATGTTTGAATCACATAAAGACATCTTGAAAATTAAGGCATCCGTGGGCTAATCTGGAAGTTCTTCAAACAATAAAATAGTATCTTCACATAGAATACCATGAAGCGCCAAGAGTTCACTGATGAACAAGAGATTTTTATCTCTGATTAAAAAAAAGTAATTTGAATTAGCTGATGTTTTAAAATGATACAGGCTCCACTCCCATTATGACTTTTACAGATACCTCGTCTAATTCACTGTGAGCAGCCTCATGGAAGCCCATCGCTGCCGGTGTGTAAGGTCAGACACAGCCTCCACGGGATAAAAGCCTTTACCCTTCTAAAAATATCAGTCTGCCAGGGTCCACTCTCGCACAGCTCCGTGATGCGGACGGCATCGCCACCGTCAAGGGACTGCTCTGCTGCCATGAGTAAGCACTTGCAGCACCGGGCTATAATTAGTCGGAATATTTTTAGAGTCATTGCTGAAAATTAGAGAGAAATGACTGAAAAAGACCTCAGAAAGGGTTTGGTGTGGTGTTTTGTGTTCCCCCCACACACACACTCCTTTGGCTATTTCCAACTGCTGCAAGGAAAAAGAGGCTCGGCAGGAGCCGAGGCGACACACTCATCCTGCGGGGAAGATGTCCCTCGCTCCTGCCCCTGTCCCCGCGGGTGGGGGGCTGGCGTCCCCGCGGGCACGGCCGCGGTCACCCGTGTGCTGAGGGCCCGCCGGGAGCGCTCCCCCCCGCCGCCCGCTCCCCGGCCCCCCCAGGAGAGGCGGCGCCGCCGCTTACCTGACCGCCACCCGCACCGAGCTCTCGTCCTGGCCGGCCGACATGGTGCCGGGGGGCAGGCGAGGGGCGGCCGCCGGCCTCGCCGGGAGCGGGGGGCGCCGCCGGGCCGAGGAGGGGCCGGCCGGTGAGGAGGTGAGGGCACTTGCGGCGGCTCTCCCCTCACCTCCTCCTCCTGCTCCGCCGCCTCCTCTCTCCAGCCATTTTAGGTGCCTGAATGAATAGGTAGGAGCTGCGGCAGCGCAGGGCGGTTCGCGCCGCTCCTCCTCCTACCCCCCGCCCCGCTCCGGCCCTCCCAGTCTCTGGGCGGGGAGCGCTGTCAGTCAGCCCGCCGGCGGGCGGAGAGACGGGCCCCGGGCACCAGCCCCGCGCCCCGCCGGGGTCCGGCTCCGGCCCGCCCCGGCCCGCTCCAGCCGCAATGCGTCAGCAGACCCCGCCCCGGGCGGCCGCCGGCGGCGGCGCGGGCACGGCGAGAGGCGGGGAGGGCGCCTCACGGCGCTCCCCTCACAGCGGGCACACGGACACCGGCACGGCCCTGCACACCGGGCCCTGCACACACCCGGCCCTGAACACCGGGCTCTGCACACACACACGGCCCTGCACACTCGGCTCCACACACACACACGGCCCTGCACGCAGGGCACTGCACACGCCCCCCCTGTCCAATACGCTTGTCTCCACACACACAAACCCCTCGCACACCTCTCTCCTCGCACAACCGCACACCTCTCCTCACACACAAGCCCCTCTCCACACACACACACCCCCCTCCACATTCTCCTCTCCACACATACATCCCCCTCTCCCCCCACACCTCTTGCACACTCTCCTGGCACACGCCTTTCCACACACGCGTGTGGCACTCGCCCTCCACGCACAGCTCTTCCCTCATGCACAGCCCCGCACAGCCATGGGCACAGACTCATGGCCCATGGCTCACAGGTGTCTCGTCCCCAGAAGCACGCGAGCAGGACACTTGCATGCCCGCAGGCACCGCTTGTCCCCCCACAGCTCTCCACTCACGCTATCAACACGCATGGTGCCTCTTGCACACGCACGTGCACGGCCTCACACGAGGGCTCTGGACACAGCTCTCGAGGCCTCCCTGCTGGGAAAGAGGAGCCTAATCCCCTCTCAGGGATGGTTTTTTTCCACCTGCTTCCCTCTTCCAAGCAGGAATGCGATGTCCTCCTTCCTCCTCATTCCTCACCGGGCGCTGTGTAGTCCTCACGACCCTCCTGCCTGCGGGAGCACGCCGCTCTCCCATGTTTCTGCCTGTGCTCGGCAGGTTTGCTTGCCCTAGCTGCTCCAGCCAGGCATCGCTGTTCTCACTTCACTAATGAAATGCCTGGTTTTAGGTTGGAAACTGAGTGGGTGGATGACATTAATTTTTGATGCAAATAGCATCCCTGCCAGGAAACAAGCCCGGTTATTTTTCCCAAAACAATTCACATTCCTAAGGAAAATTTTCCATCAGAATAAGCCCGGGTTTGAATTTGTAATGATATGCTAAAAACCTCGCAGTTCAAGTTGTTTTGCTTCTGATAGTGAAGGCTGTTTATGCCCAGGCTCCAACCTCTGTCAGAGACGGGCAGGTGAGGTCTGCCGGTGGGATGGGGCTCTAGCCATGTCCTGGCTCTCTCAAAAGGCAAGTCCCTCCTTCTCAGAAGAAATCAGCTGTATTATTGTTGCTCTGCGTGTTCCTCATAGTTATTTTTTCTATCTTTTCTGTTTGTCTCTATACATTTAGAAATTGGATTGTTTCTGGAAAATGGCCCACATGGAAGTTGCTATACAGAGTGATGGTCTTCTGCTTTCTTCTGAATTACACAGCACCACCATACGAATCTCCGACAGCATTTGAAAGTATGGGGGACTTAAGCTACCTAGCATATCACTGAGGTATACTGAGACAATATTTATCTGAAAGGCAGAAAAATGGAGACACAGATAGTTCAGTCTGAAGCCACCAAGGGAATCTGGTGCAAACAAAACAAAGCCTACGCTTCCCTGGGCTTCCAGGTTCATGATTCTCTATTTAATGCCATAGGCCAGATGCTTTGCTTCTCCTTTTTTTTCCCAATATATTATAGAATGGGCAAGATAGCAGACTTAAAAAAAAAAAAAAAAAAAAAAAACCAAACAAAAAACAAAACAAAAAAATCCCTCCTGCAGGTGAACTGTGTTGGCATTCATACAAAAGAGCCTCAAAATGAAAGGGATAGAAGGCTCATGGTTAGGGTGTTTCCCATTAGTGGAGACTGAACACTCATGACTGTGTTGTACATCTGTCTGTATCGTACTGAGCTATTTAAAAATACCTGCAGCCTATGCACAATGAGTGGAATCCTACAGCATAATTAGGTCAGCAGAAGTTATTTACACTAGATTTCCAAATCAAGGTAACAAAAAAGCTTAAGCAAATAGGGAAAAGGGAAGGTCACTATGTTTCCTCTGTAATAGCTTTAGTAACTTTGATACTTTCTTATCCAAAAGTATTCAATGCATTTTTTCAGCTGACACAGCTACAAGGTTAATGTAACAAGCGCACTCAAGCCCTGTTTGTAGCTTGCCAATATCCGCCTGGGTTTGTTTTCGTGCAGCATCTTTTGCTGGGAAGGCCTCAGTGCAGCAAAGCTCATCCACATCACCCCGAGCATGCGTATAAAATCCTGCCAAGTCAGTGCCTCCGGTTCACTGCCGTGTTGAAAACCCAGCGGGGAGCAGCAGCCGCAGGAGCTGCCTGTGACTTTCTCAGTCCCAGCTGCTCAGACCCAGTACCGTACCCTAGATCTTGCCAGAGCCATTTCTTTTCTAGTCCCCCTCGTGTGCCCTGTGACATTTGCCTCAGCCTGACCACATCCAGTCCTCTCTCTCCCACATTGAAAACGAAGGTAGCAGATTAAAAACTCTGGCAGACTCAGTCCTCCTGAGCTTAACGTTAAGTATATGGATGGGTTGGTATTTACCGCTTTGGGACCTTAATGACAAAGATTTGTTATCCATATTGGGATTAAACAGGAAGTCATAAATTTTGGTGTATAACAAAACTATTATCTTCTAATTTATGGGTATTTCAATCCTACAGTATTACACATGTATTTTCTACCTTAAATATTTCACTCCAGTGCCAGACTCCTCTGAAATTGATATAGCAAGTTACATGTAGCTTCTTGCCATGTTTCATGCAAATTGGCTGATTTGTGACCATTCAGATGTAAAACAGGAAAAAGACGCAGGTCCTGTTTCTTTAATGGCAGATTATTCTCTGTGTTCCCCATTTCCAGAAACCATACAATCCTTTTGTTAAAATAAACCATTTTATTTGGGTTTTTCCCAACTCATCCAATGTAAACAAGCAGTCTGCTATACTATTAACTTGGCTGCCCCAGGAAACTTAAATCAATTCTTCTGCTTTTCATTTCATATAATGTGGTTGACCTCTGCTCTCCAGCATCCTATTCATCTCATTGAAGGATTAACTTGAATAAATGAGGGCACAATCACTCCCTTTCTTCCATTGTCTAAGTACTTAACCATATTGCCAATGTCTTGTTTATCTTTAATAAAGCTGTATTGTAACATTTACAGATTTGTCCAATCTCACAGCTAATGAATGAGGTTTCCCAGAAGGCCCCCCCTCCTCATGCTCCACAGTCAGTGTGCCTACAGGTAGGACCTGCAGTAGAGCACACCCTCTTTCCTGTGGTTCCAACACCACAGCTACCGGCCACCTCTGGTCACCCCTGACCAATGTCAGAGGTTCCCAGAGCGGGGACAAACTGCAAGGCTTGGGAGCAGGAAAGGAGTTCCCAGCTCTAGTCCCTGCTGGGTGCTTAGAGGAGGACCGCTAGGAACATCCCTCCCTGGCAGCCGTCCCGGGTGATGGCTGTCCTGCTTTCACCTGCTCCATTCTCCTGCCATATGACTCAGCACCATGAGCTTCATCCACGGGGGCAACCAAACAAAGACCTGCGTTTGGAAGGGTGACTGACACACACGCACACACACATGCACACCCTGCACAGATGGTGAAGCTGCCTGCAGAGTTCCTTTTAGCATCAGAAGCTGCTTAAAATCACTGAGCTATACACAGCCTGAATGAGCCATGCTGAGTCCACTCAGGAGGAGACTCTGAGCCCTGCATTTTGACCTACGTATGTTTGCAGACAGGTTGTTTAGGCCACACGGATGCTGTACCAATTGATTTTGAAATGTTAATTAAAATGGACTACTTCAAATTTTTTAACAGTGATAATTTACCAGTGCTAAATAAGCCAATTTAATCAAAGGTTCAACTTGTTAGTTAGGGCCATGCTAAGGTTGCCTATTTCTTTGACCTGCTGAAAATATCATTTAGTCCAGAGAAGAGATTCTATTGATGGAAATTACAGAACAGTGTTAGAAGATACTGACACTGAGACAATTCCTAACCATGAGGGTCTATTGCATAACGGTTTGATAACAGTCTTTTATTTAAGATTTCACTGTACATAACCTTATCAGGTAACAGCCTGACATTCATTATACAGTCGTGACGTTCTCTAGTGCTTTTTCTGCTGAGTAGTTGAAGTGACACTGTTTTATTGAGACATGCAATAATATATGTAATCACTAATTTCTGATTAATCTGTATCAATTAGACCAATTGCACCATGACTGGTAGAAGGCTTCAAGCAAAATTAGTAGGTTTTGTCAAGTTAAACACTTGACAAAGTGTTTATTTTGGAAGGCAGATATTCTTTCAGATACAGACAGCGGAACACGAAATGTTCAAGCTCTATGGAAGAGCTGTGTTGATGCCTTCTTCTGAAGGTCATTAAATCTCATCATCTGCATAATTCATGCTGTTTTATCAAATTCACACGCACCAAATAAACAGCTAGTATATCATCTCATTAATGACTATTGTTTCTTGAACGTATACGTTAAGTAAATTCTTTTTGGCCACATTCAAGCCACAATTTATTCAGTGATTTTGGAACGACGCACCATGAAGACTAAAAGTATATGCAAATATGATATAATATATACATTCTAATGAGCAAAATTTTTATCTTTTTCATTCATATGGTAGTTTGAAAAATGTAGAGATTTTGTCTCATATAAGTGATCACAGATTTTTCTCTCTAGTTTTCTCCTTGTCCGGTCTGTCATAATTCCATGGTCTGCGTGACCCAATAACTGCTTGTATTCCAGTATCTTCTGACACAGGAACTGGACTCCTATGGAACTAGGTTTCATGAGCTGTTGCTGCTGGAAATGAAGTCAGCAACATTCATTCATCAGCAATAATCACTCCATTTTATCTAATAAACACTAAACTCTTCAACATTAACACACACAGTGCTTCCAGATTCCTACTTGGCAAAGTGAAACTTCTGTTTGCATTTTCTTGGGCTTACAGGAACCTTAGGCTTTTCCATAGTAATTTTTTGAAAGATCTTTGCTACAAACTAAACTAAACTTAAAAACTGTTACATCTTGGTTTTCAAGGACTTTCTAGAAGTAGTTTTTTTCTTCTCTGACTGGCTTCTCACTTCGAACTGCAGGGTCTTGGAAAGCAGTCAGGCTCATAAAAGACATTTCAAATGCTTTCCATTTTCTTCCCATCACTCCCTGAGACTTTTGATTAAATAACAATGAGGAAAGAAAAGTGTTAAGCCACTCTAAACTGGCAAGCTAAAATGTACAACAGGGGAGCCTTTGCTTCCAATAACAGTGGAAAAGAAAGCAGGCTGCTGAAGGAAATTATCACTTGGGTCGTGACAGGATGGGGGAAGGTAATTTCAAAGTTGAGAAGGAAGAAAGGAGTGCAAGTTGACGTTTATATAATCAGAATAACACAAGATAAGACAAGGAAACAGATGACTGAAAGAAGATGGTAGAGAAACCAGAAACATCAGGGTAGAGGAGGAAGAGGGATCTCTGGAGGCAGATACAAGCAGCGGCTCTGCAGGGCTGTTTCTGGAGCCAGTCAGCACAAGAGGAAAAGCAGCATCAGGCACCTCCGAAGCAAGAAGAAAGAACATGGGTTTTTTCTATCCATCTTCCAAAAAGATGAACGAAAGGAGAAAATATAATGGAAGGAAACACATCATTAAGGGATCGTATCTAGAGCTGAGTAGACGATTCAATGGGAATAGAGCTGCTAGCTCCAACACTACACTTGGTGAAGAAAGAAAGAATTTCTTTATGTATTACTGCTTTTTACACACAAAAATTGTACTGTGTGAACTATATCACTGTCAACAAAGCAGTACAGTTTTCCTCTGCTCCTGGCAGCTCAGAGTGTTTGTGTTACATGGCAAAAATGTGCTTATACCCGTACACTTATTTATCTTTCTTCTGGGCCTGAGCACTGCTGTAATTTGTACTACTATAACTGCTGTCTACACTAAGATGATTATATCAGGATAAATTTTTTGATATAAATATGCATGTTGTATTATATCCCATGCAAGACACATACATCAGATCCCCACTAAACCGACGCTGCTAGACTAGAAGAAAACACAAGAAAGAGAACAGGGTAAAGTACATCTCGGGGGAAAACCTCCCCTGCAGCATCTTCAGAGACTCGTGACTCAACTCAGCGGTTATACACTAAGGATGAACATGCCTTTTAAGTCACCATGTTTTAAGAATTTGTCGGTAAACTGAAAGTTGCAATCAGCTGTTTTGCAGTAAAATCTTCCAAATTCACCCTGGCAACTGGAAGTCCCTTCAGGTATTACAGGAAGAGTATAAATAATGGAGATGAGGGGGAAAAGGGATCAGAAAGTAGTCTTTACAATAATGTAACTTAGTTTAATCATTTATGATAACACTATTCAAATCTAGCACAGTATGAAGAAGAAAATAACTCAAGTCTTAGCAGGATGAGACCTTATAGTGGCTTTAGGTTATTAAATGTCTCCGGAGGTGTAGACAGGTCCTGCAGTCTTTTGCAAGGGACTGCATCCTGTGGGTCAGAAACTTGAGCTTCTAAACAGGATCCTTGGGCCTGATCCACTAACACCTCGAAATAAACCCAAAATGCTACTAGATCAGGATGACTGAACGCTATGCTTTCTTCATGCTGTTGCAAAAGACTACAAAATATCTCCAAAGGAACAGAGTAGTAGGCCAACTGTTTTACAGATCTGAACCAAAGCAAGTATGGCTCCTCCCCTTTCTCGTATGGGGAAATTGAGGCAAGGAGGACATGAGAATTGCAGATGCCCGTAGAAGAAATGGTTGTCAGAACCAGTATTAGGCCTGACTCCTGTGCCTGTGCAAACACTATTAGACCACACCTTAATGAGATGAATTATTAATACAAAAGCTGCACGGGAAATCCATTTCTGCTGCCTCTCACCAGAACCAGCTGTTCAGACTTGAACGTGTCGCAGTTGCACAACACAAATTTTGCCTTAAGGATACAGTTACCCAACATGATGGGTTTTTTCATAATGTCCCTCCCAATAGTATCCTCATCCTTCCTCTGTCCTTCACCCTTCCCCTATCAGCACCATCCTTTCAATTTTTGGTTCAGCCTTGTGGAAGATACTGAATGATAGGAGTCCTGTGTTTGTACGGTGAGCACAGCATTAGCAGTCGCAGGGCAGCCTCCTCTGAGCAGCCTTGCCAATCTGCCCTAGATAAGATAGAAGCAAATGAGTTTACGTATTTAAACAACAAGCATCAAAACCCAAGCACATTCCAGATGAAATGAAATTTAAGTTCTCCATCTCTGGTAAAATACACAGATGAAATCAGTTCCAATGAGGCCAGGAAATTTTCTGTTTCCCTGCAGAGCCCGCTAATGACTATTAGTAGAGATTGTCAGTGACCAGTTTCATGATTGTGTAAACACCTTGTCCTCCTGTGTTATTCTCCCAGGCTTCCTCCCACTTGTGTACGTACTCCCTAGCCACAGTGTACCTAAGCCCCAGATTGTGAGTTCTTTGGGTTAGAGCTTGTTGTACAGTTTTTTACGATGAAGTCCTATTTCCTAATTGGTGTCCTTAGGCATTACCGCAATAAAAACAATAAATAGTAATAACAAAAAAAACAAGGATGGAAGGTGGGTGAAGACATGACTAATTACCTAAACAATACTGGGACCACAAGCCACAGGCAGCACGGGAGCTTGGGGAAGAGCGAGTGGGTGGAGAGTCACCTCACAACACAACAGAGGGTTGGGCGGATAAAGAATAGGTCTTGCAAGAAAAAAAACTGAGAGTCTTTATTTTGATAGCATCATGGAATTTATAAATTAAGGGATGACAGCTGTAGATTAAGCATGGCGCGAGTTGCTTTACTGTCTATGTGTGTGCAGCCTGGCTTGGCACCGTCGCAGGGACTCATGAAATAAAAAGTGTAGTAGGAACGGTGATATAAGGAGGCAGGAGATGTGAGAAGCAGGAGTTCCCAAACAGGGCTTGCAGCAGGACCACTACTGTACCATGTGCTGTACCATGGCAGCAGCAGCCAGGGCCGCTGGGCCAAGCTCTGTGGCGGGCTGCAAGCCTTGCCTCCCCTTCCCACGAGAAAACACGTGCTTCCAGGTCTGTGCTGGGCTACACGTAGGCGGAGAAGAGGCGTTCACTTGTCTGGGTAGCAGCCATGGCTAAACGACCATTCCTCACCTTCCCCCAGAAAAATGCAACAAAATGAGCGTTGTTTTCCTGAGTATTTACTTGAAGCTGTTTTCATACCACTCATTGTGTATGTATTGCTTGGGAATACTTAAGCCAAAGGATAATACTCAGAACACTGACAGGCTGAATCTTATGTAAATTTGGATTTAGGGATGGGGAGTGTAGATATAGTTTGCTCCTGAAATGAAAGAGCACTTCTATGCACAGCGGGTAATGAACTTCCAGAATTCATTGCCACAGGAGGTTGGGAAAGCAAGCTATTAGCAGGCATAAAAAAGGATTAGACAAGATTTGTGAACAATGCCTCTATTAACAGATAATGAAAGGAACAAGCAGTTCCAATGACTGTGATCTTAGGAGACTGGACCAGAGGAAGAGGCCGGGTACACGTGCTGTGCCCAAACAGCATCTCCGACATTGTCACTCTTTAGGCTTTGCTCTCTGGATTTGCCTGCCCTGTCTCAGGTAAGGTTGTGCTTGGAGCCTGGGGTTCCTTGCAAGGTCTGCTGGGGTCTTCAAAACTTGTGGCTTGATCAGGGCACACGGCCAGCACCCACACCAGTGCCATCACCAGCGTTGGGCAGCCATAGCGTTTGCGACTGTTGGTCTGACCCAGCAGGGAGTTTCTTCTGTTCTGACGGGTGAAGTCCTAAGTGATGCTGCTTTCACCAAAGGGGCCAGAAATGAGCATGGTGGACTGGGAAGGGAGTTATAAAGAGCAAAAAGGAACTGGCTTTTACAAACCATTCACTGAGGCACAGAAAAATATAGATGGAAGAAGACTGAAGATTCTGTTAATACAGTATGAGTCTGATAATTGTTTGGCATAGCACCAAAAGGGCTCACTCTCTAAAAAGTGCACGAAAACAGATAGTCTTTACTTTCAGTGGTGACATGGAAAGGGAGAGTGGGCATCAAACTAGACACGACTTTGCAGCTGTCTCTTTTTCCAACTGAAGGCTCTAACTCAATTTGATTTTTCCTCAAACCATTTCTGAGCACTTCTGCCTTCTCTGGACCTCTTCCAGCTCTGTACAACTTATCTGAGATCAGGCAGCGGACTGTGAGCTGCACTCAAGATTAGGCTGCACCATGGATTCTTAACCCAGCACAAGGATGTTCTCTGTTTTTCCTAGCTCTTTTCCAAGTAAGTCCTGAAACTGTGTTTGTCTGCTTGACAGGCACTGAGCTGCCATTTGTTATCCACTGTCTAACATCTTCTTCCTGGACGGTAATAATGAAATTTCATTTTTTTTTATCCTCCATGAAATGAAAGACCATTTTCTCCTCTGTCTTTCTGCTCTGAATTTCAGTTACCACTTGTTATCATTGAGTCATTCTGTATCAGGAGATTCTCCTAGATCTTTTCATAATTATTAAAGTTATTATCCCATTGCCTGGCTTTTCATGGAAAACATAGATCTCAGCAAAAATTCTTATGAAGCTCTGCTACTAAAAGCGTTGATGAATTTTAGGCTGTTTATAGGAAAATAACAGGAACGAGGAAGACCTGTAATGACTGACAGGCTGATATAAAAGAGAAAAGACTTAAAATAACTTATTTTACATATATATGTGTGTGTATATATATATATGTATTCCTGACTAAATAATAGCCACAGAGCACAAAATCAAAGAACAGAAATGTATGGAGGGAATGAACAAAGAATGACTTAGGGTGGAACACAATACAAAAGTAAAGGGAGCATAGAGGGTCCCAGGAATAAATTTCATTACAGTGTCCTATATACGGATCCAAGAGAATCTCTCCGGGGAACTAAGAAATCCCTCACCACTGGGACACTGGGAAAAAAAGGACGAGGAGCAATGGCAGTGAGCATGCACAGAAATGGACTGCATGACCCAATATATATCTCTGGGCTTTCAGGTGATGACTAATCAACACAGGAGAGCATTCTGGTTTGCTTTACATTTTTGCGTATGGGTTTTCTGTTCTTTGAGTGAAGTCCTACTGTAGCAAATGGGGCACAGTGTGGGGAAAAAAGCCCATCCTTCTCACAACTGTTGAATAGTCATTTAGTAGAGAAAAGAGCACCACCTAGTGCTGAGCGCTATTTGTTGATGCTGAGGTGTCTCCATATGCTCTGTCTTCTGCATGTCTTGATTTTAGTGTTTTCCCACCGTTTATCCAGCCACGGAGGAATTAATCCTTAGCAGGAAGGAGCATCCCAGCTCCCGATAAGAGTAGCTGGTTCATTGAGAGCTCAGCATCTCTCTGAGTTTTGTGCACGCTAAGGGAATGCCTTAGGCACCTAGTTAACATAATTATGGTTATTTGTCTGATTCATTCGGGCCAGATTCTACTCTCCTTGCTCACCCAGTGGAGTTATGTGCTTCACAGATAAGCCTCACTGCTTCCACTGGAGTGAAAATTAATGAACACTTACAGGACAGGCTTAAGAAACCAGAAGACCAAACTCCAAATACTTGCACTTTTAAAAACAGGGGGATTCATTGCTTCTCCCTTTTGATTCTACACTCACAACAAATTTTCAAGCCTTTCTTACAAATGCCAAACCTGTACGCTATTTTGTTTGTTTGCCTGTAGTTTTGGGATTTGGTTTGGTTTGGTTTGTTCGTTGTTTGGTTTTTTTTTTAAGGAGGGAGGTCTTCAAAGAAAACATTGCTTTCCATAAGAGTTGCCTTCATTATCATAAAGATAGATCACATGCAACCTTAATTATTTTTCAGCATTTACGGTTAAAATCCACTACTGTTGGCTTTGTTTTCTTTTGATCATTAATCCACATAATTTTATTGTTCATATTTTTGGTCTTGAAAACCTTCCACTTTGTCTCACAGCATCAAGATTTCTGTCACAATGTAATTAACATTTCAAAAGAAGGGAAGAAACAGGTAAATCAACTTAGAATGATTCTGCATCAGCTATCTGTATGTATTATTTAAATAGCTCCAGACTTGAAGATACATGTAGCATTGGTCATGTGGGTTAATTTACATAAAAATGTCTATAGTAAAATGTCATTTGAATATCTTACTCCATTCAGATTTGTGAGTTTCCTGAGTGATCTTCAGTGACACCATGCTACCATGGCTAGATTAAATTTCACTTATAATAGAATTATTTCTTCTCCCCTTGAAATTATTCAGTATTGCACCACTCATTTGAACTGGGAGACGATGAAACTCAGCTATTCAAATTCCTTCCACATCCTCTGATTTGCAAAATGTAGTTTAGTCCATAGAACTTCTTATTTCTGTCCTTTATAATCCTCCTACATTTTTACCCTGTCAGGCAGTCTTCACAAAGAATGTTCTTCAACTGAAATGTTCTGGGTTACCTGCAGCTGTTTCTGCCATACTGTATCTGTAGCTTCACTGTTGCAAATATTGCCACCCTCTTATGACCATTTCTTAGTTGGAATATTGTCAGGTGACTTGTTTTGGATGTTTTTCTTTATAGGGATGTTTTGTTATTTGGGTTTGGTTGGTTGTGGGTTTTTTTAGCAAGTGAGATCTTGATTTATTCTTGCAGATATATGGCCTTTATCAAGAAAAGACAGCAGAACTTGTGTATGAGTATATATATATATATGTGTGAATATACGCACAAGTCACTGAATAACAGTGGTAGAAAGTCTGGGTACTTACAAAATAACCACGGTGCCTGTGTGCGATATGTGGTTGGTGTGCATTAACATTTCGAAGGCCACGTGGCTGCAGGGCTCTAATTCCCCCTAAAAGCTACAGGGGTGCAGACCGTTATCAGTGTAGCTGCCGAGGCTGCGGTCGGGGCGCTGCTGGTGCTCATCTCTGCCAGAGACATGGCAGGGCCATGCCCACCTCCTGCTAGGGCTCCATGGGACACCAACATGGGGGCTGACAAAAAAGCCTGATTCAGGACGTCTGTAACCATGTTGGTTCCCCATCCTACTGGGCAGGTCTCAGTCGCTTTGTGGTGGAGAAGTAAAACCACCGTACAGCTTCTGTTCTCTGGATCTTGGGATTAAAGTCTCATCTGCACCATCTACGGACCTCAGCAGGTGAACTACATCAAATTGCTTGATGAGGCTCTGAGCAATCTGATCTAGTTGAAGATGTCCCTGCTTACTGCAGGGGGGTTGGACTAGATCACCTTTTAGTGTCGCTTCCAACCCAACACATTCTATGATTCTGTGATTCTAAGGGGCTTTACCCTCCCAGGCTCTTGAAGATATATGTGTACTATCATATGAAGGACGCACTCGTTATATCAAGACTCCACAGCTCTGCAATAAAAACATAATAGCACATGGATACATGTTCAACTGAGCATCCATACATAGGCCTGATGCCTGCAGCTGTGTGCATCGGTTTCTGGTTCATGGGAACCACCAGCCTGGTATGATGTACCATATTCCCAAGGACGCCCCACTCCCTCCACAGGCACACACAAGATATGCAAAGGGGTTCCCAAGAGCTGATAGTGCAGGGATCCAGGAGCTGTGCAGAGCTGAGCATCCCCAGCTGGGCTGGGGCACTGCTGAAGGTACAACCCAGCCCCAGAGTGCCCAAGAAACACCCACCTCAGTGGCTGAGGCTGCACTGATTACCGTGGGTCACCAGTGGGTGTCATTTGGGCTCTTTTAAGGGTATAATTTCAAAATGATGTCATGAGATAAAATACTTTGGAAAAGGCTGGCTTTGTTTTTGCATCTTTTCTGTAGTAGCAACTGTGGGGAATGTGGGAGAGTCTGTAGGGAGTGTTATCTCATTGCACGTGGGTTTAATTCTGTCACCGCACGGAGCAATAGAATTTAACATCTATTCATAGCTACACTAGTGACAGTGTAATTAACTAATTAGTAGGGACTAATTGTTAAAAATACGGTATTGCAACTACATTAAATTAAATAGCCTGTGTACTTCTAACTGGGAGAGTTATGAGTCCATGCTTTTTCTCCTTAGGAAACAAACAAACTCCTGAGAACCAAAACCAAACCCAGCAATTCAAAGCAAATTTAAACTTTGCTGTGACTAATCTATGAGCAATAAGAGGCTCTGGCAACTACATAAAGGTCAGGTTTATGGCCTCATGCAAGGAGGAGAGTGTGCAGCCACACGTTGATGGCACCCAGCAGCAGGTAAGATTCCTGCTGGCACTAAGGCCCCGCTGCTCTGCCCTCCCCAATCTGGCACCTTGGCTTCTTGTTTTAAAAGGAAGCAGGAGTCACCAACCCTACCCTTCAAACAGAATGGTGCTGGTCTCCCTTCACACCAGTGCCAGGAGAGAGTGAGCCCCGCTCCGCTCTGCCTGGCAGCTGTTCAAGCCTCCTTCACCTGCTTGTTCCACGCGTCAAACCAGAGACGTTGCCAGGGTCTAGGGAAGCCACCCCCCACCTATTCAAAAATCCAGCTGTGTTAGTGCCAGTTTGGGAGGGTTAGGTTTCCCTGGGAGACCTTTTTCTTCTCCCACACCTTGACACTGTGCCCACTCTTGGGAAAGCTGAGCAAGGATAAGGCTAGTTGCAGGCAAGAAACAGGAGTCCAGCTGTGCTTTAACCATAGTTTTTGCAGGAGCAAACAAATGCTCTATTTAAAAACTATTACAGACCAAAGATTTTTTTCCCCAGACTGTCTATTTTTTCCTAGTTATGGTTTTGTTCTGTGTTTTCAGTGAGCATATAATTACCATGAATTATATAGCAGAACAGGGTGTGTATGAGGCACACCTTGAACAAGCTGGTTCTCATTGGCTTGAGCAATGGCTTGCAAGGTGCTGTTTCCCAAGCACAGCTTCCAAACCCATGGTGTGGGAGGCCTGTGCGGAAAACTGTTTTGGTTTAAAACTTTAAAAAGTCACATATTGCACCTCCTGCAACATTTGATAGTGCCCTCCATAGCCCTTGGATTAACTAACCATAGCCCCTCTTTACAGCAAACATAGAAACATTAAGGCTCACAAGTTAGAATTATTATTAATGCAGGCACAGATATTCACTGTCAATCATTTTTAGCAAACATCTAATAAATTATTCTTTTCATGTTTGGGCAGGGAAAAGTACCCATCTTGCAGATTTTGAGCCATCACCGTATTTCAGTTTAGCCCTTGTATTATTCTCTTACAGAAGTCTTTCATGAAGGCATCCTTAAGGCTACAACATGCAAGGTGATTTTTAAATGATGATGCTATCAAAAACTAAAGCAAAGAGCTAATCATGCTGGTAGAGTGAGCTCACCTGACTGGAAATCAGTGCTGCTGCTCATGCCAAAGTAAGAGGTAACTCGTTATCATTATAGGCACAGGACCAAAATATATAGGGAATATATGCTGATACTTAGTCTTCCTATTTACTTATTTCTGCACAGACGCTCACTCTAATTTCCCAGTTAGATTGATACAGCAGTGGTTTGGAAATTTGTCTGAGAACTTGTGACCGTTACTATTTGTGCTCCTCGCTGACAAAGCAAAATGCAGTAAACGCAGCCTGCGACCTATGCAGCGGCTAGCTCGGGCGGTAGGTGGGGGCAGGACATGCAGAAGGCCCGGGGCTGTATACAGAGGATTTCCAGACTCATTTCAACCCCAATACCTTTCACTACTCGAGTTGAGGTTTCCAGATTGAAGACCTTAAGTTATTTTTTTATGCTCTGCATTAGCCTATTTACCTGGTGAAACAGTGACCACATTTTACTGCTTGATGAACTGTGGGACAAAGTCTTTCCTCTGTTTCCTTTTTGTTCAAGCTGAAGTGCATGATGTGCATGTAGTTCCAACTGAACTGTGAAACTCCCTGCCACGAGGTACCGTCAGACCAAAACCCCCAGTGACATTCAGAAGAGACCAAGATCTTTCTGTGTCCTTGTGCAAGGTGCTCCTCAGTCGTACAAGCATCTGAGTGGTGCTACTGGCCTGTACTTTGCAATGAAAAGTGATAATTAACAATGATAAATAAACCCTTCACATAGCAAACTCCAAGCCACGTAGTGAAGACCAGGATTATAGGAAACTTCTCCTATAGGCAAATTTTTACTTGATTGTCCACCTGACCATTCAGCTTCCAAACTGCCTTTGAAATTAAATCTAAACCACTCAGACACAGATTAAATTCAGTGCAGCAGCTCATTCACCCAGCAAACCCTCTTGAGATCCATGGAAAGTCTGGTCTGAAGTTGAATAGAAACCAAAGGAATTGACATAATACTGCTTTTAACTTCAGAAGCAATTCCTGCCTCGCCTGGCCCAGGCAGCCTACGTGGGCAGTCATTTCATTAGAAAGACAGGATTTGCATCAAAAGCCTTTGTGCTGCCTTTTCCCTCTAACCCCAGAGTTGGGAGGCAACAAGAGTAATAAATTAATTGTGCCTGAGGTCTGTAGACCCAGAATCCAGCTACATACTAATACACACTAGTATCCACCACCATCTAATTCGCTGTTCAGTCTTCAGCATAACTACATATATTTCTCTAGAATGCTCAATCAATTGTCCTTAATTATACAGGCCTTCCTGTATATTTTCTAACTGATCTATTACTAACAGTATTTCTTTTAACCTGTGGATCTTGTTATTTCAAATTAATCTGAACTTTAACCTGTGGTACTGTCATTGGCCACATGCTGAGCTATCTTCTGTTACCCAGCATGTTTTATAAATTGATTTTTGGGTGGCAAATACTATGATTTGTGTACTATACAAACCCCTTTTTAGTTACTAATAAAATCTTGTGAAATCTTTTCTGGGAGGATTGAAATTTTCCAGGCTTGACTCAGTTCAAAAGTAAACACACAGAAGAAAAAAAAAAAGTTTTGTTTTGTTAGATGACATAGATAAAGGCAAAAGATTTGTTTGTTTTATAAAACATCATTTTTGCCAGTTCCTGTAATTTTATCAAGAATTTAAAAGATTTGATGCTTTCCATAAAGCCCGAGCTCCTGCACACCAATAATTATGCAAGAGTAAAATCTTTCCGGATTAACAAGAAAGTATCCAGCAGTCATATTTGCAAAGAAAATAGGAAAATTTAGATTAGCCACATCCTAAAGGCTCAGCAACCAGAAACACTAAGATAGCAATCCAATATTTGCTGTTTTGCAAAAATATCACTATTTTTAAGCAAAGCTGCTTGAGGTGTGGCGTTAGCAAACGTGAAACCTTGCTTCGTTCTTCTTCATGTCAGTATCAGAAATGTTTGAACTCTGTCATTGGAAACGGATTGTGCAAGTCGTCCCCAGCAAGTAGCACCTAGTTTTGAAGCGTGAAGAAACAGGTTTTGAATCGCCAGGGAAACGGTCCTGAAATATCCCTCAGTAAGAACAGGCAAGGAAACATTTTGTCACGTTCTGTAACTCCTAGGTCCGTCTGGCTACGGCACGTGCAGCAGTGCTCCTCAGAAAACATGTTTTCCATGTTTATTTACGCAATATATGTGTCGTGCCTTGACAGCCATGTCAAGGCAGTGTCTACTGTCCCTGGCAGAGGGAAGACTGTGCCAAAAAGGCATAAACACCATAGAACTTTACCCACCTATTTCCCAGGCTGCAGCAAGCAGCAGTTTAGGAACATTCCAGTCTTGCCATCTCATTCAGGACACACGTTTGATAATCCCCAGGGGACATACATACCTAAAGATGTACGTGGGTGTAACTCAGTGCTGGCAACATTGAATGGTGTTGCATCTGCATGAGGCATAACAATAAATCTCAAAAATCTTGATTACGGTGGAAATAAAGAGTAATTTCACATCCACGAGAGCGGGTTGGGGATCCACCAACAGCCTTCACACAGTTTTGTGTCTCACCCACACAACAGCCACACAGTCTGGCTATTCTCCTACTCTGGGGACAGAGTCCCCTCCTCAGGGCGATGGGGAGCTGGCTGCAGTGGGTACTCCTGTCAGCATATGTCCCACGCAAAGCATTAGGTGGCCCTTGCAGTCTGTTCCTGTGCCCTACATGCTCATCACGCATCACTGGACCGAGGTGGGTGGCCTGGGATGAGTGTCTTCTAGCATGACAGGAGGATGCTGGAAGTGTTGGTGTCCGGGTA